>NC_080078.1:57813533-58413533 GCF_949987535.1 Balaenoptera acutorostrata
GCAGGGGTAGCCACGAAGCCATACTCTGAAAAGGAGTGCCTTAACTCTGCTATGCCCCTGGGGACGCATAGGGCAGTGTATCGTGAACTAATTTCTCATGATGACTGCTGTGTGCTAGAAGAGCGGCCGTTGGCTTCTGAGGAACCATAGGCGAAATAGGCCCCCGTGAAACACTCTTCACTTTCATAGCAAGGGCAACGTACTCATTTCTGGGTTGCCTAGTTACAGTGTTCCAGTCGTCAAAGAACCTCGCAAAAGCAGCGCCTGGCAGACTCTCTTTGAAAGTCGATTGGCCTCAGTGCCTGAAACAGAACTGCACTGCTACTGCACAATGTGCTTGTGATTCAGTCTGGGACACAGGACAGCACTCTCACAGAAGCGAAAGCTAAGCATTGCATCCAGCCTGAAGACCAGTGCATTTTTCAAACTTCACACTGTTAAGTATGTGCAAGAGCCTTGGTCACCAAGGCCTACCTAAGGTATTGAAATACTTACCCAGTTAATCCTATGCAGAAGTCCCTGTGCCCAAAGGGTCTCCATGGAAGATCCCTGTGGGTCAAGTTTGTTTCCTTTAAGTAGACAGAAACTACTGAGGATAACCTTATGAGCTCAAGTTTGAAGTCGTGCAACCCTGGCAAAAGCTTAATTTTGTCCGTGGTAGGTGAGACAGTTGTGGTTTGAAAGCTTCCTGAAAAAAACTCCTGCTGCCCATCTTCTCTTTCCTGCCTGACGGCGTCAAGAAACAACTAGAATGTAATTGACTGAGGCATGGTGGTCTCAGTTCCTTGCTGGGAGCTCCTCCAGGAGCACACTGGAGATTGCCGGCAAAGAAATGGCACCCCTGGCCTCAAGTAAAAGTGCAGATTTCTCCCATAGTAACCTTAGGCATGCCCTAGTAGCGAAGAAGCATGTGTTAAAATAATGCTGCAGCACGGTTACGTATTTCAAGACTCATTGTGCACTCACGTTCGTTGTAACATCTGTGAAAGGGCGCTGAATGCCGTCTAACTCTTCTGTTGCGTTTCAGTCCCAGGAAGCAAATGGGTTCGTTGGCTTTAAGGCTGTGAATGTGCAGCGGTAATGGCAAAGCCCTGCCCAGATCGCTCGACAGCTCTCATTTGTACAGCATTCAAACGGCCTCAGGAACGCCGTTGCAAGCAGTCTTACATTCCATGCTGGCGTAGCCAGCTAGGCATTTGGATTCTTCTGAGAAACACCACTGTGCCTCACACGTGAAACCTGTGGGCTCCCAAACACGTCTCCCTACGGCAGTCGGAAGCTAGATGTTTAGTTCCAGCCTGAAACCAACGGACAGCTTTACCTGTGACAATGCTGGACTTCTGGGACCATCCAGATTCACCAAGGCCTAACTTTTGCCCGGTGGGGGAATGCTCTTCTGCACGTACAGCACTCACCACGTGAAAACCTTTCTTAGCAGAAGGAAGCAGTCTTTCCCTAGTAGTAGAGAGGGAGGCAGAATTTTCAGATAAACCTGCTGTGTCCTCAGGCTTGAAAGTGGGACACCGATGGGAACGTTTGCATTCTCCTGGAATGGCAGCCACTTGCTTTGGGCTTCAAAGCTGCCTGAACAGCCCTAGGGGCCCAACTTCTCTTCACTGCAGGATTGTCGCTGTGGGCCAAGGCTGCGTTCTCTCAATGGCAATAATGGGCTGGCAATTGCTTTCTAGAAACCCATCCAACTGCACTACAGATTCAGCTCCATACAAATGAAAGGTGACCTAAGTCCTCAGGGTAAGGTCCAGTGTTTCACATCAGCAGAGTTGAGTGTGCAGTGGTAGCCACAAAGCCATACTCTGAAAACGAGTGCCTTAACTCTGCTATGCTCTTGGGGACACATAGGGCAGTGGATCGTGCACCAATCTCTCATGATGACCACTGTGTGCTAGAAGAACGGCCGCTGGCTTCTGAGGAGCCCTAGGCGAAGTAGGCCCCCAGGAAGCACTCTTCACATTCATAGCAAGGGCAACGTACTCCTTTCTGGGATGCCTAGGTAGAATGTTCCAATCGTCATAGAGCCTAGCGAAAGCAGCGCCTGGCAGACTCTCTTTGCAAGTGGATCGTCCTCAGTGACTGAAACAGGTCTGCACTGCTACGGCACAATGTGCTTGTGATTCATTCTGGGACACAGGATAGCACTCTCACAGAAGCGAAAGCTAACCTTTACATCCAGCCTGAAGACCAGTCCATTTTTCACACTGTTAAGAATGTGCAAGAGCCATGGTCACCGAGGCCTACCTAAGGTACTGAAATACTTACCCATTTCATCCTATGCAGAGGTCCCTGCGCCCAAAGGGTCTCCATGGAAGAGCCCTGTGAGTCCCGTGTGTTTCTTTGACGTAGTTAGAAACTACTGAGGATAGCCTTAGGAGCTCTAGTTTGAAACCGGGCAACCCTGGCAAAACATTAATTTCGTGCGAGGTAGGCGAGACACCGCGGTTTGAAAGCTGTCGGAAAAAGGCTCCTGTTGCCCATATTCTCTGAGCTGCCTGAAGGCGTCACGAAACAACTGTGAGAGTATTCCTATGAGGCATGCTGGTCTCAGTTCCTTGCTGGGAGCTCCTCCAGGATCACACTGGAGATTGCCGGCAAAGAAATGGCACCCCTGGCCTCAAGTAAAAGTCCAGATTTCTCCCATAGTAACCTTAGGCATGCCCAATTAGCGAAGAAGCATGTGTTAAAATAATGCTGCAGCACGGTTACGTATTTCAAGACTCACTGTGCACTCACGTTCGTTATAACATCTGTGAAAGGGCGCTGAATGTCGTCCAACTCTTCTGTTGCGTTTGAGTCCCAGGAAGCAAATGGGTTCGTTGGCTTTAACGCTGTGAATGTGCAGAGGTAATGGCAAAGCCCTGCCCAGATCGCTCCACAGCTCTCGTTTGTACAGCATTCAAACGGCCTCAGGAACGCCGTTCCAAGCACCCTTACATTCCATGCTGGCGTTGCCAGGGAGGCATTTGGATTCTTCTGAGAAACAACACTGTGCCTCACAAGTGAAACCTGTGGGCTCCCAAATAAGTCTCCCTACGACAGTCGGAAGCTAGATATTTAGTTCCAGCCTGAAAACAACGGACAGCTTTACCTGTGACAATTGTGGACTTCTGGGACCATCCAGATTCACCAAGGCCTACCTTTTGCCCGGCGGGGGAATGCTCTTCTGCACGTACAGCACTCCACACGTGAAAACCTTTCTTAGCAGAAGGAGGCAGTCTTTCCCTACTATTAGATAGCTAGGCAGAATCTTCAGATAAACATGCTGTGTCATCAAGCTTGAAAGTGGGACACCGATGGGAACGTTCGCATTCTCCTGGAATGGAAGCCACTTGCTTTGGGTTTCAAAGCTGCCTGAACAGCCCTAGCGGCCCAACTTCTCTTCACTGCAGTATTGTCACTGTGGGCCAAGGCTACGTTCTTTCAATGTCAATAATGTGCTGGCAATGCCTTTCTAAAAACTCATCCCACTGCACTCCAGAATCAGATCCGTACAAATGAAAGGTGACCTAAGTCCTCAAGGTAATGTCCAGTGTTTCACATCAGCAGAGTTGGGTGTGCAGGGGTAGCCACGAAGCCATACTCTGAAAAGGAGTGCCTTAACTCTGCTATGCCCCTGGGAACACATAGGGCAGTGTATCGTGCACCAATCTCTCATGATGACCACTGTGTGCTAGAAGAACGGCCGCTGGCTTCTGAGGAGCCCTAGGCGAAGTAGGCCCCCAGGAAGCACTCTTCACATTCATAGCAAGGGCAACGTACTCCTTTCTGGGATGCCTAGGTAGAGTGTTCCAATCGTCATAGTGCCTAGCGAAAGCAGCGCCTGGCAGACTCTCTTTGCAAGTGGATCGTCCTCAGTGACTGAAACAGGTCTGCACTGCTACGGCACAATGTGCTTGTGATTCAGTCTGGGACACAGGATAGCACTCTCACAGAAGCGAAAGCTAACATTTACATCCAGCCTGAAGACCAGTCCATTTTTCACACTTCACACTGTTAAGAATGTGCAAGAGCCATGGTCACCGAGGCCTACCTAAGATACTGAAATACTTACCCATTTCATCCTATGCAGAGGTCCCTGTGCCCAAAGGGTCTCCATGGAAGAGCCCTGTGGGTCCCGTGTGTTTCCTTCAGGTAGTCAGAAACTACTGAGGATAACCTCATGAGGTCAAGTTTGAAACCGGGCAACCCTGGCAAAACCTTCATTTCTTCCGTGGTAGGCGAGACAGGTGCGGTTTGAAAGCTGCCTGAAAATCACTCCTGCTGCCCATCTTCTCTTTGCTGCCTGACGGCATCACGAAAGAACTTGAGTGTAATCGTATGAGGCATGCTGGTCTCGGTTCCATGCTAGGAGCTCCTCCTGGAGCACACTGGAGCTTGACCGCAGAGAACTGGCACTCCTGTGCTCAAGTAAAAGTCCAGATTTCTCCCATAGTAAGCTTAGCTATGCCCTCGTAGTGAAGGAGCATGTGTTAAAGGAAGGCTGCAACACTGTTACGTATTTCACGCCTCATTGTGCACTCACGTTCGTTGTAACATCTGTGAAAGGGCACTGAATACCGTCCAAAACGTCTGCTGCGTTTGAGTCCCAGGAAGCAACTGGGTTCGTTGGCTTTAAGACTGTGAACCTGCAGCGGTAATGGCAGAGCCCTGCCCGGATCGCTCGACAGCTCTCGTTTGTACAGCATTCAAACGGCCTCAGGAACGCCGTTCCAAGCAGCCTTACATTCCATGCTGGCCTAGCCAGGGAGGCATTTGGATTCTTCTGAGAAACACCACTGTGCCTCACAAGTGAAACCTGTGGGCTCCCAATTACGTCTCCCTACGGCAGCCTGAAGCGATAGGTTTAGTTCCAGCCTGAAACCAACGGACAGCTTTACCTGTGACAATGCTGGACTTCTGGGACCATCCAGATTCACCAAGGCCTAACTTTTGCCCGGTGGGGGAATGCTCTTCTGCACGTACAGCACTCACCACGTGAAAACCTTTCTTAGCAGAAGGAAGCAGTCTTTCCCTAGTAGTAGAGAGGGAGGCAGAATTTTCAGATAAACCTGCTGTGTCCTCAGGCTTGAAAGTGGGACACCGATGGGAACGTTTGCATTCTCCTGGAATGGCAGCCACTTGCTTTGGGCTTCAAAGCTGCCTGAACAGCCCTAGGGGCCCAACTTCTCTTCACTGCAGGATTGTCGCTGTGGGCCAAGGCTGCGTTCTGTCAATGGCAATAATGTGCTGTCGCTAGTGGGAAGCAGCCGCATAGCACAGGGAGATCAGCCAGGTGCTTTGTGACCACCTAGCGGGGAGGGATAGGGAGGGTGGGAGGGAGGGAGATGCAAGAGGGAAGAGATATGGGAACATATGTATATCTATAACTGATTCACTTTGTTTTAAAGCAGAAACTAACACACAATTGTAAAGCAATTATACTTCAATAAAGATGATAAAAAAAAAAACAAAAAACTGTGCTGTCTATTCCTAACTAGAAACTCATCGCACTGCACTCCAGATTCAGCTCCGGCCAAATGAAAGGTGACATAAGGCCTCCAGGTAAGGTCCAGTGTTTCACATCTGCAGAGTTGGGTGTGCAGTGGTATCCACGAAGCCATACTCTGCAATGGAGTGCCTTAACTCTGCTATGCCCCTAGGGAAACATAGGACAGTCGATCGTGCACCAATTTCGCATGATGCCTGCTGTATGCCTGAAGAGCGGTCGCTGGCTTCTGAGGAACCCTGGGCGAAATAGGCCCCCGTAAGCACTCTTCACATTGATAGCAAGGGCAACGTACTCCTCTCTGGGTTGCCTAGGTAGAGTGTTCTATTCGTCAAATAGCCTCGCGAAAGCAGCGCCTGGCAGACTCTCTTTGCAAGTGGATCGGCCTCAGTGAGTGAAACAAAACTGCACTGCGAATACACAAAGCGCTGACGATTCAGTCCAGGACACAGGACAGCACTCTCACAGAAGCGAAAGCTAAGCTTTGCATCCAGCCTGAAGACCAGGACATTTTTCACGCTTAACACTATTAAGTATGTGTAAGAGCCATGGTCACCGAGGCCTACCTAAGTTAATGAAATACTTACCCAGTTCATCCTATGCAGAGGTCCCTGTGCCCAAAGGGTCTCCATGGAAGAGCCCTGTGGATCCCGTGTGTTTCCTTGAGGTAGTCAGAAACTACTGAGGATAACCTCATGAGGTCAAGTTTAAAACCGGTCAAGCCTGGCAAAACCTTCATTTCCTCCGTGGTAGGCGAGACAGGTGCGGTTTGAAAGCTGCCTGAAAATCACTCCTGCTGCCCATCTTCTCTTTGCTGCCTGACGGCATCACGAAAGAACTTGAGTGTAATCGTATGAGGCATGCTGGTCTCGGTTCCATGCTAGGAGCTCCTCCAGGAGCACACTGGAGCTTGGCGGCAAAGAACTGGCACCCCTGTGCTCAAGTAAAAGTCCAGATTTCTCCCATAGGAAGCTTAGCTATGCCCTAATAGCGAAGAAGCATGTGTTAAAGGAAGGCTGCAACACTGTTACGTATTTCACGCCTCATTGTGCACTCACGTTGGTTGTAACATTTGTGAAAGGGCACTGAATGCCGTCCAAACCTTCTGCTGCGTTTGAGTCCCAGGAAGCAACTGGGTTCGTTGGCTTTAAGGCTGTGAACATGCAGCGGTAATGGCAAAGCCCTGCCCGGATCGCTCGACAGCTCTCGTTTGTACAGCATTCAAACGGCCTCAGGAACGCCGTTCCAAGCAGCCTTACATTCCATGCTGGCGTAGCCAGGGAGGTATTTGGATTCTTCTCAGAAACACCACTGTGCCTCACAAGTGAAACCTGTGGGCTCCCAATTACGTCTCCCTACGGCAGCCTGAAGCGATAGGTTTAGTTCCAGCCTGAAACCAATGGACAGCTTTCCCTGTGACAATGCTGGACTTCTGGGACCATCCAGATTCACCCAGGCCTAACTTTTGCCCGGCGGGGGAATGCTCTTCTGCACGTACAGCACTCACCACGTGAAAACTTTTCTTAGCAGAAGGAAGCAGTCTTTCCCTAGTAGTAGAGAGGGAGGCAGAATTTTCAGATAAACCTGCTGTGTCATCAGGCTTGAAAGTGGGACACCAATGGGAACGTTTGCATTCTCCTGGAATGGCAGCCACTTGCTTTGGGCTTCAAAGCTGCCTGAACAGCCCTAGGGGCCCAACTTCTCTTCACTGCAGGATTGTCGCTGTGGGCCAAGGCTGCGTTCTGTCAATGGCAATAATGTGCTGTCGCTAGTGGGAAGCAGCCGCATAGCACAGGGAGATCAGCCAGGTGCTTTGTGACCACCTAGCGGGGAGGGATAGGGAGGGTGGGAGGGAGGGAGATGCAAGAGGGAAGAGATATGGGAACATATGTATATCTATAACTGATTCACTTTGTTTTAAAGCAGAAACTAACACACAATTGTAAAGCAATTATACTTCAATAAAGATGATAAAAAAAAAAAACAAAAAACTGTGCTGTCTATTCCTAACTAGAAACTCATCGCACTGCACTCCAGATTCAGCTCCGGCCAAATGAAAGGTGACATAAGGCCTCCAGGTAAGGTCCAGTGTTTCACATCTGCAGAGTTGGGTGTGCAGTGGTATCCACGAAGCCATACTCTGAAATGGAGTGCCTTAACTCTGCTATGCCCCTAGGGAAACATAGGACAGTCGATCGTGCACCAATTTCGCATGATGCCTGCTGTATGCCTGAAGAGCGGTCGCTGGCTTCTGAGGAACCCTGGGCGAAATAGGCCCCCGTAAGCACTCTTCACATTGATAGCAAGGGCAACGTACTCCTCTCTGGGTTGCCTAGGTAGAGTGTTCTATTCGTCAAATAGCCTCGCGAAAGCAGCGCCTGGCAGACTCTCTTTGCAAGTGGATCGGCCTCAGTGAGTGAAACAAAACTGCACTGCGAATACACAAAGCGCTGACGATTCAGTCCAGGACACAGGACAGCACTCTCACAGAAGCGAAAGCTAAGCTTTGCATCCAGCCTGAAGACCAGTCCGTTTTTCACACTTCACACTGTTAAGAATGTGCAAGAGCCATGGTCACCGAGGCCTACCTAAGGTACTGAAATACTTACCCATTTCATCCTATGCAGAGGTCCCTGTGCCCAAAGGGTCTCCATGGAAGAGCCCTGTGGATCCCGTGTGTTTCCTTGAGGTAGTCAGAAACTACTGAGGATAACCTCATGAGGTCAAGTTTAAAACCGGGCAACCCTGGCAAAACCTTCATTTCTTCCGTGGTAGGCGAGACAGGTGCGGTTTGAAAGCTGCCTGAAAATCACTCCTGCTGCCCATCTTCTCTTTGCTGCCTGACGGCATCACGAAAGAACTTGAGTGTAATCGTATGAGGCATGCTGGTCTCGGTTCCATGCTAGGAGCTCCTCCAGGAGCACACTGGAGCTTGGCGGCAAAGAACTGGCACCCCTGTGCTCAAGTAAAAGTCCAGATTTCTCCCATAGGAAGCTTAGCTATGCCCTAATAGCGAAGAAGCATGTGTTAAAGGAAGGCTGCAACACTGTTACGTATTTCACGCCTCATTGTGCACTCACGTTGGTTGTAACATTTGTGAAAGGGCACTGAATGCCGTCCAAACCTTCTGCAGCGTTTGAGTCCCAGGAAGCAACTGGGTTCGTTGGCTTTAAGGCTGTGAACATGCAGCGGTAATGGCAAAGCCCTGCCCGGATCGCTCGACAGCTCTCGTTTGTACAGCATTCAAACGGCCTCAGGAACGCCGTTCCAAGCAGCCTTACATTCCATGCTGGCGTAGCCAGGGAGGTATTTGGATTCTTCTGAGAAACACCTCTGTGCCTCACAAGTGAAACCTGTGGGCTCCCAATTACGTCTCCCTACGGCAGCCTGAAGCGATAGGTTTAGTTCCAGCCTGAAACCAATGGACAGCTTTCCCTGTGACAATGCTGGACTTCTGGGACCATCCAGATTCACCCAGGCCTAACTTTTGCCCGGCGGGGGAATGCTCTTCTGCACGTACAGCACTCACCACGTGAAAACTTTTCTTAGCAGAAGGAAGCAGTCTTTCCCTAGTAGTAGAGAGGGAGGCAGAATTTTCAGATAAACCTGCTGTGTCATCAGGCTTGAAAGTGGGACACCAATGGGAACGTTTGCATTCTCCTGGAATGGCAGCCACTTGCTTTGGGCTTCAAAGCTGCCTGAACAGCCCTAGGGGCCCAACTTCTCTTCACTGCAGGATTGTCGCTGTGGGCCAAGGCTGCGTTCTGTCAATGGCAATAATGTGCTGTCGCTAGTGGGAAGCAGCCGCATAGCACAGGGAGATCAGCCAGGTGCTTTGTGACCACCTAGCGGGGAGGGATAGGGAGGGTGGGAGGGAGGGAGATGCAAGAGGGAAGAGATATGGGAACATATGTATATCTATAACTGATTCACTTTGTTTTAAAGCAGAAACTAACACACAATTGTAAAGCAATTATACTTCAATAAAGATGATAAAAAAAAAAAACAAAAAACTGTGCTGTCTATTCCTAACTAGAAACTCATCGCACTGCACTCCAGATTCAGCTCCGGCCAAATGAAAGGTGACATAAGGCCTCCAGGTAAGGTCCAGTGTTTCACATCTGCAGAGTTGGGTGTGCAGTGGTATCCACGAAGCCATACTCTGAAATGGAGTGCCTTAACTCTGCTATGCCCCTAGGGAAACATAGGACAGTCGATCGTGCACCAATTTCGCATGATGCCTGCTGTATGCCTGAAGAGCGGTCGCTGGCTTCTGAGGAACCCTGGGCGAAATAGGCCCCCGTAAGCACTCTTCACATTGATAGCAAGGGCAACGTACTCCTCTCTGGGTTGCCTAGGTAGAGTGTTCTATTCGTCAAATAGCCTCGCGAAAGCAGCGCCTGGCAGACTCTCTTTGCAAGTGGATCGGCCTCAGTGAGTGAAACAAAACTGCACTGCGAATACACAAAGCGCTGACGATTCAGTCCAGGACACAGGACAGCACTCTCACAGAAGCGAAAGCTAAGCTTTGCATCCAGCCTGAAGACCAGTCCGTTTTTCACACTTCACACTGTTAAGAATGTGCAAGAGCCATGGTCACCGAGGCCTACCTAAGGTACTGAAATACTTACCCATTTCATCCTATGCAGAGGTCCCTGTGCCCAAAGGGTCTCCATGGAAGAGCCCTGTGGATCCCGTGTGTTTCCTTGAGGTAGTCAGAAACTACTGAGGATAACCTCATGAGGTCAAGTTTAAAACCGGGCAACCCTGGCAAAACCTTCATTTCTTCCGTGGTAGGCGAGACAGGTGCGGTTTGAAAGCTGCCTGAAAATCACTCCTGCTGCCCATCTTCTCTTTGCTGCCTGACGGCATCACGAAAGAACTTGAGTGTAATCGTATGAGGCATGCTGGTCTCGGTTCCATGCTAGGAGCTCCTCCAGGAGCACACTGGAGCTGGGCGGCAAAGAACTGGCACCCCTGTGCTCAAGTAAAAGTCCAGATTTCTCCCATAGGAAGCTTAGCTATGCCCTAATAGCGAAGAAGCATGTGTTAAAGGAAGGCTGCAACACTGTTACGTATTTCACGCCTCATTGTGCACTCACGTTGGTTGTAACATTTGTGAAAGGGCACTGAATGCCGTCCAAACCTTCTGCAGCGTTTGAGTCCCAGGAAGCAACTGGGTTCGTTGGCTTTAAGGCTGTGAACATGCAGCGGTAATGGCAAAGCCCTGCCCGGATGGCTCGACAGCTCTCGTTTGTACAGCATTCAAACGGCCTCAGGAACGCCGTTCCAAGCAGCCTTACATTCCATGCTGGCGTAGCCAGGGAGGTATTTGGATTCTTCTCAGAAACACCACTGTGCCTCACAAGTGAAACCTGTGGGCTCCCAATTACGTCTCCCTACGGCAGCCTGAAGCGATAGGTTTAGTTCCAGCCTGAAACCAACGGACAGCTTTACCTGTGACAATGCTGGACTTGTGGGACCATCCAGATTCACCAAGCCCTAACTTTTGCCCGGCGGGGGAATGCTCTTCTGCACGTACAGCACTCACCACGTGAAAACCTTTCTTAGCAGAAGGAAGCAGTCTTTCCCTAGTAGTAGAGAGGGAGGCAGAATTTTCAGATAAACCTGCTGTGTCCTCAGGCTTGAAAGTGGGACACCGATGGGAACGTTTGCATTCTCCTGGAATGGCAGCCACTTGCTTTGGGCTTCAAAGCTGCCTGAACAGCCCTAGGGGCCCAACTTCTCTTCACTGCAGGATTGTCGTTGTGGGCCAAGGCTGCGTTCTCTCAATGGCAATAATGGGCTGGCAATTGCTTTCTAGAAACTCATCCAACTGCACTCCAGAATCAGCTCCACACAAATGAAAGGTGACCTAAGTCCTCAGGGTAACGTCCAGTGTTTCACATCAGCAGAGTTGAGTGTGCAGGGGTAGCCACGAAGCCATACTCTGAAAAGGAGTGCCTTAACTCTGCTATGCCCCTGGGGACACATAGGGCAGTGGATCGTGCACCAATCTCTCATGATGACCACTGTGTGCTAGAAGAACGGCCGCTGGCTTCTGAGGAGCCCTAGGCGAAGTAGGCCCCCAGGAAGCACTCTTCACATTCATAGCAAGGGCAACGTACTCCTTTCTGGGATGCCTAGGTAGAGTGTTCCAATCGTCATAGAGCCTAGCGAAAGCAGCGCCTGGCAGACTCTCTTTGCAAGTGGATCGTCTTCAGTGACTGAAACAGGTCTGCACTGCTACGGCACAATGTGCTTGTGATTCATTCTGGGACACAGGATAGCACTCTCACAGAAGCGAAAGCTAACCTTTACATCCAGCCTGAAGACCAGTCCGTTTTTCACACTTCACACTGTTAAGAATGTGCAAGAGCCATGGTCACCGAGGCCTACCTAAGGTATTGAAATACTTACCCATTTCATCCTATGCAGAGGTCCCTGTGCCCAAAGGGTCTCCATGGAAGAGCCCTGTGGATCCCGTGTGTTTCCTTGAGGTAGTCAGAAACTACTGAGGATAACCTCATGAGGTCAAGTTTAAAACCGGGCAAGCCTGGCAAAACCTTCATTTCTTCCGTGGTAGGCGAGACAGGTGCGGTTTGAAAGCTGCCTGAAAATCACTCCTGCTGCCCATCTTCTCTTTGCTGCCTGACGGCATCACGAAAGAACTTGAGTGTAATCGTATGAGGCATGCTGGTCTCGGTTCCATGCTAGGAGCTCCTCCAGGAGCACACTGGAGCTGGGCGGCAAAGAACTGGCACCCCTGTGCTCAAGTAAAAGTCCAGATTTCTCCCATAGGAAGCTTAGCTATGCCCTAATAGCGAAGAAGCATGTGTTAAAGGAAGGCTGCAACACTGTTACGTATTTCACGCCTCATTGTGCACTCACGTTGGTTGTAACATTTGTGAAAGGGCACTGAATGCCGTCCAAACCTTCTGCTGCGTTTGAGTCCCAGGAAGCAACTGGGTTCGTTGGCTTTAAGGCTGTGAACATGCAGCGGTAATGGCAAAGCCCTGCCCGGATCGCTCGACAGCTCTCGTTTGTACAGCATTCAAACGGCCTCAGGAACGCCGTTCCAAGCAGCCTTACATTCCATGCTGGCGTAGCCAGGGAGGTATTTGGCTTCTTCTCAGAAACACCACTGTGCCTCACAAGTGAAACCTGTGGGCTCCCAATTACGTCTCCCTACGGCAGCCTGAAGCGATAGGTTTAGTTCCAGCCTGAAACCAACGGACAGCTTTCCCTGTGACAATGCTGGACTTCTGGGACCATCCAGATTCACCAAGGCCTAACTTTTGCCCGGCGGGGGAATGCTCTTCTGCACGTACAGCACTCACCACGTGAAAACTTTTCTTAGCAGAAGGAAGCAGTCTTTCCCTAGTAGTAGAGAGGGAGGCAGAATTTTCAGATAAACCTGCTGTGTCATCAGGCTTGAAAGTGGGACACCGATGGGAACGTTTGCATTCTCCTGGAATGGCAGCCACTTGCTTTGGGTTTCAAAGCTGCCTGAATAGCTCTAGGGGCCCAACTTCTCTTCACTGCAGGATTGTCGCTGTGGGCCAAGGCTGCGTTCTGTCAATGGCAATAATGTGCTGTCGCTAGTGGGAAGCAGCCGCATAGCACAGGGAGATCAGCCAGGTGCTTTGTGACCACCTAGCGGGGAGGGATAGGGAGGGTGGGAGGGAGGGAGATGCAAGAGGGAAGAGATATGGGAACATATGTATATCTATAACTGATTCACTTTGTTTTAAAGCAGAAACTAACACACAATTGTAAAGCAATTATACTTCAATAAAGATGATAAAAAAAAAAACAAAAAACTGTGCTGTCTATTCCTAACTAGAAACTCATCGCACTGCACTCCAGATTCAGCTCCGGCCAAATGAAAGGTGACATAAGGCCTCCAGGTAAGGTCCAGTGTTTCACATCTGCAGAGTTGGGTGTGCAGTGGTATCCACGAAGCCATACTCTGCAATGGAGTGCCTTAACTCTGCTATGCCCCTAGGGAAACATAGGACAGTCGATCGTGCACCAATTTCGCATGATGCCTGCTGTATGCCTGAAGAGCGGTCGCTGGCTTCTGAGGAACCCTGGGCGAAATAGGCCCCCGTAAGCACTCTTCACATTGATAGCAAGGGCAACGTACTCCTCTCTGGGTTGCCTAGGTAGAGTGTTCTATTCGTCAAATAGCCTCGCGAAAGCAGCGCCTGGCAGACTCTCTTTGCAAGTGGATCGGCCTCAGTGAGTGAAACAAAACTGCACTGCGAATACACAAAGCGCTGACGATTCAGTCCAGGACACAGGACAGCACTCTCACAGAAGCGAAAGCTAAGCTTTGCATCCAGCCTGAAGACCAGGACATTTTTCACGCTTAACACTATTAAGTATGTGTAAGAGCCATGGTCACCGAGGCCTACCTAAGTTAATGAAATACTTACCCAGTTCATCCTATGCAGAGGTCCCTGTGCCCAAAGGGTCTCCATGGAAGAGCCCTGTGGATCCCGTGTGTTTCCTTGAGGTAGTCAGAAACTACTGAGGATAACCTCATGAGGTCAAGTTTAAAACCGGTCAAGCCTGGCAAAACCTTCATTTCTTCCGTGGTAGGCGAGACAGGTGCGGTTTGAAAGCTGCCTGAAAATCACTCCTGCTGCCCATCTTCTCTTTGCTGCCTGACCGCATCACGAAAGAACTTGAGTGTAATCGTATGAGGCATGCTGGTCTCGGTTCCATGCTAGGAGCTCCTCCAGGAGCACACTGGAGCTTGGCGGCAAAGAACTGGCACCCCTGTGCTCAAGTAAAAGTCCAGATTTCTCCCATAGGAAGCTTAGCTATGCCCTAATAGCGAAGAAGCATGTGTTAAAGGAAGGCTGCAACACTGTTACGTATTTCACGCCTCATTGTGCACTCACGTTGGTTGTAACATTTGTGAAAGGGCACTGAATGCCGTCCAAACCTTCTGCTGCGTTTGAGTCCCAGGAAGCAACTGGGTTCGTTGGCTTTAAGGCTGTGAACATGCAGCGGTAATGGCAAAGCCCTGCCCGGATCGCTCGACAGCTCTCGTTTGTACAGCATTCAAACGGCCTCAGGAACGCCGTTCCAAGCAGCCTTACATTCCATGCTGGCGTAGCCAGGGAGGTATTTGGATTCTTCTGAGAAACACCACTGTGCCTCACAAGTGAAACCTGTGGGCTCCCAATTACGTCTCCCTACGGCAGCCTGAAGCGATAGGTTTAGTTCCAGCCTGAAACCAATGGACAGCTTTCCCTGTGACAATGCTGGACTTCTGGGACCATCCAGATTCACCCAGGCCTAACTTTTGCCCGGCGGGGGAATGCTCTTCTGCACGTACAGCACTCACCACGTGAAAACTTTTCTTAGCTGAAGGAAGCAGTCTTTCCCTAGTAGTAGAGAGGGAGGCAGAATTTTCAGATAAACCTGCTGTGTCATCAGGCTTGAAAGTGGGACACCAATGGGAACGTTTGCATTCTCCTGGAATGGCAGCCACTTGCTTTGGGCTTCAAAGCTGCCTGAACAGCCCTAGGGGCCCAACTTCTCTTCACTGCAGGATTGTCGCTGTGGGCCAAGGCTGCGTTCTGTCAATGGCAATAATGTGCTGTCGCTAGTGGGAAGCAGCCGCATAGCACAGGGAGATCAGCCAGGTGCTTTGTGACCACCTAGCGGGGAGGGATAGGGAGGGTGGGAGGGAGGGAGATGCAAGAGGGAAGAGATATGGGAACATATGTATATCTATAACTGATTCACTTTGTTTTAAAGCAGAAACTAACACACAATTGTAAAGCAATTATACTTCAATAAAGATGATAAAAAAAAAAAACAAAAAACTGTGCTGTCTATTCCTAACTAGAAACTCATCGCACTGCACTCCAGATTCAGCTCCGGCCAAATGAAAGGTGACATAAGGCCTCCAGGTAAGGTCCAGTGTTTCACATCTGCAGAGTTGGGTGTGCAGTGGTATCCACGAAGCCATACTCTGAAATGGAGTGCCTTAACTCTGCTATGCCCCTAGGGAAACATAGGACAGTCGATCGTGCACCAATTTCGCATGATGCCTGCTGTATGCCTGAAGAGCGGTCGCTGGCTTCTGAGGAACCCTGGGCGAAATAGGCCCCCGTAAGCACTCTTCACATTGATAGCAAGGGCAACGTACTCCTCTCTGGGTTGCCTAGGTAGAGTGTTCTATTCGTCAAATAGCCTCGCGAAAGCAGCGCCTGGCAGACTCTCTTTGCAAGTGGATCGGCCTCAGTGAGTGAAACAAAACTGCACTGCGAATACACAAAGCGCTGACGATTCAGTCCAGGACACAGGACAGCACTCTCACAGAAGCGAAAGCTAAGCTTTGCATCCAGCCTGAAGACCAGTCCGTTTTTCACACTTCACACTGTTAAGAATGTGCAAGAGCCATGGTCACCGAGGCCTACCTAAGGTACTGAAATACTTACCCATTTCATCCTATGCAGAGGTCCCTGTGCCCAAAGGGTCTCCATGGAAGAGCCCTGTGGATCCCGTGTGTTTCCTTGAGGTAGTCAGAAACTACTGAGGATAACCTCATGAGGTCAAGTTTAAAACCGGGCAACCCTGGCAAAACCTTCATTTCTTCCGTGGTAGGCGAGACAGGTGCGGTTTGAAAGCTGCCTGAAAATCACTCCTGCTGCCCATCTTCTCTTTGCTGCCTGACGGCATCACGAAAGAACTTGAGTTTAATCGTATGAGGCATGCTGGTCTCGGTTCCATGCTAGGAGCTCCTCCAGGAGCACACTGGAGCTGGGCGGCAAAGAACTGGCACCCCTGTGCTCAAGTAAAAGTCCAGATTTCTCCCATAGGAAGCTTAGCTATGCCCTAATAGCGAAGAAGCATGTGTTAAAGGAAGGCTGCAACACTGTTACGTATTTCACGCCTCATTGTGCACTCACGTTGGTTGTAACATTTGTGAAAGGGCACTGAATGCCGTCCAAACCTTCTGCAGCGTTTGAGTCCCAGGAAGCAACTGGGTTCGTTGGCTTTAAGGCTGTGAACATGCAGCGGTAATGGCAAAGCCCTGCCCGGATGGCTCGACAGCTCTCGTTTGTACAGCATTCAAACGGCCTCAGGAACGCCGTTCCAAGCAGCCTTACATTCCATGCTGGCGTAGCCAGGGAGGTATTTGGATTCTTCTCAGAAACACCACTGTGCCTCACAAGTGAAACCTGTGGGCTCCCAATTACGTCTCCCTACGGCAGCCTGAAGCGATAGGTTTAGTTCCAGCCTGAAACCAACGGACAGCTTTACCTGTGACAATGCTGGACTTGTGGGACCATCCAGATTCACCAAGCCCTAACTTTTGCCCGGTGGGGGAATGCTCTTCTGCACGTACAGCACTCACCACGTGAAAACCTTTCTTAGCAGAAGGAAGCAGTCTTTCCCTAGTAGTAGAGAGGGAGGCAGAATTTTCAGATAAACCTGCTGTGTCCTCAGGCTTGAAAGTGGGACACCGATGGGAACGTTTGCATTCTCCTGGAATGGCAGCCACTTGCTTTGGGCTTCAAAGCTGCCTGAACAGCCCTAGGGGCCCAACTTCTCTTCACTGCAGGATTGTCGTTGTGGGCCAAGGCTGCGTTCTCTCAATGGCAATAATGGGCTGGCAATTGCTTTCTAGAAACTCATCCAACTGCACTCCAGAATCAGCTCCACACAAATGAAAGGTGACCTAAGTCCTCAGGGTAAGGTCCAGTGTTTCACATCAGCAGAGTTGAGTGTGCAGGGGTAGCCACGAAGCCATACTCTGAAAAGGAGTGCCTTAACTCTGCTATGCCCCTGGGGACACATAGGGCAGTGGATCGTGCACCAATCTCTCATGATGACCACTGTGTGCTAGAAGAACGGCCGCTGGCTTCTGAGGAGCCCTAGGCGAAGTAGGCCCCCAGGAAGCACTCTTCACATTCATAGCAAGGGCAACGTACTCCTTTCTGGGATGCCTAGGTAGAGTGTTCCAATCGTCATAGAGCCTAGCGAAAGCAGCGCCTGGCAGACTCTCTTTGCAAGTGGATCGTCTTCAGTGACTGAAACAGGTCTGCACTGCTACGGCACAATGTGCTTGTGATTCATTCTGGGACACAGGATAGCACTCTCACAGAAGCGAAAGCTAACCTTTACATCCAGCCTGAAGACCAGTCCGTTTTTCACACTTCACACTGTTAAGAATGTGCAAGAGCCATGGTCACCGAGGCCTACCTAAGGTATTGAAATACTTACCCATTTCATCCTATGCAGAGGTCCCTGTGCCCAAAGGGTCTCCATGGAAGAGCCCTGTGGATCCCGTGTGTTTCCTTGAGGTAGTCAGAAACTACTGAGGATAACCTCATGAGGTCAAGTTTAAAACCGGGCAAGCCTGGCAAAACCTTCATTTCTTCCGTGGTAGGCGAGACAGGTGCGGTTTGAAAGCTGCCTGAAAATCACTCCTGCTGCCCATCTTCTCTTTGCTGCCTGACGGCATCACGAAAGAACTTGAGTGTAATCGTATGAGGCATGCTGGTCTCGGTTCCATGCTAGGAGCTCCTCCAGGAGCACACTGGAGCTGGGCGGCAAAGAACTGGCACCCCTGTGCTCAAGTAAAAGTCCAGATTTCTCCCATAGGAAGCTTAGCTATGCCCTAATAGCGAAGAAGCATGTGTTAAAGGAAGGCTGCAACACTGTTACGTATTTCACGCCTCATTGTGCACTCACGTTGGTTGTAACATTTGTGAAAGGGCACTGAATGCCGTCCAAACCTTCTGCTGCGTTTGAGTCCCAGGAAGCAACTGGGTTCGTTGGCTTTAAGGCTGTGAACATGCAGCGGTAATGGCAAAGCCCTGCCCGGATCGCTCGACAGCTCTCGTTTGTACAGCATTCAAACGGCCTCAGGAACGCCGTTCCTAGCAGCCTTACATTCCATGCTGGCGTAGCCAGGGAGGTATTTGGATTCTTCTCAGAAACACCACTGTGCCTCACAAGTGAAACCTGTGGGCTCCCAATTACGTCTCCCTACGGCAGCCTGAAGCGATAGGTTTAGTTCCAGCCTGAAACCAACGGACAGCTTTCCCTGTGACAATGCTGGACTTCTGGGACCATCCAGATTCACCAAGGCCTAACTTTTGCCCGGCGGGGGAATGCTCTTCTGCACGTACAGCACTCACCACGTGAAAACTTTTCTTAGCAGAAGGAAGCAGTCTTTCCCTAGTAGTAGAGAGGGAGGCAGAATTTTCAGATAAACCTGCTGTGTCATCAGGCTTGAAAGTGGGACACCGATGGGAACGTTTGCATTCTCCTGGAATGGCAGCCACTTGCTTTGGGTTTCAAAGCTGCCTGAATAGCTCTAGGGGCCCAACTTCTCTTCACTGCAGGATTGTCGCTGTGGGCCAAGGCTGCGTTCTGTCAATGGCAATAATGTGCTGTCGCTAGTGGGAAGCAGCCGCATAGCACAGGGAGATCAGCCAGGTGCTTTGTGACCACCTAGCGGGGAGGGATAGGGAGGGTGGGAGGGAGGGAGATGCAAGAGGGAAGAGATATGGGAACATATGTATATCTATAACTGATTCACTTTGTTTTAAAGCAGAAACTAACACACAATTGTAAAGCAATTATACTTCAATAAAGATGATAAAAAAAAAAACAAAAAACTGTGCTGTCTATTCCTAACTAGAAACTCATCGCACTGCACTCCAGATTCAGCTCCGGCCAAATGAAAGGTGACATAAGGCCTCCAGGTAAGGTCCAGTGTTTCACATCTGCAGAGTTGGGTGTGCAGTGGTATCCACGAAGCCATACTCTGCAATGGAGTGCCTTAACTCTGCTATGCCCCTAGGGAAACATAGGACAGTCGATCGTGCACCAATTTCGCATGATGCCTGCTGTATGCCTGAAGAGCGGTCGCTGGCTTCTGAGGAACCCTGGGCGAAATAGGCCCCCGTAAGCACTCTTCACATTGATAGCAAGGGCAACGTACTCCTCTCTGGGTTGCCTAGGTAGAGTGTTCTATTCGTCAAATAGCCTCGCGAAAGCAGCGCCTGGCAGACTCTCTTTGCAAGTGGATCGGCCTCAGTGAGTGAAACAAAACTGCACTGCGAATACACAAAGCGCTGACGATTCAATCCAGGACACAGGACAGCACTCTCACAGAAGCGAAAGCTAAGCTTTGCATCCAGCCTGAAGACCAGTCCGTTTTTCACACTTCACACTGTTAAGAATGTGCAAGAGCCATGGTCACCGAGGCCTACCTAAGGTACTGAAATACTTACCCATTTCATCCTATGCAGAGGTCCCTGTGCCCAAAGGGTCTCCATGGAAGAGCCCTGTGGATCCCGTGTGTTTCCTTGAGGTAGTCAGAAACTACTGAGGATAACCTCATGAGGTCAAGTTTAAAACCGGGCAACCCTGGCAAAACCTTCATTTCTTCCGTGGTAGGCGAGACAGGTGCGGTTTGAAAGCTGCCTGAAAATCACTCCTGCTGCCCATCTTCTCTTTGCTGCCTGACGGCATCACGAAAGAACTTGAGTGTAATCGTATGAGGCATGCTGGTCTCGGTTCCATGCTAGGAGCTCCTCCAGGAGCACACTGGAGCTGGGCGGCAAAGAACTGGCACCCCTGTGCTCAAGTAAAAGTCCAGATTTCTCCCATAGGAAGCTTAGCTATGCCCTAATAGCGAAGAAGCATGTGTTAAAGGAAGGCTGCAACACTGTTACGTATTTCACGCCTCATTGTGCACTCACGTTGGTTGTAACATTTGTGAAAGGGCACTGAATGCCGTCCAAACCTTCTGCAGCGTTTGAGTCCCAGGAAGCAACTGGGTTCGTTGGCTTTAAGGCTGTGAACATGCAGCGGTAATGGCAAAGCCCTGCCCGGATGGCTCGACAGCTCTCGTTTGTACAGCATTCAAACGGCCTCAGGAACGCCGTTCCAAGCAGCCTTACATTCCATGCTGGCGTAGCCAGGGAGGTATTTGGATTCTTCTCAGAAACACCACTGTGCCTCACAAGTGAAACCTGTGGGCTCCCAATTACGTCTCCCTACGGCAGCCTGAAGCGATAGTTTTAGTTCCAGCCTGAAACCAACGGACAGCTTTACCTGTGACAATGCTGGACTTCTGGGACCATCCAGATTCACCAAGGCCTAACTTTTGCCCGGTGGGGGAATGCTCTTCTGCACGTACAGCACTCACCACGTGAAAACCTTTCTTAGCAGAAGGAAGCAGTCTTTCCCTAGTAGTAGAGAGGGAGGCAGAATTTTCAGATAAACCTGCTGTGTCCTCAGGCTTGAAAGTGGGACACCGATGGGAACGTTTGCATTCTCCTGGAATGGCAGCCACTTGCTTTGGGCTTCAAAGCTGCCTGAACAGCCCTAGGGGCCCAACTTCTCTTCACTGCAGGATTGTCGTTGTGGGCCAAGGCTGCGTTCTCTCAATGGCAATAATGGGCTGGCAATTGCTTTCTAGAAACTCATCCAACTGCACTCCAGAATCAGCTCCACACAAATGAAAGGTGACCTAAGTCCTCAGGGTAAGGTCCAGTGTTTCACATCAGCAGAGTTGAGTGTGCAGGGGTAGCCACGAAGCCATACTCTGAAAAGGAGTGCCTTAACTCTGCTATGCCCCTGGGGACACATAGGGCAGTGGATCGTGCACCAATCTCTCATGATGACCACTGTGTGCTAGAAGAACGGCCGCTGGCTTCTGAGGAGCCCTAGGCGAAGTAGGCCCCCAGGAAGCACTCTTCACATTCATAGCAAGGGCAACGTACTCCTTTCTGGGATGCCTAGGTAGAGTGTTCCAATCGTCATAGAGCCTAGCGAAAGCAGCGCCTGGCAGACTCTCTTTGCAAGTGGATCGTCTTCAGTGACTGAAACAGGTCTGCACTGCTACGGCACAATGTGCTTGTGATTCATTCTGGGACACAGGATAGCACTCTCACAGAAGCGAAAGCTAACCTTTACATCCAGCCTGAAGACCAGTCCGTTTTTCACACTTCACACTGTTAAGAATGTGCAAGAGCCATGGTCACCGAGGCCTACCTAAGGTATTGAAATACTTACCCATTTCATCCTATGCAGAGGTCCCTGTGCCCAAAGGGTCTCCATGGAAGAGCCCTGTGGATCCCGTGTGTTTCCTTGAGGTAGTCAGAAACTACTGAGGATAACCTCATGAGGTCAAGTTTAAAACCGGGCAAGCCTGGCAAAACCTTCATTTCTTCCGTGGTAGGCGAGACAGGTGCGGTTTGAAAGCTGCCTGAAAATCACTCCTGCTGCCCATCTTCTCTTTGCTGCCTGACGGCATCACGAAAGAACTTGAGTGTAATCGTATGAGGCATGCTGGTCTCGGTTCCATGCTAGGAGCTCCTCCAGGAGCACACTGGAGCTGGGCGGCAAAGAACTGGCACCCCTGTGCTCAAGTAAAAGTCCAGATTTCTCCCATAGGAAGCTTAGCTATGCCCTAATAGCGAAGAAGCATGTGTTAAAGGAAGGCTGCAACACTGTTACGTATTTCACGCCTCATTGTGCACTCACGTTGGTTGTAACATTTGTGAAAGGGCACTGAATGCCGTCCAAACCTTCTGCTGCGTTTGAGTCCCAGGAAGCAACTGGGTTCGTTGGCTTTAAGGCTGTGAACATGCAGCGGTAATGGCAAAGCCCTGCCCGGATCGCTCGACAGCTCTCGTTTGTACAGCATTCAAACGGCCTCAGGAACGCCGTTCCAAGCAGCCTTACATTCCATGCTGGCGTAGCCAGGGAGGTATTTGGATTCTTCTCAGAAACACCACTGTGCCTCACAAGTGAAACCTGTGGGCTCCCAATTACGTCTCCCTACGGCAGCCTGAAGCGATAGGTTTAGTTCCAGCCTGAAACCAATGGACAGCTTTCCCTGTGACAATGCTGGACTTCTGGGACCATCCAGATTCACCAAGGCCTAACTTTTGCCCGGCGGGGGAATGCTCTTCTGCACGTACAGCACTCACCACGTGAAAACTTTTCTTAGCAGAAGGAAGCAGTCTTTCCCTAGTAGTAGAGAGGGAGGCAGAATTTTCAGATAAACCTGCTGTGTCATCAGGCTTGAAAGTGGGACACCGATGGGAACGTTTGCATTCTCCTGGAATGGCAGCCACTTGCTTTGGGTTTCAAAGCTGCCTGAATAGCTCTAGGGGCCCAACTTCTCTTCACTGCAGGATTGTCGCTGTGGGCCAAGGCTGCGTTCTGTCAATGGCAATAATGTGCTGTCGCTAGTGGGAAGCAGCCGCATAGCACAGGGAGATCAGCCAGGTGCTTTGTGACCACCTAGCGGGGAGGGATAGGGAGGGTGGGAGGGAGGGAGATGCAAGAGGGAAGAGATATGGGAACATATGTATATCTATAACTGATTCACTTTGTTTTAAAGCAGAAACTAACACACAATTGTAAAGCAATTATACTTCAATAAAGATGATAAAAAAAAAAACAAAAAACTGTGCTGTCTATTCCTAACTAGAAACTCATCGCACTGCACTCCAGATTCAGCTCCGGCCAAATGAAAGGTGACATAAGGCCTCCAGGTAAGGTCCAGTGTTTCACATCTGCAGAGTTGGGTGTGCAGTGGTATCCACGAAGCCATACTCTGAAATGGAGTGCCTTAACTCTGCTATGCCCCTAGGGAAACATAGGACAGTCGATCGTGCACCAATTTCGCATGATGCCTGCTGTATGCCTGAAGAGCGGTCGCTGGCTTCTGAGGAACCCTGGGCGAAATAGGCCCCCGTAAGCAGTCTTCACATTGATAGCAAGGGCAACGTACTCCTCTCTGGGTTGCCTAGGTAGAGTGTTCTATTCGTCAAATAGCCTCGCGAAAGCAGCGCCTGGCAGACTCTCTTTGCAAGTGGATCGGCCTCAGTGAGTGAAACAAAACTGCACTGCGAATACACAAAGCGCTGACGATTCAGTCCAGGACACAGGATAGCACTCTCACAGAAGCGAAAGCTAAGCTTTGCATCCAGCCTGAAGACCAGGACATTTTTCACGCTTAACACTATTAAGTATGTGTAAGAGCCATGGTCACCGAGGCCTACCTAAGTTAATGAAATACTTACCCAGTTCATCCTATGCAGAGGTCCCTGTGCCCAAAGGGTCTGAAAGGAAGGGTCCTGTGGGTCCGGTGTGTTTCCTTGACGTAGTTAGAAACTACTGAGGATAAACTTAGGAGGTCAAGTTTGAAACCGGGCATCCCTGGCAAAACCTTCATTTCTTCCGTGGTAGGCGAGACAGGTGCGGTTTGAAAGCTGCCTGAAAATCACTCCTGCTGCCCATCTTTCTTTGCTGCCTGACGGCATCACGAAAGAACTTGAGTGTAATCGTATGAGTCATGCTGGTTTCGGTACCTTGCTGGGAGCTCCTCCAGGAGCACAATGGAGCTTGGCGGCAAAGAACTGGCACGCCTGTGCTCAAGTAAAAGTCCAGATTTCTCCCATAGTAAGCTTAGCTATGCCCTAGTAGCGAAGGAGCATGTGTTAAAGGAAGGCTGCAACACTGTTACGTATTTCACGACTCATTGTGCACTCACGTTCGTTGTAACATCTGTGAAAGGGCACTGAATACCGTCCAAAACTTCTGCTGCGTTTGAGTCCCAGGAAGCAACTGGGTTCGTTGGCTTTAAGACTGTGAACCTGCAGCGGTAATGGCAGAGCCCTGCCCGGATCGCTCGACAGCTCTCGTTTGTACAGCATTCAAACGGCCTCAGGAACGCCGTTCCAAGCAGCCTTACATTCCATGCTGGCGTAGCCAGGGAGGCATTTGGATTCTTCTGAGAAACACCACTGTGCCTCACAAGTGAAACCTGTGGGCTCCCAATTACGTCTCCCTACGGCAGCCTGAAGCGATAGGTTTAGTTCCAGCCTGAAACCAACGGACAGCTTTACCTGTGACAATGCTGGACTTGTGGGAC
The DNA here is from genome assembly GCF_949987535.1 of Balaenoptera acutorostrata. NCBI lineage: Eukaryota > Metazoa > Chordata > Mammalia > Artiodactyla > Balaenopteridae > Balaenoptera > Balaenoptera acutorostrata. Next base: position 57,837,968 of record NC_080078.1, read on the forward strand.
CATCCAGATTCACCAAGGCCTAACTTTTGCCCGGTGGGGGAATGCTCTTCTGCACGTACAGCACTCACCACGTGAAAACCTTTCTTAGCAGAAGGAAGCAGTCTTTCCCTAGTAGTAGAGAGGGAGGCAGAATTTTCAGATAAACCTGCTGTGTCCTCAGGCTTGAAAGTGGGACACCGATGGGAACGTTTGCATTCTCCTGGAATGGCAGCCACTTGCTTTGGGCTTCAAAGCTGCCTGAACAGCCCTAGGGGCCCAACTTCTCTTCACTGCAGGATTGTCGTTGTGGGCCAAGGCTACGTTCTCTTAATGGCAATAATGGGCTGGCAATTGCTTTCTAGAAACTCATCCAACTGCACTCCAGATTCAGCTCCATACAAATGAAAGGTGACCTAAGTCCTCAGGGTAAGGTCCAGTGTTTCACATCAGCAGAGTTGAGTGTGCAGGGGTAGCCACGAAGCCATACTCTGCAAAGGAGTGCCTTAACTCTGCTATGCCCCTGGGGACACATAGGGCAGTGGATCGTGCACCAATCTCTCATGATGACCACTGTGTGCTAGAAGAACGGCCGCTGGCTTCTGAGGAGCCCTAGGCGAAGTAGGCCCCCAGGAAGCACTCTTCACATTCATAGCAAGGGCAACGTACTCCTTTCTGGGATGCCTAGGTAGAGTGTTCCAATCGTCATAGAGCCTAGCGAAAGCAGCGCCTGGCAGACTCTCTTTGCAAGTGGATCGTCTTCAGTGACTGAAACAGGTCTGCACTGCTACGGCACAATGTGCTTGTGATTCATTCTGGGACACAGGATAGCACTCTCACAGAAGCGAAAGCTAACCTTTACATCCAGCCTGAAGACCAGTCCGTTTTTCACACTTCACACTGTTAAGAATGTGCAAGAGCCATGGTCACCGAGGCCTACCTAAGGTATTGAAATACTTACCCATTTCATCCTATGCAGAGGTCCCTGTGCCCAAAGGGTCTCCATGGAAGAGCCCTGTGGATCCCGTGTGTTTCCTTGAGGTAGTCAGAAACTACTGAGGATAACCTCATGAGGTCAAGTTTAAAACCGGGCAAGCCTGGCAAAACCTTCATTTCTTCCGTGGTAGGCGAGACAGGTGCGGTTTGAAAGCTGCCTGAAAATCACTCCTGCTGCCCATCTTCTCTTTGCTGCCTGACGGCATCACGAAAGAACTTGAGTGTAATCGTATGAGGCATGCTGGTCTCGGTTCCATGCTAGGAGCTCCTCCAGGAGCACACTGGAGCTGGGCGGCAAAGAACTGGCACCCCTGTGCTCAAGTAAAAGTCCAGATTTCTCCCATAGGAAGCTTAGCTATGCCCTAATAGCGAAGAAGCATGTGTTAAAGGAAGGCTGCAACACTGTTACGTATTTCACGCCTCATTGTGCACTCACGTTGGTTGTAACATTTGTGAAAGGGCACTGAATGCCGTCCAAACCTTCTGCTGCGTTTGAGTCCCAGGAAGCAACTGGGTTCGTTGGCTTTAAGGCTGTGAACATGCAGCGGTAATGGCAAAGCCCTGCCCGGATCGCTCGACAGCTCTCGTTTGTACAGCATTCAAACGGCCTCAGGAACGCCGTTCCAAGCAGCCTTACATTCCATGCTGGCGTAGCCAGGGAGGTATTTGGATTCTTCTCAGAAACACCACTGTGCCTCACAAGTGAAACCTGTGGGCTCCCAATTACGTCTCCCTACGGCAGCCTGAAGCGATAGGTTTAGTTCCAGCCTGAAACCAATGGACAGCTTTCCCTGTGACAATGCTGGACTTCTGGGACCATCCAGATTCACCAAGGCCTAACTTTTGCCCGGCGGGGGAATGCTCTTCTGCACGTACAGCACTCACCACGTGAAAACTTTTCTTAGCAGAAGGAAGCAGTCTTTCCCTAGTAGTAGAGAGGGAGGCAGAATTTTCAGATAAACCTGCTGTGTCATCAGGCTTGAAAGTGGGACACCGATGGGAACGTTTGCATTCTCCTGGAATGGCAGCCACTTGCTTTGGGTTTCAAAGCTGCCTGAATAGCTCTAGGGGCCCAACTTCTCTTCACTGCAGGATTGTCGCTGTGGGCCAAGGCTGCGTTCTGTCAATGGCAATAATGTGCTGTCGCTAGTGGGAAGCAGCCGCATAGCACAGGGAGATCAGCCAGGTGCTTTGTGACCACCTAGCGGGGAGGGATAGGGAGGGTGGGAGGGAGGGAGATGCAAGAGGGAAGAGATATGGGAACATATGTATATCTATAACTGATTCACTTTGTTTTAAAGCAGAAACTAACACACAATTGTAAAGCAATTATACTTCAATAAAGATGATAAAAAAAAAAACAAAAAACTGTGCTGTCTATTCCTAACTAGAAACTCATCGCACTGCACTCCAGATTCAGCTCCGGCCAAATGAAAGGTGACATAAGGCCTCCAGGTAAGGTCCAGTGTTTCACATCTGCAGAGTTGGGTGTGCAGTGGTATCCACGAAGCCATACTCTGAAATGGAGTGCCTTAACTCTGCTATGCCCCTAGGGAAACATAGGACAGTCGATCGTGCACCAATTTCGCATGATGCCTGCTGTATGCCTGAAGAGCGGTCGCTGGCTTCTGAGGAACCCTGGGCGAAATAGGCCCCCGTAAGCAGTCTTCACATTGATAGCAAGGGCAACGTACTCCTCTCTGGGTTGCCTAGGTAGAGTGTTCTATTCGTCAAATAGCCTCGCGAAAGCAGCGCCTGGCAGACTCTCTTTGCAAGTGGATCGGCCTCAGTGAGTGAAACAAAACTGCACTGCGAATACACAAAGCGCTGACGATTCAGTCCAGGACACAGGATAGCACTCTCACAGAAGCGAAAGCTAAGCTTTGCATCCAGCCTGAAGACCAGGACATTTTTCACGCTTAACACTATTAAGTATGTGTAAGAGCCATGGTCACCGAGGCCTACCTAAGTTAATGAAATACTTACCCAGTTCATCCTATGCAGAGGTCCCTGTGCCCAAAGGGTCTGAAAGGAAGGGTCCTGTGGGTCCGGTGTGTTTCCTTGACGTAGTTAGAAACTACTGAGGATAAACTTAGGAGGTCAAGTTTGAAACCGGGCATCCCTGGCAAAACCTTCATTTCTTCCGTGGTAGGCGAGACAGGTGCGGTTTGAAAGCTGCCTGAAAATCACTCCTGCTGCCCATCTTTCTTTGCTGCCTGACGGCATCACGAAAGAACTTGAGTGTAATCGTATGAGTCATGCTGGTTTCGGTACCTTGCTGGGAGCTCCTCCAGGAGCACAATGGAGCTTGGCGGCAAAGAACTGGCACGCCTGTGCTCAAGTAAAAGTCCAGATTTCTCCCATAGTAAGCTTAGCTATGCCCTAGTAGCGAAGGAGCATGTGTTAAAGGAAGGCTGCAACACTGTTACGTATTTCACGACTCATTGTGCACTCACGTTCGTTGTAACATCTGTGAAAGGGCACTGAATACCGTCCAAAACTTCTGCTGCGTTTGAGTCCCAGGAAGCAACTGGGTTCGTTGGCTTTAAGACTGTGAACCTGCAGCGGTAATGGCAGAGCCCTGCCCGGATCGCTCGACAGCTCTCGTTTGTACAGCATTCAAACGGCCTCAGGAACGCCGTTCCAAGCAGCCTTACATTCCATGCTGGCGTAGCCAGGGAGGCATTTGGATTCTTCTGAGAAACACCACTGTGCCTCACAAGTGAAACCTGTGGGCTCCCAATTACGTCTCCCTACGGCAGCCTGAAGCGATAGGTTTAGTTCCAGCCTGAAACCAACGGACAGCTTTACCTGTGACAATGCTGGACTTGTGGGACCATCCAGATTCACCAAGGCCTAACTTTTGCCCGGTGGGGGAATGCTCTTCTGCACGTACAGCACTCACCACGTGAAAACCTTTCTTAGCAGAAGGAAGCAGTCTTTCCCTAGTAGTAGAGAGGGAGGCAGAATTTTCAGATAAACCTGCTGTGTCCTCAGGCTTGAAAGTGGGACACCGATGGGAACGTTTGCATTCTCCTGGAATGGCAGCCACTTGCTTTGGGCTTCAAAGCTGCCTGAACAGCCCTAGGGGCCCAACTTCTCTTCACTGCAGGATTGTCGTTGTGGGCCAAGGCTACGTTCTCTTAATGGCAATAATGGGCTGGCAATTGCTTTCTAGAAACTCATCCAACTGCACTCCAGATTCAGCTCCATACAAATGAAAGGTGACCTAAGTCCTCAGGGTAAGGTCCAGTGTTTCACATCAGCAGAGTTGAGTGTGCAGGGGTAGCCACGACGCCATACTCTGCAAAGGAGTGCCTTAACTCTGCTATGCCCCTGGGGACACATAGGGCAGTGGATCGTGCACCAATCTCTCATGATGACCACTGTGTGCTAGAAGAACGGCCGCTGGCTTCTGAGGAGCCCTAGGCGAAGTAGGCCCCCAGGAAGCACTCTTCACATTCATAGCAAGGGCAACGTACTCCTTTCTGGGATGCCTAGGTAGAGTGTTCCAATCGTCATAGAGCCTAGCGAAAGCAGCGCCTGGCAGACTCTCTTTGCAAGTGGATCGTCTTCAATGACTGAAACAGGTCTGCACTGCTACGGCACAATGTGCTTGTGATTCATTCTGGGACACAGGATAGCACTCTCACAGAAGCGAAAGCTAACCTTTACATCCAGCCTGAAGACCAGTCCGTTTTTCACACTTCACACTGTTAAGAATGTGCAAGAGCCATGGTCACCGAGGCCTACCTAAGGTATTGAAATACTTACCCATTTCATCCTATGCAGAGGTCCCTGTGCCCAAAGGGTCTCCATGGAAGAGCCCTGTGGATCCCGTGTGTTTCCTTGAGGTAGTCAGAAACTACTGAGGATAACCTCATGAGGTCAAGTTTAAAACCGGGCAAGCCTGGCAAAACCTTCATTTCGTCCGTGGTAGGCGAGACAGGTGCGGTTTGAAAGCTGCCTGAAAATCACTCCTGCTGCCCATCTTCTCTTTGCTGCCTGACGGCATCACGAAAGAACTTGAGTGTAATCGTATGAGGCATGCTGGTCTCGGTTCCATGCTAGGAGCTCCTCCAGGAGCACACTGGAGCTGGGCGGCAAAGAACTGGCACCCCTGTGCTCAAGTAAAAGTCCAGATTTCTCCCATAGGAAGCTTAGCTATGCCCTAATAGCGAAGAAGCATGTGTTAAAGGAAGGCTGCAACACTGTTACGTATTTCACGCCTCATTGTGCACTCACGTTGGTTGTAACATTTGTGAAAGGGCACTGAATGCCGTCCAAACCTTCTGCTGCGTTTGAGTCCCAGGAAGCAACTGGGTTCGTTGGCTTTAAGGCTGTGAACATGCAGCGGTAATGGCAAAGCCCTGCCCGGATCGCTCGACAGCTCTCGTTTGTACAGCATTCAAACGGCCTCAGGAACGCCATTCCAAGCAGCCTTACATTCCATGCTGGCGTAGCCAGGGAGGTATTTGGATTCTTCTGAGAAACACCACTGTGCCTCACAAGTGAAACCTGTGGGCTCCCAATTACGTCTCCCTACGGCAGCCTGAAGCGATAGGTTTAGTTCCAGCCTGAAACCAATGGATAGCTTTCCCTGTGACAATGCTGGACTTCTGGGACCATCCAGATTCACCAAGGCCTAACTTTTGCCTGGCGGGGGAATGCTCTTCTGCACGTACAGCACTCACCACGTGAACACCTTTCTTAGCAGAAGGAAGCAGTCTTTCCCTAGTAGTAGAGAGGGAGGCAGAATTTTCAGATAAACCTGCTGTGTCCTCAGGCTTGAAAGTGGGACACCGATGGGAACGTTTGCATTCTCCTGGAATGGCAGCCACTTGCTTTGGGCTTCAAAGCTGCCTGAACAGCCCTAGGGGCCCAACTTCTCTTCACTGCAGGATTGTCGCTGTGGGCCAAGGCTGCGTTCTGTCAATGGCAATAATGTGCTGTCGCTAGTGGGAAGCAGCCGCATAGCACAGGGAGATCAGCCAGGTGCTTTGTGACCACCTAGCGGGGAGGGATAGGGAGGGTGGGAGGGAGGGAGATGCAAGAGGGAAGAGATATGGGAACATATGTATATCTATAACTGATTCACTTTGTTTTAAAGCAGAAACTAACACACAATTGTAAAGCAATTATACTTCAATAAAGATGATAAAAAAAAAACAAAAAACTGTGCTGTCTATTCCTAACTAGAAACTCATCGCACTGCACTCCAGATTCAGCTCCGGCCAAATGAAAGGTGACATAAGGCCTCCAGGTAAGGTCCAGTGTTTCACATCTGCAGAGTTGGGTGTGCAGTGGTATCCACGAAGCCATACTCTGAAATGGACTGCCTTAACTCTGCTATGCCCCTAGGGAACCATAGGACAGTCGATCGTGCACCAATTTCGCATGATGCCTGCTGTATGCCTGAAGAGCGGTCGCTGGCTTCTGAGGAACCCTGGGCGAAATAGGCCCCCGTAAGCACTCTTCACATTGATAGCAAGGGCAACGTACTCCTCTCTGGGTTGCCTAGGTAGAGTGTTCTATTCGTCAAATAGCCTCGCGAAAGCAGCGCCTGGCAGACTCTCTTTGCAAGTGGATCGGCCTCAGTGAGTGAAACAAAACTGCACTGCGAATACACAAAGCGCTGACGATTCAGTCCAGGACACAGGACAGCACTCTCACAGAAGCGAAAGCTAAGCTTTGCATCCAGCCTGAAGACCAGGACATTTTTCACGCTTAACACTATTAAGTATGTGCAAGAGCCATGGTCACCGAGGCCTACCTAAGTTAATGAAATACTTACCCAGTTCATCCTATGCAGAGGTCCCTGTGCCCAAAGGGTCTGAAAGGAAGGGTCCTGTGGGTCCGGTGTGTTTCCTTGACGTAGTTAGAAACTACTGAGGATAACCTTAGGAGCTCAAGTTTGAAACCGGGCAACCCTGGCAAAACCTTCATTTCTTCCGTGGTAGGCGAGACAGGTGCGGTTTGAAAGCTGCCTGAAAATCACTCCTGCTGCCCATCTTCTCTTTGCTGCCTGAAGGCATCACGAAAGAACTTGATTGTAATCGTATGAGGCATGCTGGTTTCGGTACCTTGCTGGGAGCTCCTCCAGGAGCACAATGGAGCTTGGCGGCAAAGAACTGGCACGCCTGTGCTCAAGTAAAAGTCCACATTTCTCCCATAGTAAGCCTAGCTATGCCCTAGTAGCGAAGGAGCATGTGTTAAAGGAAGGCTGCAACACTGTTACGTATTTCACGACTCATTGTGCACTCACGTTCGTTGTAACATCTGTGAAAGGGCACTGAATACCGTCCAAAACGTCTGCTGCGTTTGAGTCCCAGGAAGCAACTGGGTGCGTTGGCTTTAAGACTGTGAACCTGCAGCGGTAATGGCAGAGCACTGCCCGGATCGCTCGACAGCTCTCGTTTGTACAGCATTCAAACGGCCTCAGGAACGCCGTTCCAAGCAGCCTTACATTCCATGCTGGCGTAGCCAGGGAGGCATTTGGATTCTTCTGAGAAACACCACTGTGCCTCACAAGTGAAACCTGTGGGCTCCCAATTACGTCTCCCTACGGCAGCCTGAAGCGATAGGTTTAGTTCCAGCCTGAAACCAACGGACAGCTTTACCTGTGACAATGCTGGACTTCTGGGACCATCCAGATTCACCAAGGCCTAACTTTTGCCCGGTGGGGGAATGCTCTTCTGCACGTACAGCACTCACCACGTGAAAACCTTTCGTAGCAGAAGGAAGCAGTCTTTCCCTAGTAGTAGAGAGGGAGGCAGAATTTTCAGATAAACCTGCTGTGTCCTCAGGCTTGAAAGTGGGACACCGATGGGAACGTTTGCATTCTCCTGGAATGGCAGCCACTTGCTTTGGGCTTCAAAGCTGCCTGAACAGCCCTAGGGGCCCAACTTCTCTTCACTGCAGGATTGTCGTTGTGGGCCAAGGCTGCGTTCTCTCAATGGCAATAATGGGCTGGCAATTGCTTTCTAGAAACTCATCCAACTGCACTCCAGATTCAGCTCCATACAAATGAAAGGTGACCTAAGTCCTCAGGGTAAGGTCCAGTGTTTCACATCAGCAGAGTTGAGTGTGCAGGGGTAGCCACGACGCCATACTCTGCAAAGGAGTGCCTTAACTCTGCTATGCCCCTGGGGACACATAGGGCAGTGGATCGTGCACCAATCTCTCATGATGACCACTGTGTGCTAGAAGAACGGCCGCTGGCTTCTGAGGAGCCCTAGGCGAAGTAGGCCCCCAGGAAGCACTCTTCACATTCATAGCAAGGGCAACGTACTCCTTTCTGGGATGCCTAGGTAGAGTGTTCCAATCGTCATAGAGCCTAGCGAAAGCAGCGCCTGGCAGACTCTCTTTGCAAGTGGATCGTCTTCAATGACTGAAACAGGTCTGCACTGCTACGGCACAATGTGCTTGTGATTCATTCTGGGACACAGGATAGCACTCTCACAGAAGCGAAAGCTAACCTTTACATCCAGCCTGAAGACCAGTCCGTTTTTCACACTTCACACTGTTAAGAATGTGCAAGAGCCATGGTCACCGAGGCCTACCTAAGGTATTGAAATACTTACCCATTTCATCCTATGCAGAGGTCCCTGTGCCCAAAGGGTCTCCATGGAAGAGCCCTGTGGATCCCGTGTGTTTCCTTGAGGTAGTCAGAAACTACTGAGGATAACCTCATGAGGTCAAGTTTAAAACCGGGCAAGCCTGGCAAAACCTTCATTTCGTCCGTGGTAGGCGAGACAGGTGCGGTTTGAAAGCTGCCTGAAAATCACTCCTGCTGCCCATCTTCTCTTTGCTGCCTGAAGGCATCACGAAAGAACTTGATTGTAATCGTATGAGGCATGCTGGTTTCGGTACCTTGCTGGGAGCTCCTCCAGGAGCACAATGGAGCTTGGCGGCAAAGAACTGGCACGCCTGTGCTCAAGTAAAAGTCCACATTTCTCCCATAGTAAGCCTAGCTATGCCCTAGTAGCGAAGGAGCATGTGTTAAAGGAAGGCTGCAACACTGTTACGTATTTCACGACTCATTGTGCACTCACGTTCGTTGTAACATCTGTGAAAGGGCACTGAATACCGTCCAAAACGTCTGCTGCGTTTGAGTCCCAGGAAGCAACTGGGTGCGTTGGCTTTAAGACTGTGAACCTGCAGCGGTAATGGCAGAGCACTGCCCGGATCGCTCGACAGCTCTCGTTTGTACAGCATTCAAACGGCCTCAGGAACGCCGTTCCAAGCAGCCTTACATTCCATGCTGGCGTAGCCAGGGAGGCATTTGGATTCTTCTGAGAAACACCACTGTGCCTCACAAGTGAAACCTGTGGGCTCCCAATTACGTCTCCCTACGGCAGCCTGAAGCGATAGGTTTAGTTCCAGCCTGAAACCAACGGACAGCTTTACCTGTGACAATGCTGGACTTCTGGGACCATCCAGATTCACCAAGGCCTAACTTTTGCCCGGTGGGGGAATGCTCTTCTGCACGTACAGCACTCACCACGTGAAAACCTTTCGTAGCAGAAGGAAGCAGTCTTTCCCTAGTAGTAGAGAGGGAGGCAGAATTTTCAGATAAACCTGCTGTGTCCTCAGGCTTGAAAGTGGGACACCGATGGGAACGTTTGCATTCTCCTGGAATGGCAGCCACTTGCTTTGGGCTTCAAAGCTGCCTGAACAGCCCTAGGGGCCCAACTTCTCTTCACTGCAGGATTGTCGTTGTGGGCCAAGGCTGCGTTCTCTCAATGGCAATAATGGGCTGGCAATTGCTTTCTAGAAACTCATCCAACTGCACTCCAGATTCAGCTCCATACAAATGAAAGGTGACCTAAGTCCTCAGGGTAAGGTCCAGTGTTTCACATCAGCAGAGTTGAGTGTGCAGGGGTAGCCACGACGCCATACTCTGCAAAGGAGTGCCTTAACTCTGCTATGCCCCTGGGGACACATAGGGCAGTGGATCGTGCACCAATCTCTCATGATGACCACTGTGTGCTAGAAGAACGGCCGCTGGCTTCTGAGGAGCCCTAGGCGAAGTAGGCCCCCAGGAAGCACTCTTCACATTCATAGCAAGGGCAACGTACTCCTTTCTGGGATGCCTAGGTAGAGTGTTCCAATCGTCATAGAGCCTAGCGAAAGCAGCGCCTGGCAGACTCTCTTTGCAAGTGGATCGTCCTCAGTGACTGAAACAGGTCTGCACTGCTACGGCACAATGTGCTTGTGATTCAGTCTGGCACACAGGATAGCACTCTCACAGAAGCGAAAGCTAACCTTTACATCCAGCCTGAAGACCAGTCCGTTTTTCACACTTCACACTGTTAAGAATGTGCAAGAGCCATGGTCACCGAGGCCTACCTAAGGTATTGAAATACTTACCCATTTCATCCTATGCAGAGGTCCCTGTGCCCAAAGGGTCTCCATGGAAGAGCCCTGTGGATCCCGTGTGTTTCCTTGAGGTAGTCAGAAACTACTGAGGATAACCTCATGAGGTCAAGTTTAAAACCGGGCAAGCCTGGCAAAACCTTCATTTCTTCCGTGGTAGGCGAGACAGGTGCGGTTTGAAAGCTGCCTGAAAATCACTCCTGCTGCCCATCTTCTCTTTGCTGCCTGACGGCATCACGAAAGAACTTGAGTGTAATCGTATGAGGCATGCTGGTCTCGGTTCCATGCTAGGAGCTCCTCCAGGAGCACACTGGAGCTTGGCGGCAAAGAACTGGCACCCCTGTGCTCAAGTAAAAGTCCAGATTTCTCCCATAGGAAGCTTAGCTATGCCCTAATAGCGAAGAAGCATGTGTTAAAGGAAGGCTGCAACACTGTTACGTATTTCACGCCTCATTGTGCACTCACGTTGGTTGTAACATCTGTGAAAGGGCACTGAATACCGTCCAAAACTTCTGCTGCGTTTGAGTCCCAGGAAGCAACTGGGTTCGTTGGCTTTAAGACTGTGAACCTGCAGCGGTAATGGCAGAGCCCTGCCCGGATCGCTCGACAGCTCTCGTTTGTACAGCATTCAAACGGCCTCAGGAACGCCGTTCCAAGCAGCCTTACATTCCATGCTGGCGTAGCCAGGGAGGCATTTGGATTCTTCTGAGAAACACCACTGTGCCTCACAAGTGAAACCTGTGGGCTCCCAATTACGTCTCCCTACGGCAGCCTGAAGCGATAGGTTTAGTTCCAGCCTGAAACCAACGGACAGCTTTACCTGTGACAATGCTGGACTTCTGGGACCATCCAGATTCACCAAGGCCTAACTTTTGCCCGGCGGGGGAATGCTCTTCTGCACGTACAGCACTCACCACGTGAAAACCTTTCTTAGCAGAAGGAAGCAGTCTTTCCCTAGTAGTAGAGAGGGAGGCAGAATTTTCAGATAAACCTGCTGTGTCCTCAGGCTTGAAAGTGGGACACCGATGGGAACGTTTGCATTCTCCTGGAATGGCAGCCACTTGCTTTGGGCTTCAAAGCTGCCTGAACAGCCCTAGGGGCCCAACTTCTCTTCACTGCAGGATTGTCGCTGTGGGCCAAGGCTGCGTTCTGTCAATGGCAATAATGTGCTGTCGCTAGTGGGAAGCAGCCGCATAGCACAGGGAGATCAGCCAGGTGCTTTGTGACCACCTAGCGGGGAGGGATAGGGAGGGTGGGAGGGAGGGAGATGCAAGAGGGAAGAGATATGGGAACATATGTATATCTATAACTGATTCACTTTGTTTTAAAGCAGAAACTAACACACAATTGTAAAGCAATTATACTTCAATAAAGATGATAAAAAAAAAACAAAAAACTGTGCTGTCTATTCCTAACTAGAAACTCATCGCACTGCACTCCAGATTCAGCTCCGGCCAAATGAAAGGTGACATAAGGCCTCCAGGTAAGGTCCAGTGTTTCACATCTGCAGAGTTGGGTGTGCAGTGGTATCCACGAAGCCATACTCTGAAATGGACTGCCTTAACTCTGCTATGCCCCTAGGGAACCATAGGACAGTCGATCGTGCACCAATTTCGCATGATGCCTGCTGTATGCCTGAAGAGCGGTCGCTGGCTTCTGAGGAACCCTGGGCGAAATAGGCCCCCGTAAGCAGTCTTCACATTGATAGCAAGGGCAACGTACTCCTCTCTGGGTTGCCTAGGTAGAGTGTTCTATTCGTCAAATAGCCTCGCGAAAGCAGCGCCTGGCAGACTCTCTTTGCAAGTGGATCGGCCTCAGTGAGTGAAACAAAACTGCACTGCGAATACACAAAGCGCTGACGATTCAGTCCAGGACACAGGACAGCACTCTCACAGAAGCGAAAGCTAAGCTTTGCATCCAGCCTGAAGACCAGGACATTTTTCACGCTTAACACTATTAAGTATGTGCAAGAGCCATGGTCACCGAGGCCTACCTAAGTTAATGAAATACTTACCCAGTTCATCCTATGCAGAGGTCCCTGTGCCCAAAGGGTCTGAAAGGAAGGGTCCTGTGGGTCCGGTGTGTTTCCTTGACGTAGTTAGAAACTACTGAGGATAACCTTAGGAGCTCAAGTTTGAAACCGGGCAACCCTGGCAAAACCTTCATTTCTTCCGTGGTAGGCGAGACAGGTGCGGTTTGAAAGCTGCCTGAAAATCACTCCTGCTGCCCATCTTCTCTTTGCTGCCTGATGGCATCACGAAAGAACTTGATTGTAATCGTATGAGGCATGCTGGTTTCGGTACCTTGCTGGGAGCTCCTCCAGGAGCACAATGGAGCTTGGCGGCAAAGAACTGGCACGCCTGTGCTCAAGTAAAAGTCCACATTTCTCCCATAGTAAGCCTAGCTATGCCCTAGTAGCGAAGGAGCATGTGTTAAAGGAAGGCTGCAACACTGTTACGTATTTCACGACTCATTGTGCACTCACGTTCGTTGTAACATCTGTGAAAGGGCACTGAATACCGTCCAAAACGTCTGCTGCGTTTGAGTCCCAGGAAGCAACTGGGTGCGTTGGCTTTAAGACTGTGAACCTGCAGCGGTAATGGCAGAGCACTGCCCGGATCGCTCGACAGCTCTCGTTTGTACAGCATTCAAACGGCCTCAGGAACGCCGTTCCAAGCAGCCTTACATTCCATGCTGGCGTAGCCAGGGAGGCATTTGGATTCTTCTGAGAAACACCACTGTGCCTCACAAGTGAAACCTGTGGGCTCCCAATTACGTCTCCCTACGGCAGCCTGAAGCGATAGGTGTAGTTCCAGCCTGAAACCAATGGACAGCTTTCCCTGTGACAATGCTGGACTTCTGGGACCATCCAGATTCACCAAGGCCTAACTTTTGCCCGGTGGGGGAATGCTCTTCTGCACGTACAGCACTCACCACGTGAAAACCTTTCTTAGCAGAAGGAAGCAGTCTTTCCCTAGTAGTAGAGAGGGAGGCAGAATTTTCAGATAAACCTGCTGTGTCCTCAGGCTTGAAAGTGGGACACCGATGGGAACGTTTGCATTCTCCTGGAATGGCAGCCACTTGCTTTGGGCTTCAAAGCTGCCTGAACAGCCCTAGGGGCCCAACTTCTCTTCACTGCAGGATTGTCGTTGTGGGCCAAGGCTGCGTTCTCTCAATGGCAATAATGGGCTGGCAATTGCTTTCTAGAAACTCATCCAACTGCACTCCAGATTCAGCTCCATACAAATGAAAGGTGACCTAAGTCCTCAGGGTAAGGTCCAGTGTTTCACATCAGCAGAGTTGAGTGTGCAGGGGTAGCCACGAAGCCATACTCTGCAAAGGAGTGCCTTAACTCTGCTATGCCCCTGGGGACACATAGGGCAGTGGATCGTGCACCAATCTCTCATGATGACCACTGTGTGCTAGAAGAACGGCCGCTGGCTTCTGAGGAGCCCTAGGCGAAGTAGGCCCCCAGGAAGCACTCTTCACATTCATAGCAAGGGCAACGTACTCCTTTCTGGGATGCCTAGGTAGAGTGTTCCAATCGTCATAGAGCCTAGCGAAAGCAGCGCCTGGCAGACTCTCTTTGCAAGTGGATCGTCCTCAGTGACTGAAACAGGTCTGCACTGCTACGGCACAATGTGCTTGTGATTCATTCTGGGACACAGGATAGCACTCTCACAGAAGCGAAAGCTAACCTTTACATCCAGCCTGAAGACCAGTCCGTTTTTCACACTTCACACTGTTAAGAATGTGCAAGAGCCATGGTCACCGAGGCCTACCTAAGGTATTGAAATACTTACCCATTTCATCCGATGCAGAGGTCCCTGTGCCCAAAGGGTCTCCATGGAAGAGCCCTGTGGATCCCGTGTGTTTCCTTGAGGTAGTCAGAAACTACTGAGGAAAACCTCATGAGGTCAAGTTTAAAACCGGGCAAGCCTGGCAAAACCTTCATTTCTTCCGTGGTAGGCGAGACAGGTGCGGTTTGAAAGCTGCCTGAAAATCACTCCTGCTGCCCATCTTCTCTTTGCTGCCTGACGGCATCACGAAAGAACTTGAGTGTAATCGTATGAGGCATGCTGGTCTCGGTTCCATGCTAGGAGCTCCTCCAGGAGCACACTGGAGCTTGGCGGCAAAGAACTGGCACCCCTGTGCTCAAGTAAAAGTCCAGATTTCTCCCATAGGAAGCTTAGCTATGCCCTAATAGCGAAGAAGCATGTGTTAAAGGAAGGCTGCAACACTGTTACGTATTTCACGACTCATTGTGCACTCACGTTGGTTGTAACATTTGTGAAAGGGCACTGAATGCCGTCCAAACCTTCTGCTGCGTTTGAGTCCCAGGAAGCAACTGGGTTCGTTGGCTTTAAGACTGTGAACCTGCAGCGGTAATGGCAGAGCCCTGCCCGGATCGCTCGACAGCTCTCGTTTGTACAGCATTCAAACGGCCTCAGGAACGCCGTTCCAAGCAGCCTTACATTCCATGCTGGCGTAGCCAGGGAGGCATTTGGATTCTTCTGAGAAACACCACTGTGCCTCACAAGTGAAACCTGTGGGCTCCCAATTACGTCTACCTACGGCAGCCTGAAGCGATAGGTTTAGTTCCAGCCTGAAACCAATGGACAGCTTTCCCTGTGACAATGCTGGACTTCTGGGACCATCCAGATTCACCAAGGCCTAACTTTTGCCCGGCGGGGGAATGCTCTTCTGCACGTACAGCACTCACCACGTGAAAACCTTTCTTAGCAGAAGGAAGCAGCCTTTCCCTAGTAGTAGAGAGGGAGGCAGAATTTTCAGATAAACCTGCTGTGTCATCAGGCTTGAAAGTGGGACACCGATGGGAACGTTTTCATTCTCCTGGAATGGCAGCCACTTGCTTTGGGCTTCAAAGCTGCCTGAACAGCCCTAGGGGCCCAACTTCTCTTCACTGCAGGATTGTCGCTGTGGGCCAAGGCTGCGTTCTGTCAATGGCAATAATGTGCTGTCGCTAGTGGGAAGCAGCCGCATAGCACAGGGAGATCAGCCAGGTGCTTTGTGACCACCTAGCGGGGAGGGATAGGGAGGGTGGGAGGGAGGGAGATGCAAGAGGGAAGAGATATGGGAACATATGTATATCTATAACTGATTCACTTTGTTTTAAAGCAGAAACTAACACACAATTGTAAAGCAATTATACTTCAATAAAGATGATAAAAAAGAAACAAAAAACTGTGCTGTCTATTCCTAACTAGAAACTCATCGCACTGCACTCCAGATTCAGCTCCGGCCAAATGAAAGGTGACATAAGGCCTCCAGGTAAGGTCCAGTGTTTCACATCTGCAGAGTTGGGTGTGCAGTGGTATCCACGAAGCCATACTCTGAAATGGAGTGCCTTAACTCTGCTATGCCCCTAGGGAAACATAGGACAGTCGATCATGCACCAATTTCGCATGATGCCTGCTGTATGCCTGAAGAGCGGTCGCTGGCTTCTGAGGAACCCTGGGCGAAATAGGCCCCCGTAAGCAGTCTTCACATTGATAGCAAGGGCAACGTACTC
Source organism: Balaenoptera acutorostrata (assembly GCF_949987535.1). Lineage (NCBI taxonomy): Eukaryota > Metazoa > Chordata > Mammalia > Artiodactyla > Balaenopteridae > Balaenoptera > Balaenoptera acutorostrata. Next base: position 57,853,851 of record NC_080078.1, read on the forward strand.
CTCTCTGGGTTGCCTAGGTAGAGTGTTCTATTCGTCAAATAGCCTCGCGAAAGCAGCGCCTGGCAGACTCTCTTTGCAAGTGGATCGGCCTCAGTGAGTGAAACAAAACTGCACTGCGAATACACAAAGCGCTGACGATTCAGTCCAGGACACAGGACAGCACTCTCACAGAAGCGAAAGCTAAGCTTTGCATCCAGCCTGAAGACCAGGACATTTTTCACGCTTAACACTATTAAGTATGTGCAAGAGCCATGGTCACCGAGGCCTACCTAAGTTAATGAAATACTTACCCAGTTCATCCTATGCAGAGGTCCCTGTGCCCAAAGGGTCTGAAAGGAAGGGTCCTGTGGGTCCGGTGTGTTTCCTTGACGTAGTTAGAAACTACTGAGGATAACCTTAGGAGCTCAAGTTTGAAACCGGGCAACCCTGGCAAAACCTTCATTTCTTCCGTGGTAGGCGAGACAGGTGCGGTTTGAAAGCTGCCTGAAAATCACTCCTGCTGCCCATCTTTCTTTGCTGCCTGACGGCATCACGAAAGAACTTGAGTGTAATCGTATGAGGCATGCTGGTTTCGGTACCTTGCTGGGAGCTCCTCCAGGAGCACAATGGAGCTTGGCGGCAAAGAACTGGCACGCCTGTGCTCAAGTAAAAGTCCAGATTTCTCCCATAGTAAGCCTAGCTATGCCCTAGTAGCGAAGGAGCATGTGTTAAAGGAAGGCTGCAACACTGTTACGTATTTCACGGCTCATTGTGCACTCACGTTCGTTGTAACATCTGTGAAAGGGCACTTAATACCGTCCAAAACTTCTGCTGCGTTTGAGTCCCAGGAAGCAACTGGGTTCGTTGGCTTTAAGACTGTGAACCTGCAGCGGTAATGGCAGAGCCCTGCCCGGATCGCTCGACAGCTCTCGTTTGTACAGCATTCAAACGGCCTCAGGAACGCCGTTCCAAGCAGCCTTACATTCCATGCTGGCGTAGCCAGGGAGGCATTTGGATTCTTCTGAGAAACACCACCGTGCCTCACAAGTGAAACCTGTGGGCTCCCAATTACGTCTCCCTACGGCAGCCTGAAGCGATAGGTTTAGTTCCAGCCTGAAACCAACGGACAGCTTTACCTGTGACAATGCTGGACTTCTGGGACCATCCAGATTCACCAAGGCCTAACTTTTGCCCGGTGGGGGAATGCTCTTCTGCACGTACAGCACTCACCACGTGAAAACCTTTTTTAGCAGAAGGAAGCAGTCTTTCCCTAGTAGTAGAGAGGGAGGCAGAATTTTCAGATAAACCTGCTGTGTCCTCAGGCTTGAAAGTGGGACACCGATGGGAACGTTTGCATTCTCCTGGAATGGCAGCCACTTGCTTTGGGCTTCAAAGCTGCCTGAACAGCCCTAGGGGCCCAACTTCTCTTCACTGCAGGATTGTCGCTGTGGGCCAAGGCTGCGTTCTGTCAATGGCAATAATGTGCTGTCGCTAGTGGGAAGCAGCCGCATAGCACAGGGAGATCAGCCAGGTGCTTTGTGACCACCTAGCGGGGAGGGATAGGGAGGGTGGGAGGGAGGGAGATGCAAGAGGGAAGAGATATGGGAACATATGTATATCTATAACTGATTCACTTTGTTTTAAAGCAGAAACTAACACACAATTGTAAAGCAATTATACTTCAATAAAGATGATAAAAAAAAAAACAAGAAACTGTGCTGTCTATTCCTAACTAGAAACTCATCGCACTGCACTCCAGATTCAGCTCCGGCCAAATGAAAGGTGACATAAGGCCTCCAGGTAAGGTCCAGTGTTTCACATCTGCAGAGTTGGGTGTGCAGTGGTATCCACGAAGCCATACTCTGAAATGGAGTGCCTTAACTCTGCTAAGCCCCTAGGGAAACATAGGACAGTCGATCGTGCACCAATTTCGCATGATGCCTGCTGTATGCCTGAAGAGCGGTCGCTGGCTTCTGAGGAACCCTGGGCGAAATAGGCCCCCGTAAGCACTCTTCACATTGATAGCAAGGGCAACGTACTCCTCTCTGGGTTGCCTAGGTAGAGTGTTCTATTCGTCAAATAGCCTCGCGAAAGCAGCGCCTGGCAGACTCTCTTTGCAAGTGGATCGGCCTCAGTGAGTGAAACAAAACTGCACTGCGAATACACAAAGCGCTGACGATTCAGTCCAGGACACAGGACAGCACTCTCACAGAAGCGAAAGCTAAGCTTTGCATCCAGCCTGAAGACCAGGACATTTTTCACGCTTAACACTATTAAGTATGTGCAAGAGCCATGGTCACCGAGGCCTACCTAAGTTAATGAAATACTTACCCAGTTCATCCTATGCAGAGGTCCCTGTGCCCAAAGGGTCTGAAAGGAAGGGTCCTGTGGGTCCGGTGTGTTTCCTTGACGTAGTTAGAAACTACTGAGGATAACCTTAGGAGCTCAAGTTTGAAACCGGGCAACCCTGGCAAAACCTTCATTTCTTCCGTGGTAGGCGAGACAGGTGCGGTTTGAAAGCTGCCTGAAAATCACTCCTGCTGCCCATCTTCTCTTTGCTGCCTGATGGCATCACGAAAGAACTTGATTGTAATCGTATGAGGCATGCTGGTTTCGGTACCTTGCTGGGAGCTCCTCCAGGAGCACAATGGAGCTTGGCGGCAAAGAACTGGCACGCCTGTGCTCAAGTAAAAGTCCACATTTCTCCCATAGTAAGCCTAGCTATGCCCTAGTAGCGAAGGAGCATGTGTTAAAGGAAGGCTGCAACACTGTTACGTATTTCACGACTCATTGTGCACTCACGTTCGTTGTAACATCTGTGAAAGGGCACTGAATACCGTCCAAAACGTCTGCTGCGTTTGAGTCCCAGGAAGCAACTGGGTGCGTTGGCTTTAAGACTGTGAACCTGCAGCGGTAATGGCAGAGCACTGCCCGGATCGCTCGACAGCTCTCGTTTGTACAGCATTCAAACGGCCTCAGGAACGCCGTTCCAAGCAGCCTTACATTCCATGCTGGCGTAGCCAGGGAGGCATTTGGATTCTTCTGAGAAACACCACTGTGCCTCACAAGTGAAACCTGTGGGCTCCCAATTACGTCTCCCTACGGCAGCCTGAAGCGATAGGTGTAGTTCCAGCCTGAAACCAATGGACAGCTTTCCCTGTGACAATGCTGGACTTCTGGGACCATCCAGATTCACCAAGGCCTAACTTTTGCCCGGTGGGGGAATGCTCTTCTGCACGTACAGCACTCACCACGTGAAAACCTTTCTTAGCAGAAGGAAGCAGTCTTTCCCTAGTAGTAGAGAGGGAGGCAGAATTTTCAGATAAACCTGCTGTGTCCTCAGGCTTGAAAGTGGGACACCGATGGGAACGTTTGCATTCTCCTGGAATGGCAGCCACTTGCTTTGGGCTTCAAAGCTGCCTGAACAGCCCTAGGGGCCCAACTTCTCTTCACTGCAGGATTGTCGTTGTGGGCCAAGGCTGCGTTCTCTCAATGGCAATAATGGGCTGGCAATTGCTTTCTAGAAACTCATCCAACTGCACTCCAGATTCAGCTCCATACAAATGAAAGGTGACCTAAGTCCTCAGGGTAAGGTCCAGTGTTTCACATCAGCAGAGTTGAGTGTGCAGGGGTAGCCACGAAGCCATACTCTGCAAAGGAGTGCCTTAACTCTGCTATGCCCCTGGGGACACATAGGGCAGTGGATCGTGCACCAATCTCTCATGATGACCACTGTGTGCTAGAAGAACGGCCGCTGGCTTCTGAGGAGCCCTAGGCGAAGTAGGCCCCCAGGAAGCACTCTTCACATTCATAGCAAGGGCAACGTACTCCTTTCTGGGATGCCTAGGTAGAGTGTTCCAATCGTCATAGAGCCTAGCGAAAGCAGCGCCTGGCAGACTCTCTTTGCAAGTGGATCGTCCTCAGTGACTGAAACAGGTCTGCACTGCTACGGCACAATGTGCTTGTGATTCATTCTGGGACACAGGATAGCACTCTCACAGAAGCGAAAGCTAACCTTTACATCCAGCCTGAAGACCAGTCCGTTTTTCACACTTCACACTGTTAAGAATGTGCAAGAGCCATGGTCACCGAGGCCTACCTAAGGTATTGAAATACTTACCCATTTCATCCGATGCAGAGGTCCCTGTGCCCAAAGGGTCTCCATGGAAGAGCCCTGTGGATCCCGTGTGTTTCCTTGAGGTAGTCAGAAACTACTGAGGAAAACCTCATGAGGTCAAGTTTAAAACCGGGCAAGCCTGGCAAAACCTTCATTTCTTCCGTGGTAGGCGAGACAGGTGCGGTTTGAAAGCTGCCTGAAAATCACTCCTGCTGCCCATCTTCTCTTTGCTGCCTGACGGCATCACGAAAGAACTTGAGTGTAATCGTATGAGGCATGCTGGTCTCGGTTCCATGCTAGGAGCTCCTCCAGGAGCACACTGGAGCTTGGCGGCAAAGAACTGGCACCCCTGTGCTCAAGTAAAAGTCCAGATTTCTCCCATAGGAAGCTTAGCTATGCCCTAATAGCGAAGAAGCATGTGTTAAAGGAAGGCTGCAACACTGTTACGTATTTCACGACTCATTGTGCACTCACGTTGGTTGTAACATTTGTGAAAGGGCACTGAATGCCGTCCAAACCTTCTGCTGCGTTTGAGTCCCAGGAAGCAACTGGGTTCGTTGGCTTTAAGACTGTGAACCTGCAGCGGTAATGGCAGAGCCCTGCCCGGATCGCTCGACAGCTCTCGTTTGTACAGCATTCAAACGGCCTCAGGAACGCCGTTCCAAGCAGCCTTACATTCCATGCTGGCGTAGCCAGGGAGGCATTTGGATTCTTCTGAGAAACACCACTGTGCCTCACAAGTGAAACCTGTGGGCTCCCAATTACGTCTACCTACGGCAGCCTGAAGCGATAGGTTTAGTTCCAGCCTGAAACCAATGGACAGCTTTCCCTGTGACAATGCTGGACTTCTGGGACCATCCAGATTCACCAAGGCCTAACTTTTGCCCGGCGGGGGAATGCTCTTCTGCACGTACAGCACTCACCACGTGAAAACCTTTCTTAGCAGAAGGAAGCAGCCTTTCCCTAGTAGTAGAGAGGGAGGCAGAATTTTCAGATAAACCTGCTGTGTCATCAGGCTTGAAAGTGGGACACCGATGGGAACGTTTTCATTCTCCTGGAATGGCAGCCACTTGCTTTGGGCTTCAAAGCTGCCTGAACAGCCCTAGGGGCCCAACTTCTCTTCACTGCAGGATTGTCGCTGTGGGCCAAGGCTGCGTTCTGTCAATGGCAATAATGTGCTGTCGCTAGTGGGAAGCAGCCGCATAGCACAGGGAGATCAGCCAGGTGATTTGTGACCACCTAGCGGGGAGGGATAGGGAGGGTGGGAGGGAGGGAGATGCAAGAGGGAAGAGATATGGGAACATATGTATATCTATAACTGATTCACTTTGTTTTAAAGCAGAAACTAACACACAATTGTAAAGCAATTATACTTCAATAAAGATGATAAAAAAGAAACAAAAAACTGTGCTGTCTATTCCTAACTAGAAACTCATCGCACTGCACTCCAGATTCAGCTCCGGCCAAATGAAAGGTGACATAAGGCCTCCAGGTAAGGTCCAGTGTTTCACATCTGCAGAGTTGGGTGTGCAGTGGTATCCACGAAGCCATACTCTGAAATGGAGTGCCTTAACTCTGCTATGCCCCTAGGGAAACATAGGACAGTCGATCATGCACCAATTTCGCATGATGCCTGCTGTATGCCTGAAGAGCGGTCGCTGGCTTCTGAGGAACCCTGGGCGAAATAGGCCCCCGTAAGCAGTCTTCACATTGATAGCAAGGGCAACGTACTCCTCTCTGGGTTGCCTAGGTAGAGTGTTCTATTCGTCAAATAGCCTCGCGAAAGCAGCGCCTGGCAGACTCTCTTTGCAAGTGGATCGGCCTCAGTGAGTGAAACAAAACTGCACTGCGAATACACAAAGCGCTGACGATTCAGTCCAGGACACAGGACAGCACTCTCACAGAAGCGAAAGCTAAGCTTTGCATCCAGCCTGAAGACCAGGACATTTTTCACGCTTAACACTATTAAGTATGTGCAAGAGCCATGGTCACCGAGGCCTACCTAAGTTAATGAAATACTTACCCAGTTCATCCTATGCAGAGGTCCCTGTGCCCAAAGGGTCTGAAAGGAAGGGTCCTGTGGGTCCGGTGTGTTTCCTTGACGTAGTTAGAAACTACTGAGGATAACCTTAGGAGCTCAAGTTTGAAACCGGGCAACCCTGGCAAAACCTTCATTTCTTCCGTGGTAGGCGAGACAGGTGCGGTTTGAAAGCTGCCTGAAAATCACTCCTGCTGCCCATCTTTCTTTGCTGCCTGACGGCATCACGAAAGAACTTGAGTGTAATCGTATGAGGCATGCTGGTTTCGGTACCTTGCTGGGAGCTCCTCCAGGAGCACAATGGAGCTTGGCGGCAAAGAACTGGCACGCCTGTGCTCAAGTAAAAGTCCAGATTTCTCCCATAGTAAGCCTAGCTATGCCCTAGTAGCGAAGGAGCATGTGTTAAAGGAAGGCTGCAACACTGTTACGTATTTCACGGCTCATTGTGCACTCACGTTCGTTGTAACATCTGTGAAAGGGCACTGAATACCGTCCAAAACTTCTGCTGCGTTTGAGTCCCAGGAAGCAACTGGGTTCGTTGGCTTTAAGACTGTGAACCTGCAGCGGTAATGGCAGAGCCCTGCCCGGATCGCTCGACAGCTCTCGTTTGTACAGCATTCAAACGGCCTCAGGAACGCCGTTCCAAGCAGCCTTACATTCCATGCTGGCGTAGCCAGGGAGGCATTTGGATTCTTCTGAGAAACACCACCGTGCCTCACAAGTGAAACCTGTGGGCTCCCAATTACGTCTCCCTACGGCAGCCTGAAGCGATAGGTTTAGTTCCAGCCTGAAACCAACGGACAGCTTTACCTGTGACAATGCTGGACTTCTGGGACCATCCAGATTCACCAAGGCCTAACTTTTGCCCGGTGGGGGAATGCTCTTCTGCACGTACAGCACTCACCACGTGAAAACCTTTTTTAGCAGAAGGAAGCAGTCTTTCCCTAGTAGTAGAGAGGGAGGCAGAATTTTCAGATAAACCTGCTGTGTCCTCAGGCTTGAAAGTGGGACACCGATGGGAACGTTTGCATTCTCCTGGAATGGCAGCCACTTGCTTTGGGCTTCAAAGCTGCCTGAACAGCCCTAGGGGCCCAACTTCTCTTCACTGCAGGATTGTCGCTGTGGGCCAAGGCTGCGTTCTGTCAATGGCAATAATGTGCTGTCGCTAGTGGGAAGCAGCCGCATAGCACAGGGAGATCAGCCAGGTGCTTTGTGACCACCTAGCGGGGAGGGATAGGGAGGGTGGGAGGGAGGGAGATGCAAGAGGGAAGAGATATGGGAACATATGTATATCTATAACTGATTCACTTTGTTTTAAAGCAGAAACTAACACACAATTGTAAAGCAATTATACTTCAATAAAGATGATAAAAAAAAAAACAAGAAACTGTGCTGTCTATTCCTAACTAGAAACTCATCGCACTGCACTCCAGATTCAGCTCCGGCCAAATGAAAGGTGACATAAGGCCTCCAGGTAAGGTCCAGTGTTTCACATCTGCAGAGTTGGGTGTGCAGTGGTATCCACGAAGCCATACTCTGAAATGGAGTGCCTTAACTCTGCTAAGCCCCTAGGGAAACATAGGACAGTCGATCGTGCACCAATTTCGCATGATGCCTGCTGTATGCCTGAAGAGCGGTCGCTGGCTTCTGAGGAACCCTGGGCGAAATAGGCCCCCGTAAGCACTCTTCACATTGATAGCAAGGGCAACGTACTCCTCTCTGGGTTGCCTAGGTAGAGTGTTCTATTCGTCAAATAGCCTCGCGAAAGCAGCGCCTGGCAGACTCTCTTTGCAAGTGGATCGGCCTCAGTGAGTGAAACAAAACTGCACTGCGAATACACAAAGCGCTGACGATTCAGTCCAGGACACAGGACAGCACTCTCACAGAAGCGAAAGCTAAGCTTTGCATCCAGCCTGAAGACCAGGACATTTTTCACGCTTAACACTATTAAGTATGTGCAAGAGCCATGGTCACCGAGGCCTACCTAAGTTAATGAAATACTTACCCAGTTCATCCTATGCAGAGGTCCCTGTGCCCAAAGGGTCTGAAAGGAAGGGTCCTGTGGGTCCGGTGTGTTTCCTTGACGTAGTTAGAAACTACTGAGGATAACCTTAGGAGCTCAAGTTTGAAACCGGGCAACCCTGGCAAAACCTTCATTTCTTCCGTGGTAGGCGAGACAGGTGCGGTTTGAAAGCTGCCTGAAAATCACTCCTGCTGCCCATCTTTCTTTGCTGCCTGACGGCATCACGAAAGAACTTGAGTGTAATCGTATGAGGCATGCTGGTTTCGGTACCTTGCTGGGAGCTCCTCCAGGAGCACAATGGAGCTTGGCGGCAAAGAACTGGCACGCCTGTGCTCAAGTAAAAGTCCACATTTCTCCCATAGTAAGCTTAGCTATGCCCTAGTAGCGAAGAAGCATGTGTTAAAGGAAGGCTGCAACACTGTTACGTATTTCACGACTCATTGTGCACTCACGTTCGTTGTAACATCTGTGAAAGGGCACTGAATACCGTCCAAAACTTCTGCTGCGTTTGAGTCCCAGGAAGCAACTGGGTTCGTTGGCTTTAAGACTGTGAACCTGCAGCGGTAATGGCAGAGCCCTGCCCGGATCGCTCGACAGCTCTCGTTTGTACAGCATTCAAACGGCCTCAGGAACGCCGTTCCAAGCAGCCTTACATTCCATGCTGGCGTAGCCAGGGAGGCATTTGGATTCTTCTGAGAAACACCACTGTGCCTCACAAGTGAAACCTGTGGGCTCCCAATTACGTCTCCCTACGGCAGCCTGAAGCGATAGTTTTAGTTCCAGCCTGAAACCAACGGACAGCTTTACCTGTGACAATGCTGGACTTCTGGGACCATCCAGATTCACCAAGGCGAACTTTTGCCCGGTGGGGGAATGCTCTTCTGCACGTACAGCACTCACCACGTGAAAACCTTTCTTAGCAGAAGGAAGCAGTCTTTCCCTAGTAGTAGAGAGGGAGGCAGAATTTTCAGATAAACCTGCTGTGTCCTCAGGCTTGAAAGTGGGACACCGATGGGAACGTTTGCATTCTCCTGGAATGGCAGCCACTTGCTTTGGGCTTCAAAGCTGCCTGAACAGCCCTAGGGGCCCAACTTCTCTTCACTGCAGGATTGTCGTTGTGGGCCAAGGATGCGTTCTCTCAATGGCAATAATGGGCTGGCAATTGCTTTCTAGAAACTCATCCAACTGCACTCCAGATTCAGCTCCATACAAATGAAAGGTGACCTAAGTCCTCAGGGTAAGGTCCAGTGTTTCACATCAGCAGAGTTGAGTGTGCAGGGGTAGCCACGAAGCCATACTCTGCAAAGGAGTGCCTTAACTCTGCTATGCCCCTGGGGACACATAAGGCAGTGGATCGTGCACCAATCTCTCATGATGACCACTGTGTGCTAGAAGAACGGCCGCTGGCTTCTGAGGAGCCCTAGGCGAAGTAGGCCCCCAGGAAGCACTCTTCACATTCATAGCAAGGGCAACGTACTCCTTTCTGGGATGCCTAGGTAGAGTGTTCCAATCGTCATAGAGCCTAGCGAAAGCAGCGCCTAGCAGACTCTCTTTGCAAGTGGATCGTCCTCAGTGACTGAAACAGGTCTGCACTGCTACGGCACAATGTGCTTGTGATTCATTCTGGGACACAGGATAGCACTCTCACAGAAGCGAAAGCTAACCTTTACATCCAGCCTGAAGACCAGTCCGTTTTTCACACTTCACACTGTTAAGAATGTGCAAGAGCCATGGTCACCGAGGCCTACCTAAGGTTTTGAAATACTTACCCATTTCATCATATGCAGAGGTCCCTGTGCCCAAAGGGTCTCCATGGAAGAGCCCTGTGGATCCCGTGTGTTTCCTTGAGGTAGTCAGAAACTACTGAGGATAACCTCATGAGCTCAAGTTTAAAACCGGGCAAGCCTGGCAAAACCTTCATTTCTTCCGTGGTAGGCGAGACAGGTGCGGTTTGAAAGCTGCCTGAAAATCACTCCTGCTGCCCATCTTCTCTTTGCTGCCTGACGGCATCACGAAAGAACTTGAGTGTAATCGTATGAGGCATGCTGGTCTCGGTTCCATGCTAGGAGCTCCTCCAGGAGCACACTGGAGCTTGGCGGCAAAGAACTGGCACCCCTGTGCTCAAGTAAAAGTCCAGATTTCTCCCATAGGAAGCTTAGCTATGCCCTAATAGCGAAGAAGCATGTGTTAAAGGAAGGCTGCAACACTGTTACGTATTTCACGACTCATTGTGCACTCACGTTGGTTGTAACATTTGTGAAAGGGCACTGAATGCCGTCCAAACCTTCTGCTGCGTTTGAGTCCCAGGAAGCAACTGGGTTCGTTGGCTTTAAGGCTGTGAACATGCAGCGGTAATGGCAAAGCCCTGCCCGGATCGCTCGACAGCTCTCGTTTGTACAGCATTCAAACGGCCTCAGGAACGCCGTTCCAAGCAGCCTTACATTCCATGCTGGCGTAGCCAGGGAGGCATTTGGATTCTTCTGAGAAACACCACTGTGCCTCACAAGTGAAACCTGTGGGCTCCCAATTACGTCTCCCTACGGCAGCCTGAAGCGATAGGTTTAGTTCCAGCCTGAAACCAATGGACAGCTTTCCCTGTGACAATGCTGGACTTCTGGGACCATCCAGATTCACCAAGGCCTAACTTTTGCCCGGCGGGGGAATGCTCTTCTGCACGTACAGCACTCACCACGTGAAAACCTTTCTTAGCAGAAGGAAGCAGTCTTTCCCTAGTAGTAGAGAGGGAGGCAGAATTTTCAGATAAACCTGCTGTGTCCTCAGGCTTGAAAGTGGGACACCGATGGGAACGTTTGCATTCTCCTGGAATGGCAGCCACTTGCTTTGGGCTTCAAAGCTGCCTGAACAGCCCTAGGGGCCCAATTTCTCTTCACTGCAGGATTGTCGCTGTGGGCCAAGGCTGCGTTCTGTCAATGGCAATAATGTGCTGTCGCTAGTGGGAAGCAGCCGCATAGCACAGGGAGATCAGCCAGGTGCTTTGTGACCACCTAGCGGGGAGGGATAGGGAGGGTGGGAGGGAGGGAGATGCAAGAGGGAAGAGATATGGGAACATATGTATATCTATAACTGATTCACTTTGTTTTAAAGCAGAAACTAACACACAATTGTAAAGCAATTATACTTCAATAAAGATGATAAAAAAAAAAACAAACTGTGCTGTCTATTCCTAACTAGAAACTCATCGCACTGCACTCCAGATTCAGCTCCGGCCAAATGAAAGGTGACATAAGGCCTCCAGGTAAGGTCCAGTGTTTCACATCTGCAGAGTTGGGTGTGCAGTGGTATCCACGAAGCCATACTCTGAAATGGAGTGCCTTAACTCTGCTATGCCCCTAGGGAAACATAGGACAGTCGATCGTGCACCAATTTCGCATGATGCCTGCTGTATGCCTGAAGAGCGGTCGCTGGCTTCTGAGGAACCCTGGGCGAAATAGGCCCCCGTAAGCACTCTTCACATTGATAGCAAGGGCAACGTACTCCTCTCTGGGTTGCCTAGGTAGAGTGTTCTATTCGTCAAATAGCCTCGCGAAAGCAGTGCCTGGCAGACTCTCTTTGCAAGTGGATCGGCCTCAGTGAGTGAAACAAAACTGCACTGCGAATACACAAAGCGCTGACGATTCAGTCCAGGACACAGGACAGCACTCTCACAGAAGCGAAAGCTAAGCTTTGCATCCAGCCTGAAGACCAGGACATTTTTCACGCTTAACACTATTAAGTATGTGCAAGAGCCATGGTCACCGAGGCCTACCTAAGTTAATGAAATACTTACCCAGTTCATCCTATGCAGAGGTCCCTGTGCCCAAAGGGTCTGAAAGGAAGGGTCCTGTGGGTCCGGTGTGTTTCCTTGACGTAGTTAGAAACTACTGAGGATAACCTTAGGAGCTCAAGTTTGAAACCGGGCAACCCTGGCAAAACCTTCATTTCTTCCGTGGTAGGCGAGACAGGTGCGGTTTGAAAGCTGCCTGAAAATCACTCCTGCTGCCCATCTTTCTTTGCTGCCTGACGGCATCACGAAAGAACTTGAGTGTAATCGTATGAGGCATGCTGGTTTCGGTACCTTGCTGGGAGCTCCTCCAGGAGCACAATGGAGCTTGGCGGCAAAGAACTGGCACGCCTGTGCTCAAGTAAAAGTCCACATTTCTCCCATAGTAAGCCTAGCTATGCCCTAGTAGCGAAGGAGCATGTGTTAAAGGAAGGCTGCAACACTGTTACGTATTTCACGACTCATTGTGCACTCACGTTCGTTGTAACATCTGTGAAAGGGCACTGAATACCGTCCAAAACTTCTGCTGCGTTTGAGTCCCAGGAAGCAACTGGGTTCGTTGGCTTTAAGACTGTGAACATGCAGCGGTAATGGCAGAGCCCTGCCCGGATCGCTCGACAGCTCTCGTTTGTACAGCATTCAAACGGCCTCAGGAACGCCGTTCCAAGCAGCCTTACATTCCATGCTGGCGTAGCCAGGGAGGCATTTGGATTCTTCTGAGAAACACCACTGTGCCTCACAAGTGAAATCTGTGGGCTCCCAATTACGTCTCCCTACGGCAGCCTGAAGCGATAGGTTTAGTTCCAGCCTGAAACCAACGGACAGCTTTCCCTGTGACAATGCTGGACTTCTGGGACCATCCAGATTCACCAAGGCCTAACTTTTGCCCGGTGGGGGAATGCTCTTCTGCACGTACAGCACTCACCACGTGAAAACCTTTCTTAGCAGAAGGAAGCAGTCTTTCCCTAGTAGTAGAGAGGGAGGCAGAATTTTCAGATAAACCTGCTGTGTCCTCAGGCTTGAAAGTGGGACACCGATGGGAACGTTTGCATTCTCCTGGAATGGCAGCCACTTGCTTTGGGCTTCAAAGCTGCCTGAACAGCCCTAGGGGCCCAACTTCTCTTCACTGCAGGATTGTCGTTGTGGGCCAAGGCTGCGTTCTCTCAATGGCAATAATGGGCTGGCAATTGCTTTCTAGAAACTCATCCAACTGCACTCCAGATTCAGCTCCATACAAATGAAAGGTGACCTAAGTCCTCAGGGTAAGGTCCAGTGTTTCACATCAGCAGAGTTGAGTGTGCAGGGGTAGCCATGAAGCCATACTCTGAAAAGGAGTGCCTTAACTCTGCTATGCCCCTGGGGACACATAGGGCAGTGGATCGTGCACCAATCTCTCATGATGACCACTGTGTGCTAGAAGAACGGCCGCTGGCTTCTGAGGAGCCCTAGGCGAAGTAGGCCCCCAGGAAGCACTCTTCACATTCATAGCAAGGGCAACGTACTCCTTTCTGGGATGCCTAGGTAGAGTGTTCCAATCGTCATAGAGCCTAGCGAAAGCAGCGCCTGGCAGACTCTCTTTGCAAGTGGATCGTCCTCAGTGACTGAAACAGGTCTGCACTGCTACGGCACAATGTGCTTGTGATTCATTCTGGGACACAGGATAGCACTCTCACAGAAGCGAAAGCTAACCTTTACATCCAGCCTGAAGACCAGTCCATTTTTCACACTTCACACTGTTAAGAATGTGCAAGAGCCATGGTCACCGAGGCCTACCTAAGGTACTGAAATACTTACCCATTTCATCCTATGCAGAGGTCCCTGTGCCCAAAGGGTCTCCATGGAAGAGCCCTGTGGATCCCGTGTGTTTCCTTGAGGTAGTCAGAAACTACTGAGGATAACCTCATGAGGTCAAGTTTAAAACCGGGCAACCCTGGCAAAACCTTCATTTCTTCCGTGGTAGGCGAGACAGGTGCGGTTTGAAAGCTGCCTGAAAATCACTCCTGCTGCCCATCTTCTCTTTGCTGCCTGACGGCATCACGAAAGAACTTGAGTGTAATCGTATGAGGCATGCTGGTCTCGGTTCCATGCTAGGAGCTCCTCCAGGAGCACACTGGAGCTTGGCGGCAAAGAACTGGCAACCCTGTGCTCAAGTAAAAGTCCAGATTTCTCCCATAGGAAGCTTAGCTATGCCCTAATAGCGAAGAAGCACGTGTTAAAGGAAGGCTGCAACACTGTTACGTATTTCACGAATCATTGTGCACTCACGTTCGTTGTAACATCTGTGAAAGGGCGGTGAATGCCGTCCAACTCTTCTGTTGCGTTTGAGTCCCAGGAAGCAAATGGGTTCGTTGGCTTTAAGGCTGTGAATGTGCAGCGGTAATGGCAAAGCCCTGCCCAGATCGCTCGACAGCTCTCGTTTGTACAGCATTCAAACGGCCTCAGGAACGCCGTTCCAAGCAGCCTTACATTCCATGCTGGCGTTGCCAGGGAGGCATTTGGATTCTTCTGAGAAACACCACTGTGCCTCACAAGTGAAACCTGTGGGCTCCCAAATAAGTCTCCCTACGGCATTTGGAAGCTAGATATTTAGTTCCATCCTGAAAACAACGGACAGCTTTACCTGTGACAATTGTGGACTTCTGGGACCATCCAGATTCACCAAGGCCTAACTTTTGCCCGGCGGGGGAATGCTCTTCTGCACGTACAGCACTCCACACGTGAAAACCTTTCTTAGCAGAAGGAGGCAGTCTTTCCCTAGTACTAGATAGCTAGGCAGAATCTTCAGATAAACATGCTGTGTCATCAAGCTTGAAAGTGGGACACCGATGGGAACGTTCTCATTCTCATGGAATGGAAGCCACTTGCTTTGGGTTTCAAAGCTGCCTGAACAGCCCTAGCGGCCCAACTTCTCTTCACTGCAGTATTGTCACTGTGGGCCAAGGCTACGTTCTTTCAATGTCAATAATGTGCTGGCAATTCCTTTCTAAAAACTCATCCCACTGCACTCCAGAATCAGATCCGTACAAATGAAAGGTCACCTAAGTCCTCAAGGTAATGTCCAGTGTTTCACATCAGCAGAGTTGGGTGTGCAGTGGTAGCCACGAAGCCATACTCTGAAAAGGAGTGCCTTAACTCTGCTATGCCCCTGGGGACGCATAGGGCAGTGTATCGTGAACTAATTTCTCATGATGACTGCTGTGTGCTAGAAGAGCGGCCGTTGGCTTCTGAGGATCCATAGGCGAAATAGGCCCCCGTGAAACACTCTTCACTTTCATAGCAAGGGCAACGTACTCATTTCTGGGTTGCCTAGTTACAGTGTTCCAGTCGTCAAAGAACCTCGCAAAAGCAGCGCCTGGCAGACTCTCTTTGCAAGTCGATTGGCCTCAGTGCCTGAAACAGAACTGCACTGCTACTGCACAATGTGCTTGTGATTCAGTCTGGGACACAGGACAGCACTCTCACAGAAGCGAAAGCTAAGCATTGCATCCAGCCTGAAGACCAGTACATTTTTCAAACTTCACACTGTCAAGTATGTGCAAGAGCCTTGGTCACCAAGGCCTACCTAAGGTATTGAAATACTTACCCAGTTAATCCTATGCAGAAGTCCCTGTGCCCAAAGGGTCTCCATGGAAGATCCCTGTGGGTCAAGTTTGTTTCCTTTAAGTAGACAGAAACTACTGAGGATAACCTTATGAGCTCAAGTTTGAAATCGTGCAACCCTGGCAAAAGCTTAATTTTGTCCGTGGTAGGCGAGACAGTTGTGGTTTGAAAGCTTCCTGAAAAAAACTCCTGCTGCCCATCTTCTCTTTCCTGCCTGACGGCGTCAAGAAACAACTAGAATGTAATTGTCTGAGGCATGATGGTCTCAGTTCCTTGCAGGGAGCTCCTCCAGGAGCACACTGGAGATTGCCGGCAAAGAAA
The DNA here is from genome assembly GCF_949987535.1 of Balaenoptera acutorostrata. NCBI lineage: Eukaryota > Metazoa > Chordata > Mammalia > Artiodactyla > Balaenopteridae > Balaenoptera > Balaenoptera acutorostrata. Next base: position 57,869,710 of record NC_080078.1, read on the forward strand.
TGGCACCCCTGGCCTCAAGTAAAAGTCCAGATTTCTCCCATAGTAACCTTAGGCATGCCCTAGTAGCAAAGAAGCATGTGTTAAAATAATGCTGCAGCACGGTTACGTATTTCAAGACTCATTGTGCACTCACGTTCGTTGTAACATCTGGGAAAGGGCGCTGAATGCCGTTTAACTCTTCTGTTGCGTTTCAGTCCCAGGAAGCAAATGGGTTCGTTGGCTTTAAGGCTGTGAATGTGCAGCGGTAATGGCAAAGCCCTGCCCAGATCGCTCGACAGCTCTCATTTGTACAGTATTCACACGGCCTCAGGAACGCCGTTGCAAGCAGCCTTACATTCCATGCTGGCGTAGCCAGGGAGGCATTTGGATTCTTCTGAGAAACACCACTGTGCCTCACAAGTGAAACCTGTGGGCTCCCAATTACGTCTCCCTACGGCAGCCTGAAGCGATAGGTTTAGTTCCAGCCTGAAACCAATGGACAGCTTTCCCTGTGACAATGCTGGACTTCTGGGACCATCCAGATTCACCATGGCCTAACTTTTGCCCGGCGGGGGAATGCTCTTCTGCACGTACAGCACTCACCACGTGAAAACCTTTCTTAGCAGAAGGAAGCAGTCTTTCCCTAGTAGTAGAGAGGGAGGCAGAATTTTCAGATAAACCTGCTGTGTCCTCAGGCTTGAAAGTGGGACACCGATGGGAACGTTTGCATTCTCCTGGAATGGCAGCCACTTGCTTTGGGCTTTAAAGCTGCCTGAACAGCCCTAGGGGCCCAACTTCTCTTCACTGCAGGATTGTCGTTGTGGGCCAAGGCTGCGTTCTCTCAATGGCAATAATGGGCTGGCAATTGCTTTCTAGAAACTCATCCAACTGCACTCCAGATTCAGCTCCATACAAATGAAAGGTGACCTAAGTCCTCAGGGTAAGGTCCAGTGTTTCACATCAGCAGAGTTGAGTGTGCAGGGGTAGCCACGAAGCCATACTCTGCAAAGGAGTGCCTTAACTCTGCTATGCCCCTGGGGACACATAGGGCAGTGGATCGTGCACCAATGTCTCATGATGACCACTGTGTGCTAGAAGAACGGCCGCTGGCTTCTGAGGAGCCCTAGGCGAAGTAGGCCCCCAGGAAGCACTCTTCACATTCATAGCAAGGGCAACGTACTCCTTTCTGGGATGCCTAGTTAGAGTGTTCCAATCGTCATAGAGCCTAGCGAAAGCAGCGCCTGGCAGACTCTCTTTGCAAGTGGATCGTCCTCAGTGACTGAAACAGATCTGCACTGCTACGGCACAATGTGCTTGTGATTCAGTCTGGCACACAGGATAGCACTCTCACAGAAGCGAAAGCTAACCTTTACATCCAGCCTGAAGACCAGTCCGTTTTTCACACTTCACACTGTTAAGAATGTGCAAGAGCCATGGTCACCGAGGCCTACCTAAGGTATTGAAATACTTACCCATTTCATCCTATGCAGAGGTCCCTGTGCCCAAAGGGTCTCCATGGAAGAGCCCTGTGGATCCCGTGTGTTTCCTTGAGGTAGTCAGAAACTACTGAGGATAACCTCATGAGGTCAAGTTTAAAACCGGGCAAGCCTGGCAAAACCTTCATTTCTTCCGTGGTAGGCGAGACAGGTGCGGTTTGAAAGCTGCCTGAAAATCACTCCTGCTGCCCATCTACTCTTTGCTGCCTGACGGCATCACGAAAGAACTTGAGTGTAATCGTATGAGGCATGCTGGTCTCGGTTCCATGCTAGGAGCTCCTCCAGGAGCACACTGGAGCTTGGCGGCAAAGAACTGGCACCCCTGTGCTCAAGTAAAAGTCCAGATTTCTCCCATAGGAAGCTTAGCTATGCCCTAATAGCGAAGAAGCATGTGTTAAAGGAAGGCTGCAACACTGTTACGTATTTCACGACTCATTGTGCACTGACGTTGGTTGTAACATTTGTGAAAGGGCACTGAATGCCGTCCAAACCTTCTGCTGCGTTTGAGTCCCAGGAAGCAACTGGGTTCGTTGGCTTTAAGGCTGTGAACATGCAGCGGTAATGGCAAAGCCCTGCCCGGATGGCTCGACAGCTCTCGTTTGTACAGCATTCAAACGGCCTCAGGAACGCCGTTCCAAGCAGCCTTACATTCCATGCTGGCGTAGCCAGGGAGGTATTTGGATTCTTCTGAGAAACACCACTGTGCCTCACAAGTGAAACCTGTGGGCTCCCAATTACGTCTCCCTACGGCAGCCTGAAGCGATAGGTTTAGTTCCAGCCTGAAACCAATGGACAGCTTTCCCTGTGACAATGCTGGACTTCTGGGACCATCCAGATTCACCAAGGCCTAACTTTTGCCTGGCGGGGGAATGCTCTTCTGCACGTACAGCACTCACCACGTGAACACCTTTCTTAGCAGAAGGAAGCAGTCTTTCCCTAGTAGTAGAGAGGGAGGCAGAATTTTCAGATAAACCTGCTGTGTCCTCAGGCTTGAAAGTGGGACACCGATGGGAACGTTTGCATTCTCCTGGAATGGCAGCCACTTGCTTTGGGCTTCAAAGCTGCCTGAACAGCCCTAGGGGCCCAACTTCTCTTCACTGCAGGATTGTCGCTGTGGGCCAAGGCTGCGTTCTGTCAATGGCAATAATGTGCTGTCGCTAGTGGGAAGCAGCCGCATAGCACAGGGAGATCAGCCAGGTGCTTTGTGACCACCTAGCGGGGAGGGATAGGGAGGGTGGGAGGGAGGGAGATGCAAGAGGGAAGAGATATGGGAACATATGTATATCTATAACTGATTCACTTTGTTTTAAAGCAGAAACTAACACACAATTGTAAAGCAATTATACTTCAATAAAGATGATAAAAAAAAAACAAAAAACTGTGCTGTCTATTCCTAACTAGAAACTCATCGCACTGCACTCCAGATTCAGCTCCGGCCAAATGAAAGGTGACATAAGGCCTCCAGGTAAGGTCCAGTGTTTCACATCTGCAGAGTTGGGTGTGCAGTGGTATCCACGAAGCCATACTCTGAAATGGAGTGCCTTAACTCTGCTATGCCCCTAGGGAACCATAGGACAGTCGATCGTGCACCAATTTCGCATGATGCCTGCTGTATGCCTGAAGAGCGGTCGCTGGCTTCTGAGGAACCCTGGGCGAAATAGGCCCCCGTAAGCACTCTTCACATTGATAGCAAGGGCAACGTACTCCTCTCTGGGTTGCCTAGGTAGAGTGTTCTATTCGTCAAATAGCCTCGCGAAAGCAGCGCCTGGCAGACTCTCTTTGCAAGTGGATCGGCCTCAGTGAGTGAAACAAAACTGCACTGCGAATACACAAAGCGCTGACGATTCAGTCCAGGACACAGGACAGCACTCTCACAGAAGCGAAAGCTAAGCTTTGCATCCAGCCTGAAGACCAGGACATTTTTCACGCTTAACACTATTAAGTATGTGCAAGAGCCATGGTCACCGAGGCCTACCTAAGTTAATGAAATACTTACCCAGTTCATCCTATGCAGAGGTCCCTGTGCCCAAAGGGTCTGAAAGGAAGGGTCCTGTGGGTCCGGTGTGTTTCCTTGACGTAGTTAGAAACTACTGAGGATAACCTTAGGAGCTCAAGTTTGAAACCGGGCAACCCTGGCAAAACCTTCATTTCTTCCGTGGTAGGCGAGACAGGTGCGGTTTGAAAGCTGCCTGAAAATCACTCCTGCTGCCCATCTTCTCTTTGCTGCCTGACGGCATCACGAAAGAACTTGAGTGTAATCGTATGAGGCATGCTGGTCTCGGTTCCATGCTAGGAGCTCCTCCAGGAGCACACTGGAGCTTGGCGGCAAAGAACTGGCAACCCTGTGCTCAAGTAAAAGTCCAGATTTCTCCCATAGGAAGCTTAGCTATGCCCTAATAGCGAAGAAGCACGTGTTAAAGGAAGGCTGCAACACTGTTACGTATTTCACGAATCATTGTGCACTCACGTTCGTTGTAACATCTGTGAAAGGGCGGTGAATGCCGTCCAACTCTTCTGTTGCGTTTGAGTCCCAGGAAGCAAATGGGTTCGTTGGCTTTAAGGCTGTGAATGTGCAGCGGTAATGGCAAAGCCCTGCCCAGATCGCTCGACAGCTCTCGTTTGTACAGCATTCAAACGGCCTCAGGAACGCCGTTCCAAGCAGCCTTACATTCCATGCTGGCGTTGCCAGGGAGGCATTTGGATTCTTCTGAGAAACACCACTGTGCCTCACAAGTGAAACCTGTGGGCTCCCAAATAAGTCTCCCTACGGCAGTTGGAAGCTAGATATTTAGTTCCATCCTGAAAACAACGGACAGCTTTACCTGTGACAATTGTGGACTTCTGGGACCATCCAGATTCACCAAGGCCTAACTTTTGCCCGGCGGGGGAATGCTCTTCTGCACGTACAGCACTCCACACGTGAAAACCTTTCTTAGCAGAAGGAGGCAGTCTTTCCCTAGTACTAGATAGCTAGGCAGAATCTTCAGATAAACATGCTGTGTCATCAAGCTTGAAAGTGGGACACCGATGGGAACGTTCTCATTCTCATGGAATGGAAGCCACTTGCTTTGGGTTTCAAAGCTGCCTGAACAGCCCTAGCGGCCCAACTTCTCTTCACTGCAGTATTGTCACTGTGGGCCAAGGCTACGTTCTTTCAATGTCAATAATGTGCTGGCAATTCCTTTCTAAAAACTCATCCCACTGCACTCCAGAATCAGATCCGTACAAATGAAAGGTCACCTAAGTCCTCAAGGTAATGTCCAGTGTTTCACATCAGCAGAGTTGGGTGTGCAGTGGTAGCCACGAAGCCATACTCTGAAAAGGAGTGCCTTAACTCTGCTATGCCCCTGGGGACGCATAGGGCAGTGTATCGTGAACTAATTTCTCATGATGACTGCTGTGTGCTAGAAGAGCGGCCGTTGGCTTCTGAGGATCCATAGGCGAAATAGGCCCCCGTGAAACACTCTTCACTTTCATAGCAAGGGCAACGTACTCATTTCTGGGTTGCCTAGTTACAGTGTTCCAGTCGTCAAAGAACCTCGCAAAAGCAGCGCCTGGCAGACTCTCTTTGCAAGTCGATTGGCCTCAGTGCCTGAAACAGAACTGCACTGCTACCGCACAATGTGCTTGTGATTCAGTCTGGGACACAGGACAGCACTCTCACAGAAGCGAAAGCTAAGCATTGCATCCAGCCTGAAGACCAGTACATTTTTCAAACTTCACACTGTCAAGTATGTGCAAGAGCCTTGGTCACCAAGGCCTACCTAAGGTATTGAAATACTTACCCAGTTAATCCTATGCAGAAGTCCCTGTGCCCAAAGGGTCTCCATGGAAGATCCCTGTGGGTCAAGTTTGTTTCCTTTAAGTAGACAGAAACTACTGAGGATAACCTTATGAGCTCAAGTTTGAAATCGTGCAACCCTGGCAAAAGCTTAATTTTGTCCGTGGTAGGCGAGACAGTTGTGGTTTGAAAGCTTCCTGAAAAAAACTCCTGCTGCCCATCTTCTCTTTCCTGCCTGACGGCGTCAAGAAACAACTAGAATGTAATTGTCTGAGGCATGGTGGTCTCAGTTCCTTGCTGGGAGCTCCTCCAGGAGCACACTGGAGATTGCCGGCAAAGAAATGGCACCCCTGGCCTCAAGTAAAAGTCCAGATTTCTCCCATAGTAACCTTAGGCATGCCCTAGTAGCAAAGAAGCATGTGTTAAAATAATGCTGCAGCACGGTTACGTATTTCAAGACTCATTGTGCACTCACGTTCGTTGTAACATCTGGGAAAGGGCGCTGAATGCCGTTTAACTCTTCTGTTGCGTTTCAGTCCCAGGAAGCAAATGGGTTCGTTGGCTTTAAGGCTGTGAATGTGCAGCGGTAATGGCAAAGCCCTGCCCAGATCGCTCGACAGCTCTCATTTGTACAGTATTCACACGGCCTCAGGAACGCCGTTGCAAGCAGCCTTACATTCCATGCTGGCGTAGCCAGCTAGGCATTTGGATTCTTCTGAGAAACACCACTGTGCCTCACACGTGAAACCTGTGGGCTCCCAAACACGTCTCCCTACGGCAGTCGGAAGCTAGATGTTTAGTTCCAGCCTGAAAGCAACGGACAGCTTTCCCTGTGACAATGTTGGACTTCTGGGACCATCCAGATTCACCAAGGCCTACCTTTTGCCCGGCGGGGGAATGCTCTTCTGCACGTACAGCACTCCCCACGTGAAAACCTTTCTTAGCAGAAGGAGGCAGTCTTTCCCTAGTACTAGATAGCTAGGCAGAATCTTCAGATAAACATGCTGTGTCATCAAGCTTGAAAGTGGGAGTTCGATGGGAACTTTCGCATTCTCCCGTTTTGAAGCGACTTGCTTTGGGCTTCAAAGCTGCCTGAACAGCACCAGCCGCCCAACTTCTCTTCACTGCAGGATTGTCGCTGTGCGCCAAGGCTGCGTTTTCTCAATGTCAATAATGTGCTGTCGCTAGTGGGAAGCAGCCGCATAGCACAGGGAGATCAGCCAGGTGCTTTGTGACCACCTAGCGGGGAGGGATAGGGAGGGTGGGAGGGAGGGAGATGCAAGAGGGAAGAGATATGGGAACATATGTATATCTATAACTGATTCACTTTGTTTTAAAGCAGAAACTAACACACAATTGTAAAGCAATTATACTTCAATAAAGATGATTAAAAAAAAAAACAAACTGTGCTGTCTATTCCTAACTAGAAACTCATCGCACTGCACTCCAGATTCAGCTCCGGCCAAATGAAAGGTGACATAAGGCCTCCAGGTAAGGTCCAGTGTTTCACATCTGCAGAGTTGGGTGTGCAGTGGTATCCACGAAGCCATACTCTGAAATGGAGTGCCTTAACTCTGCTATGCCCCTAGGGAAACATAGGACAGTCGATCGTGCACCAATTTCGCATGATGCCTGCTGTATGCCTGAAGAGCGGTCGCTGGCTTCTGAGGAACCCTGGGCGAAATAGGCCCCCGTAAGCACTCTTCACATTGATAGCAAGGGCAACGTACTCCTCTCTGGGTTGCCTAGGTAGAGTGTTCTATTCGTCAAATAGCCTCGCGAAAGCAGCGCCTGGCAGACTCTCTTTGCAAGTGGATCGGCCTCAGTGAGTGAAACAAAACTGCACTGCGAATACACAAAGCGCTGACGATTCAGTCCAGGACACAGGACAGCACTCTCACAGAAGCGAAAGCTAAGCTTTGCATCCAGCCTGAAGACCAGGACATTTTTCACGCTTAACACTATTAAGTATGTGCAAGAGCCATGGTCACCGAGGCCTACCTAAGTTAATGAAATACTTACCCAGTTCATCCTATGCAGAGGTCCCTGTGCCCAAAGGGTCTGAAAGGAAGGGTCCTGTGGGTCCGGTGTGTTTCCTTGACGTAGTTAGAAACTACTGAGGATAACCTTAGGAGCTCAAGATTGAAACCGGGCAACCCTGGCAAAACTTTAATTTCTTCCGTGGTAGGCGAGACAGGTGCGGTTTGAAAGCTGCCTGAAAATCACTCCTGCTGCCCATCTTTCTTTGCTGCCTGACGGCATCACGAAAGAACTTGAGTGTAATCGTATGAGGCATGCTGGTTTGGGTTCCTTGCTGGGAGCTCCTCCAGGAGCACAATGGAGCTTGGCGGCAAAGAACTGGCACACCTGTGCTCAAGTAAAAGTCCAGATTTCTCCCACAGTAAGCTTAGCTATGCCCTAGTAGCGAAGGAGCATGTGTTAAAGGAAGGCTGCAACACTGTTACGTATTTCACGACTCATTGTGCACTCACTTTCGTTGTACCATCTGTGAAAGGGCACTGAATACCGTCCAAAACTTCTGCTGCGTTTGAGTCACAGGAAGCAACTGGGTTCGTTGGCTTTAAGACTGTGAACCTGCAGCGGTAATGGCAGAGCCCTGCCCGGATCGCTCGACAGCTCTTGTTTGTACAGCATTCAAACGGCCTCAGGAACGCCGTTCCAAGCAGCCTTACATTCCATGCTGGCGTAGCAAGGGAGGCATTTGGATTCTTCTGAGAAACACCACTGTGCCTCACAAGTGAAACCTGTGGGCTCCCAATTACGTCTCCCTACGGCAGCCTGAAGCGATAGGTTTAGTTCCAGCCTGAAACCAACGGACAGCTTTACCTGTGACAATGCTGGACTTCTGGGACCATCCAGATTCACCAAGGCCTAACTTTTGCCTGGCGGGGGAATGCTCTTCTGCACGTACAGCACTCACCACGTGAAAACCTTTCTTAGCAGAAGGAAGCAGTCTTTCCCTAGTAGTAGAGAGGGATGCAGAATTTTCAGATAAACCTGCTGTGTCCTCAGGCTTGAAAGTGGGACACCGATGGGAACGTTTGCATTCTCCTGGAATGGCAGCCACTTGCTTTGGGCTTCAAAGCTGCCTGAACAGCCCTAGGGGCCCAACTTCTCTTCACTGCAGGATTGTCGCTGTGGGCCAAGGCTACGTTCTCTTAATGGCAATAATGGGCTGGCAATTGCTTTCTAGAAACTCATCCAACTGCACTCCAGATTCAGCTCCATACAAATGAAAGGTGACCTAAGTCCTCAGGGTAAGGTCCAGTGTTTCACATCAGCAGAGTTGAGTGTGCAGGGGTAGCCACGAAGCCATACTCTGAAAAGGAGTGCCTTAACTCTGCTATGCCCCTGGGGACACATAGGGCAGTGGATCGTGCACCAATCTCTCATGATGACCACTGTGTGCTAGAAGAACGGCCGCTGGCTTCTGAGGAGCCCTAGGCGAAGTAGGCCCCCAGGAAGCACTCTTCACATTCATAGCAAGGGCAACGTACTCCTTTCTGGGATGCCTAGGTAGAGTGTTCCAATCGTCATAGAGCCTAGCGAAAGCAGCGCCTGGCAGACTCTCTTTGCAAGTGGATCGTCCTCAGTGACTGAAACAGGTCTGCACTGCTACGGCACAATGTGCTTGTGATTCATTCTGGGACACAGGATAGCACTCTCACAGAAGCGAAAGCTAACCTTTACATCCAGCCTGAAGACCAGTCCATTTTTCACACTTCACACTGTTAAGAATGTGCAAGAGCCATGGTCACCGAGGCCTACCTAAGGTACTGAAATACTTACCCATTTCATCCTATGCAGAGGTCCCTGTGCCCAAAGGGTCTCCATGGAAGAGCCCTGTGGATCCCGTGTGTTTCCTTGAGGTAGTCAGAAACTACTGAGGATAACCTCATGAGGTCAAGTTTAAAACCGGGCAACCCTGGCAAAACCTTCATTTCTTCCGTGGTAGGCGAGACAGGTGCGGTTTGAAAGCTGCCTGAAAATCACTCCTGCTGCCCATCTTCTCTTTGCTGCCTGACGGCATCACGAAAGAACTTGAGTGTAATCGTATGAGGCATGCTGGTCTCGGTTCCATGCTAGGAGCTCCTCCAGGAGCACACTGGAGCTTGGCGGCAAAGAACTGGCAACCCTGTGCTCAAGTAAAAGTCCAGATTTCTCCCATAGGAAGCTTAGCTATGCCCTAATAGCGAAGAAGCACGTGTTAAAGGAAGGCTGCAACACTGTTACGTATTTCACGAATCATTGTGCACTCACGTTCGTTGTAACATCTGTGAAAGGGCGGTGAATGCCGTCCAACTCTTCTGTTGCGTTTGAGTCCCAGGAAGCAAATGGGTTCGTTGGCTTTAAGGCTGTGAATGTGCAGCGGTAATGGCAAAGCCCTGCCCAGATCGCTCGACAGCTCTCGTTTGTACAGCATTCAAACGGCCTCAGGAACGCCGTTCCAAGCAGCCTTACATTCCATGCTGGCGTTGCCAGGGAGGCATTTGGATTCTTCTGAGAAACACCACTGTGCCTCACAAGTGAAACCTGTGGGCTCCCAAATAAGTCTCCCTACGGCATTTGGAAGCTAGATATTTAGTTCCATCCTGAAAACAACGGACAGCTTTACCTGTGACAATTGTGGACTTCTGGGACCATCCAGATTCACCAAGGCCTAACTTTTGCCCGGCGGGGGAATGCTCTTCTGCACGTACAGCACTCCACACGTGAAAACCTTTCTTAGCAGAAGGAGGCAGTCTTTCCCTAGTACTAGATAGCTAGGCAGAATCTTCAGATAAACATGCTGTGTCATCAAGCTTGAAAGTGGGACACCGATGGGAACGTTCTCATTCTCATGGAATGGAAGCCACTTGCTTTGGGTTTCAAAGCTGCCTGAACAGCCCTAGCGGCCCAACTTCTCTTCACTGCAGTATTGTCACTGTGGGCCAAGGCTACGTTCTTTCAATGTCAATAATGTGCTGGCAATTCCTTTCTAAAAACTCATCCCACTGCACTCCAGAATCAGATCCGTACAAATGAAAGGTCACCTAAGTCCTCAAGGTAATGTCCAGTGTTTCACATCAGCAGAGTTGGGTGTGCAGTGGTAGCCACGAAGCCATACTCTGAAAAGGAGTGCCTTAACTCTGCTATGCCCCTGGGGACGCATAGGGCAGTGTATCGTGAACTAATTTCTCATGATGACTGCTGTGTGCTAGAAGAGCGGCCGTTGGCTTCTGAGGATCCATAGGCGAAATAGGCCCCCGTGAAACACTCTTCACTTTCATAGCAAGGGCAACGTACTCATTTCTGGGTTGCCTAGTTACAGTGTTCCAGTCGTCAAAGAACCTCGCAAAAGCAGCGCCTGGCAGACTCTCTTTGCAAGTCGATTGGCCTCAGTGCCTGAAACAGAACTGCACTGCTACTGCACAATGTGCTTGTGATTCAGTCTGGGACACAGGACAGCACTCTCACAGAAGCGAAAGCTAAGCATTGCATCCAGCCTGAAGACCAGTACATTTTTCAAACTTCACACTGTCAAGTATGTGCAAGAGCCTTGGTCACCAAGGCCTACCTAAGGTATTGAAATACTTACCCAGTTAATCCTATGCAGAAGTCCCTGTGCCCAAAGGGTCTCCATGGAAGATCCCTGTGGGTCAAGTTTGTTTCCTTTAAGTAGACAGAAACTACTGAGGATAACCTTATGAGCTCAAGTTTGAAATCGTGCAACCCTGGCAAAAGCTTAATTTTGTCCGTGGTAGGCGAGACAGTTGTGGTTTGAAAGCTTCCTGAAAAAAACTCCTGCTGCCCATCTTCTCTTTCCTGCCTGACGGCGTCAAGAAACAACTAGAATGTAATTGTCTGAGGCATGATGGTCTCAGTTCCTTGCAGGGAGCTCCTCCAGGAGCACACTGGAGATTGCCGGCAAAGAAATGGCACCCCTGGCCTCAAGTAAAAGTCCAGATTTCTCCCACAGTAACCTTAGGCATGCCCTAGTAGCAAAGAAGCATGTGTTAAAATAATGCTGCAGCACGGTTACGTATTTCAAGACTCATTGTGCACTCACGTTCGTTGTAACATCTGGGAAAGGGCGCTGAATGCCGTTTAACTCTTCTGTTGCGTTTCAGTCCCAGGAAGCAAATGGGTTCGTTGGCTTTAAGGCTGTGAATGTGCAGCGGTAATGGCAAAGCCCTGCCCAGATCGCTCGACAGCTCTCATTTGTACAGTATTCACACGGCCTCAGGAACGCCGTTGCAAGCAGCCTTACATTCCATGCTGGCGTAGCCAGGGAGGCATTTGGATTCTTCTGAGAAACACCACTGTGCCTCACAAGTGAAACCTGTGGGCTCCCAATTACGTCTCCCTACGGCAGCCTGAAGCGATAGGTTTAGTTCCAGCCTGAAACCAATGGACAGCTTTCCCTGTGACAATGCTGGACTTCTGGGACCATCCAGATTCACCATGGCCTAACTTTTGCCCGGCGGGGGAATGCTCTTCTGCACGTACAGCACTCACCACGTGAAAACCTTTCTTAGCAGAAGGAAGCAGTCTTTCCCTAGTAGTAGAGAGGGAGGCAGAATTTTCAGATAAACCTGCTGTGTCCTCAGGCTTGAAAGTGGGACACCGATGGGAACGTTTGCATTCTCCTGGAATGGCAGCCACTTGCTTTGGGCTTTAAAGCTGCCTGAACAGCCCTAGGGGCCCAACTTCTCTTCACTGCAGGATTGTCGTTGTGGGCCAAGGCTGCGTTCTCTCAATGGCAATAATGGGCTGGCAATTGCTTTCTAGAAACTCATCCAACTGCACTCCAGATTCAGCTCCATACAAATGAAAGGTGACCTAAGTCCTCAGGGTAAGGTCCAGTGTTTCACATCAGCAGAGTTGAGTGTGCAGGGGTAGCCACGAAGCCATACTCTGCAAAGGAGTGCCTTAACTCTGCTATGCCCCTGGGGACACATAGGGCAGTGGATCGTGCACCAATGTCTCATGATGACCACTGTGTGCTAGAAGAACGGCCGCTGGCTTCTGAGGAGCCCTAGGCGAAGTAGGCCCCCAGGAAGCACTCTTCACATTCATAGCAAGGGCAACGTACTCCTTTCTGGGATGCCTAGTTAGAGTGTTCCAATCGTCATAGAGCCTAGCGAAAGCAGCGCCTGGCAGACTCTCTTTGCAAGTGGATCGTCCTCAGTGACTGAAACAGATCTGCACTGCTACGGCACAATGTGCTTGTGATTCAGTCTGGCACACAGGATAGCACTCTCACAGAAGCGAAAGCTAACCTTTACATCCAGCCTGAAGACCAGTCCGTTTTTCACACTTCACACTGTTAAGAATGTGCAAGAGCCATGGTCACCGAGGCCTACCTAAGGTATTGAAATACTTACCCATTTCATCCTATGCAGAGGTCCCTGTGCCCAAAGGGTCTCCATGGAAGAGCCCTGTGGATCCCGTGTGTTTCCTTGAGGTAGTCAGAAACTACTGAGGATAACCTCATGAGGTCAAGTTTAAAACCGGGCAACCCTGGCAAAACCTTCATTTCTTCCGTGGTAGGCGAGACAGGTGCGGTTTGAAAGCTACCTGAAAATCACTCCTGCTGCCCATCTACTCTTTGCTGCCTGACGGCATCACGAAAGAACTTGAGTGTAATCGTATGAGGCATGCTGGTCTCGGTTCCATGCTAGGAGCTCCTCCAGGAGCACACTGGAGCTTGGCGGCAAAGAACTGGCACCCCTGTGCTCAAGTAAAAGTCCAGATTTCTCCCATAGGAAGCTTAGCTATGCCCTAATAGCGAAGAAGCATGTGTTAAAGGAAGGCTGCAACACTGTTACGTATTTCACGACTCATTGTGCACTGACGTTGGTTGTAACATTTGTGAAAGGGCACTGAATGCCGTCCAAACCTTCTGCTGCGTTTGAGTCCCAGGAAGCAACTGGGTTCGTTGGCTTTAAGGCTGTGAACATGCAGCGGTAATGGCAGAGCCCTGCCCGGATCGCTCGACAGCTCTCGTTTGTACAGCATTCAAACGGCCTCAGGAACGCCGTTCCAAGCAGCCTTACATTCCATGCTGGCGTAGCCAGGGAGGTATTTGGATTCTTCTGAGAAACACCACTGTGCCTCACAAGTGAAACCTGTGGGCTCCCAATTACGTCTCCCTACGGCAGCCTGAAGCGATAGGTTTAGTTCCAGCCTGAAACCAATGGACAGCTTTCCCTGTGACAATGCTGGACTTCTGGGACCATCCAGATTCACCAAGGCCTAACTTTTGCCTGGCGGGGGAATGCTCTTCTGCACGTACAGCACTCACCACGTGAACACCTTTCTTAGCAGAAGGAAGCAGTCTTTCCCTAGTAGTAGAGAGGGAGGCAGAATTTTCAGATAAACCTGCTGTGTCCTCAGGCTTGAAAGTGGGACACCGATGGGAACGTTTGCATTCTCCTGGAATGGCAGCCACTTGCTTTGGGCTTCAAAGCTGCCTGAACAGCCCTAGGGGCCCAACTTCTCTTCACTGCAGGATTGTCGCTGTGGGCCAAGGCTGCGTTCTGTCAATGGCAATAATGTGCTGTCGCTAGTGGGAAGCAGCCGCATAGCACAGGGAGATCAGCCAGGTGCTTTGTGACCACCTAGCGGGGAGGGATAGGGAGGGTGGGAGGGAGGGAGATGCAAGAGGGAAGAGATATGGGAACATATGTATATCTATAACTGATTCACTTTGTTTTAAAGCAGAAACTAACACACAATTGTAAAGCAATTATACTTCAATAAAGATGATAAAAAAAAAACAAAAAACTGTGCTGTCTATTCCTAACTAGAAACTCATCGCACTGCACTCCAGATTCAGCTCCGGCCAAATGAAAGGTGACATAAGGCCTCCAGGTAAGGTCCAGTGTTTCACATCTGCAGAGTTGGGTGTGCAGTGGTATCCACGAAGCCATACTCTGAAATGGAGTGCCTTAACTCTGCTATGCCCCTAGGGAACCATAGGACAGTCGATCGTGCACCAATTTCGCATGATGCCTGCTGTATGCCTGAAGAGCGGTCGCTGGCTTCTGAGGAACCCTGGGCGAAATAGGCCCCCGTAAGCACTCTTCACATTGATAGCAAGGGCAACGTACTCCTCTCTGGGTTGCCTAGGTAGAGTGTTCTATTCGTCAAATAGCCTCGCGAAAGCAGCGCCTGGCAGACTCTCTTTGCAAGTGGATCGGCCTCAGTGAGTGAAACAAAACTGCACTGCGAATACACAAAGCGCTGACGATTCAGTCCAGGACACAGGACAGCACTCTCACAGAAGCGAAAGCTAAGCTTTGCATCCAGCCTGAAGACCAGGACATTTTTCACGCTTAACACTATTAAGTATGTGCAAGAGCCATGGTCACCGAGGCCTACCTAAGTTAATGAAATACTTACCCAGTTCATCCTATGCAGAGGTCCCTGTGCCCAAAGGGTCTGAAAGGAAGGGTCCTGTGGGTCCGGTGTGTTTCCTTGACGTAGTTAGAAACTACTGAGGATAACCTTAGGAGCTCAAGTTTGAAACCGGGCAACCCTGGCAAAACCTTCATTTCTTCCGTGGTAGGCGAGACAGGTGCGGTTTGAAAGCTGCCTGAAAATCACTCCTGCTGCCCATCTTCTCTTTGCTGCCTGACGGCATCACGAAAGAACTTGAGTGTAATCGTATGAGGCATGCTGGTCTCGGTTCCATGCTAGGAGCTCCTCCAGGAGCACACTGGAGCTTGGCGGCAAAGAACTGGCAACCCTGTGCTCAAGTAAAAGTCCAGATTTCTCCCATAGGAAGCTTAGCTATGCCCTAATAGCGAAGAAGCACGTGTTAAAGGAAGGCTGCAACACTGTTACGTATTTCACGAATCATTGTGCACTCACGTTCGTTGTAACATCTGTGAAAGGGCGGTGAATGCCGTCCAACTCTTCTGTTGCGTTTGAGTCCCAGGAAGCAAATGGGTTCGTTGGCTTTAAGGCTGTGAATGTGCAGCGGTAATGGCAAAGCCCTGCCCAGATCGCTCGACAGCTCTCGTTTGTACAGCATTCAAACGGCCTCAGGAACGCCGTTCCAAGCAGCCTTACATTCCATGCTGGCGTTGCCAGGGAGGCATTTGGATTCTTCTGAGAAACACCACTGTGCCTCACAAGTGAAACCTGTGGGCTCCCAAATAAGTCTCCCTACGGCAGTTGGAAGCTAGATATTTAGTTCCATCCTGAAAACAACGGACAGCTTTACCTGTGACAATTGTGGACTTCTGGGACCATCCAGATTCACCAAGGCCTAACTTTTGCCCGGCGGGGGAATGCTCTTCTGCACGTACAGCACTCCACACGTGAAAACCTTTCTTAGCAGAAGGAGGCAGTCTTTCCCTAGTACTAGATAGCTAGGCAGAATCTTCAGATAAACATGCTGTGTCATCAAGCTTGAAAGTGGGACACCGATGGGAACGTTCTCATTCTCATGGAATGGAAGCCACTTGCTTTGGGTTTCAAAGCTGCCTGAACAGCCCTAGCGGCCCAACTTCTCTTCACTGCAGTATTGTCACTGTGGGCCAAGGCTACGTTCTTTCAATGTCAATAATGTGCTGGCAATTCCTTTCTAAAAACTCATCCCACTGCACTCCAGAATCAGATCCGTACAAATGAAAGGTCACCTAAGTCCTCAAGGTAATGTCCAGTGTTTCACATCAGCAGAGTTGGGTGTGCAGTGGTAGCCACGAAGCCATACTCTGAAAAGGAGTGCCTTAACTCTGCTATGCCCCTGGGGACGCATAGGGCAGTGTATCGTGAACTAATTTCTCATGATGACTGCTGTGTGCTAGAAGAGCGGCCGTTGGCTTCTGAGGATCCATAGGCGAAATAGGCCCCCGTGAAACACTCTTCACTTTCATAGCAAGGGCAACGTACTCATTTCTGGGTTGCCTAGTTACAGTGTTCCAGTCGTCAAAGAACCTCGCAAAAGCAGCGCCTGGCAGACTCTCTTTGCAAGTCGATTGGCCTCAGTGCCTGAAACAGAACTGCACTGCTACTGCACAATGTGCTTGTGATTCAGTCTGGGACACAGGACAGCACTCTCACAGAAGCGAAAGCTAAGCATTGCATCCAGCCTGAAGACCAGTACATTTTTCAAACTTCACACTGTCAAGTATGTGCAAGAGCCTTGGTCACCAAGGCCTACCTAAGGTATTGAAATACTTACCCAGTTAATCCTATGCAGAAGTCCCTGTGCCCAAAGGGTCTCCATGGAAGATCCCTGTGGGTCAAGTTTGTTTCCTTTAAGTAGACAGAAACTACTGAGGATAACCTTATGAGCTCAAGTTTGAAATCGTGCAACCCTGGCAAAAGCTTAATTTTGTCCGTGGTAGGCGAGACAGTTGTGGTTTGAAAGCTTCCTGAAAAAAACTCCTGCTGCCCATCTTCTCTTTCCTGCCTGACGGCGTCAAGAAACAACTAGAATGTAATTGTCTGAGGCATGGTGGTCTCAGTTCCTTGCTGGGAGCTCCTCCAGGAGCACACTGGAGATTGCCGGCAAAGAAATGGCACCCCTGGCCTCAAGTAAAAGTCCAGATTTCTCCCATAGTAACCTTAGGCATGCCCTAGTAGCAAAGAAGCATGTGTTAAAATAATGCTGCAGCACGGTTACGTATTTCAAGACTCATTGTGCACTCACGTTCGTTGTAACATCTGGGAAAGGGCGCTGAATGCCGTTTAACTCTTCTGTTGCGTTTCAGTCCCAGGAAGCAAATGGGTTCGTTGGCTTTAAGGCTGTGAATGTGCAGCGGTAATGGCAAAGCCCTGCCCAGATCGCTCGACAGCTCTCATTTGTACAGTATTCACACGGCCTCAGGAACGCCGTTGCAAGCAGCCTTACATTCCATGCTGGCGTAGCCAGCTAGGCATTTGGATTCTTCTGAGAAACACCACTGTGCCTCACACGTGAAACCTGTGGGCTCCCAAACACGTCTCCCTACGGCAGTCGGAAGCTAGATGTTTAGTTCCAGCCTGAAAGCAACGGACAGCTTTCCCTGTGACAATGTTGGACTTCTGGGACCATCCAGATTCACCAAGGCCTACCTTTTGCCCGGCGGGGGAATGCTCTTCTGCACGTACAGCACTCCCCACGTGAAAACCTTTCTTAGCAGAAGGAGGCAGTCTTTCCCTAGTACTAGATAGCTAGGCAGAATCTTCAGATAAACATGCTGTGTCATCAAGCTTGAAAGTGGGAGTTCGATGGGAACTTTCGCATTCTCCCGTTTTGAAGCGACTTGCTTTGGGCTTCAAAGCTGCCTGAACAGCACCAGCCGCCCAACTTCTCTTCACTGCAGGATTGTCGCTGTGCGCCAAGGCTGCGTTTTCTCAATGTCAATAATGTGCTGTCGCTAGTGGGAAGCAGCCGCATAGCACAGGGAGATCAGCCAGGTGCTTTGTGACCACCTAGCGGGGAGGGATAGGGAGGGTGGGAGGGAGGGAGATGCAAGAGGGAAGAGATATGGGAACATATGTATATCTATAACTGATTCACTTTGTTTTAAAGCAGAAACTAACACACAATTGTAAAGCAATTATACTTCAATAAAGATGATAAAAAAAAAAACAAACTGTGCTGTCTATTCCTAACTAGAAACTCATCGCACTGCACTCCAGATTCAGCTCCGGCCAAATGAAAGGTGACATAAGGCCTCCAGGTAAGGTCCAGTGTTTCACATCTGCAGAGTTGGGTGTGCAGTGGTATCCACGAAGCCATACTCTGAAATGGAGTGCCTTAACTCTGCTATGCCCCTAGGGAAACATAGGACAGTCGATCGTGCACCAATTTCGCATGATGCCTGCTGTATGCCTGAAGAGCGGTCGCTGGCTTCTGAGGAACCCTGGGCGAAATAGGCCCCCGTAAGCACTCTTCACATTGATAGCAAGGGCAACGTACTCCTCTCTGGGTTGCCTAGGTAGAGTGTTCTATTCGTCAAATAGCCTCGCGAAAGCAGCGCCTGGCAGACTCTCTTTGCAAGTGGATCGGCCTCAGTGAGTGAAACAAAACTGCACTGCGAATACACAAAGCGCTGACGATTCAGTCCAGGACACAGGACAGCACTCTCACAGAAGCGAAAGCTAAGCTTTGCATCCAGCCTGAAGACCAGGACATTTTTCACGCTTAACACTATTAAGTATGTGCAAGAGCCATGGTCACCGAGGCCTACCTAAGTTAATGAAATACTTACCCAGTTCATCCTATGCAGAGGTCCCTGTGCCCAAAGGGTCTGAAAGGAAGGGTCCTGTGGGTCCGGTGTGTTTCCTTGACGTAGTTAGAAACTACTGAGGATAACCTTAGGAGCTCAAGATTGAAACCGGGCAACCCTGGCAAAACTTTAATTTCTTCCGTGGTAGGCGAGACAGGTGCGGTTTGAAAGCTGCCTGAAAATCACTCCTGCTGCCCATCTTTCTTTGCTGCCTGACGGCATCACGAAAGAACTTGAGTGTAATCGTATGAGGCATGCTGGTTTGGGTTCCTTGCTGGGAGCTCCTCCAGGAGCACAATGGAGCTTGGCGGCAAAGAACTGGCACGCCTGTGCTCAAGTAAAAGTCCAGATTTCTCCCACAGTAAGCTTAGCTATGCCCTAGTAGCGAAGGAGCATGTGTTAAAGGAAGGCTGCAACACTGTTACGTATTTCACGACTCATTGTGCACTCACTTTCGTTGTACCATCTGTGAAAGGGCACTGAATACCGTCCAAAACTTCTGCTGCGTTTGAGTCACAGGAAGCAACTGGGTTCGTTGGCTTTAAGACTGTGAACCTGCAGCGGTAATGGCAGAGCCCTGCCCGGATCGCTCGACAGCTCTTGTTTGTACAGCATTCAAACGGCCTCAGGAACGCCGTTCCAAGCAGCCTTACATTCCATGCTGGCGTAGCCAGGGAGGCATTTGGATTCTTCTGAGAAACACCACTGTGCCTCACAAGTGAAACCTGTGGGCTCCCAATTACGTCTCCCTACGGCAGCCTGAAGCGATAGGTTTAGTTCCAGCCTGAAACCAACGGACAGCTTTACCTGTGACAATGCTGGACTTCTGGGACCATCCAGATTCACCAAGGCCTAACTTTTGCCTGGCGGGGGAATGCTCTTCTGCACGTACAGCACTCACCACGTGAAAACCTTTCTTAGCAGAAGGAAGCAGTCTTTCCCTAGTAGTAGAGAGGGATGCAGAATTTTCAGATAAACCTGCTGTGTCCTCAGGCTTGAAAGTGGGACACCGATGGGAACGTTTGCATTCTCCTGGAATGGCAGCCACTTGCTTTGGGCTTCAAAGCTGCCTGAACAGCCCTAGGGGCCCAACTTCTCTTCACTGCAGGATTGTCGCTGTGGGCCAAGGCTACGTTCTCTTAATGGCAATAATGGGCTGGCAATTGCTTTCTAGAAACTCATCCAACTGCACTCCAGATTCAGCTCCATACAAATGAAAGGTGACCTAAGTCCTCAGGGTAAGGTCCAGTGTTTCACATCAGCAGAGTTGAGTGTGCAGGGGTAGCCACGAAGCCATACTCTGAAAAGGAGTGCCTTAACTCTGCTATGCCCCTGGGGACACATAGGGCAGTGGATCGTGCACCAATCTCTCATGATGACCACTGTGTGCTAGAAGAACGGCCGCTGGCTTCTGAGGAGCCCTAGGCGAAGTAGGCCCCCAGGAAGCACTCTTCACATTCATAGCAAGGGCAACGTACTCCTTTCTGGGATGCCTAGGTAGAGTGTTCCAATCGTCATAGAGCCTAGCGAAAGCAGCGCCTGGCAGACTCTCTTTGCAAGTGGATCGTCCTCAGTGACTGAAACAGGTCTGCACTGCTACGGCACAATGTGCTTGTGATTCATTCTGGGACACAGGATAGCACTCTCACAGAAGCGAAAGCTAACCTTTACATCCAGCCTGAAGACCAGTCCATTTTTCACACTTCACACTGTTAAGAATGTGCAAGAGCCATGGTCACCGAGGCCTACCTAAGGTACTGAAATACTTACCCATTTCATCCTATGCAGAGGTCCCTGTGCCCAAAGGGTCTCCATGGAAGAGCCCTGTGGATCCCGTGTGTTTCCTTGAGGTAGTCAGAAACTACTGAGGATAACCTCATGAGGTCAAGTTTAAAACCGGGCAACCCTGGCAAAACCTTCATTTCTTCCGTGGTAGGCGAGACAGGTGCGGTTTGAAAGCTGCCTGAAAATCACTCCTGCTGCCCATCTTCTCTTTGCTGCCTGACGGCATCACGAAAGAACTTGAGTGTAATCGTATGAGGCATGCTGGTCTCGGTTCCATGCTAGGAGCTCCTCCAGGAGCACACTGGAGCTTGGCGGCAAAGAACTGGCAACCCTGTGCTCAAGTAAAAGTCCAGATTTCTCCCATAGGAAGCTTAGCTATGCCCTAATAGCGAAGAAGCACGTGTTAAAGGAAGGCTGCAACACTGTTACGTATTTCACGAATCATTGTGCACTCACGTTCGTTGTAACATCTGTGAAAGGGCGGTGAATGCCGTCCAACTCTTCTGTTGCGTTTGAGTCCCAGGAAGCAAATGGGTTCGTTGGCTTTAAGGCTGTGAATGTGCAGCGGTAATGGCAAAGCCCTGCCCAGATCGCTCGACAGCTCTCGTTTGTACAGCATTCAAACGGCCTCAGGAACGCCGTTCCAAGCAGCCTTACATTCCATGCTGGCGTTGCCAGGGAGGCATTTGGATTCTTCTGAGAAACACCACTGTGCCTCACAAGTGAAACCTGTGGGCTCCCAAATAAGTCTCCCTACGGCATTTGGAAGCTAGATATTTAGTTCCATCCTGAAAACAACGGACAGCTTTACCTGTGACAATTGTGGACTTCTGGGACCATCCAGATTCACCAAGGCCTACCTTTTGCCCGGCGGGGGAATGCTCTTCTGCACGTACAGCACTCCACACGTGAAAACCTTTCTTAGCAGAAGGAGGCAGTCTTTCCCTAGTACTAGATAGCTAGGCAGAATCTTCAGATAAACATGCTGTGTCATCAAGCTTGAAAGTGGGACACCGCTGGGAACGTTCTCATTCTCATGGAATGGAAGCCACTTGCTTTGGGTTTCAAAGCTGCCTGAACAGCCCTAGCGGCCCAACTTCTCTTCACTGCAGTATTGTCACTGTGGGCCAAGGCTACGTTCTTTCAATGTCAATAATGTGCTGGCAATTCCTTTCTAAAAACTCATCCCACTGCACTCCAGAATCAGATCCGTACAAATGAAAGGTCACCTAAGTCCTCAAGGTAATGTCCAGTGTTTCACATCAGCAGAGTTGGGTGTGCAGTGGTAGCCACGAAGCCATACTCTGAAAAGGAGTGCCTTAACTCTGCTATGCCCCTGGGGACGCATAGGGCAGTGTATCGTGAACTAATTTCTCATGATGACTGCTGTGTGCTAGAAGAGCGGCCGTTGGCTTCTGAGGATCCATAGGCGAAATAGGCCCCCGTGAAACACTCTTCACTTTCATAGCAAGGGCAACGTACTCATTTCTGGGTTGCCTAGTTACAGTGTTCCAGTCGTCAAAGAACCTCGCAAAAGCAGCGCCTGGCAGACTCTCTTTGCAAGTCGATTGGCCTCAGTGCCTGAAACAGAACTGCACTGCTACTGCACAATGTGCTTGTGATTCAGTCTGGGACACAGGACAGCACTCTCACAGAAGCGAAAGCTAAGCATTGCATCCAGCCTGAAGACCAGTACATTTTTCAAACTTCACACTGTCAAGTATGTGCAAGAGCCTTGGTCACCAAGGCCTACCTAAGGTATTGAAATACTTACCCAGTTAATCCTATGCAGAAGTCCCTGTGCCCAAAGGGTCTCCATGGAAGATCCCTGTGGGTCAAGTTTGTTTCCTTTAAGTAGACAGAAACTACTGAGGATAACCTTATGAGCTCAAGTTTGAAATCGTGCAACCCTGGCAAAAGCTTAATTTTGTCCGTGGTAGGCGAGACAGTTGTGGTTTGAAAGCTTCCTGAAAAAAACTCCTGCTGCCCATCTTCTCTTTCCTGCCTGACGGCGTCAAGAAACAACTAGAATGTAATTGTCTGAGGCATGGTGGTCTCAGTTCCTTGCTGGGAGCTCCTCCAGGAGCACACTGGAGATTGCCGGCAAAGAAATGGCACCCCTGGCCTCAAGTAAAAGTCCAGATTTCTCCCATAGTAACCTTAGGCATGCCCTAGTAGCAAAGAAGCATGTGTTAAAATAATGCTGCAGCACGGTTACGTATTTCAAGACTCATTGTGCACTCACGTTCGTTGTAACATCTGGGAAAGGGCGCTGAATGCCGTTTAACTCTTCTGTTGCGTTTCAGTCCCAGGAAGCAAATGGGTTCGTTGGCTTTAAGGCTGTGAATGTGCAGCGGTAATGGCAAAGCCCTGCCCAGATCGCTCGACAGCTCTCATTTGTACAGTATTCACACGGCCTCAGGAGCGCCGTTGCAAGCAGCCTTACATTCCATGCTGGCGTAGCCAGCTAGGCATTTGGATTCTTCTGAGAAACACCACTGTGCCTCACACGTGAAACCTGTGGGCTCCCAAACACGTCTCCCTACGGCAGTCGGAAGCTAGATGTTTAGTTCCAGCCTGAAAGCAACGGACAGCTTTCCCTGTGACAATGTTGGACTTCTGGGACCATCCAGATTCACCAAGGCCTACCTTTTGCCCGGCGGGGGAATGCTCTTCTGCACGTACAGCACTCCCCACGTGAAAACCTTTCTTAGCAGAAGGAGGCAGTCTTTCCCTAGTACTAGATAGCTAGGCAGAATCTTCAGATAAACATGCTGTGTCATCAAGCTTGAAAGTGGGAGTTCGATGGGAACTTTCGCATTCTCCCGTTTTGAAGCGACTTGCTTTGGGCTTCAAAGCTGCCTGAACAGCACCAGCCGCCCAACTTCTCTTCACTGCAGGATTGTCGCTGTGCGCCAAGGCTGCGTTTTCTCAATGTCAATAATGTGCTGTCGCTAGTGGGAAGCAGCCGCATAGCACAGGGAGATCAGCCAGGTGCTTTGTGACCACCTAGCGGGGAGGGATAGGGAGGGTGGGAGGGAGGGAGATGCAAGAGGGAAGAGATATGGGAACATATGTATATCTATAACTGATTCACTTTGTTTTAAAGCAGAAACTAACACACAATTGTAAAGCAATTATACTTCAATAAAGATGATAAAAAAAAAAAACAAACTGTGCTGTCTATTCCTAACTAGAAACTCATCGCACTGCACTCCAGATTCAGCTCCGGCCAAATGAAAGGTGACATAAGGCCTCCAGGTAAGGTCCAGTGTTTCACATCTGCAGAGTTGGGTGTGCAGTGGTATCCACGAAGCCATACTCTGAAATGGAGTGCCTTAACTCTGCTATGCCCCTAGGGAAACATAGGACAGTCGATCGTGCACCAATTTCGCATGATGCCTGCTGTATGCCTGAAGAGCGGTCGCTGGCTTCTGAGGAACCCTGGGCGAAATAGGCCCCCGTAAGCACTCTTCACATTGATAGCAAGGGCAACGTACTCCTCTCTGGGTTGCCTAGGTAGAGTGTTCTATTCGTCAAATAGCCTCGCGAAAGCAGCGCCTGGCAGACTCTCTTTGCAAGTGGATCGGCCTCAGTGAGTGAAACAAAACTGCACTGCGAATACACAAAGCGCTGACGATTCAGTCCAGGACACAGGACAGCACTCTCACAGAAGCGAAAGCTAAGCTTTGCATCCAGCCTGAAGACCAGGACATTTTTCACGCTTAACACTATTAAGTATGTGCAAGAGCCATGGTCACCGAGGCCTACCTAAGTTAATGAAATACTTACCCAGTTCATCCTATGCAGAGGTCCCTGTGCCCAAAGGGTCTGAAAGGAAGGGTCCTGTGGGTCCGGTGTGTTTCCTTGACGTAGTTAGAAACTACTGAGGATAACCTTAGGAGCTCAAGATTGAAACCGGGCAACCCTGGCAAAACTTTAATTTCTTCCGTGGTAGGCGAGACAGGTGCGGTTTGAAAGCTGCCTGAAAATCACTCCTGCTGCCCATCTTTCTTTGCTGCCTGACGGCATCACGAAAGAACTTGAGTGTAATCGTATGAGGCATGCTGGTTTGGGTTCCTTGCTGGGAGCTCCTCCAGGAGCACAATGGAGCTTGGCGGCAAAGAACTGGCACGCCTGTGCTCAAGTAAAAGTCCAGATTTCTCCCACAGTAAGCTTAGCTATGCCCTAGTAGCGAAGGAGCATGTGTTAAAGGAAGGCTGCAACACTGTTACGTATTTCACGACTCATTGTGCACTCACTTTCGTTGTACCATCTGTGAAAGGGCACTGAATACCGTCCAAAACTTCTGCTGCGTTTGAGTCACAGGAAGCAACTGGGTTCGTTGGCTTTAAGACTGTGAACCTGCAGCGGTAATGGCAGAGCCCTGCCCGGATCGCTCGACAGCTCTTGTTTGTACAGCATTCAAACGGCCTCAGGAACGCCGTTCCAAGCAGCCTTACATTCCATGCTGGCGTAGCCAGGGAGGCATTTGGATTCTTCTGAGAAACACCACTGTGCCTCACAAGTGAAACCTGTGGGCTCCCAATTACGTCTCCCTACGGCAGCCTGAAGCGATAGGTTTAGTTCCAGCCTGAAACCAACGGACAGCTTTACCTGTGACAATGCTGGACTTCTGGGACCATCCAGATTCACCAAGGCCTAACTTTTGCCTGGCGGGGGAATGCTCTTCTGCACGTACAGCACTCACCACGTGAAAACCTTTCTTAGCAGAAGGAAGCAGTCTTTCCCTAGTAGTAGAGAGGGATGCAGAATTTTCAGATAAACCTGCTGTGTCCTCAGGCTTGAAAGTGGGACACCGATGGGAACGTTTGCATTCTCCTGGAATGGCAGCCACTTGCTTTGGGCTTCAAAGCTGCCTGAACAGCCCTAGGGGCCCAACTTCTCTTCACTGCAGGATTGTCGCTGTGGGCCAAGGCTACGTTCTCTTAATGGCAATAATGGGCTGGCAATTGCTTTCTAGAAACTCATCCAACTGCACTCCAGATTCAGCTCCATACAAATGAAAGGTGACCTAAGTCCTCAGGGTAAGGTCCAGTGTTTCACATCAGCAGAGTTGAGTGTGCAGGGGTAGCCACGAAGCCATACTCTGAAAAGGAGTGCCTTAACTCTGCTATGCCCCTGGGGACACATAGGGCAGTGGATCGTGCACCAATCTCTCATGATGACCACTGTGTGCTAGAAGAACGGCCGCTGGCTTCTGAGGAGCCCTAGGCGAAGTAGGCCCCCAGGAAGCACTCTTCACATTCATAGCAAGGGCAACGTACTCCTTTCTGGGATGCCTAGGTAGAGTGTTCCAATCGTCATAGAGCCTAGCGAAAGCAGCGCCTGGCAGACTCTCTTTGCAAGTGGATCGTCCTCAGTGACTGAAACAGGTCTGCACTGCTACGGCACAATGTGCTTGTGATTCATTCTGGGACACAGGATAGCACTCTCACAGAAGCGAAAGCTAACCTTTACATCCAGCCTGAAGACCAGTCCATTTTTCACACTTCACACTGTTAAGAATGTGCAAGAGCCATGGTCACCGAGGCCTACCTAAGGTACTGAAATACTTACCCATTTCATCCTATGCAGAGGTCCCTGTGCCCAAAGGGTCTCCATGGAAGAGCCCTGTGGATCCCGTGTGTTTCCTTGAGGTAGTCAGAAACTACTGAGGATAACCTCATGAGGTCAAGTTTAAAACCGGGCAACCCTGGCAAAACCTTCATTTCTTCCGTGGTAGGCGAGACAGGTGCGGTTTGAAAGCTGCCTGAAAATCACTCCTGCTGCCCATCTTCTCTTTGCTGCCTGACGGCATCACGAAAGAACTTGAGTGTAATCGTATGAGGCATGCTGGTCTCGGTTCCATGCTAGGAGCTCCTCCAGGAGCACACTGGAGCTTGGCGGCAAAGAACTGGCAACCCTGTGCTCAAGTAAAAGTCCAGATTTCTCCCATAGGAAGCTTAGCTATGCCCTAATAGCGAAGAAGCACGTGTTAAAGGAAGGCTGCAACACTGTTACGTATTTCACGAATCATTGTGCACTCACGTTCGTTGTAACATCTGTGAAAGGGCGGTGAATGCCGTCCAACTCTTCTGTTGCGTTTGAGTCCCAGGAAGCAAATGGGTTCGTTGGCTTTAAGGCTGTGAATGTGCAGCGGTAATGGCAAAGCCCTGCCCAGATCGCTCGACAGCTCTCGTTTGTACAGCATTCAAACGGCCTCAGGAACGCCGTTCCAAGCAGCCTTACATTCCATGCTGGCGTTGCCAGGGAGGCATTTGGATTCTTCTGAGAAACACCACTGTGCCTCACAAGTGAAACCTGTGGGCTCCCAAATAAGTCTCCCTACGGCATTTGGAAGCTAGATATTTAGTTCCATCCTGAAAACAACGGACAGCTTTACCTGTGACAATTGTGGACTTCTGGGACCATCCAGATTCACCAAGGCCTACCTTTTGCCCGGCGGGGGAATGCTCTTCTGCACGTACAGCACTCCACACGTGAAAACCTTTCTTAGCAGAAGGAGGCAGTCTTTCCCTAGTACTAGATAGCTAGGCAGAATCTTCAGATAAACATGCTGTGTCATCAAGCTTGAAAGTGGGACACCGATGGGAACGTTCTCATTCTCATGGAATGGAAGCCACTTGCTTTGGGTTTCAAAGCTGCCTGAACAGCCCTAGCGGCCCAACTTCTCTTCACTGCAGTATTGTCACTGTGGGCCAAGGCTACGTTCTTTCAATGTCAATAATGTGCTGGCAATTCCTTTCTAAAAACTCATCCCACTGCACTCCAGAATCAGATCCGTACAAATGAAAGGTCACCTAAGTCCTCAAGGTAATGTCCAGTGTTTCACATCAGCAGAGTTGGGTGTGCAGTGGTAGCCACGAAGCCATACTCTGAAAAGGAGTGCCTTAACTCTGCTATGCCCCTGGGGACGCATAGGGCAGTGTATCGTGAACTAATTTCTCATGATGACTGCTGTGTGCTAGAAGAGCGGCCGTTGGCTTCTGAGGATCCATAGGCGAAATAGGCCCCCGTGAAACACTCTTCACTTTCATAGCAAGGGCAACGTACTCATTTCTGGGTTGCCTAGTTACAGTGTTCCAGTCGTCAAAGAACCTCGCAAAAGCAGCGCCTGGCAGACTCTCTTTGCAAGTCGATTGGCCTCAGTGCCTGAAACAGAACTGCACTGCTACTGCACAATGTGCTTGTGATTCAGTCTGGGACACAGGACAGCACTCTCACAGAAGCGAAAGCTAAGCATTGCATCCAGCCTGAAGACCAGTACATTTTTCAAACTTCACACTGTCAAGTATGTGCAAGAGCCTTGGTCACCAAGGCCTACCTAAGGTATTGAAATACTTACCCAGTTAATCCTATGCAGAAGTCCCTGTGCCCAAAGGGTCTCCATGGAAGATCCCTGTGGGTCAAGTTTGTTTCCTTTAAGTAGACAGAAACTACTGAGGATAACCTTATGAGCTCAAGTTTGAAATCGTGCAACCCTGGCAAAACCTGCATTTCGTCCGTGGTAGGCGAGACAGTTGTGGTTTGAAAGCTTCCTGAAAAAAACTCCTGCTGCCCATCTTCTCTTTCCTGCCTGACGGCGTCAAGAAACAACTAGAATGTAATTGTCTGAGGCATGGTGGTCTCAGTTCCTTGCTGGGAGCTCCTCCAGGAGCACACTGGAGATTGCCGGCAAAGAAATGGCACCCCTGGCCTCAAGTAAAAGTCCAGATTTCTCCCATAGTAACCTTAGGCATGCCCTAGTAGCAAAGAAGCATGTGTTAAAATAATGCTGCAGCACGGTTACGTATTTCAAGACTCATTGTGCACTCACGTTCGTTGTAACATCTGGGAAAGGGCGCTGAATGCCGTTTAACTCTTCTGTTGCGTTTCAGTCCGAGGAAGCAAATGGGTTCGTTGGCTTTAAGGCTGTGAATGTGCAGCGGTAATGGCAAAGCCCTGCCCAGATCGCTCGACAGCTCTCATTTGTACAGCATTCAAACGGCCTCAGGAACGCCATTCCAAGCAGCCTTACATTCCATGCTGGCGTAGCCAGCTAGGCATTTGGATTCTTCTGAGAAACACCACTGTGCCTCACACGTGAAACCTGTGGGCTCCCAAACTCGTCTCCCTATGGCAGTCGGAAGCTAGATGTTTAGTTCCAGCCTGAAAGCAACGGACAGCTTTCCCTGTGACAATGTTGGACTTCTGGGACCATCCAGATTCACCAAGGCCTACCTTTTGCCCGGCGGGGGAATGCTCTTCTGCACGTACAGCACTCCCCACGTGAAAACCTTTCTTAGCAGAAGGAGGCAGTCTTTCCCTAGTACTAGATAGCTAGGCAGAATCTTCAGATAAACATGCTGTGTCATCAAGCTTGAAAGTGGGACTTCGATGGGAACTTTCGCATTCTCCCGTTTTGAAGCGACTTGCTTTGGGCTTCAAAGCTGCCTGAACAGCACCAGCCGCCCAACTTCTCTTCACTGCAGGATTGTCGCTGTGCGCCAAGGCTGCGTTTTCTCAATGTCAATAATGTGCTGTCGCTAGTGGGAAGCAGCCGCATAGCACAGGGAGATCAGCCAGGTGCTTTGTGACCACCTAGCGGGGAGGGATAGGGAGGGTGGGAGGGAGGGAGATGCAAGAGGGAAGAGTTATGGGAACACATGTATATCTATAACTGATTCACTTTGTTTTTTTTTTTTTTTTTTTTTTTTTTCACTTTTTTTTTTTTTTCACTTTGTTTTAAAGCAGAAACTAACTCACAATTGTAAAGCAATTATACTTCAATAAAGATGATTAAAACAAAACTGTGCTGTCTATTCCTAACTAGAAACTCATCGCACTGCACACCAGATTCAGCTCCGGCCAAATGAAAGGTGACATAAGGCCTCCAGGTAAGGTCCAGTGTTTCACATCTGCAGAGTTGGGTGTGCAGTGGTATCCACGAAGCCATACTCTGAAATGGAGTGCCTTAACTCTGCTATGCCCCTAGGGAAACATAGGACAGTCGATCGTGCACCAATTTCGCATGATGCCTGCTGTATGCCTGAAGAGCGGTCGCTGGCTTCTGAGGAACCCTGGGCGAAATAGGCCCCCGTAAGCACTCTTCACATTGATAGCAAGGGCAACGTACTCCTCTCTGGGTTGCCTAGGTAGAGTGTTCTATTCGTCAAATAGCCTCGCGAAAGCAGCGCCTGGCAGACTCTCTTTGCAAGTGGATCGGCCTCAGTGAGTGAAACAAAACTGCACTGCGAATACACAAAGCGCTGACGATTCAGTCCAGGACACAGGACAGCACTCTCACAGAAGCGAAAGCTAAGCTTTGCATCCAGCCTGAAGACCAGGACATTTTTCACGCTTAACACTATTAAGTATGTGCAAGAGCCATGGTCACCGAGGCCTACCTAAGTTAATGAAATACTTACCCAGTTCATCCTATGCAGAGGTCCCTGTGCCCAAAGGGTCTGAAAGGAAGGGTCCTGTGGGTCCGGTGTGTTTCCTTGACGTAGTTAGAAACTACTGAGGATAACCTTAGGAGCTCAAGTTTGAAACCGGGCAACCCTGGCAAAACCTTCATTTCTTCCGTGGTAGGCGAGACAGGTGCGGTTTGAAAGCTGCCTGAAAATCACTCCTGCTGCCCATCTTTCTTTGCTGCCTGACGGCATCACGAAAGAACTTGAGTGTAATCGTATGAGGCATGCTGGTTTCGGTACCTTGCTGGGAGCTCCTCCAGGAGCACAATGGAGCTTGGCGGCAAAGAACTGGCACGCCTGTGCTCAAGTAAAAGTCCAGATTTCTCCCATAGTAAGCTTAGCTATGCCCTAGTAGCGAAGGAGCATGTGTTAAAGGAAGGCTGCAACACTGTTACGTATTTCACGACTCATTGTGCACTCACGTTCGTTGTAACATCTGTGAAAGGGCACTGAATACCGTCCAAAACTTCTGCTGCGTTTGAGTCCCAGGAAGCAACTGGGTTCGTTGGCTTTAAGACTGTGAACCTGCAGCGGTAATGGCAGAGCCCTGCCCGGATCGCTCGACAGCTCTCGTTTGTACAGCATTCAAACGGCCTCAGGAACGCCGTTCCAAGCAGCCTTACATTCCATGCTGGCGTAGCCAGGGAGGCATTTGGATTCTTCTGAGAAACACCACTGTGCCTCACAAGTGAAACCTGTGGGCTCCCAATTACGTCTCCCTACGGCAGCCTGAAGCGATAGGTTTAGTTCCAGCCTGAAACCAATGGACAGCTTTCCCTGTGACAATGCTGGACTTCTGGGACCATCCAGATTCACCAAGGCCTAACTTTTGCCCGGCGGGGGAATGCTCTTCTGCACGTACAGCACTCACCACGTGAAAACCTTTCTTAGCAGAAGGAAGCAGTCTTTCCCTAGTAGTAGAGAGGGAGGCAGAATTTTCAGATAAACCTGCTGTGTCATCAGGCTTGAAAGTGGGACACCGATGGGAACGTTTGCATTCTCCTGGAATGGCAGCCACTTGCTTTGGGCTTCAAAGCTGCCTGAACAGCCCTAGGGGCGCAACTTCTCTTCACTGCAGGATTGTCGCTGTGGGCCAAGGCTGCGTTCTGTCAATGGCAATAATGTGCTGTCGCTAGTGGGAAGCAGCCGCATAGCACAGGGAGATCAGCCAGGTGCTTTGTGACCACCTAGCGGGGAGGGATAGGGAGGGTGGGAGGGAGGGAGATGCAAGAGGGAAGAGATATGGGAACATATGTATATCTATAACTGATTCACTTTGTTTTAAAGCAGAAACTAACACACAATTGTAAAGCAATTATACTTCAATAAAGATGATAAAAAAAAAAAAACAAAAAACTGTGCTGTCTATACCTAACTAGAAACTCATCGCACTGCACTCCAGATTCAGCTCCGGCCAAATGAAAGGTGACATAAGGCCTCCAGGTAAGGTCCAGTGTTTCACATCTGCAGAGTTGGGTGTGCAGTGGTATCCACGAAGCCATACTCTGAAATGGAGTGCCTTAACTCTGCTATGCCCCTAGGGAAACATAGGACAGTCGATCGTGCACCAATTTCGCATGATGCCTGCTGTATGCCTGAAGAGCGGTCTCTGGCTTCTGAGGAACCCTGGGCGAAATAGGCCCCCGTAAGCACTCTTCACATTGATAGCAAGGGCAACGTACTCCTCTCTGGGTTGCCTAGGTAGAGTGTTCTATTCGTCAAATAGCCTCGCGAAAGCAGCGCCTGGCAGACTCTCTTTGCAAGTGGATCGGCCTCAGTGAGTGAAACAAAACTGCACTGCGAATACACAAAGCGCTGACGATTCAGTCCAGGACACAGGACAGCACTCTCACAGAAGCGAAAGCTAAGCTTTGCATCCAGCCTGAAGACCAGGACATTTTTCACGCTTAACACTATTAAGTATGTGCAAGAGCCATGGTCACCGAGGCCTACCTAAGTTAATGAAATACTTACCCAGTTCATCCTATGCAAAGGTCCCTGTGCCCAAAGGGTCTGAAAGGAAGGGTCCTGTGGGTCCGGTGTGTTTCCTTGACGTAGTTAGAAACTACTGAGGATAACCTTAGGAGCTCAAGTTTGAAACCGGGCAACCCTGGCAAAACCTTCATTTCTTCCGTGGTAGGCGAGACAGGTGCGGTTTGAAAGCTGCCTGAAAATCACTCCTGCTGCCCATCTTTCTTTGCTGCCTGACGGCATCACGAAAGAACTTGAGTGTAATCGTATGAGGCATGCTGGTTTCGGTACCTTGCTGGGAGCTCCTCCAGGAGCACAATGGAGCTTGGCGGCAAAGAACTGGCACGCCTGTGCTCAAGTAAAAGTCCAGATTTCTCCCATAGTAAGCTTAGCTATGCCCTAGTAGCGAAGGAGCATGTGTTAAAGGAAGGCTGCAACACTGTTACGTATTTCACGACTCATTGTGCACTCACGTTCGTTGTAACATCTGTGAAAGGGCACTGAATACCGTCCAAAACTTCTGCTGCGTTTGAGTCCCAGGAAGCAACTGGGTTCGTTGGCTTTAAGACTGTGAACCTGCAGCGGTAATGGCAGAGCCCTGCCCGGATCGCTCGACAGCTCTCGTTTGTACAGCATTCAAACGGCCTCAGGAACGCCGTTCCAAGCAGCCTTACATTCCATGCTGGCGTAGCCAGGGAGGCATTTGGATTCTTCTGAGAAACACCACTGTGCCTCACAAGTGAAACCTGTGGGCTCCCAATTACGTCTCCCTACGGCAGCCTGAAGCGATAGGTTTAGTTCCAGCCTGAAACCAATGGACAGCTTTCCCTGTGACAATGCTGGACTTCTGGGACCATCCAGATTCACCAAGGCCTAACTTTTGCCCGGCGGGGGAATGCTCTTCTGCACGTACAGCACTCACCACGTGAAAACCTTTCTTAGCAGAAGGAAGCAGTCTTTCCCTAGTAGTAGAGAGGGAGGCAGAATTTTCAGATAAACCTGCTGTGTCATCAGGCTTGAAAGTGGGACACCGATGGGAACGTTTGCATTCTCCTGGAATGGCAGCCACTTGCTTTGGGCTTCAAAGCTGCCTGAACAGCCCTAGGGGCGCAACTTCTCTTCACTGCAGAATTGTCGCTGTGGGCCAAGGCTGCGTTCTGTCAATGGCAATAATGTGCTGTCGCTAGTGGGAAGCAGCCGCATAGCACAGGGAGATCAGCCAGGTGCTTTGTGACCACCTAGCGGGGAGGGATAGGGAGGGTGGGAGGGAGGGAGATGCAAGAGGGAAGAGATATGGGAACATATGTATATCTATAACTGATTCACTTTGTTTTAAAGCAGAAACTAACACACAATTGTAAAGCAATTATACTTCAATAAAGATGATAAAAAAAAAAACAAAAAACTGTGCTGTCTATTCCTAACTAGAAACTCATCGCACTGCACTCCAGATTCAGCTCCGGCCAAATGAAAGGTGACATAAGGCCTCCAGGTAAGGTCCAGTGTTTCACATCTGCAGAGTTGGGTGTGCAGTGGTATCCACGAAGCCATACTCTGAAATGGAGTGCCTTAACTCTGCTATGCCCCTAGGGAAACATAGGACAGTCGATCGTGCACCAATTTCGCATGATGCCTGCTGTATGCCTGAAGAGCGGTCGCTGGCTTCTGAGGAACCCTGGGCGAAATAGGCCCCCGTAAGCACTCTTCACATTGATAGCAAGGGCAACGTACTCCTCTCTGGGTTGCCTAGGTAGAGTGTTCTATTCGTCAAATAGCCTCGCGAAAGCAGCGCCTGGCAGACTCTCTTTGCAAGTGGATCGGCCTCAGTGAGTGAAACAAAACTGCACTGCGAATACACAAAGCGCTGACGATTCAGTCCAGGACACAGGACAGCACTCTCACAGAAGCGAAAGCTAAGCTTTGCATCCAGCCTGAAGACCAGGACATTTTTCACGCTTAACACTATTAAGTATGTGCAAGAGCCATGGTCACCGAGGCCTACCTAAGTTAATGAAATACTTACCCAGTTCATCCTATGCAGAGGTCCCTGTGCCCAAAGGGTCTGAAAGGAAGGGTCCTGTGGGTCCGGTGTGTTTCCTTGAGGTAGTTAGAAACTACTGAGGATAACCTTAGGAGCTCAAGATTGAAACCGGGCAACCCTGGCAAAACTTTAATTTCTTCCGTGGTAGGCGAGACAGGTGCGGTTTGAAAGCTGCCTGAAAATCACTCCTGCTGCCCATCTTTCTTTGCTGCATGACGGCATCACGAAAGAACTTGAGTGTAATCGTATGAGGCATGCTGGTTTGGGTTCCATGCTAGGAGCTCCTCCAGGAGCACACTGGAGCTTGGCGGCACAGAACTGGCACCCCTGTGCTCAAGTAAAAGTCCAGATTTCTCCCATAGGAAGCTTAGCTATGCCCTATTAGCGAAGAAGCATGTGTTAAAGGAAGGCTGAAACATTGTTACGTATTTCACGACTCATTGTGCACTCACGTTGGTTGTAACATTTGTGAAAGGGCAATGAATGCCGTCCAAATCTTCTGCTGCGTTTGAGTCCCAGGAAGCAACTGGGTTCGGTGGCTTTAAGGCTGTGAACGTGCAGCGGTAATGGCAAAGCCCTGCCCGGATCGCTCGACAGCTCTCGTTTGTACAGCATTCAAACGGCCTCAGGAACGCCGTTTCAAGCAGCCTTACATTCCATGCTGGCGTAGCCAGGGAGGCATTTGGATTCTTCTGAGAAACACCACTGTGCCTCACAAGTGAAACCTGTGGGCTCCCAATTACGTCTCCCTACGGCAGCCTGAAGCGATAGGTTTAGTTCCAGCCTGAAACCAATGGACAGCTTTCCCTGTGACAATGCTGGACTTCTGGGACCATACAGATTCACCAAGGCCTAACATTTGCCCGGCGGGGGAATGCTCTTCTGCACGTACAGCACTCACCACGTGAAAACCTTTCTTAGCAGAAGGAAGCAGTCTTTCCCTAGTAGTAGAGAGGGAGGCAGAATTTTCAGATAAACCTGCTGTGTCCTCAGGCTTGAAAGTGGGACACCGATGGGAACGTTTGCATTCTCCTGGAATGGCAGCCACTTGCTTTGGGCTTCAAAGCTGCCTGAACAGCCCTAGGGGCCCAACTTCTCTTCACTGCAGGATTGTCGTTGTGGGCCAAGGCTGCGTTCTCTCAATGGCAATAATGGGATGGCAATTGCTTTCTAGAAACTCATCCAACTGCACTCCAGATTCAGCTCCATACAAATGAAAGGTGACCTAAGTCCTCAGGGTAAAGTCCAGTGTTTCACTTCAGCAGAGTTGAGTGTGCAGGGGTAGCCACGAAGCCATACTCTGCAAAGGAGTGCCTTAACTCTGCTATGCCCCTGGGGACACATAGGGCAGTGGATCGTGCACCAATCTCTCATGATGACCACTGTGTGCTAGAAGAACGGCCGCTGGCTTCTGAGGAGCCCTAGGCGAAGTAGGCCCCCAGGAAGCACTCTTCACATTCATAGCAAGGGCAACGTACTCCTTTCTGGGATGCCTAGTAGAGTGTTCCAATCGTCATAGAGCCTAGCGAAAGCAGCGCCTGGCAGACTCTCTTTGCAAGTGGATCGTCCTCAGTGACTGAAACAGGTCTGCACTGCTACGGCACAATGTGCTTGTGATTCAGTCTGGGACACAGGATAGCACTCTCACAGAAGCGAAAGCTAACTTTAACATCCAGCCTGAAGACCAGTCCATTTTTCACACTTCACACTGTTAAGAATGTGCAAGAGCCATGGTCACCGAGGCCTACCTAAGGTACTGAAATACTTACCCATTTCATCCTATGCAGAGGTCCCTGTGCCCAAAGGGTCTCCATGGAAGAGCCCTGTGAGTCCCGTGTGTTTCTTTGACGTAGTTAGAAACTACTGAGGATAGCCTTAGGAGCTCTAGGTTGAAACCGGGCAACCCTGGCAAAACATTAATTTCGTCCGTGGTAGGCGAGACACTGCGGTTTGAAAGCTGTCGGAAAAAGGCTCCTGTTGCCCATCTTCTCTGAGCTGCCTGAAGGCGTCACGAAAAAACTGTGAGAGTACTCGTATGAGGCATGCTGGTCTCAGTTCCTTGCTGGGAGCTCCTCCAGGATCACACTGGAGATTGCCGGCAAAGAAATGGCACCCCTGGCCTCAAGTAAAAGTCCAGATTTCTCCCATAGTAACCTTAGGCATGCCCTAGTAGCGAAGAAGTATGTGTTAAAATAATGCTGGAGCACTGTTACGTATTTCAAGACTCATTGTGCACTCACGTTCGTTGTAACATCTGTGAAAGGGCGCTGAATGCCGTCCAACTCTTCTGTTGCGTTTGAGTCCCAGGAAGCAAATGGGTTCGTTGGCTTTAAGGCTGTGAATGTGCAGCGGTAATGGCAAAGCCCTGCCCAGATCGCTCGACAGCTCTCGTTTGTACAGCATTCAAACGGCCTCAGGAACGCCATTCCAAGCAGCCTTACATTCCATGCTGGCGTTGCCAGGGAGGCATTTGGATTCTTCTGAGAAACACCACTGTGCCTCACAAGTGAAACCTGTGGGCTCCCAAATAAGTCTCCCTACGGCAGTCGGAAGCTAGATATTTAGTTCCAGCCTGAAAACAACGGACAGCTTTACCTGTGACAATTGTGGACTTCTGGGACCATCCAGATTCACCAAGGCCTAACTTTTGCCCGGCGGGGGAATGCTCTTCTGCACGTACAGCACTCCACACGTGAAAACCTTTCTTAGCAGAAGGAGGCAGTCTTTCCCTAGTACTAGATAGCTAGGCAGAATCTTCAGATAAACATGCTGTGTCATCAAGCTTGAAAGTGGGACACCGATGGGAACGTTCGCATTCTCCTGGAATGGAAGCCACTTGCTTTGGGTTTCAAAGCTGCCTGAACAGCCCTAGCGGCCCAACTTCTCTTCACTGCAATATTGTCACTGTGGGCCAAGGCTACGTTCTTTCAATGTCAATAATGTGCTGGCAATTCCTTTCTAAAAACTCATCCCACTGCACTCCAGAATCAGATCCGTACAAATGAAAGGTCACCTAAGTCCTCAAGGTAATGTCCAGTGTTTCACATCAGCAGAGTTGGGTGTGCAGGGGTAGCCACGAAGCCATACTCTGAAAAGGAGTGCCTTAACTCTGCTATGCCCCTGGGGACGCATAGCGCAGTGTATCGTGAACGAATTTCTCATGGTGACTGCTGTGTGCTAGAAGAGCGGCCGTTGGCTTCTGAGGAACCATAGGCGAAATAGGCCCCCGTGAAACACTCTTCACTTTCATAGCAAGGGCAACGTACTCATTTCTGGGTTGCCTAGTTACAGTGTTCCAGTCGTCAAAGAACCTCGCAAAAGCAGCGCCTGGCAGACTCTCTTTGCAAGTCGATTGGCCTCAGTGCCTGAAACAGAACTGCACTGCTACTGCACAATGTGCTTGTGATTCAGTCTGGGACACAGGACAGCACTCTCACAGAAGCGAAAGCTAAGCATTGCATCCAGCCTGAAGACCAGTACATTTTTCAAACTTCACACTGTCAAGTATGTGCAAGAGCCTTGGTCACCAAGGCCTACCTAAGGTATTGAAATACTTACCCAGTTAATCCTATGCAGAAGTCCCTGCGCCCAAAGGGTCTCCATGGAAGATCCCTGTGGGTCAAGTTTGTTTCCTTTAAGTAGACAGAAACTACTGAGGATAACCTTATGAGCTCAAGTTTGAAATCGTGCAACCCTGGCAAAAGCTTAATTTTGTCCGTGGTAGGCGAGACAGTTGTGGTTTGAAAGCTTCCTGAAAAAAACTCCTGCTGCCCATCTTCTCTTTCCTGCCTGACGGCGTCAAGAAACAACTAGAATGTAATTGTCTGAGGCATGGTGGTCTCAGTTCCTTGCTGGGAGCTCCTCCAGGAGCACACTGGAGATTGCCGGCAAAGAAATGGCACCCCTGGCCTCAAGTAAAAGTCCAGATTTCTCCCATAGTAACCTTAGGCATGCCCTAGTAGCAAAGAAGCATGTGTTAAAATAATGCTGCAGCACGGTTACGTATTTCAAGACTCATTGTGCACTCACGTTCGTTGTAACATCTGTGAAAGGGCGCTGAATGTCGTTTAACTCTTCTGTTGCGTTTCAGTCCCAGGAAGCAAATGGGTTCGTTGGCTTTAAGGCTGTGAATGTGCAGCGGTAATGGCAAAGCCCTGCCCAGATCGCTCGACAGCTCTCATTTGTACAGCATTCAAACGGCCTCAGGAACGCCGTTGCAAGCAGCCTTACATTCCATGCTGGCGTAGCCAGCTAGGCATTTGGATTCTTCTGAGAAACACCACTGTGCCTCACACGTGAAACCTGTGGGCTCCCAAACACGTCTCCCTACGGCAGTCGGAAGCTAGATGTTTAGTTCCAGCCTGAAACCAACGGACAGCTTTCCCTGTGACAATGTTGGACTTCTGGGACCATCCAGATTCACCAAGGCCTACCTTATGCCCGGCGGGGGAATGCTCTTGTGCACGTACAGCACTCCCCACGTGAAAACCTTTCTTAGCAGAAGGAGGCAGTCTTTCCCTAGTACTAGATAGCTAGGCAGAATCTTCAGATAAACATGCTGTGTCATCAAGCTTGAAAGTGGGACTTCGATGGGAACTTTCGCATTCTCCCGTTTTGAAGCGACTTGCTTTGGGCTTCAAAGCTGCCTGAACAGCACCAGCCGCCCAACTTCTCTTCACTGCAGGATTGTCGCTGTGCGCCAAGGCTGCGTTTTCTCAATGTCAATAATGTGCTGTCGCTAGTGGGAAGCAGCCGCATAGCACAGGGAGATCAGCCAGGTGCTTTGTGACCACCTAGCGGGGAGGGATAGGGAGGGTGGGAGGGAGGGAGATGCAAGAGGGAAGAGATATGGTAACATATGTATATCTATAACTGATTCACTTTGTTTTAAAGCAGAAATTAACACACAATTATAAAGCAATTATACTTCAATAAAGATGATAAAAAAAAAACAAAAAACTGTGCTGTCTATTCCTAACTAGAAACTCATCGCACTGCACTCCAGATTCAGCTCCGGCCAAATGAAAGGTGACATAAGGCCTCCAGGTAAGGTCCAGTGTTTCACATCTGCAGAGTTGGGTGTGCAGTGGTATCCACGAAGCCATACTCTGAAATGGAGTGCCTTAACTCTGCTATGCCCCTAGGGAAACATAGGACAGTCGATCGTGCACCAATTTCGCATGATGCCTGCTGTATGCCTGAAGAGCGGTCGCTGGCTTCTGAGGAACCCTGGGCGAAATAGGCCCCCATAAGCACTCTTCACATTGATAGCAAGGGCAACGTACTCCTCTCTGGGTTGCCTAGGTAGAGTGTTCTATTCGTCAAATAGCCTCGCGAAAGCAGCGCCTGGCAGACTCTCTTTGCAAGTGGATCAGCCTCAGTGAGTGAAACAAAACTGCACTGCGAATACACAAAGCGCTGACGATTCAGTCCAGGACACAGGACAGCACTCTCACAGAAGCGAAAGCTAAGCTTTGCATCCAGCCTGAAGACCAGGACATTTTTCACGCTTAACACTATTAAGTATGTGCAAGAGCCATGGTCACCGAGGCCTACCTAAGGTATTGAAATACTTACCCATTTCATCCTATGCAGAGGTCCCTGTGCCCAAAGGGTCTCCATGGAAGACCCCTGTGGATTCCGTGTGTTTCCTTGAGGTAGTCAGAAACTACTGAGGATAACCTCATGAGGTCAAGTTTAAAACCGGGCAAGCCTGGCAAAACCTTCATTTCTTCCATGGTAGGCGAGACAGGTGCGGTTTGAAAGCTGCCTGAAAATCACTCCTGCTGCCCATCTTCTCTTTGCTGCCTGACGGCATCACGAAAGAACTTGAGTGTAATCGTATGAGGCATGCTGGTCTCGGTTCCATGCTAGGAGCTCCTCCAGGAGCACACTGGAGCTTGGCGGCAAAGAACTGGCACCCCTGTGCTCAAGTAAAAGTCCAGATTTCTCCCATAGGAAGCTTAGCTATGCCCTAATAGCGAAGAAGCATGTGTTAAAGGAAGGCTGAAACATTGTTACGTATTTCACGACTCATTGTGCACTCACGTTGGTTGTAACATTTGTGAAAGGGCAATGAATGCCGTCCAAATCTTCTGCTGCGTTTGAGTCCCAGGAAGCAACTGGGTTCGGTGGCTTTAAG
Organism: Balaenoptera acutorostrata; assembly: GCF_949987535.1. Taxonomy (NCBI): domain Eukaryota; kingdom Metazoa; phylum Chordata; class Mammalia; order Artiodactyla; family Balaenopteridae; genus Balaenoptera; species Balaenoptera acutorostrata. Next base: position 57,909,616 of record NC_080078.1, read on the forward strand.
GCTGTGAACGTGCAGCGGTAATGGCAAAGCCCTGCCCGGATCGCTCGACAGCTCTCGTTTGTACAGCATTCAAACGGCCTCAGGAACGCCGTTTCAAGCAGCCTTACATTCCATGCTGGCGTAGCCAGGGAGGCATTTGGATTCTTCTGAGAAACACCACTGTGCCTCACAAGTGAAACCTGTGGGCTCCCAATTACGTCTCCCTACGGCAGCCTGAAGCAATAGGTTTAGTTCCAGCCTGAAACCAATGGACAGCTTTCCCTGTGACAATGCTGGACTTCTGGGACCATACAGATTCACCAAGGCCTAACATTTGCCCGGCGGGGGAATGCTCTTCTGCACGTACAGCACTCACCACGTGAAAACCTTTCTTAGCAGAAGGAAGCAGTGTTTCCCTAGTAGTAGAGAGGGAGGCAGAATTTTCAGATAAACCTGCTGTGTCCTCAGGCTTGAAAGTGGGACACCGATGGGAACGTTTGCATTCTCCTGGAATGGCAGCCACTTGCTTTGGGCTTCAAAGCTGCCTGAACAGCCCTAGGGGCCCAACTTCTCTTCACTGCAGGATTGTCGTTGTGGGCCAAGGCTGCGTTCTCTCAATGGCAATAATGGGATGGCAATTGCTTTCTAGAAACTCATCCAACTGCACTCCAGATTCAGCTCCATACAAATGAAAGGTGACCTAAGTCCTCAGGGTAAGGTCCAGTGTTTCACTTCAGCAGAGTTGAGTGTGCAGGGGTAGCCACGAAGCCATACTCTGCAAAGGAGTGCCTTAACTCTGCTATGCCCCTGGGGACACATAGGGCAGTGGATCGTGCACCAATCTCTCATGATGACCACTGTGTGCTAGAAGAACGGCCGCTGGCTTCTGAGGAGCCCTAGGCGAAGTAGGCCCCCAGGAAGCACTCTTCACATTCATAGCAAGGGCAACGTACTCCTTTCTGGGATGCCTAGGTAGAGTGTTCCAATCGTCATAGAGCCTAGCGAAAGCAGCGCCTGGCAGACTCTCTTTGCAAGTGGATCGTCCTCAGTGACTGAAACAGGTCTGCACTGCTACGGCACAATGTGCTTGTGATTCAGTCTGGGACACAGGATAGCACTCTCACAGAAGCGAAAGCTAACCTTTACATCCAGCCTGAAGACCAGTCCATTTTTCACACTTCACACTGTTAAGAATGTGCAAGAGCCATGGTCACCGAGGCCTACCTAAGGTACTGAAATACTTACCCATTTCATCCTATGCAGAGGTCCCTGTGCCCAAAGGGTCTCCATGGAAGAGCCCTGTGAGTCCCGTGTGTTTCTTTGACGTAGTTAGAAACTACTGAGGATAGCCTTAGGAGCTCTAGGTTGAAACCGGGCAACCCTGGCAAAACATTAATTTCGTCCGTGGTAGGCGAGACACTGCGGTTTGAAAGCTGTCGGAAAAAGGCTCCTGTTGCCCATCTTCTCTGAGCTGCCTGAAGGCGTCACGAAAAAACTGTGAGAGTACTCGTATGAGGCATGCTGGTCTCAGTTCCTTGCTGGGAGCTCCTCCAGGATCACACTGGAGATTGCCGGCAAAGAAATGGCACCCCTGGCCTCAAGTAAAAGTCCAGATTTCTCCCATAGTAACCTTAGGCATGCCCTAGTAGCGAAGAAGTATGTGTTAAAATAATGCTGGAGCACTGTTACGTATTTCAAGACTCATTGTGCACTCACGTTCGTTGTAACATCTGTGAAAGGGCGCTGAATGCCGTCCAACTCTTCTGTTGCGTTTGAGTCCCAGGAAGCAAATGGGTTCGTTGGCTTTAAGGCTGTGAATGTGCAGCGGTAATGGCAAAGCCCTGCCCAGATCGCTCGACAGCTCTCGTTTGTACAGCATTCAAACGGCCTCAGGAACGCCATTCCAAGCAGCCTTACATTCCATGCTGGCGTTGCCAGGGAGGCATTTGGATTCTTCTGAGAAACACCACTGTGCCTCACAAGTGAAACCTGTGGGCTCCCAAATAAGTCTCCCTACGGCAGTCGGAAGCTAGATATTTAGTTCCAGCCTGAAAACAACGGACAGCTTTACCTGTGACAATTGTGGACTTCTGGGACCATCCAGATTCACCAAGGCCTAACTTTTGCCCGGCGGGGGAATGCTCTTCTGCACGTACAGCACTCCACACGTGAAAACCTTTCTTAGCAGAAGGAGGCAGTCTTTCCCTAGTACTAGATAGCTAGGCAGAATCTTCAGATAAACATGCTGTGTCATCAAGCTTGAAAGTGGGACACCGATGGGAACGTTCGCATTCTCCTGGAATGGAAGCCACTTGCTTTGGGTTTCAAAGCTGCCTGAACAGCCCTAGCGGCCCAACTTCTCTTCACTGCAATATTGTCACTGTGGGCCAAGGCTACGTTCTTTCAATGTCAATAATGTGCTGGCAATTCCTTTCTAAAAACTCATCCCACTGCACTCCAGAATCAGATCCGTACAAATGAAAGGTCACCTAAGTCCTCAAGGTAATGTCCAGTGTTTCACATCAGCAGAGTTGGGTGTGCAGTGGTAACCACGAAGCCATACTCTGAAAAGGAGTGCCTTAACTCTGCTATGCCCCTGGGGACGCATAGCGCAGTGTATCGTGAACGAATTTCTCATGGTGACTGCTGTGTGCTAGAAGAGCGGCCGTTGGCTTCTGAGGAACCATAGGCGAAATAGGCCCCCGTGAAACACTCTTCACTTTCATAGCAAGGGCAACGTACTCATTTCTGGGTTGCCTAGTTACAGTGTTCCAGTCGTCAAAGAACCTCGCAAAAGCAGCGCCTGGCAGACTCTCTTTGCAAGTCGATTGGCCTCAGTGCCTGAAACAGAACTGCACTGCTACTGCACAATGTGCTTGTGATTCAGTCTGGGACACAGGACAGCACTCTCACAGAAGCGAAAGCTAAGCATTGCATCCAGCCTGAAGACCAGTACATTTTTCAAACTTCACACTGTCAAGTATGTGCAAGAGCCTTGGTCACCAAGGCCTACCTAAGGTATTGAAATACTTACCCAGTTAATCCTATGCAGAAGTCCCTGTGCCCAAAGGGTCTCCATGGAAGATCCCTGTGGGTCAAGTTTGTTTCCTTTAAGTAGACAGAAACTACTGAGGATAACCTTATGAGCTCAAGTTTGAAATCGTGCAACCCTGGCAAAAGCTTAATTTTGTCCGTGGTAGGCGAGACAGTTGTGGTTTGAAAGCTTCCTGAAAAAAACTCCTGCTGCCCATCTTCTCTTTCCTGCCTGACGGCGTCAAGAAACAACTAGAATGTAATTGTCTGAGGCATGGTGGTCTCAGTTCCTTGCTGGGAGCTCCTCCAGGAGCACACTGGAGATTGCCGGCAAAGAAATGGCACCCCTGGCCTCAAGTAAAAGTCCAGATTTCTCCCATAGTAACCTTAGGCATGCCCTAGTAGCAAAGAAGCATGTGTTAAAATAATGCTGCAGCACGGTTACGTATTTCAAGACTCATTGTGCACTCACGTTCGTTGTAACATCTGGGAAAGGGCGCTGAATGCCGTTTAACTCTTCTGTTGCGTTTCAGTCCCAGGAAGCAAATGGGTTCGTTGGCTTTAAGGCTGTGAATGTGCAGCGGTAATGGCAAAGCCCTGCCCAGATCGCTCGACAGCTCTCATTTGTACAGCATTCAAACGGCCTCAGGAACGCCGTTGCAAGCAGCCTTACATTCCATGCTGGCGTAACCAGCTAGGCATTTGGATTCTTCTGAGAAACACCACTGTGCCTCACACGTGAAACCTGTGGGCTCCCAAACACGTCTCCCTACGGCAGTCGGAAGCTAGATGTTTAGTTCCAGCCTGAAACCAACGGACAGCTTTCCCTGTGACAATGTTGGACTTCTGGGACCATCCAGATTCACCAAGGCCTACCTTTTGCCCGGCGGGGGAATGCTCTTCTGCACGTACAGCACTCCCCACGTGAAAACCTTTCTTAGCAGAAGGAGGCAGTCTTTCCCTAGTACTAGATAGCTAGGCAGAATCTTCAGATAAACATGCTGTGTCATCAAGCTTGAAAGTGGGAGTTCGATGGGAACTTTCGCATTCTCCCGTTTTGAAGCGACTTGCTTTGGGCTTCAAAGCTGCCTGAACAGCACCAGCCGCCCAACTTCTCTTCACTGCAGGATTGTCGCTGTGCGCCAAGGCTGCGTTTTCTCAATGTCAATAATGTGCTGTCGCTAGTGGGAAGCAGCTGCATAGCACAGGGAGATCAGCCAGGTGCTTTGTGACCACCTAGCGGGGAGGGATAGGGAGGGTGGGAGGGAGGGAGATGCAAGAGGGAAGAGATATGGGAACATATGTATATCTATAACTGATTCACTTTGTTTTAAAGCAGAAACTAACACACAATTGTAAAGCAATTATACTTCAATAAAGATGATAAAAAAAAAAAAAAAACTGTGCTGTCTATTCCTACCTAGAAACTCATCGCACTGCACTCCAGATTCAGCTCCGGCCAAATGAAAGGTGACATAAGGCCTCCAGGTAAGGTCCAGTGTTTCACATCTGCAGAGTTGGGTGTGCAGTGGTATCCACGAAGCCATACTCTGAAATGGAGTGCCTTAACTCTGCTATGCCCCTAGGGAAACATAGGACAGTCGATCGTGCACCAATTTCGCATGATGCCTGCTGTATGCCTGAAGAGCAGTCGCTGGCTTCTGAGGAACCCTGGGCGAAATAGGCCCCCGTAAGCACTCTTCACATTGATAGCAAGGGCAACGTACTCCTCTCTGGGTTGCCTAGGTAGAGTGTTCTATTCGTCAAATAGCCTCGCGAAAGCAGTGCCTGGCAGACTCTCTTTGCAAGTGGATCGGCCTCAGTGAGTGAAACAAAACTGCACTGCGAATACACAAAGCGCTGACGATTCAGTCCAGGACACAGGACAGCACTCTCACAGAAGCGAAAGCTAAGCTTTGCATCCAGCCTGAAGACCAGGACATTTTTCACGCTTAACACTATTAAGTATGTGCAAGAGCCATGGTCACCGAGGCCTACCTAAGTTAATGAAATACTTACCCAGTTCATCCTATGCAGAGGTCCCTGTGCCCAAAGGGTCTGAAAGGAAGGGTCCTGTGGGTCCGGTGTGTTTCCTTGACGTAGTTAGAAACTACTGAGGATAACCTTAGGAGCTCAAGTTTGAAACCGGGCAACCCTGGCAAAACTTTAATTTCTTCCGTGGTAGGCGAGACAGGTGCGGTTTGAAAGCTGCCTGAAAATCACTCCTGCTGCCCATCTTTCTTTGCTGCCTGACGGCATCACGAAAGAACTTGAGTGTAATCGTATGAGGCATGCTGGTTTGGGTTCCTTGCTGGGAGCTCCTCCAGGAGCACAATGGAACTTGGCGGCAAAGAACTGGCACGCCTGTGCTCAAGTAAAAGTCCAGATATCTCCCACAGTAAGCTTAGCTATGCCCTAGTAGCGAAGGAGCATGTGTTAAAGGAAGGCTGCAACACTGTTACGTATTTCACGACTCATTGTGCACTCACGTTCGTTGTAACATCTGTGAAAGGGCGCTGAATACCGTCCAAAACTTCTGCTGCGTTTGAGTCCCAGGAAGCAACTGGGTTCGTTGGCTTTAAGACTGTGAACCTGCAGCGGTAATGGCAGAGCCCTGCCCGGATCGCTCGACAGCTCTCGTTTGTACAGCATTCAAACGGCCTCAGGAACGCCGTTCCAAGCAGCCTTACATTCCATGCTGGCGTAGCCAGGGAGGCATTTGGATTCTTCTGAGAAACACCACTGTGCCTCACAAGTGAAACCTGTGGGCTCCCAATTACGTCTCCCTACGGCAGCCTGAAGCGATAGGTTTAGGTCCAGCCTGAAACCAACGGACAGCTTTACCTGTGACAATGCGGGACTTGTGGGACCATCCAGATTCACCAAGGCCTAACTTTTGCCCGGTGGGGGAATGCTCTTCTGCACGTACAGCACTCCCCACGTGAAAACCTTTCTTAGCAGAAGGAAGCAGTCTTTCCCTAGTAGTAGAGAGGGAGGCAGAATTTTCAGATAAACCTGCTGTGTCCTCAGGCTTGAAAGTGGGACACCGATGGGAACGTTTGCATTCTCCTGGAATGGCAGCCACTTGCTTTGGGCTTCAAAGCTGCCTGAACAGCCCTAGGGGCCCAACTTCTCTTCACTGCAGGATTGTCGCTGTGGGCCAAGGCTGCGTTCTCTCAATGGCAATAATGGGCTGGCAATTGCTTTCTAGAAACTCATCCAACTGCACTCCAGATTCAGCTCCATACAAATGAAAGGTGACCTAAGTCCTCAGGGTAAGGTCCAGTGTTTCACATCAGCAGAGTTGAGTGTGCAGCGGTAGCCACGAAGCCATACTCTGAAAAGGAGTGCCTTAACTCTGCTATGCCCCTGGGGACACATAGGGCAGTGGATCGTGCACCAATCTCTCATGATGACCACTGTGTGCTAGAAGAACGGCCGCTGGCTTCTGAGGAGCCCTAGGCGAAGTAGGCCCCCAGGAAGCACTCTTCACATTCATAGCAAGGGCAACGTACTCCTTTCTGGGATGCCTAGGTAGAGTGTTCCAATCGTCATAGAGCCTAGCGAAAGCAGCGCCTGGCAGACTCTCTTTGCAAGTGGATCGTCCTCAGTGACTGAAACAGGTCTGCACTGCTACGGCACAATGTGCTTGTGATTCAGTCTGGGACACAGGATAGCACTCTCACAGAAGCGAAAGCTAACCTTTACATCCAGCCTGAAGACCAGTCCATTTTTCACACTGTTAAGAATGTGCAAGAGCCATGGTCACCGAGGCCTACCTAAGGTACTGAAATACTTACCCATTTCATCCTATGCAGAGGTCCCTGCGCCCAAAGGGTCTCCATGGAAGAGCCCTGTGAGTCCCGTGTGTTTCTTTGACGTAGTTAGAAACTACTGAGGATAGCCTTAGGAGCTCTAGTTTGAAACCGGGCAACCCTGGCAAAACATTAATTTCGTCCGTGGTAGGCGAGACACCGCGGTTTGAAAGCTGTCGGAAAAAGGCTCCTGTTGCCCATATTCTCTGAGCTGCCTGAAGGCGTCACGAAACAACTGTGAGAGTATTCCTATGAGGCATGCTGGTCTCAGTTCCTTGCTGGGAGCTCCTCCAGGATCACACTGGAGATTGCCGGCAAAGAAATGGCACCCCTGGCCTCAAGTAAAAGTCCAGATTTCTCCCATAGTAACCTTAGGCATGCCCAATTAGCGAAGAAGCATGTGTTAAAATAATGCTGCAGCACGGTTACGTATTTCAAGACTCACTGTGCACTCACGTTTGTTATAACATCTGTGAAAGGGCGCTGAATGTCGTCCAACTCTTCTGTTGCGTTTGAGTCCCAGGAAGCAAATGGGTTCGTTGGCTTTAACGCTGTGAATGTGCAGAGGTAATGGCAAAGCCCTGCCCAGATCGCTCCACAGCTCTCGTTTGTACAGCATTCAAACGGCCTCAGGAACGCCGTTCCAAGCACCCTTACATTCCATGCTGGCGTTGCCAGGGAGGCATTTGGATTCTTCTGAGAAACACCACTGTGCCTCACAAGTGAAACCTGTGGGCTCCCAAATAAGTCTCCCTACGACAGTCGGAAGCTAGATATTTAGTTCCAGCCTGAAAACAACGGACAGCTTTACCTGTGACAATTGTGGACTTCTGGGACCATCCAGATTCACCAAGGCCTAACTTTTGCCCGGCGGGGGAATGCTCTTCTGCACGTACAGCACTCCACACGTGAAAACCTTTCTTAGCAGAAGGAGGCAGTCTTTCCCTACTATTAGATAGCTAGGCAGAATCTTCAGATAAACATGCTGTGTCATCAAGCTTGAAAGTGGGACACCGATGGGAACGTTCGCATTCTCCTGGAATGGAAGCCACTTGCTTTGGGTTTCAAAGCTGCCTGAACAGCCCTAGCGGCCCAACTTCTCTTCACTGCAGTATTGTCACTGTGGGCCAAGGCTACGTTCTTTCAATGTCAATAATGTGCTGGCAATGCCTTTCTAAAAACTCATCCCACTGCACTGCAGAATCAGATCCGTACAAATGAAAGGTGACCTAAGTCCTCAAGGTAATGTCCAGTGTTTCACATCAGCAGAGTTGGGTGTGCAGGGGTAGCCACGAAGCCATACTCTGAAAAGGAGTGCCTTAACTCTGCTATGCCCCTGGGGACGCATAGGGCAGTGTATCGTGAACTAATTTCTCATGATGACTGCTGTGTGCTAGAAGAGCGGCCGTTGGCTTCTGAGGAACCATAGGCGAAATAGGCCCCCGTGAAACACTCTTCACTTTCATAGCAAGGGCAACGTACTCATTTCTGGGTTGCCTAGTTACAGTGTTCCAGTCGTCAAAGAACCTCGCAAAAGCAGCGCCTGGCAGACTCTCTTTGCAAGTCGATTGGCCTCAGTGCCTGAAACAGAACTGCACTGCTACTGCACAATGTGCTTGTGATTCAGTCTGGGACACAGGACAGCACTCTCACAGAAGCGAAAGCTAAGCATTGCATCCAGCCTGAAGACCAGTGCATTTTTCAAACTTCACACTGTTAAGTATGTGCAAGAGCCTTGGTCACCAAGGCCTACCTAAGGTATTGAAATACTTACCCAGTTAATCCTATGCAGAAGTCCCTGTGCCCAAAGGGTCTCCATGGAAGATCCCTGTGGGTCAAGTTTGTTTCCTTTAAGTAGACAGAAACTACTGAGGATAACCTTATGAGCTCAAGTTTGAAGTCGTGCAACCCTGGCAAAAGCTTAATTTTGTCCGTGGTAGGTGAGACAGTTGTGGTTTGAAAGCTTCCTGAAAAAAACTCCTGCTGCCCATCTTCTCTTTCCTGCCTGACGGCGTCAAGAAACAACTAGAATGTAATTGACTGAGGCATGGTGGTCTCAGTTCCTTGCTGGGAGCTCCTCCAGGAGCACACTGGAGATTGCCGGCAAAGAAATGGCACCCCTGGCCTCAAGTAAAAGTCCAGATTTCTCCCATAGTAACCTTAGGCATGCCCTAGTAGCGAAGAAGCATGTGTTAAAATAATGCTGCAGCACGGTTACGTATTTCAAGACTCATTGTGCACTCACGTTCGTTGTAACATCTGTGAAAGGGCGCTGAATGCCGTCTAACTCTTCTGTTGCGTTTCAGTCCCAGGAAGCAAATGGGTTCGTTGGCTTTAAGGCTGTGAATGTGCAGCGGTAATGGCAAAGCCCTGCCCAGATCGCTCGACAGCTCTCATTTGTACAGCATTCAAACGGCCTCAGGAACGCCGTTGCAAGCAGTCTTACATTCCATGCTGGCGTAGCCAGCTAGGCATTTGGATTCTTCTGAGAAACACCACTGTGCCTCACACGTGAAACCTGTGGGCTCCCAAACACGTCTCCCTACGGCAGTCGGAAGCTAGATGTTTAGTTCCAGCCTGAAACCAATGGACAGCTTTACCTGTGACAATGCTGGACTTCTGGGACCATCCAGATTCACCAAGGCCTAACTTTTGCCCGGTGGGGGAATGCTCTTCTGCACGTACAGCACTCACCACGTGAAAACCTTTCTTAGCAGAAGGAAGCAGTCTTTCCCTAGTAGTAGAGAGGGAGGCAGAATTTTCAGATAAACCTGCTGTGTCCTCAGGCTTGAAAGTGGGACACCGATGGGAACGTTTGCATTCTCCTGGAATGGCAGCCACTTGCTTTGGGCTTCAAAGCTGCCTGAACAGCCCTAGGGGCCCAACTTCTCTTCACTGCAGGATTGTCGCTGTGGGCCAAGGCTGCGTTCTCTCAATGGCAATAATGGGCTGGCAATTGCTTTCTAGAAACCCATCCAACTGCACTACAGATTCAGCTCCATACAAATGAAAGGTGACCTAAGTCCTCAGGGTAAGGTCCAGTGTTTCACATCAGCAGAGTTGAGTGTGCAGCGGTAGCCACGAAGCCATACTCTGAAAAGGAGTGCCTTAACTCTGCTATGCCCCTGGGGACACATAGGGCAGTGGATCGTGCACCAATCTCTCATGATGACCACTGTGTGCTAGAAGAACGGCCGCTGGCTTCTGAGGAGCCCTAGGCGAAGTAGGCCCCCAGGAAGCACTCTTCACATTCATAGCAAGGGCAACGTACTCCTTTCTGGGATGCCTAGGTAGAGTGTTCCAATCGTCATAGAGCCTAGCGAAAGCAGCGCCTGGCAGACTCTCTTTGCAAGTGGATCGTCCTCAGTGACTGAAACAGGTCTGCACTGCTACGGCACAATGTGCTTGTGATTCAGTCTGGGACACAGGATAGCACTCTCACAGAAGCGAAAGCTAACCTTTACATCCAGCCTGAAGACCAGTCCATTTTTCACACTGTTAAGAATGTGCAAGAGCCATGGTCACCGAGGCCTACCTAAGGTACTGAAATACTTACCCATTTCATCCTATGCAGAGGTCCCTGCGCCCAAAGGGTCTCCATGGAAGAGCCCTGTGAGTCCCGTGTGTTTCTTTGACGTAGTTAGAAACTACTGAGGATAGCCTTAGGAGCTCTAGTTTGAAACCGGGCAACCCTGGCAAAACATTAATTTCGTCCGTGGTAGGCGAGACACCGCGGTTTGAAAGCTGTCGGAAAAAGGCTCCTGTTGCCCATATTCTCTGAGCTGCCTGAAGGCGTCACGAAACAACTGTGAGAGTATTCCTATGAGGCATGCTGGTCTCAGTTCCTTGCTGGGAGCTCCTCCAGGATCACACTGGAGATTGCCGGCAAAGAAATGGCACCCCTGGCCTCAAGTAAAAGTCCAGATTTCTCCCATAGTAACCTTAGGCATGCCCAATTAGCGAAGAAGCATGTGTTAAAATAATGCTGCAGCACGGTTACGTATTTCAAGACTCACTGTGCACTCACGTTCGTTATAACATCTGTGAAAGGGCGCTGAATGTCGTCCAACTCTTCTGTTGCGTTTGAGTCCCAGGAAGCAAATGGGTTCGTTGGCTTTAACGCTGTGAATGTGCAGAGGTAATGGCAAAGCCCTGCCCAGATCGCTCCACAGCTCTCGTTTGTACAGCATTCAAACGGCCTCAGGAACGCCGTTCCAAGCACCCTTACATTCCATGCTGGCGTTGCCAGGGAGGCATTTGGATTCTTCTGAGAAACACCACTGTGCCTCACAAGTGAAACCTGTGGGCTCCCAAATAAGTCTCCCTACGACAGTCGGAAGCTAGATATTTAGTTCCAGCCTGAAAACAACGGACAGCTTTACCTGTGACAATTGTGGACTTCTGGGACCATCCAGATTCACCAAGGCCTAACTTTTGCCCGGCGGGGGAATGCTCTTCTGCACGTACAGCACTCCACACGTGAAAACCTTTCTTAGCAGAAGGAGGCAGTCTTTCCCTACTATTAGATAGCTAGGCAGAATCTTCAGATAAACATGCTGTGTCATCAAGCTTGAAAGTGGGACACCGATGGGAACGTTCGCATTCTCCTGGAATGGAAGCCACTTGCTTTGGGTTTCAAAGCTGCCTGAACAGCCCTAGCGGCCCAACTTCTCTTCACTGCAGTATTGTCACTGTGGGCCAAGGCTACGTTCTTTCAATGTCAATAATGTGCTGGCAATGCCTTTCTAAAAACTCATCCCACTGCACTGCAGAATCAGATCCGTACAAATGAAAGGTGACCTAAGTCCTCAAGGTAATGTCCAGTGTTTCACATCAGCAGAGTTGGGTGTGCAGGGGTAGCCACGAAGCCATACTCTGAAAAGGAGTGCCTTAACTCTGCTATGCCCCTGGGGACGCATAGGGCAGTGTATCGTGAACTAATTTCTCATGATGACTGCTGTGTGCTAGAAGAGCGGCCGTTGGCTTCTGAGGAACCATAGGCGAAATAGGCCCCCGTGAAACACTCTTCACTTTCATAGCAAGGGCAACGTACTCATTTCTGGGTTGCCTAGTTACAGTGTTCCAGTCGTCAAAGAACCTCGCAAAAGCAGCGCCTGGCAGACTCTCTTTGCAAGTCGATTGGCCTCAGTGCCTGAAACAGAACTGCACTGCTACTGCACAATGTGCTTGTGATTCAGTCTGGGACACAGGACAGCACTCTCACAGAAGCGAAAGCTAAGCATTGCATCCAGCCTGAAGACCAGTGCATTTTTCAAACTTCACACTGTTAAGTATGTGCAAGAGCCTTGGTCACCAAGGCCTACCTAAGGTATTGAAATACTTACCCAGTTAATCCTATGCAGAAGTCCCTGTGCCCAAAGGGTCTCCATGGAAGATCCCTGTGGGTCAAGTTTGTTTCCTTTAAGTAGACAGAAACTACTGAGGATAACCTTATGAGCTCAAGTTTGAAGTCGTGCAACCCTGGCAAAAGCTTAATTTTGTCCGTGGTAGGTGAGACAGTTGTGGTTTGAAAGCTTCCTGAAAAAAACTCCTGCTGCCCATCTTCTCTTTCCTGCCTGACGGCGTCAAGAAACAACTAGAATGTAATTGACTGAGGCATGGTGGTCTCAGTTCCTTGCTGGGAGCTCCTCCAGGAGCACACTGGAGATTGCCGGCAAAGAAATGGCACCCCTGGCCTCAAGTAAAAGTCCAGATTTCTCCCATAGTAACCTTAGGCATGCCCTAGTAGCGAAGAAGCATGTGTTAAAATAATGCTGCAGCACGGTTACGTATTTCAAGACTCATTGTGCACTCACGTTCGTTGTAACATCTGTGAAAGGGCGCTGAATGCCGTCTAACTCTTCTGTTGCGTTTCAGTCCCAGGAAGCAAATGGGTTCGTTGGCTTTAAGGCTGTGAATGTGCAGCGGTAATGGCAAAGCCCTGCCCAGATCGCTCGACAGCTCTCATTTGTACAGCATTCAAACGGCCTCAGGAACGCCGTTGCAAGCAGTCTTACATTCCATGCTGGCGTAGCCAGCTAGGCATTTGGATTCTTCTGAGAAACACCACTGTGCCTCACACGTGAAACCTGTGGGCTCCCAAACACGTCTCCCTACGGCAGTCGGAAGCTAGATGTTTAGTTCCAGCCTGAAACCAATGGACAGCTTTACCTGTGACAATGCTGGACTTCTGGGACCATCCAGATTCACCAAGGCCTAACTTTTGCCCGGTGGGGGAATGCTCTTCTGCACGTACAGCACTCACCACGTGAAAACCTTTCTTAGCAGAAGGAAGCAGTCTTTCCCTAGTAGTAGAGAGGGAGGCAGAATTTTCAGATAAACCTGCTGTGTCCTCAGGCTTGAAAGTGGGACACCGATGGGAACGTTTGCATTCTCCTGGAATGGCAGCCACTTGCTTTGGGCTTCAAAGCTGCCTGAACAGCCCTAGGGGCCCAACTTCTCTTCACTGCAGGATTGTCGCTGTGGGCCAAGGCTGCGTTCTCTCAATGGCAATAATGGGCTGGCAATTGCTTTCTAGAAACCCATCCAACTGCACTACAGATTCAGCTCCATACAAATGAAAGGTGACCTAAGTCCTCAGGGTAAGGTCCAGTGTTTCACATCAGCAGAGTTGAGTGTGCAGTGGTAGCCACAAAGCCATACTCTGAAAACGAGTGCCTTAACTCTGCTATGCTCTTGGGGACACATAGGGCAGTGGATCGTGCACCAATCTCTCATGATGACCACTGTGTGCTAGAAGAACGGCCGCTGGCTTCTGAGGAGCCCTAGGCGAAGTAGGCCCCCAGGAAGCACTCTTCACATTCATAGCAAGGGCAACGTACTCCTTTCTGGGATGCCTAGGTAGAATGTTCCAATCGTCATAGAGCCTAGCGAAAGCAGCGCCTGGCAGACTCTCTTTGCAAGTGGATCGTCCTCAGTGACTGAAACAGGTCTGCACTGCTACGGCACAATGTGCTTGTGATTCATTCTGGGACACAGGATAGCACTCTCACAGAAGCGAAAGCTAACCTTTACATCCAGCCTGAAGACCAGTCCATTTTTCACACTGTTAAGAATGTGCAAGAGCCATGGTCACCGAGGCCTACCTAAGGTACTGAAATACTTACCCATTTCATCCTATGCAGAGGTCCCTGCGCCCAAAGGGTCTCCATGGAAGAGCCCTGTGAGTCCCGTGTGTTTCTTTGACGTAGTTAGAAACTACTGAGGATAGCCTTAGGAGCTCTAGTTTGAAACCGGGCAACCCTGGCAAAACATTAATTTCGTCCGTGGTAGGCGAGACACCGCGGTTTGAAAGCTGTCGGAAAAAGGCTCCTGTTGCCCATATTCTCTGAGCTGCCTGAAGGCGTCACGAAACAACTGTGAGAGTATTCCTATGAGGCATGCTGGTCTCAGTTCCTTGCTGGGAGCTCCTCCAGGATCACACTGGAGATTGCCGGCAAAGAAATGGCACCCCTGGCCTCAAGTAAAAGTCCAGATTTCTCCCATAGTAACCTTAGGCATGCCCAATTAGCGAAGAAGCATGTGTTAAAATAATGCTGCAGCACGGTTACGTATTTCAAGACTCACTGTGCACTCACGTTCGTTATAACATCTGTGAAAGGGCGCTGAATGTCGTCCAACTCTTCTGTTGCGTTTGAGTCCCAGGAAGCAAATGGGTTCGTTGGCTTTAACGCTGTGAATGTGCAGAGGTAATGGCAAAGCCCTGCCCAGATCGCTCCACAGCTCTCGTTTGTACAGCATTCAAACGGCCTCAGGAACGCCGTTCCAAGCACCCTTACATTCCATGCTGGCGTTGCCAGGGAGGCATTTGGATTCTTCTGAGAAACACCACTGTGCCTCACAAGTGAAACCTGTGGGCTCCCAAATAAGTCTCCCTACGACAGTCGGAAGCTAGATATTTAGTTCCAGCCTGAAAACAACGGACAGCTTTACCTGTGACAATTGTGGACTTCTGGGACCATCCAGATTCACCAAGGCCTAACTTTTGCCCGGCGGGGGAATGCTCTTCTGCACGTACAGCACTCCACACGTGAAAACCTTTCTTAGCAGAAGGAGGCAGTCTTTCCCTACTATTAGATAGCTAGGCAGAATCTTCAGATAAACATGCTGTGTCATCAAGCTTGAAAGTGGGACACCGATGGGAACGTTCGCATTCTCCTGGAATGGAAGCCACTTGCTTTGGGTTTCAAAGCTGCCTGAACAGCCCTAGCGGCCCAACTTCTCTTCACTGCAGTATTGTCACTGTGGGCCAAGGCTACGTTCTTTCAATGTCAATAATGTGCTGGCAATGCCTTTCTAAAAACTCATCCCACTGCACTGCAGAATCAGATCCGTACAAATGAAAGGTGACCTAAGTCCTCAAGGTAATGTCCAGTGTTTCACATCAGCAGAGTTGGGTGTGCAGGGGTAGCCACGAAGCCATACTCTGAAAAGGAGTGCCTTAACTCTGCTATGCCCCTGGGGACGCATAGGGCAGTGTATCGTGAACTAATTTCTCATGATGACTGCTGTGTGCTAGAAGAGCGGCCGTTGGCTTCTGAGGAACCATAGGCGAAATAGGCCCCCGTGAAACACTCTTCACTTTCATAGCAAGGGCAACGTACTCATTTCTGGGTTGCCTAGTTACAGTGTTCCAGTCGTCAAAGAACCTCGCAAAAGCAGCGCCTGGCAGACTCTCTTTGCAAGTCGATTGGCCTCAGTGCCTGAAACAGAACTGCACTGCTACTGCACAATGTGCTTGTGATTCAGTCTGGGACACAGGACAGCACTCTCACAGAAGCGAAAGCTAAGCATTGCATCCAGCCTGAAGACCAGTGCATTTTTCAAACTTCACACTGTTAAGTATGTGCAAGAGCCTTGGTCACCAAGGCCTACCTAAGGTATTGAAATACTTACCCAGTTAATCCTATGCAGAAGTCCCTGTGCCCAAAGGGTCTCCATGGAAGATCCCTGTGGGTCAAGTTTGTTTCCTTTAAGTAGACAGAAACTACTGAGGATAACCTTATGAGCTCAAGTTTGAAGTCGTGCAACCCTGGCAAAAGCTTAATTTTGTCCGTGGTAGGTGAGACAGTTGTGGTTTGAAAGCTTCCTGAAAAAAACTCCTGCTGCCCATCTTCTCTTTCCTGCCTGACGGCGTCAAGAAACAACTAGAATGTAATTGACTGAGGCATGGTGGTCTCAGTTCCTTGCTGGGAGCTCCTCCAGGAGCACACTGGAGATTGCCGGCAAAGAAATGGCACCCCTGGCCTCAAGTAAAAGTCCAGATTTCTCCCATAGTAACCTTAGGCATGCCCTAGTAGCGAAGAAGCATGTGTTAAAATAATGCTGCAGCACGGTTACGTATTTCAAGACTCATTGTGCACTCACGTTCGTTGTAACATCTGTGAAAGGGCGCTGAATGCCGTCTAACTCTTCTGTTGCGTTTCAGTCCCAGGAAGCAAATGGGTTCGTTGGCTTTAAGGCTGTGAATGTGCAGCGGTAATGGCAAAGCCCTGCCCAGATCGCTCGACAGCTCTCATTTGTACAGCATTCAAACGGCCTCAGGAACGCCGTTGCAAGCAGTCTTACATTCCATGCTGGCGTAGCCAGCTAGGCATTTGGATTCTTCTGAGAAACACCACTGTGCCTCACACGTGAAACCTGTGGGCTCCCAAACACGTCTCCCTACGGCAGTCGGAAGCTAGATGTTTAGTTCCAGCCTGAAACCAATGGACAGCTTTACCTGTGACAATGCTGGACTTCTGGGACCATCCAGATTCACCAAGGCCTAACTTTTGCCCGGTGGGGGAATGCTCTTCTGCACGTACAGCACTCACCACGTGAAAACCTTTCTTAGCAGAAGGAAGCAGTCTTTCCCTAGTAGTAGAGAGGGAGGCAGAATTTTCAGATAAACCTGCTGTGTCCTCAGGCTTGAAAGTGGGACACCGATGGGAACGTTTGCATTCTCCTGGAATGGCAGCCACTTGCTTTGGGCTTCAAAGCTGCCTGAACAGCCCTAGGGGCCCAACTTCTCTTCACTGCAGGATTGTCGCTGTGGGCCAAGGCTGCGTTCTCTCAATGGCAATAATGGGCTGGCAATTGCTTTCTAGAAACCCATCCAACTGCACTACAGATTCAGCTCCATACAAATGAAAGGTGACCTAAGTCCTCAGGGTAAGGTCCAGTGTTTCACATCAGCAGAGTTGAGTGTGCAGTGGTAGCCACAAAGCCATACTCTGAAAACGAGTGCCTTAACTCTGCTATGCTCTTGGGGACACATAGGGCAGTGGATCGTGCACCAATCTCTCATGATGACCACTGTGTGCTAGAAGAACGGCCGCTGGCTTCTGAGGAGCCCTAGGCGAAGTAGGCCCCCAGGAAGCACTCTTCACATTCATAGCAAGGGCAACGTACTCCTTTCTGGGATGCCTAGGTAGAATGTTCCAATCGTCATAGAGCCTAGCGAAAGCAGCGCCTGGCAGACTCTCTTTGCAAGTGGATCGTCCTCAGTGACTGAAACAGGTCTGCACTGCTACGGCACAATGTGCTTGTGATTCATTCTGGGACACAGGATAGCACTCTCACAGAAGCGAAAGCTAACCTTTACATCCAGCCTGAAGACCAGTCCATTTTTCACACTGTTAAGAATGTGCAAGAGCCATGGTCACCGAGGCCTACCTAAGGTACTGAAATACTTACCCATTTCATCCTATGCAGAGGTCCCTGCGCCCAAAGGGTCTCCATGGAAGAGCCCTGTGAGTCCCGTGTGTTTCTTTGACGTAGTTAGAAACTACTGAGGATAGCCTTAGGAGCTCTAGTTTGAAACCGGGCAACCCTGGCAAAACATTAATTTCGTCCGTGGTAGGCGAGACACCGCGGTTTGAAAGCTGTCGGAAAAAGGCTCCTGTTGCCCATATTCTCTGAGCTGCCTGAAGGCGTCACGAAACAACTGTGAGAGTATTCCTATGAGGCATGCTGGTCTCAGTTCCTTGCTGGGAGCTCCTCCAGGATCACACTGGAGATTGCCGGCAAAGAAATGGCACCCCTGGCCTCAAGTAAAAGTCCAGATTTCTCCCATAGTAACCTTAGGCATGCCCAATTAGCGAAGAAGCATGTGTTAAAATAATGCTGCAGCACGGTTACGTATTTCAAGACTCACTGTGCACTCACGTTCGTTATAACATCTGTGAAAGGGCGCTGAATGTCGTCCAACTCTTCTGTTGCGTTTGAGTCCCAGGAAGCAAATGGGTTCGTTGGCTTTAACGCTGTGAATGTGCAGAGGTAATGGCAAAGCCCTGCCCAGATCGCTCCACAGCTCTCGTTTGTACAGCATTCAAACGGCCTCAGGAACGCCGTTCCAAGCACCCTTACATTCCATGCTGGCGTTGCCAGGGAGGCATTTGGATTCTTCTGAGAAACACCACTGTGCCTCACAAGTGAAACCTGTGGGCTCCCAAATAAGTCTCCCTACGACAGTCGGAAGCTAGATATTTAGTTCCAGCCTGAAAACAACGGACAGCTTTACCTGTGACAATTGTGGACTTCTGGGACCATCCAGATTCACCAAGGCCTAACTTTTGCCCGGCGGGGGAATGCTCTTCTGCACGTACAGCACTCCACACGTGAAAACCTTTCTTAGCAGAAGGAGGCAGTCTTTCCCTACTATTAGATAGCTAGGCAGAATCTTCAGATAAACATGCTGTGTCATCAAGCTTGAAAGTGGGACACCGATGGGAACGTTCGCATTCTCCTGGAATGGAAGCCACTTGCTTTGGGTTTCAAAGCTGCCTGAACAGCCCTAGCGGCCCAACTTCTCTTCACTGCAGTATTGTCACTGTGGGCCAAGGCTACGTTCTTTCAATGTCAATAATGTGCTGGCAATGCCTTTCTAAAAACTCATCCCACTGCACTGCAGAATCAGATCCGTACAAATGAAAGGTGACCTAAGTCCTCAAGGTAATGTCCAGTGTTTCACATCAGCAGAGTTGGGTGTGCAGGGGTAGCCACGAAGCCATACTCTGAAAAGGAGTGCCTTAACTCTGCTATGCCCCTGGGGACGCATAGGGCAGTGTATCGTGAACTAATTTCTCATGATGACTGCTGTGTGCTAGAAGAGCGGCCGTTGGCTTCTGAGGAACCATAGGCGAAATAGGCCCCCGTGAAACACTCTTCACTTTCATAGCAAGGGCAACGTACTCATTTCTGGGTTGCCTAGTTACAGTGTTCCAGTCGTCAAAGAACCTCGCAAAAGCAGCGCCTGGCAGACTCTCTTTGCAAGTCGATTGGCCTCAGTGCCTGAAACAGAACTGCACTGCTACTGCACAATGTGCTTGTGATTCAGTCTGGGACACAGGACAGCACTCTCACAGAAGCGAAAGCTAAGCATTGCATCCAGCCTGAAGACCAGTGCATTTTTCAAACTTCACACTGTTAAGTATGTGCAAGAGCCTTGGTCACCAAGGCCTACCTAAGGTATTGAAATACTTACCCAGTTAATCCTATGCAGAAGTCCCTGTGCCCAAAGGGTCTCCATGGAAGATCCCTGTGGGTCAAGTTTGTTTCCTTTAAGTAGACAGAAACTACTGAGGATAACCTTATGAGCTCAAGTTTGAAGTCGTGCAACCCTGGCAAAAGCTTAATTTTGTCCGTGGTAGGTGAGACAGTTGTGGTTTGAAAGCTTCCTGAAAAAAACTCCTGCTGCCCATCTTCTCTTTCCTGCCTGACGGCGTCAAGAAACAACTAGAATGTAATTGACTGAGGCATGGTGGTCTCAGTTCCTTGCTGGGAGCTCCTCCAGGAGCACACTGGAGATTGCCGGCAAAGAAATGGCACCCCTGGCCTCAAGTAAAAGTCCAGATTTCTCCCATAGTAACCTTAGGCATGCCCTAGTAGCGAAGAAGCATGTGTTAAAATAATGCTGCAGCACGGTTACGTATTTCAAGACTCATTGTGCACTCACGTTCGTTGTAACATCTGTGAAAGGGCGCTGAATGCCGTCTAACTCTTCTGTTGCGTTTCAGTCCCAGGAAGCAAATGGGTTCGTTGGCTTTAAGGCTGTGAATGTGCAGCGGTAATGGCAAAGCCCTGCCCAGATCGCTCGACAGCTCTCATTTGTACAGCATTCAAACGGCCTCAGGAACGCCGTTGCAAGCAGTCTTACATTCCATGCTGGCGTAGCCAGCTAGGCATTTGGATTCTTCTGAGAAACACCACTGTGCCTCACACGTGAAACCTGTGGGCTCCCAAACACGTCTCCCTACGGCAGTCGGAAGCTAGATGTTTAGTTCCAGCCTGAAACCAATGGACAGCTTTACCTGTGACAATGCTGGACTTCTGGGACCATCCAGATTCACCAAGGCCTAACTTTTGCCCGGTGGGGGAATGCTCTTCTGCACGTACAGCACTCACCACGTGAAAACCTTTCTTAGCAGAAGGAAGCAGTCTTTCCCTAGTAGTAGAGAGGGAGGCAGAATTTTCAGATAAACCTGCTGTGTCCTCAGGCTTGAAAGTGGGACACCGATGGGAACGTTTGCATTCTCCTGGAATGGCAGCCACTTGCTTTGGGCTTCAAAGCTGCCTGAACAGCCCTAGGGGCCCAACTTCTCTTCACTGCAGGATTGTCGCTGTGGGCCAAGGCTGCGTTCTCTCAATGGCAATAATGGGCTGGCAATTGCTTTCTAGAAACCCATCCAACTGCACTACAGATTCAGCTCCATACAAATGAAAGGTGACCTAAGTCCTCAGGGTAAGGTCCAGTGTTTCACATCAGCAGAGTTGAGTGTGCAGTGGTAGCCACAAAGCCATACTCTGAAAACGAGTGCCTTAACTCTGCTATGCTCTTGGGGACACATAGGGCAGTGGATCGTGCACCAATCTCTCATGATGACCACTGTGTGCTAGAAGAACGGCCGCTGGCTTCTGAGGAGCCCTAGGCGAAGTAGGCCCCCAGGAAGCACTCTTCACATTCATAGCAAGGGCAACGTACTCCTTTCTGGGATGCCTAGGTAGAATGTTCCAATCGTCATAGAGCCTAGCGAAAGCAGCGCCTGGCAGACTCTCTTTGCAAGTGGATCGTCCTCAGTGACTGAAACAGGTCTGCACTGCTACGGCACAATGTGCTTGTGATTCATTCTGGGACACAGGATAGCACTCTCACAGAAGCGAAAGCTAACCTTTACATCCAGCCTGAAGACCAGTCCATTTTTCACACTGTTAAGAATGTGCAAGAGCCATGGTCACCGAGGCCTACCTAAGGTACTGAAATACTTACCCATTTCATCCTATGCAGAGGTCCCTGCGCCCAAAGGGTCTCCATGGAAGAGCCCTGTGAGTCCCGTGTGTTTCTTTGACGTAGTTAGAAACTACTGAGGATTTCCTTAGGAGCTCTAGTTTGAAACCGGGCAACCCTGGCAAAACATTAATTTCGTCCGTGGTAGGCGAGACACCGCGGTTTGAAAGCTGTCGGAAAAAGGCTCCTGTTGCCCATATTCTCTGAGCTGCCTGAAGGCGTCACGAAACAACTGTGAGAGTATTCCTATGAGGCATGCTGGTCTCAGTTCCTTGCTGGGAGCTCCTCCAGGATCACACTGGAGATTGCCGGCAAAGAAATGGCACCCCTGGCCTCAAGTAAAAGTCCAGATTTCTCCCATAGTAACCTTAGGCATGCCCAATTAGCGAAGAAGCATGTGTTAAAATAATGCTGCAGCACGGTTACGTATTTCAAGACTCACTGTGCACTCACGTTCGTTATAACATCTGTGAAAGGGCGCTGAATGTCGTCCAACTCTTCTGTTGCGTTTGAGTCCCAGGAAGCAAATGGGTTCGTTGGCTTTAACGCTGTGAATGTGCAGAGGTAATGGCAAAGCCCTGCCCAGATCGCTCGACAGCTCTCGTTTGTACAGCATTCAAACGGCCTCAGGAACGCCGTTCCAAGCACCCTTACATTCCATGCTGGCGTTGCCAGGGAGGCATTTGGATTCTTCTGAGAAACACCACTGTGCCTCACAAGTGAAACCTGTGGGCTCCCAAATAAGTCTCCCTACGACAGTCGGAAGCTAGATATTTAGTTCCAGCCTGAAAACAACGGACAGCTTTACCTGTGACAATTGTGGACTTCTGGGACCATCCAGATTCACCAAGGCCTAACTTTTGCCCGGCGGGGGAATGCTCTTCTGCACGTACAGCACTCCACACGTGAAAACCTTTCTTAGCAGAAGGAGGCAGTCTTTCCCTACTATTAGATAGCTAGGCAGAATCTTCAGATAAACATGCTGTGTCATCAAGCTTGAAAGTGGGACACCGATGGGAACGTTCGCATTCTCCTGGAATGGAAGCCACTTGCTTTGGGTTTCAAAGCTGCCTGAACAGCCCCAGCGGCCCAACTTCTCTTCACTGCAGTATTGTCACTGTGGGCCAAGGCTACGTTCTTTCAATGTCAATAATGTGCTGGCAATTCCTTTCTAAAAACTCATCCCACTGCACTCCAGAATCAGATCCGTACAAATGAAAGGTGACCTAAGTCCTCAAGGTAATGTCCAGTGTTTCACATCAGCAGAGTTGGGTGTGCAGGGGTAGCCACGAAGCCATACTCTGAAAAGGAGTGCCTTAACTCTGCTATGCCCCTGGGGACGCATAGGGCAGTGTATCGTGAACTAATTTCTCATGATGACTGCTGTGTGCTAGAAGAGCGGCCGTTGGCTTCTGAGGAACCATAGGCGAAATAGGCCCCCGTGAAACACTCTTCACTTTCATAGCAAGGGCAACGTACTCATTTCTGGGTTGCCTAGTTACAGTGTTCCAGTCGTCAAAGAACCTCGCAAAAGCAGCGCCTGGCAGACTCTCTTTGCAAGTCGATTGGCCTCAGTGCCTGAAACAGAACTGCACTGCTACTGCACAATGTGCTTGTGATTCAGTCTGGGACACAGGACAGCACTCTCACAGAAGCGAAAGCTAAGCATTGCATCCAGCCTGAAGACCAGTGCATTTTTCAAACTTCACACTGTTAAGTATGTGCAAGAGCCTTGGTCACCAAGGCCTACCTAAGGTATTGAAATACTTACCCAGTTAATCCTATGCAGAAGTCCCTGTGCCCAAAGGGTCTCCATGGAAGATCCCTGTGGGTCAAGTTTGTTTCCTTTAAGTAGACAGAAACTACTGAGGATAACCTTATGAGCTCAAGTTTGAAGTCGTGCAACCCTGGCAAAAGCTTAATTTTGTCCGTGGTAGGTGAGACAGTTGTGGTTTGAAAGCTTCCTGAAAAAAACTCCTGCTGCCCATCTTCTCTTTCCTGCCTGACGGCGTCAAGAAACAACTAGAATGTAATTGACTGAGGCATGGTGGTCTCAGTTCCTTGCTGGGAGCTCCTCCAGGAGCACACTGGAGATTGCCGGCAAAGAAATGGCACCCCTGGCCTCAAGTAAAAGTCCAGATTTCTCCCATAGTAACCTTAGGCATGCCCTAGTAGCGAAGAAGCATGTGTTAAAATAATGCTGCAGCACGGTTACGTATTTCAAGACTCATTGTGCACTCACGTTCGTTGTAACATCTGTGAAAGGGCGCTGAATGCCGTCTAACTCTTCTGTTGCGTTTCAGTCCCAGGAAGCAAATGGGTTCGTTGGCTTTAAGGCTGTGAATGTGCAGCGGTAATGGCAAAGCCCTGCCCAGATCGCTCGACAGCTCTCATTTGTACAGCATTCAAACGGCCTCAGGAACGCCGTTGCAAGCAGTCTTACATTCCATGCTGGCGTAGCCAGCTAGGCATTTGGATTCTTCTGAGAAACACCACTGTGCCTCACACGTGAAACCTGTGGGCTCCCAAACACGTCTCCCTACGGCAGTCGGAAGCTAGATGTTTAGTTCCAGCCTGAAACCAATGGACAGCTTTACCTGTGACAATGCTGGACTTCTGGGACCATCCAGATTCACCAAGGCCTAACTTTTGCCCGGTGGGGGAATGCTCTTCTGCACGTACAGCACTCACCACGTGAAAACCTTTCTTAGCAGAAGGAAGCAGTCTTTCCCTAGTAGTAGAGAGGGAGGCAGAATTTTCAGATAAACCTGCTGTGTCCTCAGGCTTGAAAGTGGGACACCGATGGGAACGTTTGCATTCTCCTGGAATGGCAGCCACTTGCTTTGGGCTTCAAAGCTGCCTGAACAGCCCTAGGGGCCCAACTTCTCTTCACTGCAGGATTGTCGCTGTGGGCCAAGGCTGCGTTCTCTCAATGGCAATAATGGGCTGGCAATTGCTTTCTAGAAACCCATCCAACTGCACTACAGATTCAGCTCCATACAAATGAAAGGTGACCTAAGTCCTCAGGGTAAGGTCCAGTGTTTCACATCAGCAGAGTTGAGTGTGCAGTGGTAGCCACAAAGCCATACTCTGAAAACGAGTGCCTTAACTCTGCTATGCTCTTGGGGACACATAGGGCAGTGGATCGTGCACCAATCTCTCATGATGACCACTGTGTGCTAGAAGAACGGCCGCTGGCTTCTGAGGAGCCCTAGGCGAAGTAGGCCCCCAGGAAGCACTCTTCACATTCATAGCAAGGGCAACGTACTCCTTTCTGGGATGCCTAGGTAGAATGTTCCAATCGTCATAGAGCCTAGCGAAAGCAGCGCCTGGCAGACTCTCTTTGCAAGTGGATCGTCCTCAGTGACTGAAACAGGTCTGCACTGCTACGGCACAATGTGCTTGTGATTCAGTCTGGGACACAGGATAGCACTCTCACAGAAGCGAAAGCTAACCTTTACATCCAGCCTGAAGACCAGTCCATTTTTCACACTGTTAAGAATGTGCAAGAGCCATGGTCACCGAGGCCTACCTAAGGTACTGAAATACTTACCCATTTCATCCTATGCAGAGGTCCCTGCGCCCAAAGGGTCTCCATGGAAGAGCCCTGTGAGTCCCGTGTGTTTCTTTGACGTAGTTAGAAACTACTGAGGATAGCCTTAGGAGCTCTAGTTTGAAACCGGGCAACCCTGGCAAAACATTAATTTCGTCCGTGGTAGGCGAGACACCGCGGTTTGAAAGCTGTCGGAAAAAGGCTCCTGTTGCCCATATTCTCTGAGCTGCCTGAAGGCGTCACGAAACAACTGTGAGAGTATTCCTATGAGGCATGCTGGTCTCAGTTCCTTGCTGGGAGCTCCTCCAGGATCACACTGGAGATTGCCGGCAAAGAAATGGCACCCCTGGCCTCAAGTAAAAGTCCAGATTTCTCCCATAGTAACCTTAGGCATGCCCAATTAGCGAAGAAGCATGTGTTAAAATAATGCTGCAGCACGGTTACGTATTTCAAGACTCACTGTGCACTCACGTTCGTTATAACATCTGTGAAAGGGCGCTGAATGTCGTCCAACTCTTCTGTTGCGTTTGAGTCCCAGGAAGCAAATGGGTTCGTTGGCTTTAAGGCTGTGAATGTGCAGAGGTAATGGCAAAGCCCTGCCCAGATCGCTCGACAGCTCTCGTTTGTACAGCATTCAAACGGCCTCAGGAACGCCGTTCCAAGCACCCTTACATTCCATGCTGGCGTTGCCAGGGAGGCATTTGGATTCTTCTGAGAAACACCACTGTGCCTCACAAGTGAAACCTGTGGGCTCCCAAATAAGTCTCCCTACGACAGTCGGAAGCTAGATATTTAGTTCCAGCCTGAAAACAACGGACAGCTTTACCTGTGACAATTGTGGACTTCTGGGACCATCCAGATTCACCAAGGCCTAACTTTTGCCCGGCGGGGGAATGCTCTTCTGCACGTACAGCACTCCACACGTGAAAACCTTTCTTAGCAGAAGGAGGCAGTCTTTCCCTACTATTAGATAGCTAGGCAGAATCTTCAGATAAACATGCTGTGTCATCAAGCTTGAAAGTGGGACACCGATGGGAACGTTCGCATTCTCCTGGAATGGAAGCCACTTGCTTTGGGTTTCAAAGCTGCCTGAACAGCCCTAGCGGCCCAACTTCTCTTCACTGCAGTATTGTCACTGTGGGCCAAGGCTACGTTCTTTCAATGTCAATAATGTGCTGGCAATGCCTTTCTAAAAACTCATCCCACTGCACTCCAGAATCAGATCCGTACAAATGAAAGGTCACCTAAGTCCTCAAGGTAATGTCCAGTGTTTCACATCAGCAGAGTTGGGTGTGCAGGGGTAGCCACGAAGCCATACTCTGAAAAGGAGTGCCTTAACTCTGCTATGCCCCTGGGGACGCATAGGGCAGTGTATCGTGAACTAATTTCTCATGATGACTGCTGTGTGCTAGAAGAGCGGCCGTTGGCTTCTGAGGAACCATAGGCGAAATAGGCCCCCGTGAAACACTCTTCACTTTCATAGCAAGGGCAACGTACTCATTTCTGGGTTGCCTAGTTACAGTGTTCCAGTCGTCAAAGAACCTCGCAAAAGCAGCGCCTGGCAGACTCTCTTTGCAAGTCGATTGGCCTCAGTGCCTGAAACAGAACTGCACTGCTACTGCACAATGTGCTTGTGATTCAGTCTGGGACACAGGACAGCACTCTCACAGAAGCGAAAGCTAAGCATTGCATCCAGCCTGAAGACCAGTGCATTTTTCAAACTTCACACTGTTAAGTATGTGCAAGAGCCTTGGTCACCAAGGCCTACCTAAGGTATTGAAATACTTACCCAGTTAATCCTATGCAGAAGTCCCTGTGCCCAAAGGGTCTCCATGGAAGATCCCTGTGGGTCAAGTTTGTTTCCTTTAAGTAGACAGAAACTACTGAGGATAACCTTATGAGCTCAAGTTTGAAGTCGTGCAACCCTGGCAAAAGCTTAATTTTGTCCGTGGTAGGTGAGACAGTTGTGGTTTGAAAGCTTCCTGAAAAAAACTCCTGCTGCCCATCTTCTCTTTCCTGCCTGACGGCGTCAAGAAACAACTAGAATGTAATTGACTGAGGCATGGTGGTCTCAGTTCCTTGCTGGGAGCTCCTCCAGGAGCACACTGGAGATTGCCGGCAAAGAAATGGCACCCCTGGCCTCAAGTAAAAGTGCAGATTTCTCCCATAGTAACCTTAGGCATGCCCTAGTAGCGAAGAAGCATGTGTTAAAATAATGCTGCAGCACGGTTACGTATTTCAAGACTCATTGTGCACTCACGTTCGTTGTAACATCTGTGAAAGGGCGCTGAATGCCGTCTAACTCTTCTGTTGCGTTTCAGTCCCAGGAAGCAAATGGATTCGTTGGCTTTAAGGCTGTGAATGTGCAGCGGTAATGGCAAAGCCCTGCCCAGATCGCTCGACAGCTCTCATTTGTACAGCATTCAAACGGCCTCAGGAACGCCGTTGCAAGCAGTCTTACATTCCATGCTGGCGTAGCCAGCTAGGCATTTGGATTCTTCTGAGAAACACCACTGTGCCTCACACGTGAAACCTGTGGGCTCCCAAACACGTCTCCCTACGGCAGTCGGAAGCTAGATGTTTAGTTCCAGCCTGAAACCAATGGACAGCTTTACCTGTGACAATGCTGGACTTCTGGGACCATCCAGATTCACCAAGGCCTAACTTTTGCCCGGTGGGGGAATGCTCTTCTGCACGTACAGCACTCACCACGTGAAAACCTTTCTTAGCAGAAGGAAGCAGTCTTTCCCTAGTAGTAGAGAGGGAGGCAGAATTTTCAGATAAACCTGCTGTGTCCTCAGGCTTGAAAGTGGGACACCGATGGGAACGTTTGCATTCTCCTGGAATGGCAGCCACTTGCTTTGGGCTTCAAAGCTGCCTGAACAGCCCTAGGGGCCCAACTTCTCTTCACTGCAGGATTGTCGCTGTGGGCCAAGGCTGCGTTCTCTCAATGGCAATAATGGGCTGGCAATTGCTTTCTAGAAACCCATCCAACTGCACTACAGATTCAGCTCCATACAAATGAAAGGTGACCTAAGTCCTCAGGGTAAGGTCCAGTGTTTCACATCAGCAGAGTTGAGTGTGCAGTGGTAGCCACAAAGCCATACTCTGAAAACGAGTGCCTTAACTCTGCTATGCTCTTGGGGACACATAGGGCAGTGGATCGTGCACCAATCTCTCATGATGACCACTGTGTGCTAGAAGAACGGCCGCTGGCTTCTGAGGAGCCCTAGGCGAAGTAGGCCCCCAGGAAGCACTCTTCACATTCATAGCAAGGGCAACGTACTCCTTTCTGGGATGCCTAGGTAGAATGTTCCAATCGTCATAGAGCCTAGCGAAAGCAGCGCCTGGCAGACTCTCTTTGCAAGTGGATCGTCCTCAGTGACTGAAACAGGTCTGCACTGCTACGGCACAATGTGCTTGTGATTCAGTCTGGGACACAGGATAGCACTCTCACAGAAGCGAAAGCTAACCTTTACATCCAGCCTGAAGACCAGTCCATTTTTCACACTGTTAAGAATGTGCAAGAGCCATGGTCACCGAGGCCTACCTAAGGTACTGAAATACTTACCCATTTCATCCTATGCAGAGGTCCCTGCGCCCAAAGGGTCTCCATGGAAGAGCCCTGTGAGTCCCGTGTGTTTCTTTGACGTAGTTAGAAACTACTGAGGATAGCCTTAGGAGCTCTAGTTTGAAACCGGGCAACCCTGGCAAAACATTAATTTCGTGCGAGGTAGGCGAGACACCGCGGTTTGAAAGCTGTCGGAAAAAGGCTCCTGTTGCCCATATTCTCTGAGCTGCCTGAAGGCGTCACGAAACAACTGTGAGAGTATTCCTATGAGACATGCTGGTCTCAGTTCCTTGCTGGGAGCTCCTCCAGGATCACACTGGAGATTGCCGGCAAAGAAATGGCACCCCTGGCCTCAAGTAAAAGTCCAGATTTCTCCCATAGTAACCTTAGGCATGCCCAATTAGCGAAGAAGCATGTGTTAAAATAATGCTGCAGCACGGTTACGTATTTCAAGACTCACTGTGCACTCACGTTCGTTATAACATCTGTGAAAGGGCGCTGAATGTCGTCCAACTCTTCTGTTGCGTTTGAGTCCCAGGAAGCAAATGGGTTCGTTGGCTTTAACGCTGTGAATGTGCAGAGGTAATGGCAAAGCCCTGCCCAGATCGCTCCACAGCTCTCGTTTGTACAGCATTCAAACGGCCTCAGGAACGCCGTTCCAAGCACCCTTACATTCCATGCTGGCGTTGCCAGGGAGGCATTTGGATTCTTCTGAGAAACAACACTGTGCCTCACAAGTGAAACCTGTGGGCTCCCAAATAAGTCTCCCTACGACAGTCGGAAGCTAGATATTTAGTTCCAGCCTGAAAACAACGGACAGCTTTACCTGTGACAATTGTGGACTTCTGGGACCATCCAGATTCACCAAGGCCTAACTTTTGCCCGGCGGGGGAATGCTCTTCTGCACGTACAGCACTCCACACGTGAAAACCTTTCTTAGCAGAAGGAGGCAGTCTTTCCCTACTATTAGATAGCTAGGCAGAATCTTCAGATAAACATGCTGTGTCATCAAGCTTGAAAGTGGGACACCGATGGGAACGTTCGCATTCTCCTGGAATGGAAGCCACTTGCTTTGGGTTTCAAAGCTGCCTGAACAGCCCTAGCGGCCCAACTTCTCTTCACTGCAGTATTGTCACTGTGGGCCAAGGCTACGTTCTTTCAATGTCAATAATGTGCTGGCAATGCCTTTCTAAAAACTCATCCCACTGCACTCCAGAATCAGATCCGTACAAATGAAAGGTGACCTAAGTCCTCAAGGTAATGTCCAGTGTTTCACATCAGCAGAGTTGGGTGTGCAGGGGTAGCCACGAAGCCATACTCTGAAAAGGAGTGCCTTAACTCTGCTATGCCCCTGGGAACACATAGGGCAGTGTATCGTGCACCAATCTCTCATGATGACCACTGTGTGCTAGAAGAACGGCCGCTGGCTTCTGAGGAGCCCTAGGCGAAGTAGGCCCCCAGGAAGCACTCTTCACATTCATAGCAAGGGCAACGTACTCCTTTCTGGGATGCCTAGGTAGAGTGTTCCAATCGTCATAGTGCCTAGCGAAAGCAGCGCCTGGCAGACTCTCTTTGCAAGTGGATCGTCCTCAGTGACTGAAACAGGTCTGCACTGCTACGGCACAATGTGCTTGTGATTCAGTCTGGGACACAGGATAGCACTCTCACAGAAGCGAAAGCTAACCTTTACATCCAGCCTGAAGACCAGTCCATTTTTCACACTTCACACTGTTAAGAATGTGCAAGAGCCATGGTCACCGAGGCCTACCTAAGATACTGAAATACTTACCCATTTCATCCTATGCAGAGGTCCCTGTGCCCAAAGGGTCTCCATGGAAGAGCCCTGTGGGTCCCGTGTGTTTCCTTCAGGTAGTCAGAAACTACTGAGGATAACCTCATGAGCTCAAGTTTGAAACCGGGCAACCCTGGCAAAACCTTCATTTCTTCCGTGGTAGGCGAGACAGGTGCGGTTTGAAAGCTGCCTGAAAATCACTCCTGCTGCCCATCTTCTCTTTGCTGCCTGACGGCATCACGAAAGAACTTGAGTGTAATCGTATGAGGCATGCTGGTCTCGGTTCCATGCTAGGAGCTCCTCCTGGAGCACACTGGAGCTTGACCGCAGAGAACTGGCACTCCTGTGCTCAAGTAAAAGTCCAGATTTCTCCCATAGTAAGCTTAGCTATGCCCTCGTAGCGAAGGAGCATGTGTTAAAGGAAGGCTGCAACACTGTTACGTATTTCACGCCTCATTGTGCACTCACGTTCGTTGTAACATCTGTGAAAGGGCACTGAATACCGTCCAAAACTTCTGCTGCGTTTGAGTCCCAGGAAGCAACTGGGTTCGTTGGCTTTAAGACTGTGAACCTGCAGCGGTAATGGCAGAGCCCTGCCCGGATCGCTCGACAGCTCTCGTTTGTACAGCATTCAAACGGCCTCAGGAACGCCGTTCCAAGCAGCCTTACATTCCATGCTGGCGTAGCCAGGGAGGCATTTGGATTCTTCTGAGAAACACCACTGTGCCTCACAAGTGAAACCTGTGGGCTCCCAATTACGTCTCCCTACGGCAGCCTGAAGCGATAGGTTTAGTTCCAGCCTGAAACCAACGGACAGCTTTCCCTGTGACAATGCTGGACTTCTGGGACCATCCAGATTCACCAAGGCCTAACTTTTGCCCGGTGGGGGAATGCTCTTCTGCACGTACAGCACTCACCACGTGAAAACCTTTCTTAGCAGAAGGAAGCAGTCTTTCCCTAGTAGTAGAGAGGGAGGCAGAATTTTCAGATAAACCTGCTGTGTCCTCAGGCTTGAAAGTGGGACACCGATGGGAACGTTTGCATTCTCCTGGAATGGCAGCCACTTGCTTTGCGCTTCAAAGCTGCCTGAACAGCCCTAGGGGCCCAACTTCTCTTCACTGCAGGATTGTCGCTGTGGGCCAAGGCTGCGTTCTGTCAATGGCAATAATGTGCTGTCGCTAGTGGGAAGCAGCCGCATAGCACAGGGAGATCAGCCAGGTGCTTTGTGACCACCTAGCGGGGAGGGATAGGGAGGGTGGGAGGGAGGGAGATGCAAGAGGGAAGAGATATGGGAACATATGTATATCTATAACTGATTCACTTTGTTTTAAAGCAGAAACTAACACACAATTGTAAAGCAATTATACTTCAATAAAGATGATAAAAAAAAAAACAAAAAACTGTGCTGTCTATTCCTAACTAGAAACTCATCGCACTGCACTCCAGATTCAGCTCCGGCCAAATGAAAGGTGACATAAGGCCTCCAGGTAAGGTCCAGTGTTTCACATCTGCAGAGTTGGGTGTGCAGTGGTATCCACGAAGCCATACTCTGCAATGGAGTGCCTTAACTCTGCTATGCCCCTAGGGAAACATAGGACAGTCGATCGTGCACCAATTTCGCATGATGCCTGCTGTATGCCTGAAGAGCGGTCGCTGGCTTCTGAGGAACCCTGGGCGAAATAGGCCCCCGTAAGCACTCTTCACATTGATAGCAAGGGCAACGTACTCCTCTCTGGGTTGCCTAGGTAGAGTGTTCTATTCGTCAAATAGCCTCGCGAAAGCAGCGCCTGGCAGACTCTCTTTGCAAGTGGATCGGCCTCAGTGAGTGAAACAAAACTGCACTGCGAATACACAAGGCGCTGACGATTCAGTCCAGGACACAGGACAGCACTCTCACAGAAGCGAAAGCTAAGCTTTGCATCCAGCCTGAAGACCAGGACATTTTTCACGCTTAACACTATTAAGTATGTGTAAGAGCCATGGTCACCGAGGCCTACCTAAGTTAATGAAATACTTACCCAGTTCATCCTATGCAGAGGTCCCTGTGCCCAAAGGGTCTCCATGGAAGAGCCCTGTGGATCCCGTGTGTTTCCTTGAGGTAGTCAGAAACTACTGAGGATAACCTCATGAGGTCAAGTTTAAAACCGGTCAAGCCTGGCAAAACCTTCATTTCTTCCGTGGTAGGCGAGACAGGTGCGGTTTGAAAGCTGCCTGAAAATCACTCCTGCTGCCCATCTTCTCTTTGCTGCCTGACGGCATCACGAAAGAACTTGAGTGTAATCGTATGAGGCATGCTGGTCTCGGTTCCATGCTAGGAGCTCCTCCAGGAGCACACTGGAGCTGGGCGGCAAAGAACTGGCACCCCTGTGCTCAAGTAAAAGTCCAGATTTCTCCCATAGGAAGCTTAGCTATGCCCTAATAGCGAAGAAGCATGTGTTAAAGGAAGGCTGCAACACTGTTACGTATTTCACGCCTCATTGTGCACTCACGTTGGTTGTAACATTTGTGAAAGGGCACTGAATGCCGTCCAAACCTTCTGCTGCGTTTGAGTCCCAGGAAGCAACTGGGTTCGTTGGCTTTAAGGCTGTGAACATGCAGCGGTAATGGCAAAGCCCTGCCCGGATCGCTCGAAAGCTCTCGTTTGTACAGCATTCAAACGGCCTCAGGAACGCTGTTCCAAGCAGCCTTACATTCCATGCTGGCGTAGCCAGGGAGGTATTTGGATTCTTCTGAGAAACACCACTGTGCCTCACAAGTGAAACCTGTGGGCTCCCAATTACGTCTCCCTACGGCAGCCTGAAGCGATAGGTTTAGTTCCAGCCTGAAACCAACGGACAGCTTTACCTGTGACAATGCTGGACTTCTGGGACCATCCAGATTCACCCAGGCCTAACTTTTGCCCGGCGGGGGAATGCTCTTCTGCACGTACAGCACTCACCACGTGAAAACTTTTCTTAGCTGAAGGAAGCAGTCTTTCCCTAGTAGTAGAGAGGGAGGCAGAATTTTCAGATAAACCTGCTGTGTCATCAGGCTTGAAAGTGGGACACCAATGGGAACGTTTGCATTCTCCTGGAATGGCAGCCACTTGCTTTGGGCTTCAAAGCTGCCTGAACAGCCCTAGGGGCCCAACTTCTCTTCACTGCAGGATTGTCGCTGTGGGCCAAGGCTGCGTTCTGTCAATGGCAATAATGTGCTGTCGCTAGTGGGAAGCAGCCGCATAGCACAGGGAGATCAGCCAGGTGCTTTGTGACCACCTAGCGGGGAGGGATAGGGAGGGTGGGAGGGAGGGAGATGCAAGAGGGAAGAGATATGGGAACATATGTATATCTATAACTGATTCACTTTGTTTTAAAGCAGAAACTAACACACAATTGTAAAGCAATTATACTTCAATAAAGATGATAAAAAAAAAAAACAAAAAACTGTGCTGTCTATTCCTAACTAGAAACTCATCGCACTGCACTCCAGATTCAGCTCCGGCCAAATGAAAGGTGACATAAGGCCTCCAGGTAAGGTCCAGTGTTTCACATCTGCAGAGTTGGGTGTGCAGTGGTATCCACGAAGCCATACTCTGAAATGGAGTGCCTTAACTCTGCTATGCCCCTAGGGAAACATAGGACAGTCGATCGTGCACCAATTTCGCATGATGCCTGCTGTATGCCTGAAGAGCGGTCGCTGGCTTCTGAGGAACCCTGGGCGAAATAGGCCCCCGTAAGCACTCTTCACATTGATAGCAAGGGCAACGTACTCCTCTCTGGGTTGCCTAGGTAGAGTGTTCTATTCGTCAAATAGCCTCGCGAAAGCAGCGCCTGGCAGACTCTCTTTGCAAGTGGATCGGCCTCAGTGAGTGAAACAAAACTGCACTGCGAATACACAAAGCGCTGACGATTCAGTCCAGGACACAGGACAGCACTCTCACAGAAGCGAAAGCTAAGCTTTGCATCCAGCCTGAAGACCAGTCCGTTTTTCACACTTCACACTGTTAAGAATGTGCAAGAGCCATGGTCACCGAGGCCTACCTAAGGTACTGAAATACTTACCCATTTCATCCTATGCAGAGGTCCCTGTGCCCAAAGGGTCTCCATGGAAGAGCCCTGTGGATCCCGTGTGTTTCCTTGAGGTAGTCAGAAACTACTGAGGATAACCTCATGAGGTCAAGTTTAAAACCGGGCAACCCTGGCAAAACCTTCATTTCTTCCGTGGTAGGCGAGACAGGTGCGGTTTGAAAGCTGCCTGAAAATCACTCCTGCTGCCCATCTTCTCTTTGCTGCCTGACGGCATCACGAAAGAACTTGAGTGTAATCGTATGAGGCATGCTGGTCTCGGTTCCATGCTAGGAGCTCCTCCAGGAGCACACTGGAGCTGGGCGGCAAAGAACTGGCACCCCTGTGCTCAAGTAAAAGTCCAGATTTCTCCCATAGGAAGCTTAGCTATGCCCTAATAGCGAAGAAGCATGTGTTAAAGGAAGGCTGCAACACTGTTACGTATTTCACGCCTCATTGTGCACTCACGTTGGTTGTAACATTTGTGAAAGGGCACTGAATGCCGTCCAAACCTTCTGCAGCGTTTGAGTCCCAGGAAGCAACTGGGTTCGTTGGCTTTAAGGCTGTGAACATGCAGCGGTAATGGCAAAGCCCTGCCCGGATCGCTCGACAGCTCTCGTTTGTACAGCATTCAAACGGCCTCAGGAACGCCGTTCCAAGCAGCCTTACATTCCATGCTGGCGTAGCCAGGGAGGTATTTGGATTCTTCTGAGAAACACCACTGTGCCTCACAAGTGAAACCTGTGGGCTCCCAATTACGTCTCCCTACGGCAGCCTGAAGCGATAGGTTTAGTTCCAGCCTGAAACCAATGGACAGCTTTCCCTGTGACAATGCTGGACTTCTGGGACCATCCAGATTCACCCAGGCCTAACTTTTGCCCGGCGGGGGAATGCTCTTCTGCACGTACAGCACTCACCACGTGAAAACTTTTCTTAGCAGAAGGAAGCAGTCTTTCCCTAGTAGTAGAGAGGGAGGC
Organism: Balaenoptera acutorostrata; assembly: GCF_949987535.1. Lineage (NCBI taxonomy): Eukaryota > Metazoa > Chordata > Mammalia > Artiodactyla > Balaenopteridae > Balaenoptera > Balaenoptera acutorostrata. The sequence goes on from NC_080078.1 coordinate 57,944,666, forward strand.
AGAATTTTCAGATAAACCTGCTGTGTCATCAGGCTTGAAAGTGGGACACCAATGGGAACGTTTGCATTCTCCTGGAATGGCAGCCACTTGCTTTGGGCTTCAAAGCTGCCTGAACAGCCCTAGGGGCCCAACTTCTCTTCACTGCAGGATTGTCGCTGTGGGCCAAGGCTGCGTTCTGTCAATGGCAATAATGTGCTGTCGCTAGTGGGAAGCAGCCGCATAGCACAGGGAGATCAGCCAGGTGCTTTGTGACCACCTAGCGGGGAGGGATAGGGAGGGTGGGAGGGAGGGAGATGCAAGAGGGAAGAGATATGGGAACATATGTATATCTATAACTGATTCACTTTGTTTTAAAGCAGAAACTAACACACAATTGTAAAGCAATTATACTTCAATAAAGATGATAAAAAAAAAAACAAAAAACTGTGCTGTCTATTCCTAACTAGAAACTCATCGCACTGCACACCAGATTCAGCTCCGGCCAAATGAAAGGTGACATAAGGCCTCCAGGTAAGGTCCAGTGTTTCACATCTGCAGAGTTGGGTGTGCAGTGGTATCCACGAAGCCATACTCTGAAATGGAGTGCCTTAACTCTGCTATGCCCCTAGGGAAACATAGGACAGTCGATCGTGCACCAATTTCGCATGATGCCTGCTGTATGCCTGAAGAGCGGTCGCTGGCTTCTGAGGAACCCTGGGCGAAATAGGCCCCCGTAAGCACTCTTCACATTGATAGCAAGGGCAACGTACTCCTCTCTGGGTTGCCTAGGTAGAGTGTTCTATTCGTCAAATAGCCTCGCGAAAGCAGCGCCTGGCAGACTCTCTTTGCAAGTGGATCGGCCTCAGTGAGTGAAACAAAACTGCACTGCGAATACACAAAGCGCTGACGATTCAGTCCAGGACACAGGACAGCACTCTCACAGAAGCGAAAGCTAAGCTTTGCATCCAGCCTGAAGACCAGTCCGTTTTTCACACTTCACACTGTTAAGAATGTGCAAGAGCCATGGTCACCGAGGCCTACCTAAGGTACTGAAATACTTACCCATTTCATCCTATGCAGAGGTCCCTGTGCCCAAAGGGTCTGAAAGGAAGGGTCCTGTGGGTCCGGTGTGTTTCCTTGACGTAGTTAGAAACTACTGAGGATAACCTTAGGAGCTCAAGTTTGAAACCGGGCAACCCTGGCAAAACCTTCATTTCTTCCGTGGTAGGCGAGACAGGTGCGGTTTGAAAGCTGCCTGAAAATCACTCCTGCTGCCCATCTTCTCTTTGCTGCCTGACGGCATCACGAAAGAACTTGATTGTAATCGTATGAGGCATGCTGGTTTCGGTACCTTGCTGGGAGCTCCTCCAGGAGCACAATGGAGCTTGGCGGCAAAGAACTGGCACGCCTGTGCTCAAGTAAAACTCCACATTTCTCCCATAGTAAGCCTAGCTATGCCCTAGTAGCGAAGGAGCATGTGTTAAAGGAAGGCTGCAACACTGTTACGTATTTCACGACTCATTGTGCACTCACGTTCGTTGTAACATCTGTGAAAGGGCACTGAATACCGTCCAAAACGTCTGCTGCGTTTGAGTCCCAGGAAGCAACTGGGTGCGTTGGCTTTAAGACTGTGAACCTGCAGCGGTAATGGCAGAGCACTGCCCGGATCGCTCGACAGCTCTCGTTTGTACAGCATTCAAACGGCCTCAGGAACGCCGTTCCAAGCAGCCTTACATTCCATGCTGGCGTAGCCAGGGAGGCATTTGGATTCTTCTGAGAAACACCACTGTGCCTCACAAGTGAAACCTGTGGGCTCCCAATTACGTCTCCCTACGGCAGCCTGAAGCGATAGGTTTAGTTCCAGCCTGAAACCAACGGACAGCTTTACCTGTGACAATGCTGGACTTCTGGGACCATCCAGATTCACCAAGGCCTAACTTTTGCCCGGTGGGGGAATGCTCTTCTGCACGTACAGCACTCACCACGTGAAAACCTTTCGTAGCAGAAGGAAGCAGTCTTTCCCTAGTAGTAGAGAGGGAGGCAGAATTTTCAGATAAACCTGCTGTGTCCTCAGGCTTGAAAGTGGGACACCGATGGGAACGTTTGCATTCTCCTGGAATGGCAGCCACTTGCTTTGGGCTTCAAAGCTGCCTGAACAGCCCTAGGGGCCCAACTTCTCTTCACTGCAGGATTGTCGTTGTGGGCCAAGGCTGCGTTCTCTCAATGGCAATAATGGGCTGGCAATTGCTTTCTAGAAACTCATCCAACTGCACTCCAGATTCAGCTCCATACAAATGAAAGGTGACCTAAGTCCTCAGGGTAAGGTCCAGTGTTTCACATCAGCAGAGTTGAGTGTGCAGGGGTAGCCACGACGCCATACTCTGCAAAGGAGTGCCTTAACTCTGCTATGCCCCTGGGGACACATAGGGCAGTGGATCGTGCACCAATCTCTCATGATGACCACTGTGTGCTAGAAGAACGGCCGCTGGCTTCTGAGGAGCCCTAGGCGAAGTAGGCCCCCAGGAAGCACTCTTCACATTCATAGCAAGGGCAACGTACTCCTTTCTGGGATGCCTAGGTAGAGTGTTCCAATCGTCATAGAGCCTAGCGAAAGCAGCGCCTGGCAGACTCTCTTTGCAAGTGGATCGTCCTCAGTGACTGAAACAGGTCTGCACTGCTACGGCACAATGTGCTTGTGATTCAGTCTGGCACACAGGATAGCACTCTCACAGAAGCGAAAGCTAACCTTTACATCCAGCCTGAAGACCAGTCCGTTTTTCACACTTCACACTGTTAAGAATGTGCAAGAGCCATGGTCACCGAGGCCTACCTAAGGTATTGAAATACTTACCCATTTCATCCTATGCAGAGGTCCCTGTGCCCAAAGGGTCTCCATGGAAGAGCCCTGTGGATCCCGTGTGTTTCCTTGAGGTAGTCAGAAACTACTGAGGAAAACCTCATGAGGTCAAGTTTAAAACCGGGCAAGCCTGGCAAAACCTTCATTTCTTCCGTGGTAGGCGAGACAGGTGCGGTTTGAAAGCTGCCTGAAAATCACTCCTGCTGCCCATCTTCTCTTTGCTGCCTGACGGCATCACGAAAGAACTTGAGTGTAATCGTATGAGGCATGCTGGTCTCGGTTCCATGCTAGGAGCTCCTCCAGGAGCACACTGGAGCTTGGCGGCAAAGAACTGGCACCCCTGTGCTCAAGTAAAAGTCCAGATTTCTCCCATAGGAAGCTTAGCTATGCCCTAATAGTGAAGAAGCATGTGTTAAAGGAAGGCTGCAACACTGTTACGTATTTCACGACTCATTGTGCACTCACGTTGGTTGTAACATTTGTGAAAGGGCACTGAATGCCGTCCAAACCTTCTGCTGCCTTTGAGTCCCAGGAAGCAACTGGGTTCGTTGGCTTTAAGACTGTGAACCTGCAGCGGTAATGGCAGAGCCCTGCCCGGATCGCTCGACAGCTCTCGTTTGTACAGCATTCAAACGGCCTCAGGAACGCCGTTCCAAGCAGCCTTACATTCCATGCTGGCGTAGCCAGGGAGGCATTTGGATTCTTCTGAGAAACACCACTGTGCCTCACAAGTGAAACCTGTGGGCTCCCAATTACGTCTACCTACGGCAGCCTGAAGCGATAGGTTTAGTTCCAGCCTGAAACCAATGGACAGCTTTCCCTGTGACAATGCTGGACTTCTGGGACCATCCAGATTCACCAAGGCCTAACTTTTGCCCGGCGGGGGAATGCTCTTCTGCACGTACAGCACTCACCACGTGAAAACCTTTCTTAGCAGAAGGAAGCAGCCTTTCCCTAGTAGTAGAGAGGGAGGCAGAATTTTCAGATAAACCTGCTGTGTCATCAGGCTTGAAAGTGGGACACCGATGGGAACGTTTTCATTCTCCTGGAATGGCAGCCACTTGCTTTGGGCTTCAAAGCTGCCTGAACAGCCCTAGGGGCCCAACTTCTCTTCACTGCAGGATTGTCGCTGTGGGCCAAGGCTGCGTTCTGTCAATGGCAATAATGTGCTGTCGCTAGTGGGAAGCAGCCGCATAGCACAGGGAGATCAGCCAGGTGCTTTGTGACCACCTAGCGGGGAGGGATAGGGAGGGTGGGAGGGAGGGAGATGCAAGAGGGAAGAGATATGGGAACATATGTATATCTATAACTGATTCACTTTGTTTTAAAGCAGAAACTAACACACAATTGTAAAGCAATTATACTTCAATAAAGATGATAAAAAAGAAACAAAAAACTGTGCTGTCTATTCCTAACTAGAAACTCATCGCACTGCACTCCAGATTCAGCTCCGGCCAAATGAAAGGTGACATAAGGCCTCCAGGTAAGGTCCAGTGTTTCACATCTGCAGAGTTGGGTGTGCAGTGGTATCCACGAAGCCATACTCTGAAATGGAGTGCCTTAACTCTGCTATGCCCCTAGGGAAACATAGGACAGTCGATCATGCACCAATTTCGCATGATGCCTGCTGTATGCCTGAAGAGCGGTCGCTGGCTTCTGAGGAACCCTGGGCGAAATAGGCCCCCGTAAGCAGTCTTCACATTGATAGCAAGGGCAACGTACTCCTCTCTGGGTTGCCTAGGTAGAGTGTTCTATTCGTCAAATAGCCTCGCGAAAGCAGCGCCTGGCAGACTCTCTTTGCAAGTGGATCGGCCTCAGTGAGTGAAACAAAACTGCACTGCGAATACACAAAGCGCTGACGATTCAGTCCAGGACACAGGACAGCACTCTCACAGAAGCGAAAGCTAAGCTTTGCATCCAGCCTGAAGACCAGGACATTTTTCACGCTTAACACTATTAAGTATGTGCAAGAGCCATGGTCACCGAGGCCTACCTAAGTTAATGAAATACTTACCCAGTTCATCCTATGCAGAGGTCCCTGTGCCCAAAGGGTCTGAAAGGAAGGGTCCTGTGGGTCCGGTGTGTTTCCTTGACGTAGTTAGAAACTACTGAGGATAACCTTAGGAGCTCAAGTTTGAAACCGGGCAACCCTGGCAAAACCTTCATTTCTTCCGTGGTAGGCGAGACAGGTGCGGTTTGAAAGCTGCCTGAAAATCACTCCTGCTGCCCATCTTTCTTTGCTGCCTGACGGCATCACGAAAGAACTTGAGTGTAATCGTATGAGGCATGCTGGTTTCGGTACCTTGCTGGGAGCTCCTCCAGGAGCACAATGGAGCTTGGCGGCAAAGAACTGGCACGCCTGTTCTCAAGTAAAAGTCCAGATTTCTCCCATAGTAAGCCTAGCTATGCCCTAGTAGCGAAGGAGCATGTGTTAAAGGAAGGCTGCAACACTGTTACGTATTTCACGGCTCATTGTGCACTCACGTTCGTTGTAACATCTGTGAAAGGGCACTGAATACCGTCCAAAACTTCTGCTGCGTTTGAGTCCCAGGAAGCAACTGGGTTCGTTGGCTTTAAGACTGTGAACCTGCAGCGGTAATGGCAGAGCCCTGCCCGGATCGCTCGACAGCTCTCGTTTGTACAGCATTCAAACGGCCTCAGGAACGCCGTTCCAAGCAGCCTTACATTCCATGCTGGCGTAGCCAGGGAGGCATTTGGATTCTTCTGAGAAACACCACCGTGCCTCACAAGTGAAACCTGTGGGCTCCCAATTACGTCTCCCTACGGCAGCCTGAAGCGATAGGTTTAGTTCCAGCCTGAAACCAACGGACAGCTTTACCTGTGACAATGCTGGACTTCTGGGACCATCCAGATTCACCAAGGCCTAACTTTTGCCCGGTGGGGGAATGCTCTTCTGCACGTACAGCACTCACCACGTGAAAACCTTTTTTAGCAGAAGGAAGCAGTCTTTCCCTAGTAGTAGAGAGGGAGGCAGAATTTTCAGATAAACCTGCTGTGTCCTCAGGCTTGAAAGTGGGACACCGATGGGAACGTTTGCATTCTCCTGGAATGGCAGCCACTTGCTTTGGGCTTCAAAGCTGCCTGAACAGCCCTAGGGGCCCAACTTCTCTTCACTGCAGGATTGTCGCTGTGGGCCAAGGCTGCGTTCTGTCAATGGCAATAATGTGCTGTCGCTAGTGGGAAGCAGCCGCATAGCACAGGGAGATCAGCCAGGTGCTTTGTGACCACCTAGCGGGGAGGGATAGGGAGGGTGGGAGGGAGGGAGATGCAAGAGGGAAGAGATATGGGAACATATGTATATCTATAACTGATTCACTTTGTTTTAAAGCAGAAACTAACACACAATTGTAAAGCAATTATACTTCAATAAAGATGATAAAAAAAAAAAACAAGAAACTGTGCTGTCTATTCCTAACTAGAAACTCATCGCACTGCACTCCAGATTCAGCTCCGGCCAAATGAAAGGTGACATAAGGCCTCCAGGTAAGGTCCAGTGTTTCACATCTGCAGAGTTGGGTGTGCAGTGGTATCCACGAAGCCATACTCTGAAATGGAGTGCCTTAACTCTGCTAAGCCCCTAGGGAAACATAGGACAGTCGATCGTGCACCAATTTCGCATGATGCCTGCTGTATGCCTGAAGAGCGGTCGCTGGCTTCTGAGGAACCCTGGGCGAAATAGGCCCCCGTAAGCACTCTTCACATTGATAGCAAGGGCAACGTACTCCTCTCTGGGTTGCCTAGGTAGAGTGTTCTATTCGTCAAATAGCCTCGCGAAAGCAGCGCCTGGCAGACTCTCTTTGCAAGTGGATCGGCCTCAGTGAGTGAAACAAAACTGCACTGCGAATACACAAAGCGCTGACGATTCAGTCCAGGACACAGGACAGCACTCTCACAGAAGCGAAAGCTAAGCTTTGCATCCAGCCTGAAGACCAGGACATTTTTCACGCTTAACACTATTAAGTATGTGCAAGAGCCATGGTCACCGAGGCCTACCTAAGTTAATGAAATACTTACCCAGTTCATCCTATGCAGAGGTCCCTGTGCCCAAAGGGTCTGAAAGGAAGGGTCCTGTGGGTCCGGTGTGTTTCCTTGACGTAGTTAGAAACTACTGAGGATAACCTTAGGAGCTCAAGTTTGAAACCGGGCAACCCTGGCAAAACCTTCATTTCTTCCGTGGTAGGCGAGACAGGTGCGGTTTGAAAGCTGCCTGAAAATCACTCCTGCTGCCCATCTTTCTTTGCTGCCTGACGGCATCACGAAAGAACTTGAGTGTAATCGTATGAGGCATGCTGGTTTCGGTACCTTGCTGGGAGCTCCTCCAGGAGCACAATGGAGCTTGGCGGCAAAGAACTGGCACGCCTGTGCTCAAGTAAAAGTCCACATTTCTCCCATAGTAAGCTTAGCTATGCCCTAGTAGCGAAGAAGCATGTGTTAAAGGAAGGCTGCAACACTGTTACGTATTTCACGACTCATTGTGCACTCACGTTCGTTGTAACATCTGTGAAAGGGCACTGAATACCGTCCAAAACTTCTGCTGCGTTTGAGTCCCAGGAAGCAACTGGGTTCGTTGGCTTTAAGACTGTGAACCTGCAGCGGTAATGGCAGAGCCCTGCCCGGATCGCTCGACAGCTCTCGTTTGTACAGCATTCAAACGGCCTCAGGAACGCCGTTCCAAGCAGCCTTATATTCCATGCTGGCGTAGCCAGGGAGGCATTTGGATTCTTCTCAGAAACACCACTGTGCCTCACAAGTGAAACCTGTGGGCTCCCAATTACGTCTCCCTACGGCAGCCTGAAGCGATAGTTTTAGTTCCAGCCTGAAACCAACGGACAGCTTTACCTGTGACAATGCTGGACTTCTGGGACCATCCAGATTCACCAAGGCCTAACTTTTGCCCGGTGGGGGAATGCTCTTCTGCACGTACAGCACTCACCACGTGAAAACCTTTCTTAGCAGAAGGAAGCAGTCTTTCCCTAGTAGTAGAGAGGGAGGCAGAATTTTCAGATAAACCTGCTGTGTCCTCAGGCTTGAAAGTGGGACACCGATGGGAACGTTTGCATTCTCCTGGAATGGCAGCCACTTGCTTTGGGCTTCAAAGCTGCCTGAACAGCCCTAGGGGCCCAACTTCTCTTCACTGCAGGATTGTCGTTGTGGGCCAAGGATGCGTTCTCTCAATGGCAATAATGGGCTGGCAATTGCTTTCTAGAAACTCATCCAACTGCACTCCAGATTCAGCTCCATACAAATGAAAGGTGACCTAAGTCCTCAGGGTAAGGTCCAGTGTTTCACATCAACAGAGTTGAGTGTGCAGGGGTAGCCACGAAGCCATACTCTGCAAAGGAGTGCCTTAACTCTGCTATGCCCCTGGGGACACATAAGGCAGTGGATCGTGCACCAATCTCTCATGATGACCACTGTGTGCTAGAAGAACGACCGCTGGCTTCTGAGGAGCCCTAGGCGAAGTAGGCCCCCAGGAAGCACTCTTCACATTCATAGCAAGGGCAACGTACTCCTTTCTGGGATGCCTAGGTAGAGTGTTCCAATCGTCATAGAGCCTAGCGAAAGCAGCGCCTAGCAGACTCTCTTTGCAAGTGGATCGTCCTCAGTGACTGAAACAGGTCTGCACTGCTACGGCACAATGTGCTTGTGATTCATTCTGGGACACAGGATAGCACTCTCACAGAAGCGAAAGCTAACCTTTACATCCAGCCTGAAGACCAGTCCGTTTTTCACACTTCACACTGTTAAGAATGTGCAAGAGCCATGGTCACCGAGGCCTACCTAAGGTTTTGAAATACTTACCCATTTCATCATATGCAGAGGTCCCTGTGCCCAAAGGGTCTCCATGGAAGAGCCCTGTGGATCCCGTGTGTTTCCTTGAGGTAGTCAGAAACTACTGAGGATAACCTCATGAGCTCAAGTTTAAAACCGGGCAAGCCTGGCAAAACCTTCATTTCGTCCGTGGTAGGCGAGACAGGTGCGGTTTGAAAGCTGCCTGAAAATCACTCCTGCTGCCCATCTTCTCTTTGCTGCCTGACGGCATCACGAAAGAACTTGAGTGTAATCGTATGAGGCATGCTGGTCTCGGTTCCATGCTAGGAGCTCCTCCAGGAGCACACTGGAGCTTGGCGGCAAAGAACTGGCACCCCTGTGCTCAAGTAAAAGTCCAGATTTCTCCCATAGGAAGCTTAGCTATGCCCTAATAGCGAAGAAGCATGTGTTAAAGGAAGGCTGCAACACTGTTACGTATTTCACGACTCATTGTGCACTCATGTTGGTTGTAACATTTGTGAAAGGGCACTGAATGCCGTCCAAACCTTCTGCTGCGTTTGAGTCCCAGGAAGCAACTGGGTTCGTTGGCTTTAAGGCTGTGAACATGCAGCGGTAATGGCAAAGCCCTGCCCGGATCGCTCGACAGCTCTCGTTTGTACAGCATTCAAACGGCCTCAGGAACGCCGTTCCAAGCAACCTTACATTCCATGCTGGCGTAGCCAGGGAGGCATTTGGATTCTTCTGAGAAACACCACTGTGCCTCACAAGTGAAACCTGTGGGCTCCCAATTACGTCTCCCTACGGCAGCCTGAAGCGATAGGTTTAGTTCCAGCCTGAAACCAATGGACAGCTTTCCCTGTGACAATGCTGGACTTCTGGGACCATCCAGATTCACCAAGGCCTAACTTTTGCCCGGCGGGGGAATGCTCTTCTGCACGTACAGCACTCACCACGTGAAAACCTTTCTTAGCAGAAGGAAGCAGTCTTTCCCTAGTAGTAGAGAGGGAGGCAGAATTTTCAGATAAACCTGCTGTGTCCTCAGGCTTGAAAGTGGGACACCGATGGGAACGTTTGCATTCTCCTGGAATGGCAGCCACTTGCTTTGGGCTTCAAAGCTGCCTGAACAGCCCTAGGGGCCCAACTTCTCTTCACTGCAGGATTGTCGCTGTGGGCCAAGGCTGCGTTCTGTCAATGGCAATAATGTGCTGTCGCTAGTGGGAAGCAGCCGCATAGCACAGGGAGATCAGCCAGGTGCTTTGTGACCACCTAGCGGGGAGGGATAGGGAGGGTGGGAGGGAGGGAGATGCAAGAGGGAAGAGATATGGGAACATATGTATATCTATAACTGATTCACTTTGTTTTAAAGCAGAAACTAACACACAATTGTAAAGCAATTATACTTCAATAAAGATGATAAAAAAAAAAAAAACTGTGCTGTCTATTCCTAACTAGAAACTCATCGCACTGCACTCCAGATTCAGCTCCGGCCAAATGAAAGGTGACATAAGGCCTCCAGGTAAGGTCCAGTGTTTCACATCTGCAGAGTTGGGTGTGCAGTGGTATCCACGAAGCCATACTCTGAAATGGAGTGCCTTAACTCTGCTATGCCCCTAGGGAAACATAGGACAGTCGATCGTGCACCAATTTCGCATGATGCCTGCTGTATGCCTGAAGAGCGGTCGCTGGCTTCTGAGGAACCCTGGGCGAAATAGGCCCCCGTAAGCACTCTTCACATTGATAGCAAGGGCAACGTACTCCTCTCTGGGTTGCCTAGGTAGAGTGTTCTATTCGTCAAATAGCCTCGCGAAAGCAGTGCCTGGCAGACTCTCTTTGCAAGTGGATCGGCCTCAGTGAGTGAAACAAAACTGCACTGCGAATACACAAAGCGCTGACGATTCAGTCCAGGACACAGGACAGCACTCTCACAGAAGCGAAAGCTAAGCTTTGCATCCAGCCTGAAGACCAGGACATTTTTCACGCTTAACACTATTAAGTATGTGCAAGAGCCATGGTCACCGAGGCCTACCTAAGTTAATGAAATACTTACCCAGTTCATCCTATGCAGAGGTCCCTGTGCCCAAAGGGTCTGAAAGGAAGGGTCCTGTGGGTCCGGTGTGTTTCCTTGACGTAGTTAGAAACTACTGAGGATAACCTTAGGAGCTCAAGTTTGAAACCGGGCAACCCTGGCAAAACCTTCATTTCTTCCGTGGTAGGCGAGACAGGTGCGGTTTGAAAGCTGCCTGAAAATCACTCCTGCTGCCCATCTTTCTTTGCTGCCTGACGGCATCACGAAAGAACTTGAGTGTAATCGTATGAGGCATGCTGGTTTCGGTACCTTGCTGGGAGCTCCTCCAGGAGCACAATGGAGCTTGGCGGCAAAGAACTGGCACGCCTGTGCTCAAGTAAAAGTCCACATTTCTCCCATAGTAAGCCTAGCTATGCCCTAGTAGCGAAGGAGCATGTGTTAAAGGAAGGCTGCAACACTGTTACGTATTTCACGACTCATTGTGCACTCACGTTCGTTGTAACATCTGTGAAAGGGCACTGAATACCGTCCAAAACTTCTGCTGCGTTTGAGTCCCAGGAAGCAACTGGGTTCGTTGGCTTTAAGACTGTGAACCTGCAGCGGTAATGGCAGAGCCCTGCCCGGATCGCTCGACAGCTCTCGTTTGTACAGCATTCAAACGGCCTCAGGAACGCCGTTCCAAGCAGCCTTACATTCCATGCTGGCGTAGCCAGGGAGGCATTTGGATTCTTCTGAGAAACACCACTGTGCCTCACAAGTGAAACCTGTGGGCTCCCAATTACGTCTCCCTACGGCAGCCTGAAGCGATAGGTTTAGTTCCAGCCTGAAACCAACGGACAGCATTACCTGTGACAATGCTGGACTTCTGGGACCATCCGGATTCACCAAGGCCTAACTTTTGCCCGGCGGGGGAATGCTCTTCTGCACGTACAGCACTCACCACGTGAAAACCTTTCTTAGCAGAAGGAAGCAGTCTTTCCCTAGTAGTAGAGAGGGAGGCAGAATTTTCAGATAAACCTGCTGTGTCCTCAGGCTTGAAAGTGGGACACCGATGGGAAAGTTTGCATTCTCCTGGAATGGCAGCCACTTGCTTTGGGCTTCAAAGCTGCCTGAACAGCCCTAGCGGCCCAACTTCTCTTCACTGCAGTATTGTCACTGTGGGCCAAGGCTACGTTCTTTCAATGTCAATAATGTGCTGGCAATTCCTTTCTAAAAACTCATCCCACTGCACTCCAGAATCAGATCCGTACAAATGAAAGGTCACCTAAGTCCTCAAGGTAATGTCCAGTGTTTCACATCAGCAGAGTTGGGTGTGCAGTGGTAGCCACGAAGCCATACTCTGAAAAGGAGTGCCTTAACTCTGCTATGCCCCTGGGGACGCATAGGGCAGTGTATCGTGAACTAATTTCTCATGATGACTGCTGTGTGCTAGAAGAGCGGCCGTTGGCTTCTGAGGATCCATAGGCGAAATAGGCCCCCGTGAAACACTCTTCACTTTCATAGCAAGGGCAACGTACTCATTTCTGGGTTGCCTAGTTACAGTGTTCCAGTCGTCAAAGAACCTCGCAAAAGCAGCGCCTGGCAGACTCTCTTTGCAAGTCGATTGGCCTCAGTGCCTGAAACAGAACTGCACTGCTACTGCACAATGTGCTTGTGATTCAGTCTGGGACACAGGACAGCACTCTCACAGAAGCGAAAGCTAAGCATTGCATCCAGCCTGAAGACCAGTACATTTTTCAAACTTCACACTGTCAAGTATGTGCAAGAGCCTTGGTCACCAAGGCCTACCTAAGGTATTGAAATACTTACCCAGTTAATCCTATGCAGAAGTCCCTGTGCCCAAAGGGTCTCCATGGAAGATCCCTGTGGGTCAAGTTTGTTTCCTTTAAGTAGACAGAAACTACTGAGGATAACCTTATGAGCTCAAGTTTGAAATCGTGCAACCCTGGCAAAAGCTTAATTTTGTCCGTGGTAGGCGAGACAGTTGTGGTTTGAAAGCTTCCTGAAAAAAACTCCTGCTGCCCATCTTCTCTTTCCTGCCTGACGGCGTCAAGAAACAACTAGAATGTAATTGTCTGAGGCATGGTGGTCTCAGTTCCTTGCTGGGAGCTCCTCCAGGAGCACACTGGAGATTGCCGGCAAAGAAATGGCACCCCTGGCCTCAAGTAAAAGTCCAGATTTCTCCCATAGTAACCTTAGGCATGCCCTAGTAGCAAAGAAGCATGTGTTAAAATAATGCTGCAGCACGGTTACGTATTTCAAGACTCATTGTGCACTCACGTTCGTTGTAACATCTGGGAAAGGGCGCTGAATGCCGTTTAACTCTTCTGTTGCGTTTCAGTCCCAGGAAGCAAATGGGTTCGTTGGCTTTAAGGCTGTGAATGTGCAGCGGTAATGGCAAAGCCCTGCCCAGATCGCTCGACAGCTCTCATTTGTACAGTATTCACACGGCCTCAGGAACGCCGTTGCAAGCAGCCTTACATTCCATGCTGGCGTAGCCAGCTAGGCATTTGGATTCTTCTGAGAAACACCACTGTGCCTCACACGTGAAACCTGTGGGCTCCCAAACACGTCTCCCTACGGCAGTCGGAAGCTAGATGTTTAGTTCCAGCCTGAAAGCAACGGACAGCTTTCCCTGTGACAATGTTGGACTTCTGGGACCATCCAGATTCACCAAGGCCTACCTTTTGCCCGGCGGGGGAATGCTCTTCTGCACGTACAGCACTCCCCACGTGAAAACCTTTCTTAGCAGAAGGAGGCAGTCTTTCCCTAGTACTAGATAGCTAGGCAGAATCTTCAGATAAACATGCTGTGTCATCAAGCTTGAAAGTGGGAGTTCGATGGGAACTTTCGCATTCTCCCGTTTTGAAGCGACTTGCTTTGGGCTTCAAAGCTGCCTGAACAGCACCAGCCGCCCAACTTCTCTTCACTGCAGGATTGTCGCTGTGCGCCAAGGCTGCGTTTTCTCAATGTCAATAATGTGCTGTCGCTAGTGGGAAGCAGCCGCATAGCACAGGGAGATCAGCCAGGTGCTTTGTGACCACCTAGCGGGGAGGGATAGGGAGGGTGGGAGGGAGGGAGATGCAAGAGGGAAGAGATATGGGAACATATGTATATCTATAACTGATTCACTTTGTTTTAAAGCAGAAACTAACACACAATTGTAAAGCAATTATACTTCAATAAAGATGATAAAAAAAAAAAAAACTGTGCTGTCTATTCCTAACTAGAAACTCATCGCACTGCACTCCAGATTCAGCTCCGGCCAAATGAAAGGTGACATAAGGCCTCCAGGTAAGGTCCAGTGTTTCACATCTGCAGAGTTGGGTGTGCAGTGGTATCCACGAAGCCATACTCTGAAATGGAGTGCCTTAACTCTGCTATGCCCCTAGGGAAACATAGGACAGTCGATCGTGCACCAATTTCGCATGATGCCTGCTGTATGCCTGAAGAGCGGTCGCTGGCTTCTGAGGAACCCTGGGCGAAATAGGCCCCCGTAAGCACTCTTCACATTGATAGCAAGGGCAACGTACTCCTCTCTGGGTTGCCTAGGTAGAGTGTTCTATTCGTCAAATAGCCTCGCGAAAGCAGTGCCTGGCAGACTCTCTTTGCAAGTGGATCGGCCTCAGTGAGTGAAACAAAACTGCACTGCGAATACACAAAGCGCTGACGATTCAGTCCAGGACACAGGACAGCACTCTCACAGAAGCGAAAGCTAAGCTTTGCATCCAGCCTGAAGACCAGGACATTTTTCACGCTTAACACTATTAAGTATGTGCAAGAGCCATGGTCACCGAGGCCTACCTAAGTTAATGAAATACTTACCCAGTTCATCCTATGCAGAGGTCCCTGTGCCCAAAGGGTCTGAAAGGAAGGGTCCTGTGGGTCCGGTGTGTTTCCTTGACGTAGTTAGAAACTACTGAGGATAACCTTAGGAGCTCAAGTTTGAAACCGGGCAACCCTGGCAAAACCTTCATTTCTTCCGTGGTAGGCGAGACAGGTGCGGTTTGAAAGCTGCCTGAAAATCACTCCTGCTGCCCATCTTTCTTTGCTGCCTGACGGCATCACGAAAGAACTTGAGTGTAATCGTATGAGGCATGCTGGTTTCGGTACCTTGCTGGGAGCTCCTCCAGGAGCACAATGGAGCTTGGCGGCAAAGAACTGGCACGCCTGTGCTCAAGTAAAAGTCCACATTTCTCCCATAGTAAGCCTAGCTATGCCCTAGTAGCGAAGGAGCATGTGTTAAAGGAAGGCTGCAACACTGTTACGTATTTCACGACTCATTGTGCACTCACGTTCGTTGTAACATCTGTGAAAGGGCACTGAATACCGTCCAAAACTTCTGCTGCGTTTGAGTCCCAGGAAGCAACTGGGTTCGTTGGCTTTAAGACTGTGAACCTGCAGCGGTAATGGCAGAGCCCTGCCCGGATCGCTCGACAGCTCTCGTTTGTACAGCATTCAAACGGCCTCAGGAACGCCGTTCCAAGCAGCCTTACATTCCATGCTGGCGTAGCCAGGGAGGCATTTGGATTCTTCTGAGAAACACCACTGTGCCTCACAAGTGAAACCTGTGGGCTCCCAATTACGTCTCCCTACGGCAGCCTGAAGCGATAGGTTTAGTTCCAGCCTGAAACCAACGGACAGCATTACCTGTGACAATGCTGGACTTCTGGGACCATCCGGATTCACCAAGGCCTAACTTTTGCCCGGCGGGGGAATGCTCTTCTGCACGTACAGCACTCACCACGTGAAAACCTTTCTTAGCAGAAGGAAGCAGTCTTTCCCTAGTAGTAGAGAGGGAGGCAGAATTTTCAGATAAACCTGCTGTGTCCTCAGGCTTGAAAGTGGGACACCGATGGGAAAGTTTGCATTCTCCTGGAATGGCAGCCACTTGCTTTGGGCTTCAAAGCTGCCTGAACAGCCCTAGCGGCCCAACTTCTCTTCACTGCAGTATTGTCACTGTGGGCCAAGGCTACGTTCTTTCAATGTCAATAATGTGCTGGCAATTCCTTTCTAAAAACTCATCCCACTGCACTCCAGAATCAGATCCGTACAAATGAAAGGTCACCTAAGTCCTCAAGGTAATGTCCAGTGTTTCACATCAGCAGAGTTGGGTGTGCAGTGGTAGCCACGAAGCCATACTCTGAAAAGGAGTGCCTTAACTCTGCTATGCCCCTGGGGACGCATAGGGCAGTGTATCGTGAACTAATTTCTCATGATGACTGCTGTGTGCTAGAAGAGCGGCCGTTGGCTTCTGAGGATCCATAGGCGAAATAGGCCCCCGTGAAACACTCTTCACTTTCATAGCAAGGGCAACGTACTCATTTCTGGGTTGCCTAGTTACAGTGTTCCAGTCGTCAAAGAACCTCGCAAAAGCAGCGCCTGGCAGACTCTCTTTGCAAGTCGATTGGCCTCAGTGCCTGAAACAGAACTGCACTGCTACTGCACAATGTGCTTGTGATTCAGTCTGGGACACAGGACAGCACTCTCACAGAAGCGAAAGCTAAGCATTGCATCCAGCCTGAAGACCAGTACATTTTTCAAACTTCACACTGTCAAGTATGTGCAAGAGCCTTGGTCACCAAGGCCTACCTAAGGTATTGAAATACTTACCCAGTTAATCCTATGCAGAAGTCCCTGTGCCCAAAGGGTCTCCATGGAAGATCCCTGTGGGTCAAGTTTGTTTCCTTTAAGTAGACAGAAACTACTGAGGATAACCTTATGAGCTCAAGTTTGAAATCGTGCAACCCTGGCAAAAGCTTAATTTTGTCCGTGGTAGGCGAGACAGTTGTGGTTTGAAAGCTTCCTGAAAAAAACTCCTGCTGCCCATCTTCTCTTTCCTGCCTGACGGCGTCAAGAAACAACTAGAATGTAATTGTCTGAGGCATGGTGGTCTCAGTTCCTTGCTGGGAGCTCCTCCAGGAGCACACTGGAGATTGCCGGCAAAGAAATGGCACCCCTGGCCTCAAGTAAAAGTCCAGATTTCTCCCATAGTAACCTTAGGCATGCCCTAGTAGCAAAGAAGCATGTGTTAAAATAATGCTGCAGCACGGTTACGTATTTCAAGACTCATTGTGCACTCACGTTCGTTGTAACATCTGGGAAAGGGCGCTGAATGCCGTTTAACTCTTCTGTTGCGTTTCAGTCCCAGGAAGCAAATGGGTTCGTTGGCTTTAAGGCTGTGAATGTGCAGCGGTAATGGCAAAGCCCTGCCCAGATCGCTCGACAGCTCTCATTTGTACAGTATTCACACGGCCTCAGGAACGCCGTTGCAAGCAGCCTTACATTCCATGCTGGCGTAGCCAGCTAGGCATTTGGATTCTTCTGAGAAACACCACTGTGCCTCACACGTGAAACCTGTGGGCTCCCAAACACGTCTCCCTACGGCAGTCGGAAGCTAGATGTTTAGTTCCAGCCTGAAAGCAACGGACAGCTTTCCCTGTGACAATGTTGGACTTCTGGGACCATCCAGATTCACCAAGGCCTACCTTTTGCCCGGCGGGGGAATGCTCTTCTGCACGTACAGCACTCCCCACGTGAAAACCTTTCTTAGCAGAAGGAGGCAGTCTTTCCCTAGTACTAGATAGCTAGGCAGAATCTTCAGATAAACATGCTGTGTCATCAAGCTTGAAAGTGGGAGTTCGATGGGAACTTTCGCATTCTCCCGTTTTGAAGCGACTTGCTTTGGGCTTCAAAGCTGCCTGAACAGCACCAGCCGCCCAACTTCTCTTCACTGCAGGATTGTCGCTGTGCGCCAAGGCTGCGTTTTCTCAATGTCAATAATGTGCTGTCGCTAGTGGGAAGCAGCCGCATAGCACAGGGAGATCAGCCAGGTGCTTTGTGACCACCTAGCGGGGAGGGATAGGGAGGGTGGGAGGGAGGGAGATGCAAGAGGGAAGAGATATGGGAACATATGTATATCTATAACTGATTCACTTTGTTTTAAAGCAGAAACTAACACACAATTGTAAAGCAATTATACTTCAATAAAGATGATTAAAAAAAAAAACAAACTGTGCTGTCTATTCCTAACTAGAAACTCATCGCACTGCACTCCAGATTCAGCTCCGGCCAAATGAAAGGTGACATAAGGCCTCCAGGTAAGGTCCAGTGTTTCACATCTGCAGAGTTGGGTGTGCAGTGGTATCCACGAAGCCATACTCTGAAATGGAGTGCCTTAACTCTGCTATGCCCCTAGGGAAACATAGGACAGTCGATCGTGCACCAATTTCGCATGATGCCTGCTGTATGCCTGAAGAGCGGTCGCTGGCTTCTGAGGAACCCTGGGCGAAATAGGCCCCCGTAAGCACTCTTCACATTGATAGCAAGGGCAACGTACTCCTCTCTGGGTTGCCTAGGTAGAGTGTTCTATTCGTCAAATAGCCTCGCGAAAGCAGCGCCTGGCAGACTCTCTTTGCAAGTGGATCGGCCTCAGTGAGTGAAACAAAACTGCACTGCGAATACACAAAGCGCTGACGATTCAGTCCAGGACACAGGACAGCACTCTCACAGAAGCGAAAGCTAAGCTTTGCATCCAGCCTGAAGACCAGGACATTTTTCACGCTTAACACTATTAAGTATGTGCAAGAGCCATGGTCACCGAGGCCTACCTAAGTTAATGAAATACTTACCCAGTTCATCCTATGCAGAGGTCCCTGTGCCCAAAGGGTCTGAAAGGAAGGGTCCTGTGGGTCCGGTGTGTTTCCTTGACGTAGTTAGAAACTACTGAGGATAACCTTAGGAGCTCAAGATTGAAACCGGGCAACCCTGGCAAAACTTTAATTTCTTCCGTGGTAGGCGAGACAGGTGCGGTTTGAAAGCTGCCTGAAAATCACTCCTGCTGCCCATCTTTCTTTGCTGCCTGACGGCATCACGAAAGAACTTGAGTGTAATCGTATGAGGCATGCTGGTTTGGGTTCCTTGCTGGGAGCTCCTCGAGGAGCACAATGGAGCTTGGCGGCAAAGAACTGGCACGCCTGTGCTCAAGTAAAAGTCCAGATTTCTCCCACAGTAAGCTTAGCTATGCCCTAGTAGCGAAGGAGCATGTGTTAAAGGAAGGCTGCAACACTGTTACGTATTTCACGACTCATTGTGCACTCACTTTCGTTGTACCATCTGTGAAAGGGCACTGAATACCGTCCAAAACTTCTGCTGCGTTTGAGTCACAGGAAGCAACTGGGTTCGTTGGCTTTAAGACTGTGAACCTGCAGCGGTAATGGCAGAGCCCTGCCCGGATCGCTCGACAGCTCTTGTTTGTACAGCATTCAAACGGCCTCAGGAACGCCGTTCCAAGCAGCCTTACATTCCATGCTGGCGTAGCAAGGGAGGCATTTGGATTCTTCTGAGAAACACCACTGTGCCTCACAAGTGAAACCTGTGGGCTCCCAATTACGTCTCCCTACGGCAGCCTGAAGCGATAGGTTTAGTTCCAGCCTGAAACCAACGGACAGCTTTACCTGTGACAATGCTGGACTTCTGGGACCATCCAGATTCACCAAGGCCTAACTTTTGCCTGGCGGGGGAATGCTCTTCTGCACGTACAGCACTCACCACGTGAAAACCTTTCTTAGCAGAAGGAAGCAGTCTTTCCCTAGTAGTAGAGAGGGATGCAGAATTTTCAGATAAACCTGCTGTGTCCTCAGGCTTGAAAGTGGGACACCGATGGGAACGTTTGCATTCTCCTGGAATGGCAGCCACTTGCTTTGGGCTTCAAAGCTGCCTGAACAGCCCTAGGGGCCCAACTTCTCTTCACTGCAGGATTGTCGCTGTGGGCCAAGGCTACGTTCTCTTAATGGCAATAATGGGCTGGCAATTGCTTTCTAGAAACTCATCCAACTGCACTCCAGATTCAGCTCCATACAAATGAAAGGTGACCTAAGTCCTCAGGGTAAGGTCCAGTGTTTCACATCAGCAGAGTTGAGTGTGCAGGGGTAGCCACGAAGCCATACTCTGAAAAGGAGTGCCTTAACTCTGCTATGCCCCTGGGGACACATAGGGCAGTGGATCGTGCACCAATCTCTCATGATGACCACTGTGTGCTAGAAGAACGGCCGCTGGCTTCTGAGGAGCCCTAGGCGAAGTAGGCCCCCAGGAAGCACTCTTCACATTCATAGCAAGGGCAACGTACTCCTTTCTGGGATGCCTAGGTAGAGTGTTCCAATCGTCATAGAGCCTAGCGAAAGCAGCGCCTGGCAGACTCTCTTTGCAAGTGGATCGTCCTCAGTGACTGAAACAGGTCTGCACTGCTACGGCACAATGTGCTTGTGATTCATTCTGGGACACAGGATAGCACTCTCACAGAAGCGAAAGCTAACCTTTACATCCAGCCTGAAGACCAGTCCATTTTTCACACTTCACACTGTTAAGAATGTGCAAGAGCCATGGTCACCGAGGCCTACCTAAGGTACTGAAATACTTACCCATTTCATCCTATGCAGAGGTCCCTGTGCCCAAAGGGTCTCCATGGAAGAGCCCTGTGGATCCCGTGTGTTTCCTTGAGGTAGTCAGAAACTACTGAGGATAACCTCATGAGGTCAAGTTTAAAACCGGGCAACCCTGGCAAAACCTTCATTTCTTCCGTGGTAGGCGAGACAGGTGCGGTTTGAAAGCTGCCTGAAAATCACTCCTGCTGCCCATCTTCTCTTTGCTGCCTGACGGCATCACGAAAGAACTTGAGTGTAATCGTATGAGGCATGCTGGACTCGGTTCCATGCTAGGAGCTCCTCCAGGAGCACACTGGAGCTTGGCGGCAAAGAACTGGCAACCCTGTGCTCAAGTAAAAGTCCAGATTTCTCCCATAGGAAGCTTAGCTATGCCCTAATAGCGAAGAAGCACGTGTTAAAGGAAGGCTGCAACACTGTTACGTATTTCACGAATCATTGTGCACTCACGTTCGTTGTAACATCTGTGAAAGGGCGGTGAATGCCGTCCAACTCTTCTGTTGCGTTTGAGTCCCAGGAAGCAAATGGGTTCGTTGGCTTTAAGGCTGTGAATGTGCAGCGGTAATGGCAAAGCCCTGCCCAGATCGCTCGACAGCTCTCGTTTGTACAGCATTCAAACGGCCTCAGGAACGCCGTTCCAAGCAGCCTTACATTCCATGCTGGCGTTGCCAGGGAGGCATTTGGATTCTTCTGAGAAACACCACTGTGCCTCACAAGTGAAACCTGTGGGCTCCCAAATAAGTCTCCCTACGGCATTTGGAAGCTAGATATTTAGTTCCATCCTGAAAACAACGGACAGCTTTACCTGTGACAATTGTGGACTTCTGGGACCATCCAGATTCACCAAGGCCTAACTTTTGCCCGGCGGGGGAATGCTCTTCTGCACGTACAGCACTCCACACGTGAAAACCTTTCTTAGCAGAAGGAGGCAGTCTTTCCCTAGTACTAGATAGCTAGGCAGAATCTTCAGATAAACATGCTGTGTCATCAAGCTTGAAAGTGGGACACCGATGGGAACGTTCTCATTCTCATGGAATGGAAGCCACTTGCTTTGGGTTTCAAAGCTGCCTGAACAGCCCTAGCGGCCCAACTTCTCTTCACTGCAGTATTGTCACTGTGGGCCAAGGCTACGTTCTTTCAATGTCAATAATGTGCTGGCAATTCCTTTCTAAAAACTCATCCCACTGCACTCCAGAATCAGATCCGTACAAATGAAAGGTCACCTAAGTCCTCAAGGTAATGTCCAGTGTTTCACATCAGCAGAGTTGGGTGTGCAGTGGTAGCCACGAAGCCATACTCTGAAAAGGAGTGCCTTAACTCTGCTATGCCCCTGGGGACGCATAGGGCAGTGTATCGTGAACTAATTTCTCATGATGACTGCTGTGTGCTAGAAGAGCGGCCGTTGGCTTCTGAGGATCCATAGGCGAAATAGGCCCCCGTGAAACACTCTTCACTTTCATAGCAAGGGCAACGTACTCATTTCTGGGTTGCCTAGTTACAGTGTTCCAGTCGTCAAAGAACCTCGCAAAAGCAGCGCCTGGCAGACTCTCTTTGCAAGTCGATTGGCCTCAGTGCCTGAAACAGAACTGCACTGCTACTGCACAATGTGCTTGTGATTCAGTCTGGGACACAGGACAGCACTCTCACAGAAGCGAAAGCTAAGCATTGCATCCAGCCTGAAGACCAGTACATTTTTCAAACTTCACACTGTCAAGTATGTGCAAGAGCCTTGGTCACCAAGGCCTACCTAAGGTATTGAAATACTTACCCAGTTAATCCTATGCAGAAGTCCCTGTGCCCAAAGGGTCTCCATGGAAGATCCCTGTGGGTCAAGTTTGTTTCCTTTAAGTAGACAGAAACTACTGAGGATAACCTTATGAGCTCAAGTTTGAAATCGTGCAACCCTGGCAAAAGCTTAATTTTGTCCGTGGTAGGCGAGACAGTTGTGGTTTGAAAGCTTCCTGAAAAAAACTCCTGCTGCCCATCTTCTCTTTCCTGCCTGACGGCGTCAAGAAACAACTAGAATGTAATTGTCTGAGGCATGATGGTCTCAGTTCCTTGCAGGGAGCTCCTCCAGGAGCACACTGGAGATTGCCGGCAAAGAAATGGCACCCCTGGCCTCAAGTAAAAGTCCAGATTTCTCCCATAGTAACCTCAGGCATGCCCTAGTAGCAAAGAAGCATGTGTTAAAATAATGCTGCAGCACGGTTACGTATTTCAAGACTCATTGTGCACTCACGTTCGTTGTAACATCTGGGAAAGGGCGCTGAATGCCGTTTAACTCTTCTGTTGCGTTTCAGTCCCAGGAAGCAAATGGGTTCGTTGGCTTTAAGGCTGTGAATGTGCAGCGGTAATGGCAAAGCCCTGCCCAGATCGCTCGACAGCTCTCATTTGTACAGCATTCAAACGGCCTCAGGAACGCCGTTGCAAGCAGCCTTACATTCCATGCTGGCGTAGCCAGGGAGGCATTTGGATTCTTCTGAGAAACACCACTGTGCCTCACAAGTGAAACCTGTGGGCTCCCAATTACGTCTCCCTACGGCAGCCTGAAGCGATAGGTTTAGTTCCAGCCTGAAACCAATGGACAGCTTTCCCTGTGACAATGCTGGACTTCTGGGACCATCCAGATTCACCATGGCCTAACTTTTGCCCGGCGGGGGAATGCTCTTCTGCACGTACAGCACTCACCACGTGAAAACCTTTCTTAGCAGAAGGAAGCAGTCTTTCCCTAGTAGTAGAGAGGGAGGCAGAATTTTCAGATAAACCTGCTGTGTCCTCAGGCTTGAAAGTGGGACACCGATGGGAACGTTTGCATTCTCCTGGAATGGCAGCCACTTGCTTTGGGCTTTAAAGCTGCCTGAACAGCCCTAGGGGCCCAACTTCTCTTCACTGCAGGATTGTCGTTGTGGGCCAAGGCTGCGTTCTCTCAATGGCAATAATGGGCTGGCAATTGCTTTCTAGAAACTCATCCAACTGCACTCCAGATTCAGCTCCATACAAATGAAAGGTGACCTAAGTCCTCAGGGTAAGGTCCAGTGTTTCACATCAGCAGAGTTGAGTGTGCAGGGGTAGCCACGAAGCCATACTCTGCAAAGGAGTGCCTTAACTCTGCTATGCCCCTGGGGACACATAGGGCAGTGGATCGTGCACCAATGTCTCATGATGACCACTGTGTGCTAGAAGAACGGCCGCTGGCTTCTGAGGAGCCCTAGGCGAAGTAGGCCCCCAGGAAGCACTCTTCACATTCATAGCAAGGGCAACGTACTCCTTTCTGGGATGCCTAGTTAGAGTGTTCCAATCGTCATAGAGCCTAGCGAAAGCAGTGCCTGGCAGACTCTCTTTGCAAGTGGATCGTCCTCAGTGACTGAAACAGATCTGCACTGCTACGGCACAATGTGCTTGTGATTCAGTCTGGCACACAGGATAGCACTCTCACAGAAGCGAAAGCTAACCTTTACATCCAGCCTGAAGACCAGTCCGTTTTTCACACTTCACACTGTTAAGAATGTGCAAGAGCCATGGTCACCGAGGCCTACCTAAGGTATTGAAATACTTACCCATTTCATCCTATGCAGAGGTCCCTGTGCCCAAAGGGTCTCCATGGAAGAGCCCTGTGGATCCCGTGTGTTTCCTTGAGGTAGTCAGAAACTACTGAGGATAACCTCATGAGGTCAAGTTTAAAACCGGGCAAGCCTGGCAAAACCTTCATTTCTTCCGTGGTAGGCGAGACAGGTGCGGTTTGAAAGCTGCCTGAAAATCACTCCTGCTGCCCATCTACTCTTTGCTGCCTGACGGCATCACGAAAGAACTTGAGTGTAATCGTATGAGGCATGCTGGTCTCGGTTCCATGCTAGGAGCTCCTCCAGGAGCACACTGGAGCTTGGCGGCAAAGAACTGGCACCCCTGTGCTCAAGTAAAAGTCCAGATTTCTCCCATAGGAAGCTTAGCTATGCCCTAATAGCGAAGAAGCATGTGTTAAAGGAAGGCTGCAACACTGTTACGTATTTCACGACTCATTGTGCACTGACGTTGGTTGTAACATTTGTGAAAGGGCACTGAATGCCGTCCAAACCTTCTGCTGCGTTTGAGTCCCAGGAAGCAACTGGGTTCGTTGGCTTTAAGGCTGTGAACATGCAGCGGTAATGGCAAAGCCCTGCCCGGATGGCTCGACAGCTCTCGTTTGTACAGCATTCAAACGGCCTCAGGAACGCCGTTCCAAGCAGCCTTACATTCCATGCTGGCGTAGCCAGGGAGGTATTTGGATTCTTCTGAGAAACACCACTGTGCCTCACAAGTGAAACCTGTGGGCTCCCAATTACGTCTCCCTACGGCAGCCTGAAGCGATAGGTTTAGTTCCAGCCTGAAACCAATGGACAGCTTTCCCTGTGACAATGCTGGACTTCTGGGACCATCCAGATTCACCAAGGCCTAACTTTTGCCTGGCGGGGGAATGCTCTTCTGCACGTACAGCACTCACCACGTGAACACCTTTCTTAGCAGAAGGAAGCAGTCTTTCCCTAGTAGTAGAGAGGGAGGCAGAATTTTCAGATAAACCTGCTGTGTCCTCAGGCTTGAAAGTGGGACACCGATGGGAACGTTTGCATTCTCCTGGAAAGGCAGCCACTTGCTTTGGGCTTCAAAGCTGCCTGAACAGCCCTAGGGGCCCAACTTCTCTTCACTGCAGGATTGTCGCTGTGGGCCAAGGCTGCGTTCTGTCAATGGCAATAATGTGCTGTCGCTAGTGGGAAGCAGCCGCATAGCACAGGGAGATCAGCCAGGTGCTTTGTGACCACCTAGCGGGGAGGGATAGGGAGGGTGGGAGGGAGGGAGATGCAAGAGGGAAGAGATATGGGAACATATGTATATCTATAACTGATTCACTTTGTTTTAAAGCAGAAACTAACACACAATTGTAAAGCAATTATACTTCAATAAAGATGATAAAAAAAAAACAAAAAACTGTGCTGTCTATTCCTAACTAGAAACTCATCGCACTGCACTCCAGATTCAGCTCCGGCCAAATGAAAGGTGACATAAGGCCTCCAGGTAAGGTCCAGTGTTTCACATCTGCAGAGTTGGGTGTGCAGTGGTATCCACGAAGCCATACTCTGAAATGGAGTGCCTTAACTCTGCTATGCCCCTAGGGAACCATAGGACAGTCGATCGTGCACCAATTTCGCATGATGCCTGCTGTATGCCTGAAGAGCGGTCGCTGGCTTCTGAGGAACCCTGGGCGAAATAGGCCCCCGTAAGCACTCTTCACATTGATAGCAAGGGCAACGTACTCCTCTCTGGGTTGCCTAGGTAGAGTGTTCTATTCGTCAAATAGCCTCGCGAAAGCAGCGCCTGGCAGACTCTCTTTGCAAGTGGATCGGCCTCAGTGAGTGAAACAAAACTGCACTGCGAATACACAAAGCGCTGACGATTCAGTCCAGGACACAGGACAGCACTCTCACAGAAGCGAAAGCTAAGCTTTGCATCCAGCCTGAAGACCAGGACATTTTTCACGCTTAACACTATTAAGTATGTGCAAGAGCCATGGTCACCGAGGCCTACCTAAGTTAATGAAATACTTACCCAGTTCATCCTATGCAGAGGTCCCTGTGCCCAAAGGGTCTGAAAGGAAGGGTCCTGTGGGTCCGGTGTGTTTCCTTGACGTAGTTAGAAACTACTGAGGATAACCTTAGGAGCTCAAGTTTGAAACCGGGCAACCCTGGCAAAACCTTCATTTCTTCCGTGGTAGGCGAGACAGGTGCGGTTTGAAAGCTGCCTGAAAATCACTCCTGCTGCCCATCTTCTCTTTGCTGCCTGACGGCATCACGAAAGAACTTGAGTGTAATCGTATGAGGCATGCTGGTCTCGGTTCCATGCTAGGAGCTCCTCCAGGAGCACACTGGAGCTTGGCGGCAAAGAACTGGCAACCCTGTGCTCAAGTAAAAGTCCAGATTTCTCCCATAGGAAGCTTAGCTATGCCCTAATAGCGAAGAAGCACGTGTTAAAGGAAGGCTGCAACACTGTTACGTATTTCACGAATCATTGTGCACTCACGTTCGTTGTAACATCTGTGAAAGGGCGGTGAATGCCGTCCAACTCTTCTGTTGCGTTTGAGTCCCAGGAAGCAAATGGGTTCGTTGGCTTTAAGGCTGTGAATGTGCAGCGGTAATGGCAAAGCCCTGCCCAGATCGCTCGACAGCTCTCGTTTGTACAGCATTCAAACGGCCTCAGGAACGCCGTTCCAAGCAGCCTTACATTCCATGCTGGCGTTGCCAGGGAGGCATTTGGATTCTTCTGAGAAACACCACTGTGCCTCACAAGTGAAACCTGTGGGCTCCCAAATAAGTCTCCCTACGGCAGTTGGAAGCTAGATATTTAGTTCCATCCTGAAAACAACGGACAGCTTTACCTGTGACAATTGTGGACTTCTGGGACCATCCAGATTCACCAAGGCCTAACTTTTGCCCGGCGGGGGAATGCTCTTCTGCACGTACAGCACTCCACACGTGAAAACCTTTCTTAGCAGAAGGAGGCAGTCTTTCCCTAGTACTAGATAGCTAGGCAGAATCTTCAGATAAACATGCTGTGTCATCAAGCTTGAAAGTGGGACACCGATGGGAACGTTCTCATTCTCATGGAATGGAAGCCACTTGCTTTGGGTTTCAAAGCTGCCTGAACAGCCCTAGCGGCCCAACTTCTCTTCACTGCAGTATTGTCACTGTGGGCCAAGGCTACGTTCTTTCAATGTCAATAATGTGCTGGCAATTCCTTTCTAAAAACTCATCCCACTGCACTCCAGAATCAGATCCGTACAAATGAAAGGTCACCTAAGTCCTCAAGGTAATGTCCAGTGTTTCACATCAGCAGAGTTGGGTGTGCAGTGGTAGCCACGAAGCCATACTCTGAAAAGGAGTGCCTTAACTCTGCTATGCCCCTGGGGACGCATAGGGCAGTGTATCGTGAACTAATTTCTCATGATGACTGCTGTGTGCTAGAAGAGCGGCCGTTGGCTTCTGAGGATCCATAGGCGAAATAGGCCCCCGTGAAACACTCTTCACTTTCATAGCAAGGGCAACGTACTCATTTCTGGGTTGCCTAGTTACAGTGTTCCAGTCGTCAAAGAACCTCGCAAAAGCAGCGCCTGGCAGACTCTCTTTGCAAGTCGATTGGCCTCAGTGCCTGAAACAGAACTGCACTGCTACCGCACAATGTGCTTGTGATTCAGTCTGGGACACAGGACAGCACTCTCACAGAAGCGAAAGCTAAGCATTGCATCCAGCCTGAAGACCAGTACATTTTTCAAACTTCACACTGTCAAGTATGTGCAAGAGCCTTGGTCACCAAGGCCTACCTAAGGTATTGAAATACTTACCCAGTTAATCCTATGCAGAAGTCCCTGTGCCCAAAGGGTCTCCATGGAAGATCCCTGTGGGTCAAGTTTGTTTCCTTTAAGTAGACAGAAACTACTGAGGATAACCTTATGAGCTCAAGTTTGAAATCGTGCAACCCTGGCAAAAGCTTAATTTTGTCCGTGGTAGGCGAGACAGTTGTGGTTTGAAAGCTTCCTGAAAAAAACTCCTGCTGCCCATCTTCTCTTTCCTGCCTGACGGCGTCAAGAAACAACTAGAATGTAATTGTCTGAGGCATGGTGGTCTCAGTTCCTTGCTGGGAGCTCCTCCAGGAGCACACTGGAGATTGCCGGCAAAGAAATGGCACCCCTGGCCTCAAGTAAAAGTCCAGATTTCTCCCATAGTAACCTTAGGCATGCCCTAGTAGCAAAGAAGCATGTGTTAAAATAATGCTGCAGCACGGTTACGTATTTCAAGACTCATTGTGCACTCACGTTCGTTGTAACATCTGGGAAAGGGCGCTGAATGCCGTTTAACTCTTCTGTTGCGTTTCAGTCCCAGGAAGCAAATGGGTTCGTTGGCTTTAAGGCTGTGAATGTGCAGCGGTAATGGCAAAGCCCTGCCCAGATCGCTCGACAGCTCTCATTTGTACAGTATTCACACGGCCTCAGGAACGCCGTTGCAAGCAGCCTTACATTCCATGCTGGCGTAGCCAGCTAGGCATTTGGATTCTTCTGAGAAACACCACTGTGCCTCACACGTGAAACCTGTGGGCTCCCAAACACGTCTCCCTACGGCAGTCGGAAGCTAGATGTTTAGTTCCAGCCTGAAAGCAACGGACAGCTTTCCCTGTGACAATGTTGGACTTCTGGGACCATCCAGATTCACCAAGGCCTACCTTTTGCCCGGCGGGGGAATGCTCTTCTGCACGTACAGCACTCCCCACGTGAAAACCTTTCTTAGCAGAAGGAGGCAGTCTTTCCCTAGTACTAGATAGCTAGGCAGAATCTTCAGATAAACATGCTGTGTCATCAAGCTTGAAAGTGGGAGTTCGATGGGAACTTTCGCATTCTCCCGTTTTGAAGCGACTTGCTTTGGGCTTCAAAGCTGCCTGAACAGCACCAGCCGCCCAACTTCTCTTCACTGCAGGATTGTCGCTGTGCGCCAAGGCTGCGTTTTCTCAATGTCAATAATGTGCTGTCGCTAGTGGGAAGCAGCCGCATAGCACAGGGAGATCAGCCAGGTGCTTTGTGACCACCTAGCGGGGAGGGATAGGGAGGGTGGGAGGGAGGGAGATGCAAGAGGGAAGAGATATGGGAACATATGTATATCTATAACTGATTCACTTTGTTTTAAAGCAGAAACTAACACACAATTGTAAAGCAATTATACTTCAATAAAGATGATAAAAAAAAAAACAAACTGTGCTGTCTATTCCTAACTAGAAACTCATCGCACTGCACTCCAGATTCAGCTCCGGCCAAATGAAAGGTGACATAAGGCCTCCAGGTAAGGTCCAGTGTTTCACATCTGCAGAGTTGGGTGTGCAGTGGTATCCACGAAGCCATACTCTGAAATGGAGTGCCTTAACTCTGCTATGCCCCTAGGGAAACATAGGACAGTCGATCGTGCACCAATTTCGCATGATGCCTGCTGTATGCCTGAAGAGCGGTCGCTGGCTTCTGAGGAACCCTGGGCGAAATAGGCCCCCGTAAGCACTCTTCACATTGATAGCAAGGGCAACGTACTCCTCTCTGGGTTGCCTAGGTAGAGTGTTCTATTCGTCAAATAGCCTCGCGAAAGCAGCGCCTGGCAGACTCTCTTTGCAAGTGGATCGGCCTCAGTGAGTGAAACAAAACTGCACTGCGAATACACAAAGCGCTGACGATTCAGTCCAGGACACAGGACAGCACTCTCACAGAAGCGAAAGCTAAGCTTTGCATCCAGCCTGAAGACCAGGACATTTTTCACGCTTAACACTATTAAGTATGTGCAAGAGCCATGGTCACCGAGGCCTACCTAAGTTAATGAAATACTTACCCAGTTCATCCTATGCAGAGGTCCCTGTGCCCAAAGGGTCTGAAAGGAAGGGTCCTGTGGGTCCGGTGTGTTTCCTTGACGTAGTTAGAAACTACTGAGGATAACCTTAGGAGCTCAAGATTGAAACCGGGCAACCCTGGCAAAACTTTAATTTCTTCCGTGGTAGGCGAGACAGGTGCGGTTTGAAAGCTGCCTGAAAATCACTCCTGCTGCCCATCTTTCTTTGCTGCCTGACGGCATCACGAAAGAACTTGAGTGTAATCGTATGAGGCATGCTGGTTTGGGTTCCTTGCTGGGAGCTCCTCCAGGAGCACAATGGAGCTTGGCGGCAAAGAACTGGCACGCCTGTGCTCAAGTAAAAGTCCAGATTTCTCCCACAGTAAGCTTAGCTATGCCCTAGTAGCGAAGGAGCATGTGTTAAAGGAAGGCTGCAACACTGTTACGTATTTCACGACTCATTGTGCACTCACTTTCGTTGTACCATCTGTGAAAGGGCACTGAATACCGTCCAAAACTTCTGCTGCGTTTGAGTCACAGGAAGCAACTGGGTTCGTTGGCTTTAAGACTGTGAACCTGCAGCGGTAATGGCAGAGCCCTGCCCGGATCGCTCGACAGCTCTTGTTTGTACAGCATTCAAACGGCCTCAGGAACGCCGTTCCAAGCAGCCTTACATTCCATGCTGGCGTAGCCAGGGAGGCATTTGGATTCTTCTGAGAAACACCACTGTGCCTCACAAGTGAAACCTGTGGGCTCCCAATTACGTCTCCCTACGGCAGCCTGAAGCGATAGGTTTAGTTCCAGCCTGAAACCAACGGACAGCTTTACCTGTGACAATGCTGGACTTCTGGGACCATCCAGATTCACCAAGGCCTAACTTTTGCCTGGCGGGGGAATGCTCTTCTGCACGTACAGCACTCACCACGTGAAAACCTTTCTTAGCAGAAGGAAGCAGTCTTTCCCTAGTAGTAGAGAGGGATGCAGAATTTTCAGATAAACCTGCTGTGTCCTCAGGCTTGAAAGTGGGACACCGATGGGAACGTTTGCATTCTCCTGGAATGGCAGCCACTTGCTTTGGGCTTCAAAGCTGCCTGAACAGCCCTAGGGGCCCAACTTCTCTTCACTGCAGGATTGTCGCTGTGGGCCAAGGCTACGTTCTCTTAATGGCAATAATGGGCTGGCAATTGCTTTCTAGAAACTCATCCAACTGCACTCCAGATTCAGCTCCATACAAATGAAAGGTGACCTAAGTCCTCAGGGTAAGGTCCAGTGTTTCACATCAGCAGAGTTGAGTGTGCAGGGGTAGCCACGAAGCCATACTCTGAAAAGGAGTGCCTTAACTCTGCTATGCCCCTGGGGACACATAGGGCAGTGGATCGTGCACCAATCTCTCATGATGACCACTGTGTGCTAGAAGAACGGCCGCTGGCTTCTGAGGAGCCCTAGGCGAAGTAGGCCCCCAGGAAGCACTCTTCACATTCATAGCAAGGGCAACGTACTCCTTTCTGGGATGCCTAGGTAGAGTGTTCCAATCGTCATAGAGCCTAGCGAAAGCAGCGCCTGGCAGACTCTCTTTGCAAGTGGATCGTCCTCAGTGACTGAAACAGGTCTGCACTGCTACGGCACAATGTGCTTGTGATTCATTCTGGGACACAGGATAGCACTCTCACAGAAGCGAAAGCTAACCTTTACATCCAGCCTGAAGACCAGTCCATTTTTCACACTTCACACTGTTAAGAATGTGCAAGAGCCATGGTCACCGAGGCCTACCTAAGGTACTGAAATACTTACCCATTTCATCCTATGCAGAGGTCCCTGTGCCCAAAGGGTCTCCATGGAAGAGCCCTGTGGATCCCGTGTGTTTCCTTGAGGTAGTCAGAAACTACTGAGGATAACCTCATGAGGTCAAGTTTAAAACCGGGCAACTCTGGCAAAACCTTCATTTCTTCCGTGGTAGGCGAGACAGGTGCGGTTTGAAAGCTGCCTGAAAATCACTCCTGCTGCCCATCTTCTCTTTGCTGCCTGACGGCATCACGAAAGAACTTGAGTGTAATCGTATGAGGCATGCTGGTCTCGGTTCCATGCTAGGAGCTCCTCCAGGAGCACACTGGAGCTTGGCGGCAAAGAACTGGCAACCCTGTGCTCAAGTAAAAGTCCAGATTTCTCCCATAGGAAGCTTAGCTATGCCCTAATAGCGAAGAAGCACGTGTTAAAGGAAGGCTGCAACACTGTTACGTATTTCACGAATCATTGTGCACTCACGTTCGTTGTAACATCTGTGAAAGGGCGGTGAATGCCGTCCAACTCTTCTGTTGCGTTTGAGTCCCAGGAAGCAAATGGGTTCGTTGGCTTTAAGGCTGTGAATGTGCAGCGGTAATGGCAAAGCCCTGCCCAGATCGCTCGACAGCTCTCGTTTGTACAGCATTCAAACGGCCTCAGGAACGCCGTTCCAAGCAGCCTTACATTCCATGCTGGCGTTGCCAGGGAGGCATTTGGATTCTTCTGAGAAACACCACTGTGCCTCACAAGTGAAACCTGTGGGCTCCCAAATAAGTCTCCCTACGGCATTTGGAAGCTAGATATTTAGTTCCATCCTGAAAACAACGGACAGCTTTACCTGTGACAATTGTGGACTTCTGGGACCATCCAGATTCACCAAGGCCTACCTTTTGCCCGGCGGGGGAATGCTCTTCTGCACGTACAGCACTCCACACGTGAAAACCTTTCTTAGCAGAAGGAGGCAGTCTTTCCCTAGTACTAGATAGCTAGGCAGAATCTTCAGATAAACATGCTGTGTCATCAAGCTTGAAAGTGGGACACCGATGGGAACGTTCTCATTCTCATGGAATGGAAGCCACTTGCTTTGGGTTTCAAAGCTGCCTGAACAGCCCTAGCGGCCCAACTTCTCTTCACTGCAGTATTGTCACTGTGGGCCAAGGCTACGTTCTTTCAATGTCAATAATGTGCTGGCAATTCCTTTCTAAAAACTCATCCCACTGCACTCCAGAATCAGATCCGTACAAATGAAAGGTCACCTAAGTCCTCAAGGTAATGTCCAGTGTTTCACATCAGCAGAGTTGGGTGTGCAGTGGTAGCCACGAAGCCATACTCTGAAAAGGAGTGCCTTAACTCTGCTATGCCCCTGGGGACGCATAGGGCAGTGTATCGTGAACTAATTTCTCATGATGACTGCTGTGTGCTAGAAGAGCGGCCGTTGGCTTCTGAGGATCCATAGGCGAAATAGGCCCCCGTGAAACACTCTTCACTTTCATAGCAAGGGCAACGTAATCATTTCTGGGTTGCCTAGTTACAGTGTTCCAGTCGTCAAAGAACCTCGCAAAAGCAGCGCCTGGCAGACTCTCTTTGCAAGTCGATTGGCCTCAGTGCCTGAAACAGAACTGCACTGCTACTGCACAATGTGCTTGTGATTCAGTCTGGGACACAGGACAGCACTCTCACAGAAGCGAAAGCTAAGCATTGCATCCAGCCTGAAGACCAGTACATTTTTCAAACTTCACACTGTCAAGTATGTGCAAGAGCCTTGGTCACCAAGGCCTACCTAAGGTATTGAAATACTTACCCAGTTAATCCTATGCAGAAGTCCCTGTGCCCAAAGGGTCTCCATGGAAGATCCCTGTGGGTCAAGTTTGTTTCCTTTAAGTAGACAGAAACTACTGAGGATAACCTTATGAGCTCAAGTTTGAAATCGTGCAACCCTGGCAAAAGCTTAATTTTGTCCGTGGTAGGCGAGACAGTTGTGGTTTGAAAGCTTCCTGAAAAAAACTCCTGCTGCCCATCTTCTCTTTCCTGCCTGACGGCGTCAAGAAACAACTAGAATGTAATTGTCTGAGGCATGGTGGTCTCAGTTCCTTGCTGGGAGCTCCTCCAGGAGCACACTGGAGATTGCCGGCAAAGAAATGGCACCCCTGGCCTCAAGTAAAAGTCCAGATTTCTCCCATAGTAACCTTAGGCATGCCCTAGTAGCAAAGAAGCATGTGTTAAAATAATGCTGCAGCACGGTTACGTATTTCAAGACTCATTGTGCACTCACGTTCGTTGTAACATCTGGGAAAGGGCGCTGAATGCCGTTTAACTCTTCTGTTGCGTTTCAGTCCCAGGAAGCAAATGGGTTCGTTGGCTTTAAGGCTGTGAATGTGCAGCGGTAATGGCAAAGCCCTGCCCAGATCGCTCGACAGCTCTCATTTGTACAGTATTCACACGGCCTCAGGAACGCCGTTGCAAGCAGCCTTACATTCCATGCTGGCGTAGCCAGCTAGGCATTTGGATTCTTCTGAGAAACACCACTGTGCCTCACACGTGAAACCTGTGGGCTCCCAAACACGTCTCCCTACGGCAGTCGGAAGCTAGATGTTTAGTTCCAGCCTGAAAGCAACGGACAGCTTTCCCTGTGACAATGTTGGACTTCTGGGACCATCCAGATTCACCAAGGCCTACCTTTTGCCCGGCGGGGGAATGCTCTTCTGCACGTACAGCACTCCCCACGTGAAAACCTTTCTTAGCAGAAGGAGGCAGTCTTTCCCTAGTACTAGATAGCTAGGCAGAATCTTCAGATAAACATGCTGTGTCATCAAGCTTGAAAGTGGGACTTCGATGGGAACTTTCGCATTCTCCCGTTTTGAAGCGACTTGCTTTGGGCTTCAAAGCTGCCTGAACAGCACCAGCCGCCCAACTTCTCTTCACTGCAGGATTGTCGCTGTGCGCCAAGGCTGCGTTTTCTCAATGTCAATAATGTGCTGTCGCTAGTGGGAAGCAGCCGCATAGCACAGGGAGATCAGCCAGGTGCTTTGTGACCACCTAGCGGGGAGGGATAGGGAGGGTGGGAGGGAGGGAGATGCAAGAGGGAAGAGATATGGGAACATATGTATATCTATAACTGATTCACTTTGTTTTAAAGCAGAAACTAACACACAATTGTAAAGCAATTATACTTCAATAAAGATGATAAAAAAAAAAACAAACTGTGCTGTCTATTCCTAACTAGAAACTCATCGCACTGCACTCCAGATTCAGCTCCGGCCAAATGAAAGGTGACATAAGGCCTCCAGGTAAGGTCCAGTGTTTCACATCTGCAGAGTTGGGTGTGCAGTGGTATCCACGAAGCCATACTCTGAAATGGAGTGCCTTAACTCTGCTATGCCCCTAGGGAAACATAGGACAGTCGATCGTGCACCAATTTCGCATGATGCCTGCTGTATGCCTGAAGAGCGGTCGCTGGCTTCTGAGGAACCCTGGGCGAAATAGGCCCCCGTAAGCACTCTTCACATTGATAGCAAGGGCAACGTACTCCTCTCTGGGTTGCCTAGGTAGAGTGTTCTATTCGTCAAATAGCCTCGCGAAAGCAGCGCCTGGCAGACTCTCTTTGCAAGTGGATCGGCCTCAGTGAGTGAAACAAAACTGCACTGCGAATACACAAAGCGCTGACGATTCAGTCCAGGACACAGGACAGCACTCTCACAGAAGCGAAAGCTAAGCTTTGCATCCAGCCTGAAGACCAGGACATTTTTCACGCTTAACACTATTAAGTATGTGCAAGAGCCATGGTCACCGAGGCCTACCTAAGTTAATGAAATACTTACCCAGTTCATCCTATGCAGAGGTCCCTGTGCCCAAAGGGTCTGAAAGGAAGGGTCCTGTGGGTCCGGTGTGTTTCCTTGACGTAGTTAGAAACTACTGAGGATAACCTTAGGAGCTCAAGATTGAAACCGGGCAACCCTGGCAAAACTTTAATTTCTTCCGTGGTAGGCGAGACAGGTGCGGTTTGAAAGCTGCCTGAAAATCACTCCTGCTGCCCATCTTTCTTTGCTGCCTGACGGCATCACGAAAGAACTTGAGTGTAATCGTATGAGGCATGCTGGTTTGGGTTCCTTGCTGGGAGCTCCTCGAGGAGCACAATGGAGCTTGGCGGCAAAGAACTGGCACGCCTGTGCTCAAGTAAAAGTCCAGATTTCTCCCACAGTAAGCTTAGCTATGCCCTAGTAGCGAAGGAGCATGTGTTAAAGGAAGGCTGCAACACTGTTACGTATTTCACGACTCATTGTGCACTCACTTTCGTTGTACCATCTGTGAAAGGGCACTGAATACCGTCCAAAACTTCTGCTGCGTTTGAGTCACAGGAAGCAACTGGGTTCGTTGGCTTTAAGACTGTGAACCTGCAGCGGTAATGGCAGAGCCCTGCCCGGATCGCTCGACAGCTCTTGTTTGTACAGCATTCAAACGGCCTCAGGAACGCCGTTCCAAGCAGCCTTACATTCCATGCTGGCGTAGCCAGGGAGGCATTTGGATTCTTCTGAGAAACACCACTGTGCCTCACAAGTGAAACCTGTGGGCTCCCAATTACGTCTCCCTACGGCAGCCTGAAGCGATAGGTTTAGTTCCAGCCTGAAACCAACGGACAGCTTTACCTGTGACAATGCTGGACTTCTGGGACCATCCAGATTCACCAAGGCCTAACTTTTGCCTGGCGGGGGAATGCTCTTCTGCACGTACAGCACTCACCACGTGAAAACCTTTCTTAGCAGAAGGAAGCAGTCTTTCCCTAGTAGTAGAGAGGGATGCAGAATTTTCAGATAAACCTGCTGTGTCCTCAGGCTTGAAAGTGGGACACCGATGGGAACGTTTGCATTCTCCTGGAATGGCAGCCACTTGCTTTGGGCTTCAAAGCTGCCTGAACAGCCCTAGGGGCCCAACTTCTCTTCACTGCAGGATTGTCGCTGTGGGCCAAGGCTACGTTCTCTTAATGGCAATAATGGGCTGGCAATTGCTTTCTAGAAACTCATCCAACTGCACTCCAGATTCAGCTCCATACAAATGAAAGGTGACCTAAGTCCTCAGGGTAAGGTCCAGTGTTTCACATCAGCAGAGTTGAGTGTGCAGAGGTAGCCACGAAGCCATACTCTGAAAAGGAGTGCCTTAACTCTGCTATGCCCCTGGGGACACATAGGGCAGTGGATCGTGCACCAATCTCTCATGATGACCACTGTGTGCTAGAAGAACGGCCGCTGGCTTCTGAGGAGCCCTAGGCGAAGTAGGCCCCCAGGAAGCACTCTTCACATTCATAGCAAGGGCAACGTACTCCTTTCTGGGATGCCTAGGTAGAGTGTTCCAATCGTCATAGAGCCTAGCGAAAGCAGCGCCTGGCAGACTCTCTTTGCAAGTGGATCGTCCTCAGTGACTGAAACAGGTCTGCACTGCTACGGCACAATGTGCTTGTGATTCATTCTGGGACACAGGATAGCACTCTCACAGAAGCGAAAGCTAACCTTTACATCCAGCCTGAAGACCAGTCCATTTTTCACACTTCACACTGTTAAGAATGTGCAAGAGCCATGGTCACCGAGGCCTACCTAAGGTACTGAAATACTTACCCATTTCATCCTATGCAGAGGTCCCTGTGCCCAAAGGGTCTCCATGGAAGAGCCCTGTGGATCCCGTGTGTTTCCTTGAGGTAGTCAGAAACTACTGAGGATAACCTCATGAGGTCAAGTTTAAAACCGGGCAACCCTGGCAAAACCTTCATTTCTTCCGTGGTAGGCGAGACAGGTGCGGTTTGAAAGCTGCCTGAAAATCACTCCTGCTGCCCATCTTCTCTTTGCTGCCTGACGGCATCACGAAAGAACTTGAGTGTAATCGTATGAGGCATGCTGGTCTCGGTTCCATGCTAGGAGCTCCTCCAGGAGCACACTGGAGCTTGGCGGCAAAGAACTGGCAACCCTGTGCTCAAGTAAAAGTCCAGATTTCTCCCATAGGAAGCTTAGCTATGCCCTAATAGCGAAGAAGCACGTGTTAAAGGAAGGCTGCAACACTGTTACGTATTTCACGAATCATTGTGCACTCACGTTCGTTGTAACATCTGTGAAAGGGCGGTGAATGCCGTCCAACTCTTCTGTTGCGTTTGAGTCCCAGGAAGCAAATGGGTTCGTTGGCTTTAAGGCTGTGAATGTGCAGCGGTAATGGCAAAGCCCTGCCCAGATCGCTCGACAGCTCTCGTTTGTACAGCATTCAAACGGCCTCAGGAACGCCGTTCCAAGCAGCCTTACATTCCATGCTGGCGTTGCCAGGGAGGCATTTGGATTCTTCTGAGAAACACCACTGTGCCTCACAAGTGAAACCTGTGGGCTCCCAAATAAGTCTCCCTACGGCATTTGGAAGCTAGATATTTAGTTCCATCCTGAAAACAACGGACAGCTTTACCTGTGACAATTGTGGACTTCTGGGACCATCCAGATTCACCAAGGCCTACCTTTTGCCCGGCGGGGGAATGCTCTTCTGCACGTACAGCACTCCACACGTGAAAACCTTTCTTAGCAGAAGGAGGCAGTCTTTCCCTAGTACTAGATAGCTAGGCAGAATCTTCAGATAAACATGCTGTGTCATCAAGCTTGAAAGTGGGACACCGATGGGAACGTTCTCATTCTCATGGAATGGAAGCCACTTGCTTTGGGTTTCAAAGCTGCCTGAACAGCCCTAGCGGCCCAACTTCTCTTCACTGCAGTATTGTCACTGTGGGCCAAGGCTACGTTCTTTCAATGTCAATAATGTGCTGGCAATTCCTTTCTAAAAACTCATCCCACTGCACTCCAGAATCAGATCCGTACAAATGAAAGGTCACCTAAGTCCTCAAGGTAATGTCCAGTGTTTCACATCAGCAGAGTTGGGTGTGCAGTGGTAGCCACGAAGCCATACTCTGAAAAGGAGTGCCTTAACTCTGCTATGCCCCTGGGGACGCATAGGGCAGTGTATCGTGAACTAATTTCTCATGATAACTGCTGTGTGCTAGAAGAGCGGCCGTTGGCTTCTGAGGATCCATAGGCGAAATAGGCCCCCGTGAAACACTCTTCACTTTCATAGCAAGGGCAACGTACTCATTTCTGGGTTGCCTAGTTACAGTGTTCCAGTCGTCAAAGAACCTCGCAAAAGCAGCGCCTGGCAGACTCTCTTTGCAAGTCGATTGGCCTCAGTGCCTGAAACAGAACTGCACTGCTACTGCACAATGTGCTTGTGATTCAGTCTGGGACACAGGACAGCACTCTCACAGAAGCGAAAGCTAAGCATTGCATCCAGCCTGAAGACCAGTACATTTTTCAAACTTCACACTGTCAAGTATGTGCAAGAGCCTTGGTCACCAAGGCCTACCTAAGGTATTGAAATACTTACCCAGTTAATCCTATGCAGAAGTCCCTGTGCCCAAAGGGTCTCCATGGAAGATCCCTGTGGGTCAAGTTTGTTTCCTTTAAGTAGACAGAAACTACTGAGGATAACCTTATGAGCTCAAGTTTGAAATCGTGCAACCCTGGCAAAACCTGCATTTCGTCCGTGGTAGGCGAGACAGTTGTGGTTTGAAAGCTTCCTGAAAAAAACTCCTGCTGCCCATCTTCTCTTTCCTGCCTGACGGCGTCAAGAAACAACTAGAATGTAATTGTCTGAGGCATGGTGGTCTCAGTTCCTTGCTGGGAGCTCCTCCAGGAGCACACTGGAGATTGCCGGCAAAGAAATGGCACCCCTGGCCTCAAGTAAAAGTCCAGATTTCTCCCATAGTAACCTTAGGCATGCCCTAGTAGCAAAGAAGCATGTGTTAAAATAATGCTGCAGCACGGTTACGTATTTCAAGACTCATTGTGCACTCACGTTCGTTGTAACATCTGGGAAAGGGCGCTGAATGCCGTTTAACTCTTCTGTTGCGTTTCAGTCCGAGGAAGCAAATGGGTTCGTTGGCTTTAAGGCTGTGAATGTGCAGCGGTAATGGCAAAGCCCTGCCCAGATCGCTCGACAGCTCTCATTTGTACAGCATTCAAACGGCCTCAGGAACGCCATTCCAAGCAGCCTTACATTCCATGCTGGCGTAGCCAGCTAGGCATTTGGATTCTTCTGAGAAACACCACTGTGCCTCACACGTGAAACCTGTGGGCTCCCAAACTCGTCTCCCTACGGCAGTCGGAAGCTAGATGTTTAGTTCCAGCCTGAAAGCAACGGACAGCTTTCCCTGTGACAATGTTGGACTTCTGGGACCATCCAGATTCACCAAGGCCTACCTTTTGCCCGGCGGGGGAATGCTCTTCTGC
Organism: Balaenoptera acutorostrata; assembly: GCF_949987535.1. Classification (NCBI taxonomy): domain Eukaryota; kingdom Metazoa; phylum Chordata; class Mammalia; order Artiodactyla; family Balaenopteridae; genus Balaenoptera; species Balaenoptera acutorostrata. The sequence continues at coordinate 57,984,220 of NC_080078.1, forward strand.
ACGTACAGCACTCCCCACGTGAAAACCTTTCTTAGCAGAAGGAGGCAGTCTTTCCCTAGTACTAGATAGCTAGGCAGAATCTTCAGATAAACATGCTGTGTCATCAAGCTTGAAAGTGGGACTTCGATGGGAACTTTCGCATTCTCCCGTTTTGAAGCGACTTGCTTTGGGCTTCAAAGCTGCCTGAACAGCACCAGCCGCCCAACTTCTCTTCACTGCAGGATTGTCGCTGTGCGCCAAGGCTGCGTTTTCTCAATGTCAATAATGTGCTGTCGCTAGTGGGAAGCAGCCGCATAGCACAGGGAGATCAGCCAGGTGCTTTGTGACCACCTAGCGGGGAGGGATAGGGAGGGTGGGAGGGAGGGAGATGCAAGAGGGAAGAGTTATGGGAACACATGTATATCTATAACTGATTCACTTTGTTTTTTTTTTTTTTTTTTTTTTTTTCACTTTTTTTTTTTTTTTTCACTTTGTTTTAAAGCAGAAACTAACTCACAATTGTAAAGCAATTATACTTCAATAAAGATGATTAAAACAAAACTGTGCTGTCTATTCCTAACTAGAAACTCATCGCACTGCACACCAGATTCAGCTCCGGCCAAATGAAAGGTGACATAAGGCCTCCAGGTAAGGTCCAGTGTTTCACATCTGCAGAGTTGGGTGTGCAGTGGTATCCACGAAGCCATACTCTGAAATGGAGTGCCTTAACTCTGCTATGCCCCTAGGGAAACATAGGACAGTCGATCGTGCACCAATTTCGCATGATGCCTGCTGTATGCCTGAAGAGCGGTCGCTGGCTTCTGAGGAACCCTGGGCGAAATAGGCCCCCGTAAGCACTCTTCACATTGATAGCAAGGGCAACGTACTCCTCTCTGGGTTGCCTAGGTAGAGTGTTCTATTCGTCAAATAGCCTCGCGAAAGCAGCGCCTGGCAGACTCTCTTTGCAAGTGGATCGGCCTCAGTGAGTGAAACAAAACTGCACTGCGAATACACAAAGCGCTGACGATTCAGTCCAGGACACAGGACAGCACTCTCACAGAAGCGAAAGCTAAGCTTTGCATCCAGCCTGAAGACCAGGACATTTTTCACGCTTAACACTATTAAGTATGTGCAAGAGCCATGGTCACCGAGGCCTACCTAAGTTAATGAAATACTTACCCAGTTCATCCTATGCAGAGGTCCCTGTGCCCAAAGGGTCTGAAAGGAAGGGTCCTGTGGGTCCGGTGTGTTTCCTTGACGTAGTTAGAAACTACTGAGGATAACCTTAGGAGCTCAAGATTGAAACCGGGCAACCCTGGCAAAACCTTCATTTCTTCCGTGGTAGGCGAGACAGGTGCGGTTTCAAAGCTGCCTGAAAATCACTCCTGCTGCCCATCTTTCTTTGCTGCCTGACGGCATCACGAAAGAACTTGAGTGTAATCGTATGAGGCATGCTGGTTTCGGTACCTTGCTGGGAGCTCCTCCAGGAGCACAATGGAGCTTGGCGGCAAAGAACTGGCACGCCTGTGCTCAAGTAAAAGTCCAGATTTCTCCCATAGTAAGCTTAGCTATGCCCTAGTAGCGAAGGAGCATGTGTTAAAGGAAGGCTGCAACACTGTTACGTATTTCACGACTCATTGTGCACTCACGTTCGTTGTAACATCTGTGAAAGGGCACTGAATACCGTCCAAAACTTCTGCTGCGTTTGAGTCCCAGGAAGCAACTGGGTTCGTTGGCTTTAAGACTGTGAACCTGCAGCGGTAATGGCAGAGCCCTGCCCGGATCGCTCGACAGCTCTCGTTTGTACAGCATTCAAACGGCCTCAGGAACGCCGTTCCAAGCAGCCTTACATTCCATGCTGGCGTAGCCAGGGAGGCATTTGGATTCTTCTGAGAAACACCACTGTGCCTCACAAGTGAAACCTGTGGGCTCCCAATTACGTCTCCCTACGGCAGCCTGAAGCGATAGGTTTAGTTCCAGCCTGAAACCAATGGACAGCTTTCCCTGTGACAATGCTGAACTTCTGGGACCATCCAGATTCACCAAGGCCTAACTTTTGCCCGGCGGGGGAATGCTCTTCTGCACGTACAGCACTCACCACGTGAAAACCTTTCTTAGCAGAAGGAAGCAGTCTTTCCCTAGTAGTAGAGAGGGAGGCAGAATTTTCAGATAAACCTGCTGTGTCATCAGGCTTGAAAGTGGGACACCGATGGGAACGTTTGCATTCTCCTGGAATGGCAGCCACTTGCTTTGGGCTTCAAAGCTGCCTGAACAGCCCTAGGGGCGCAACTTCTCTTCACTGCAGGATTGTCGCTGTGGGCCAAGGCTGCGTTCTGTCAATGGCAATAATGTGCTGTCGCTAGTGGGAAGCAGCCGCATAGCACAGGGAGATCAGCCAGGTGCTTTGTGACCACCTAGCGGGGAGGGATAGGGAGGGTGGGAGGGAGGGAGATGCAAGAGGGAAGAGATATGGGAACATATGTATATCTATAACTGATTCACTTTGTTTTAAAGCAGAAACTAACACACAATTGTAAAGCAATTATACTTCAATAAAGATGATAAAAAAAAAAAACAAAAAACTGTGCTGTCTATTCCTAACTAGAAACTCATCGCACTGCACTCCAGATTCAGCTCCGGCCAAATGAAAGGTGACATAAGGCCTCCAGGTAAGGTCCAGTGTTTCACATCTGCAGAGTTGGGTGTGCAGTGGTATCCACGAAGCCATACTCTGAAATGGAGTGCCTTAACTCTGCTATGCCCCTAGGGAAACATAGGACAGTCGATCGTGCACCAATTTCGCATGATGCCTGCTGTATGCCTGAAGAGCGGTCTCTGGCTTCTGAGGAACCCTGGGCGAAATAGGCCCCCGTAAGCACTCTTCACATTGATAGCAAGGGCAACGTACTCCTCTCTGGGTTGCCTAGGTAGAGTGTTCTATTCGTCAAATAGCCTCGCGAAAGCAGCGCCTGGCAGACTCTCTTTGCAAGTGGATCGGCCTCAGTGAGTGAAACAAAACTGCACTGCGAATACACAAAGCGCTGACGATTCAGTCCAGGACACAGGACAGCACTCTCACAGAAGCGAAAGCTAAGCTTTGCATCCAGCCTGAAGACCAGGACATTTTTCACGCTTAACACTATTAAGTATGTGCAAGAGCCATGGTCACCGAGGCCTACCTAAGTTAATGAAATACTTACCCAGTTCATCCTATGCAGAGGTCCCTGTGCCCAAAGGGTCTGAAAGGAAGGGTCCTGTGGGTCCGGTGTGTTTCCTTGACGTAGTTAGAAACTACTGAGGATAACCTTAGGAGCTCAAGTTTGAAACCGGGCAACCCTGGCAAAACCTTCATTTCTTCCGTGGTAGGCGAGACAGGTGCGGTTTGAAAGCTGCCTGAAAATCACTCCTGCTGCCCATCTTTCTTTGCTGCCTGACGGCATCACGAAAGAACTTGAGTGTAATCGTATGAGGCATGCTGGTTTCGGTACCTTGCTGGGAGCTCCTCCAGGAGCACAATGGAGCTTGGCGGCAAAGAACTGGCACGCCTGTGCTCAAGTAAAAGTCCAGATTTCTCCCATAGTAAGCTTAGCTATGCCCTAGTAGCGAAGGAGCATGTGTTAAAGGAAGGCTGCAACACTGTTACGTATTTCACGACTCATTGTGCACTCACGTTCGTTGTAACATCTGTGAAAGGGCACTGAATACCGTCCAAAACTTCTGCTGCGTTTGAGTCCCAGGAAGCAACTGGGTTCGTTGGCTTTAAGACTGTGAACCTGCAGCGGTAATGGCAGAGCCCTGCCCGGATCGCTCGACAGCTCTCGTTTGTACAGCATTCAAACGGCCTCAGGAACGCCGTTCCAAGCAGCCTTACATTCCATGCTGGCGTAGCCAGGGAGGCATTTGGATTCTTCTGAGAAACACCACTGTGCCTCACAAGTGAAACCTGTGGGCTCCCAATTACGTCTCCCTACGGCAGCCTGAAGCGATAGGTTTAGTTCCAGCCTGAAACCAATGGACAGCTTTCCCTGTGACAATGCGGGACTTGTGGGACCATCCAGATTCACCAAGGCCTAACTTTTGCCCGGCGGGGGAATGCTCTTCTGCACGTACAGCACTCACCACGTGAAAACCTTTCTTAGCAGAAGGAAGCAGTCTTTCCCTAGTAGTAGAGAGGGAGGCAGAATTTTCAGATAAACCTGCTGTGTCCTCAGGCTTGAAAGTGGGACACCGATGGGAACGTTTGCATTCTCCTGGAATGGCAGCCACTTGCTTTGGGCTTCAAAGCTGCCTGAACAGCCCTAGGGGCGCAACTTCTCTTCACTGCAGAATTGTCGCTGTGGGCCAAGGCTGCGTTCTGTCAATGGCAATAATGTGCTGTCGCTAGTGGGAAGCAGCCGCATAGCACAGGGAGATCAGCCAGGTGCTTTGTGACCACCTAGCGGGGAGGGATAGGGAGGGTGGGAGGGAGGGAGATGCAAGAGGGAAGAGATATGGGAACATATGTATATCTATAACTGATTCACTTTGTTTTAAAGCAGAAACTAACACACAATTGTAAAGCAATTATACTTCAATAAAGATGATAAAAAAAAAAACAAAAAACTGTGCTGTCTATTCCTAACTAGAAACTCATCGCACTGCACTCCAGATTCAGCTCCGGCCAAATGAAAGGTGACATAAGGCCTCCAGGTAAGGTCCAGTGTTTCACATCTGCAGAGTTGGGTGTGCAGTGGTATCCACGAAGCCATACTCTGAAATGGAGTGCCTTAACTCTGCTATGCCCCTAGGGAAACATAGGACAGTCAATCGTGCACCAATTTCGCATGATGCCTGCTGTATGCCTGAAGAGCGGTCGCTGGCTTCTGAGGAACCCTGGGCGAAATAGGCCCCCGTAAGCACTCTTCACATTGATAGCAAGGGCAACGTACTCCTCTCTGGGTTGCCTAGGTAGAGTGTTCTATTCGTCAAATAGCCTCGCGAAAGCAGCGCCTGGCAGACTCTCTTTGCAAGTGGATCGGCCTCAGTGAGTGAAACAAAACTGCACTGCGAATACACAAAGCGCTGACGATTCAGTCCAGGACACAGGACAGCACTCTCACAGAAGCGAAAGCTAAGCTTTGCATCCAGCCTGAAGACCAGGACATTTTTCACGCTTAACACTATTAAGTATGTGCAAGAGCCATGGTCACCGAGGCCTACCTAAGTTAATGAAATACTTACCCAGTTCATCCTATGCAGAGGTCCCTGTGCCCAAAGGGTCTGAAAGGAAGGGTCCTGTGGGTCCGGTGTGTTTCCTTGACGTAGTTAGAAACTACTGAGGATAACCTTAGGAGCTCAAGATTGAAACCGGGCAACCCTGGCAAAACTTTAATTTCTTCCGTGGTAGGCGAGACAGGTGCGGTTTGAAAGCTGCCTGAAAATCACTCCTGCTGCCCATCTTTCTTTGCTGCATGACGGCATCACGAAAGAACTTGAGTGTAATCGTATGAGGCATGCTGGTTTGGGTTCCATGCTAGGAGCTCCTCCAGGAGCACACTGGAGCTTGGCGGCAAAGAACTGGCACCCCTGTGCTCAAGTAAAAGTCCAGATTTCTCCCATAGGAAGCTTAGCTATGCCCTAATAGCGAAGAAGCATGTGTTAAAGGAAGGCTGAAACATTGTTACGTATTTCACGACTCATTGTGCACTCACGTTGGTTGTAACATTTGTGAAAGGGCAATGAATGCCGTCCAAATCTTCTGCTGCGTTTGAGTCCCAGGAAGCAACTGGGTTCGGTGGCTTTAAGGCTGTGAACGTGCAGCGGTAATGGCAAAGCCCTGCCCGGATCGCTCGACAGCTCTCGTTTGTACAGCATTCAAACGGCCTCAGGAACGCCGTTTCAAGCAGCCTTACATTCCATGCTGGCGTAGCCAGGGAGGCATTTGGATTCTTCTGAGAAACACCACTGTGCCTCACAAGTGAAACCTGTGGGCTCCCAATTACGTCTCCCTACGGCAGCCTGAAGCGATAGGTTTAGTTCCAGCCTGAAACCAATGGACAGCTTTCCCTGTGACAATGCTGGACTTCTGGGACCATACAGATTCACCAAGGCCTAACATTTGCCCGGCGGGGGAATGCTCTTCTGCACGTACAGCACTCACCACGTGAAAACCTTTCTTAGCAGAAGGAAGCAGTCTTTCCCTAGTAGTAGAGAGGGAGGCAGAATTTTCAGATAAACCTGCTGTGTCCTCAGGCTTGAAAGTGGGACACCGATGGGAACGTTTGCATTCTCCTGGAATGGCAGCCACTTGCTTTGGGCTTCAAAGCTGCCTGAACAGCCCTAGGGGCCCAACTTCTCTTCACTGCAGGATTGTCGTTGTGGGCCAAGGCTGCGTTCTCTCAATGGCAATAATGGGATGGCAATTGCTTTCTAGAAACTCATCCAACTGCACTCCAGATTCAGCTCCATACAAATGAAAGGTGACCTAAGTCCTCAGGGTAAAGTCCAGTGTTTCACTTCAGCAGAGTTGAGTGTGCAGGGGTAGCCACGAAGCCATACTCTGCAAAGGAGTGCCTTAACTCTGCTATGCCCCTGGGGACACATAGGGCAGTGGATCGTGCACCAATCTCTCATGATGACCACTGTGTGCTAGAAGAACGGCCGCTGGCTTCTGAGGAGCCCTAGGCGAAGTAGGCCCCCAGGAAGCACTCTTCACATTCATAGCAAGGGCAACGTACTCCTTTCTGGGATGCCTAGTAGAGTGTTCCAATCGTCATAGAGCCTAGCGAAAGCAGCGCCTGGCAGACTCTCTTTGCAAGTGGATCGTCCTCAGTGACTGAAACAGGTCTGCACTGCTACGGCACAATGTGCTTGTGATTCAGTCTGGGACACAGGATAGCACTCTCACAGAAGCGAAAGCTAACCTTTACATCCAGCCTGAAGACCAGTCCATTTTTCACACTTCACACTGTTAAGAATGTGCAAGAGCCATGGTCACCGAGGCCTACCTAAGGTACTGAAATACTTACCCATTTCATCCTATGCAGAGGTCCCTGTGCCCAAAGGGTCTCCATGGAAGAGCCCTGTGAGTCCCGTGTGTTTCTTTGACGTAGTTAGAAACTACTGAGGATAGCCTTAGGAGCTCTAGGTTGAAACCGGGCAACCCTGGCAAAACATTAATTTCGTCCGTGGTAGGCGAGACACTGCGGTTTGAAAGCTGTCGGAAAAAGGCTCCTGTTGCCCATCTTCTCTGAGCTGCCTGAAGGCGTCACGAAAAAACTGTGAGAGTACTCGTATGAGGCATGCTGGTCTCAGTTCCTTGCTGGGAGCTCCTCCAGGATCACACTGGAGATTGCCGGCAAAGAAATGGCACCCCTGGCCTCAAGTAAAAGTCCAGATTTCTCCCATAGTAACCTTAGGCATGCCCTAGTAGCGAAGAAGTATGTGTTAAAATAATGCTGGAGCACTGTTACGTATTTCAAGACTCATTGTGCACTCACGTTCGTTGTAACATCTGTGAAAGGGCGCTGAATGCCGTCCAACTCTTCTGTTGCGTTTGAGTCCCAGGAAGCAAATGGGTTCGTTGGCTTTAAGGCTGTGAATGTGCAGCGGTAATGGCAAAGCCCTGCCCAGATCGCTCGACAGCTCTCGTTTGTACAGCATTCAAACGGCCTCAGGAACGCCATTCCAAGCAGCCTTACATTCCATGCTGGCGTTGCCAGGGAGGCATTTGGATTCTTCTGAGAAACACCACTGTGCCTCACAAGTGAAACCTGTGGGCTCCCAAATAAGTCTCCCTACGGCAGTCGGAAGCTAGATATTTAGTTCCAGCCTGAAAACAACGGACAGCTTTACCTGTGACAATTGTGGACTTCTGGGACCATCCAGATTCACCAAGGCCTAACTTTTGCCCGGCGGGGGAATGCTCTTCTGCACGTACAGCACTCCACACGTGAAAACCTTTCTTAGCAGAAGGAGGCAGTCTTTCCCTAGTACTAGATAGCTAGGCAGAATCTTCAGATAAACATGCTGTGTCATCAAGCTTGAAAGTGGGACACCGATGGGAACGTTCGCATTCTCCTGGAATGGAAGCCACTTGCTTTGGGTTTCAAAGCTGCCTGAACAGCCCTAGCGGCCCAACTTCTCTTCACTGCAATATTGTCACTGTGGGCCAAGGCTACGTTCTTTCAATGTCAATAATGTGCTGGCAATTCCTTTCTAAAAACTCATCCCACTGCACTCCAGAATCAGATCCGTACAAATGAAAGGTCACCTAAGTCCTCAAGGTAATGTCCAGTGTTTCACATCAGCAGAGTTGGGTGTGCAGGGGTAGCCACGAAGCCATACTCTGAAAAGGAGTGCCTTAACTCTGCTATGCCCCTGGGGACGCATAGCGCAGTGTATCGTGAACGAATTTCTCATGGTGACTGCTGTGTGCTAGAAGAGCGGCCGTTGGCTTCTGAGGAACCATAGGCGAAATAGGCCCCCGTGAAACACTCTTCACTTTCATAGCAAGGGCAACGTACTCATTTCTGGGTTGCCTAGTTACAGTGTTCCAGTCGTCAAAGAACCTCGCAAAAGCAGCGCCTGGCAGACTCTCTTTGCAAGTCGATTGGCCTCAGTGCCTGAAACAGAACTGCACTGCTACTGCACAATGTGCTTGTGATTCAGTCTGGGACACAGGACAGCACTCTCACAGAAGCGAAAGCTAAGCATTGCATCCAGCCTGAAGACCAGTACATTTTTCAAACTTCACACTGTCAAGTATGTGCAAGAGCCTTGGTCACCAAGGCCTACCTAAGGTATTGAAATACTTACCCAGTTAATCCTATGCAGAAGTCCCTGCGCCCAAAGGGTCTCCATGGAAGATCCCTGTGGGTCAAGTTTGTTTCCTTTAAGTAGACAGAAACTACTGAGGATAACCTTATGAGCTCAAGTTTGAAATCGTGCAACCCTGGCAAAAGCTTAATTTTGTCCGTGGTAGGCGAGACAGTTGTGGTTTGAAAGCTTCCTGAAAAAAACTCCTGCTGCCCATCTTCTCTTTCCTGCCTGACGGCGTCAAGAAACAACTAGAATGTAATTGTCTGAGGCATGGTGGTCTCAGTTCCTTGCTGGGAGCTCCTCCAGGAGCACACTGGAGATTGCCGGCAAAGAAATGGCACCCCTGGCCTCAAGTAAAAGTCCAGATTTCTCCCATAGTAACCTTAGGCATGCCCTAGTAGCAAAGAAGCATGTGTTAAAATAATGCTGCAGCACGGTTACGTATTTCAAGACTCATTGTGCACTCACGTTCGTTGTAACATCTGTGAAAGGGCGCTGAATGTCGTTTAACTCTTCTGTTGCGTTTCAGTCCCAGGAAGCAAATGGGTTCGTTGGCTTTAAGGCTGTGAATGTGCAGCGGTAATGGCAAAGCCCTGCCCAGATCGCTCGACAGCTCTCATTTGTACAGCATTCAAACGGCCTCAGGAACGCCGTTGCAAGCAGCCTTACATTCCATGCTGGCGTAGCCAGCTAGGCATTTGGATTCTTCTGAGAAACACCACTGTGCCTCACACGTGAAACCTGTGGGCTCCCAAACACGTCTCCCTACGGCAGTCGGAAGCTAGATGTTTAGTTCCAGCCTGAAACCAACGGACAGCTTTCCCTGTGACAATGTTGGACTTCTGGGACCATCCAGATTCACCAAGGCCTACCTTATGCCCGGCGGGGGAATGCTCTTGTGCACGTACAGCACTCCCCACGTGAAAACCTTTCTTAGCAGAAGGAGGCAGTCTTTCCCTAGTACTAGATAGCTAGGCAGAATCTTCAGATAAACATGCTGTGTCATCAAGCTTGAAAGTGGGACTTCGATGGGAACTTTCGCATTCTCCCGTTTTGAAGCGACTTGCTTTGGGCTTCAAAGCTGCCTGAACAGCACCAGCCGCCCAACTTCTCTTCACTGCAGGATTGTCGCTGTGCGCCAAGGCTGCGTTTTCTCAATGTCAATAATGTGCTGTCGCTAGTGGGAAGCAGCCGCATAGCACAGGGAGATCAGCCAGGTGCTTTGTGACCACCTAGCGGGGAGGGATAGGGAGGGTGGGAGGGAGGGAGATGCAAGAGGGAAGAGATATGGTAACATATGTATATCTATAACTGATTCACTTTGTTTTAAAGCAGAAATTAACACACAATTATAAAGCAATTATACTTCAATAAAGATGATAAAAAAAAAACAAAAAACTGTGCTGTCTATTCCTAACTAGAAACTCATCGCACTGCACTCCAGATTCAGCTCCGGCCAAATGAAAGGTGACATAAGGCCTCCAGGTAAGGTCCAGTGTTTCACATCTGCAGAGTTGGGTGTGCAGTGGTATCCACGAAGCCATACTCTGAAATGGAGTGCCTTAACTCTGCTATGCCCCTAGGGAAACATAGGACAGTCGATCGTGCACCAATTTCGCATGATGCCTGCTGTATGCCTGAAGAGCGGTCGCTGGCTTCTGAGGAACCCTGGGCGAAATAGGCCCCCATAAGCACTCTTCACATTGATAGCAAGGGCAACGTACTCCTCTCTGGGTTGCCTAGGTAGAGTGTTCTATTCGTCAAATAGCCTCGCGAAAGCAGCGCCTGGCAGACTCTCTTTGCAAGTGGATCAGCCTCAGTGAGTGAAACAAAACTGCACTGCGAATACACAAAGCGCTGACGATTCAGTCCAGGACACAGGACAGCACTCTCACAGAAGCGAAAGCTAAGCTTTGCATCCAGCCTGAAGACCAGGACATTTTTCACGCTTAACACTATTAAGTATGTGCAAGAGCCATGGTCACCGAGGCCTACCTAAGGTATTGAAATACTTACCCATTTCATCCTATGCAGAGGTCCCTGTGCCCAAAGGGTCTCCATGGAAGACCCCTGTGGATTCCGTGTGTTTCCTTGAGGTAGTCAGAAACTACTGAGGATAACCTCATGAGGTCAAGTTTAAAACCGGGCAAGCCTGGCAAAACCTTCATTTCTTCCATGGTAGGCGAGACAGGTGCGGTTTGAAAGCTGCCTGAAAATCACTCCTGCTGCCCATCTTCTCTTTGCTGCCTGACGGCATCACGAAAGAACTTGAGTGTAATCGTATGAGGCATGCTGGTCTCGGTTCCATGCTAGGAGCTCCTCCAGGAGCACACTGGAGCTTGGCGGCAAAGAACTGGCACCCCTGTGCTCAAGTAAAAGTCCAGATTTCTCCCATAGGAAGCTTAGCTATGCCCTAATAGCGAAGAAGCATGTGTTAAAGGAAGGCTGAAACATTGTTACGTATTTCACGACTCATTGTGCACTCACGTTGGTTGTAACATTTGTGAAAGGGCAATGAATGCCGTCCAAATCTTCTGCTGCGTTTGAGTCCCAGGAAGCAACTGGGTTCGGTGGCTTTAAGGCTGTGAACGTGCAGCGGTAATGGCAAAGCCCTGCCCGGATCGCTCGACAGCTCTCGTTTGTACAGCATTCAAACGGCCTCAGGAACGCCGTTTCAAGCAGCCTTACATTCCATGCTGGCGTAGCCAGGGAGGCATTTGGATTCTTCTGAGAAACACCACTGTGCCTCACAAGTGAAACCTGTGGGCTCCCAATTACGTCTCCCTACGGCAGCCTGAAGCGATAGGTTTAGTTCCAGCCTGAAACCAATGGACAGCTTTCCCTGTGACAATGCTGGACTTCTGGGACCATACAGATTCACCAAGGCCTAACATTTGCCCGGCGGGGGAATGCTCTTCTGCACGTACAGCACTCACCACGTGAAAACCTTTCTTAGCAGAAGGAAGCAGTGTTTCCCTAGTAGTAGAGAGGGAGGCAGAATTTTCAGATAAACCTGCTGTGTCCTCAGGCTTGAAAGTGGGACACCGATGGGAACGTTTGCATTCTCCTGGAATGGCAGCCACTTGCTTTGGGCTTCAAAGCTGCCTGAACAGCCCTAGGGGCCCAACTTCTCTTCACTGCAGGATTGTCGTTGTGGGCCAAGGCTGCGTTCTCTCAATGGCAATAATGGGATGGCAATTGCTTTCTAGAAACTCATCCAACTGCACTCCAGATTCAGCTCCATACAAATGAAAGGTGACCTAAGTCCTCAGGGTAAGGTCCAGTGTTTCACTTCAGCAGAGTTGAGTGTGCAGGGGTAGCCACGAAGCCATACTCTGCAAAGGAGTGCCTTAACTCTGCTATGCCCCTGGGGACACATAGGGCAGTGGATCGTGCACCAATCTCTCATGATGACCACTGTGTGCTAGAAGAACGGCCGCTGGCTTCTGAGGAGCCCTAGGCGAAGTAGGCCCCCAGGAAGCACTCTTCACATTCATAGCAAGGGCAACGTACTCCTTTCTGGGATGCCTAGGTAGAGTGTTCCAATCGTCATAGAGCCTAGCGAAAGCAGCGCCTGGCAGACTCTCTTTGCAAGTGGATCGTCCTCAGTGACTGAAACAGGTCTGCACTGCTACGGCACAATGTGCTTGTGATTCAGTCTGGGACACAGGATAGCACTCTCACAGAAGCGAAAGCTAACCTTTACATCCAGCCTGAAGACCAGTCCATTTTTCACACTTCACACTGTTAAGAATGTGCAAGAGCCATGGTCACCGAGGCCTACCTAAGGTACTGAAATACTTACCCATTTCATCCTATGCAGAGGTCCCTGTGCCCAAAGGGTCTCCATGGAAGAGCCCTGTGAGTCCCGTGTGTTTCTTTGACGTAGTTAGAAACTACTGAGGATAGCCTTAGGAGCTCTAGGTTGAAACCGGGCAACCCTGGCAAAACATTAATTTCGTCCGTGGTAGGCGAGACACTGCGGTTTGAAAGCTGTCGGAAAAAGGCTCCTGTTGCCCATCTTCTCTGAGCTGCCTGAAGGCGTCACGAAAAAACTGTGAGAGTACTCGTATGAGGCATGCTGGTCTCAGTTCCTTGCTGGGAGCTCCTCCAGGATCACACTGGAGATTGCCGGCAAAGAAATGGCACCCCTGGCCTCAAGTAAAAGTCCAGATTTCTCCCATAGTAACCTTAGGCATGCCCTAGTAGCGAAGAAGTATGTGTTAAAATAATGCTGGAGCACTGTTACGTATTTCAAGACTCATTGTGCACTCACGTTCGTTGTAACATCTGTGAAAGGGCGCTGAATGCCGTCCAACTCTTCTGTTGCGTTTGAGTCCCAGGAAGCAAATGGGTTCGTTGGCTTTAAGGCTGTGAATGTGCAGCGGTAATGGCAAAGCCCTGCCCAGATCGCTCGACAGCTCTCGTTTGTACAGCATTCAAACGGCCTCAGGAACGCCATTCCAAGCAGCCTTACATTCCATGCTGGCGTTGCCAGGGAGGCATTTGGATTCTTCTGAGAAACACCACTGTGCCTCACAAGTGAAACCTGTGGGCTCCCAAATAAGTCTCCCTACGGCAGTCGGAAGCTAGATATTTAGTTCCAGCCTGAAAACAACGGACAGCTTTACCTGTGACAATTGTGGACTTCTGGGACCATCCAGATTCACCAAGGCCTAACTTTTGCCCGGCGGGGGAATGCTCTTCTGCACGTACAGCACTCCACACGTGAAAACCTTTCTTAGCAGAAGGAGGCAGTCTTTCCCTAGTACTAGATAGCTAGGCAGAATCTTCAGATAAACATGCTGTGTCATCAAGCTTGAAAGTGGGACACCGATGGGAACGTTCGCATTCTCCTGGAATGGAAGCCACTTGCTTTGGGTTTCAAAGCTGCCTGAACAGCCCTAGCGGCCCAACTTCTCTTCACTGCAATATTGTCACTGTGGGCCAAGGCTACGTTCTTTCAATGTCAATAATGTGCTGGCAATTCCTTTCTAAAAACTCATCCCACTGCACTCCAGAATCAGATCCGTACAAATGAAAGGTCACCTAAGTCCTCAAGGTAATGTCCAGTGTTTCACATCAGCAGAGTTGGGTGTGCAGTGGTAACCACGAAGCCATACTCTGAAAAGGAGTGCCTTAACTCTGCTATGCCCCTGGGGACGCATAGCGCAGTGTATCGTGAACGAATTTCTCATGGTGACTGCTGTGTGCTAGAAGAGCGGCCGTTGGCTTCTGAGGAACCATAGGCGAAATAGGCCCCCGTGAAACACTCTTCACTTTCATAGCAAGGGCAACGTACTCATTTCTGGGTTGCCTAGTTACAGTGTTCCAGTCGTCAAAGAACCTCGCAAAAGCAGCGCCTGGCAGACTCTCTTTGCAAGTCGATTGGCCTCAGTGCCTGAAACAGAACTGCACTGCTACTGCACAATGTGCTTGTGATTCAGTCTGGGACACAGGACAGCACTCTCACAGAAGCGAAAGCTAAGCATTGCATCCAGCCTGAAGACCAGTACATTTTTCAAACTTCACACTGTCAAGTATGTGCAAGAGCCTTGGTCACCAAGGCCTACCTAAGGTATTGAAATACTTACCCAGTTAATCCTATGCAGAAGTCCCTGTGCCCAAAGGGTCTCCATGGAAGATCCCTGTGGGTCAAGTTTGTTTCCTTTAAGTAGACAGAAACTACTGAGGATAACCTTATGAGCTCAAGTTTGAAATCGTGCAACCCTGGCAAAAGCTTAATTTTGTCCGTGGTAGGCGAGACAGTTGTGGTTTGAAAGCTTCCTGAAAAAAACTCCTGCTGCCCATCTTCTCTTTCCTGCCTGACGGCGTCAAGAAACAACTAGAATGTAATTGTCTGAGGCATGGTGGTCTCAGTTCCTTGCTGGGAGCTCCTCCAGGAGCACACTGGAGATTGCCGGCAAAGAAATGGCACCCCTGGCCTCAAGTAAAAGTCCAGATTTCTCCCATAGTAACCTTAGGCATGCCCTAGTAGCAAAGAAGCATGTGTTAAAATAATGCTGCAGCACGGTTACGTATTTCAAGACTCATTGTGCACTCACGTTCGTTGTAACATCTGGGAAAGGGCGCTGAATGCCGTTTAACTCTTCTGTTGCGTTTCAGTCCCAGGAAGCAAATGGGTTCGTTGGCTTTAAGGCTGTGAATGTGCAGCGGTAATGGCAAAGCCCTGCCCAGATCGCTCGACAGCTCTCATTTGTACAGCATTCAAACGGCCTCAGGAACGCCGTTGCGAGCAGCCTTACATTCCATGCTGGCGTAGCCAGCTAGGCATTTGGATTCTTCTGAGAAACACCACTGTGCCTCACACGTGAAACCTGTGGGCTCCCAAACACGTCTCCCTACGGCAGTCGGAAGCTAGATGTTTAGTTCCAGCCTGAAACCAACGGACAGCTTTCCCTGTGACAATGTTGGACTTCTGGGACCATCCAGATTCACCAAGGCCTACCTTTTGCCCGGCGGGGGAATGCTCTTCTGCACGTACAGCACTCCCCACGTGAAAACCTTTCTTAGCAGAAGGAGGCAGTCTTTCCCTAGTACTAGATAGCTAGGCAGAATCTTCAGATAAACATGCTGTGTCATCAAGCTTGAAAGTGGGACTTCGATGGGAACTTTCGCATTCTCCCGTTTTGAAGCGACTTGCTTTGGGCTTCAAAGCTGCCTGAACAGCACCAGCCGCCCAACTTCTCTTCACTGCAGGATTGTCGCTGTGCGCCAAGGCTGCGTTTTCTCAATGTCAATAATGTGCTGTCGCTAGTGGGAAGCAGCTGCATAGCACAGGGAGATCAGCCAGGTGCTTTGTGACCACCTAGCGGGGAGGGATAGGGAGGGTGGGAGGGAGGGAGATGCAAGAGGGAAGAGATATGGGAACATATGTATATCTATAACTGATTCACTTTGTTTTAAAGCAGAAACTAACACACAATTGTAAAGCAATTATACTTCAATAAAGATGATAAAAAAAAAAAAAAACTGTGCTGTCTATTCCTAACTAGAAACTCATCGCACTGCACTCCAGATTCAGCTCCGGCCAAATGAAAGGTGACATAAGGCCTCCAGGTAAGGTCCAGTGTTTCACATCTGCAGAGTTGGGTGTGCAGTGGTATCCACGAAGCCATACTCTGAAATGGAGTGCCTTAACTCTGCTATGCCCCTAGGGAAACATAGGACAGTCGATCGTGCACCAATTTCGCATGATGCCTGCTGTATGCCTGAAGAGCAGTCGCTGGCTTCTGAGGAACCCTGGGCGAAATAGGCCCCCGTAAGCACTCTTCACATTGATAGCAAGGGCAACGTACTCCTCTCTGGGTTGCCTAGGTAGAGTGTTCTATTCGTCAAATAGCCTCGCGAAAGCAGTGCCTGGCAGACTCTCTTTGCAAGTGGATCGGCCTCAGTGAGTGAAACAAAACTGCACTGCGAATACACAAAGCGCTGACGATTCAGTCCAGGACACAGGACAGCACTCTCACAGAAGCGAAAGCTAAGCTTTGCATCCAGCCTGAAGACCAGGACATTTTTCACGCTTAACACTATTAAGTATGTGCAAGAGCCATGGTCACCGAGGCCTACCTAAGTTAATGAAATACTTACCCAGTTCATCCTATGCAGAGGTCCCTGTGCCCAAAGGGTCTGAAAGGAAGGGTCCTGTGGGTCCGGTGTGTTTCCTTGACGTAGTTAGAAACTACTGAGGATAACCTTAGGAGCTCAAGTTTGAAACCGGGCAACCCTGGCAAAACTTTAATTTCTTCCGTGGTAGGCGAGACAGGTGCGGTTTGAAAGCTGCCTGAAAATCACTCCTGCTGCCCATCTTTCTTTGCTGCCTGACGGCATCACGAAAGAACTTGAGTGTAATCGTATGAGGCATGCTGGTTTGGGTTCCTTGCTGGGAGCTCCTCCAGGAGCACAATGGAGCTTGGCGGCAAAGAACTGGCACGCCTGTGCTCAAGTAAAAGTCCAGATATCTCCCACAGTAAGCTTAGCTATGCCCTAGTAGCGAAGGAGCATGTGTTAAAGGAAGGCTGCAACACTGTTACGTATTTCACGACTCATTGTGCACTCACGTTCGTTGTAACATCTGTGAAAGGGCGCTGAATACCGTCCAAAACTTCTGCTGCGTTTGAGTCCCAGGAAGCAACTGGGTTCGTTGGCTTTAAGACTGTGAACCTGCAGCGGTAATGGCAGAGCCCTGCCCGGATCGCTCGACAGCTCTCGTTTGTACAGCATTCAAACGGCCTCAGGAACGCCGTTCCAAGCAGCCTTACATTCCATGCTGGCGTAGCCAGGGAGGCATTTGGATTCTTCTGAGAAACACCACTGTGCCTCACAAGTGAAACCTGTGGGCTCCCAATTACGTCTCCCTACGGCAGCCTGAAGCGATAGGTTTAGGTCCAGCCTGAAACCAACGGACAGCTTTACCTGTGACAATGCGGGACTTGTGGGACCATCCAGATTCACCAAGGCCTAACTTTTGCCCGGTGGGGGAATGCTCTTCTGCACGTACAGCACTCACCACGTGAAAACCTTTCTTAGCAGAAGGAAGCAGTCTTTCCCTAGTAGTAGAGAGGGAGGCAGAATTTTCAGATAAACCTGCTGTGTCCTCAGGCTTGAAAGTGGGACACCGATGGGAACGTTTGCATTCTCCTGGAATGGCAGCCACTTGCTTTGGGCTTCAAAGCTGCCTGAACAGCCCTAGGGGCCCAACTTCTCTTCACTGCAGGATTGTCGCTGTGGGCCAAGGCTGCGTTCTCTTAATGGCAATAATGGGCTGGCAATTGCTTTCTAGAAACTCATCCAACTGCACTCCAGATTCAGCTCCATACAAATGAAAGGTGACCTAAGTCCTCAGGGTAAGGTCCAGTGTTTCACATCAGCAGAGTTGAGTGTGCAGGGGTAGCCACGAAGCCATACTCTGAAAAGGAGTGCCTTAACTCTGCTATGCCCCTGGGGACACATAGGGCAGTGGATCGTGCACCAATCTCTCATGATGACCACTGTGTGCTAGAAGAACGGCCGCTGGCTTCTGAGGAGCCCTAGGCGAAGTAGGCCCCCAGGAAGCACTCTTCACATTCATAGCAAGGGCAACGTACTCCTTTCTGGGATGCCTAGGTAGAGTGTTCCAATCGTCATAGAGCCTAGCGAAAGCAGCGCCTGGCAGACTCTCTTTGCAAGTGGATCGTCCTCAGTGACTGAAACAGGTCTGCACTGCTACGGCACAATGTGCTTGTGATTCATTCTGGGACACAGGATAGCACTCTCACAGAAGCGAAAGCTAACCTTTACATCCAGCCTGAAGACCAGTCCATTTTTCACACTTCACACTGTTAAGAATGTGCAAGAGCCATGGTCACCGAGGCCTACCTAAGGTACTGAAATACTTACCCATTTCATCCTATGCAGAGGTCCCTGTGCCCAAAGGGTCTCCATGGAAGAGCCCTGTGGATCCCGTGTGTTTCCTTGAGGTAGTCAGAAACTACTGAGGATAACCTCATGAGGTCAAGTTTAAAACCGGGCAACCCTGGCAAAACCTTCATTTCTTCCGTGGTAGGCGAGACAGGTGCGGTTTGAAAGCTGCCTGAAAATCACTCCTGCTGCCCATCTTCTCTTTGCTGCCTGACGGCATCACGAAAGAACTTGAGTGTAATCGTATGAGGCATGCTGGTCTCGGTTCCATGCTAGGAGCTCCTCCAGGAGCACACTGGAGCTTGGCGGCAAAGAACTGGCACCCCTGTGCTCAAGTAAAAGTCCAGATTTCTCCCATAGGAAGCTTAGCTATGCCCTAATAGCGAAGAAGCACGTGTTAAAGGAAGGCTGCAACACTGTTACGTATTTCACGACTCATTGTGCACTCACGTTCGTTGTAACATCTGTGAAAGGGCGGTGAATGCCGTCCAACTCTTCTGTTGCGTTTGAGTCCCAGGAAGCAAATGGGTTCGTTGGCTTTAAGGCTGTGAATGTGCAGCGGTAATGGCAAAGCCCTGCCCAGATCGCTCGACAGCTCTCGTTTGTACAGCATTCAAACGGCCTCAGGAACGCCGTTGCAAGCAGCCTTACATTCCATGCTGGCGTTGCCAGGGAGGCATTTGGATTCTTCTGAGAAACACCACTGTGCCTCACAAGTGAAACCTGTGGGCTCCCAAATAAGTCTCCCTACGGCAGTTGGAAGCTAGATATTTAGTTCCAGCCTGAAAACAACGGACAGCTTTACCTGTGACAATTGTGGACTTCTGGGACCATCCAGATTCACCACGGCCTAACTTTTGCCCGGCGGGGGAATGCTCTTCTGCACGTACAGCACTCCCCACGTGAAAACCTTTCTTAGCAGAAGGAGGCAGTCTTTCCCTAGTACTAGATAGCTAGGCAGAATCTTCAGATAAACATGCTATGTCATCAAGCTTGAAAGTGGGACACCGATGGGAACGTTCGCATTCTCCTGCAATGGAAGCCACTTGCTTTGGGTTTCAAAGCTGCCTGAACAGCCCTAGCGGTCCAACTTCTCTTCACTGCAGAATTGTCACTGTGGGCCAAGGCTACGTTCTTTCAATGTCAATAATGTGCTGGCAATTCCTTTCTAAAAACTCATCCCACTGCACTCCAGAATCAGATCCGTACAAATGAAAGGTCACCTAAGTCCTCAAGGTAATGTCCAGTGTTTCACATCAGCAGAGTTGGGTGTGCAGTGGTAGCCACGAAGCCATACTCTGAAAAGGAGTGCCTTAACTCTGCTATGCCCCTGGGGACGCATAGGGCAGTGTACCGTGAACTAATTTCTCATGATGACTGCTGTGTGCTAGAAGAGCGGCCGTTGGCTTCTGAGGAACCATAGGCGAAATAGGCCCCCGTGAAACACTCTTCACTTTCATAGCAAGGGCAACGTACTTATTTCTGGGTTGCCTAGTTACAGTGTTCCAGTCGTCAAAGAACCTCGCAAAAGCAGCGCCTGGCAGACTCTCTTTGCAAGTCGATTGGCCTCAGTGCCTGAAACAGAACTGCACTGCTACTGCACAATGTGCTTGTGATTCAGTCTGGGACACAGGACAGCACTCTCACAGAAGTGAAAGCTAAGCATTGCATCCAGCCTGAAGACCAGTACATTTTTCAAACTTCACACTGTCAAGTATGTGCAAGAGCCTTGGTCACCAAGGCCTACCTAAGGTATTGAAATACTTACCCAGTTAATCCTATGCAGAAGTCCCTGTGCCCAAAGGGTCTCCATGGAAGATCCCTGTGGGTCAAGTTTGTTTCCTTTAAGTAGACAGAAACTACTGAGGATAACCTTATGAGCTCAAGTTTGAAATCGTGCAACCCTGGCAAAAGCTTAATTTTGTCCGTGGTAGGCGAGACAGTTGTGGTTTGAAAGCTTCCTGAAAAAAACTCCTGCTGCCCATCTTCTCTTTCCTGCCTGACGGCGTCAAGAAACAACTAGAATGTAATTGTCTGAGGCATGGTGGTCTCAGTTCCTTGCTGGGAGCTCCTCCAGGAGCACACTGGAGATTGCCGGCAAAGAAATGGCACCCCTGGCCTCAAGTAAAAGTCCAGATTTCTCCCATAGTAACCTTAGGCATGCCCTAGTAGCAAAGAAGCATGTGTTAAAATAATGCTGCAGCACGGTTACGTATTTCAAGACTCATTGTGCACTCACGTTCGTTGTAACATCTGGGAAAGGGCGCTGAATGCCGTTTAACTCTTCTGTTGCGTTTCAGTCCCAGGAAGCAAATGGGTTCGTTGGCTTTAAGGCTGTGAATGTGCAGCGGTAATGGCAAAGCCCTGCCCAGATCGCTCGACAGCTCTCATTTGTACAGCATTCAAACGGCCTCAGGAACGCCGTTGCAAGCAGCCTTACATTCCATGCTGGCGTAGCCAGCTAGGCATTTGGATTCTTCTGAGAAACACCACTGTGCCTCACACGTGAAACCTGTGGGCTCCCAAACACGTCTCCCTACGGCAGTCGGAAGCTAGATGTTTAGTTCCAGCCTGAAAGCAACGGACAGCTTTCCCTGTGACAATGTTGGACTTCTGGGACCATCCAGATTCACCAAGGCCTACCTTTTGCCCGGCGGGGGAATGCTCTTCTGCACGTACAGCACTCCCCACGTGAAAACCTTTCTTAGCAGAAGGAGGCAGTCTTTCCCTAGTACTAGATAGCTAGGCAGAATCTTCAGATAAACATGCTGTGTCATCAAGCTTGAAAGTGGGACTTCGATGGGAACTTTCGCATTCTCCCGTTTTGAAGCGACTTGCTTTGGGCTTCAAAGCTGCCTGAACAGCACCAGCCGCCCAACTTCTCTTCACTGCAGGATTGCCGCTGTGCGCCAAGGCTGCGTTTTCTCAATGTCAATAATGTGCTGTCGCTAGTGGGAAGCAGCTGCATAGCACAGGGAGATCAGCCAGGTGCTTTGTGACCACCTAGCGGGGAGGGATAGGGAGGGTGGGAGGGAGGGAGATGCAAGAGGGAAGAGATATGGGAACATATGTATATCTATAACTGATTCACTTTGTTTTAAAGCAGAAACTAACACACAATTGTAAAGCAATTATACTTCAATAAAGATGATAAAAAAAAAAAAAACTGTGCTGTCTATTCCTAACTAGAAACTCATCGCACTGCACTCCAGATTCAGCTCCGGCCAAATGAAAGGTGACATAAGGCCTCCAGGTAAGGTCCAGTGTTTCACATCTGCAGAGTTGGGTGTGCAGTGGTATCCACGAAGCCATACTCTGAAATGGAGTGCCTTAACTCTGCTATGCCCCTAGGGAAACATAGGACAGTCGATCGTGCACCAATTTCGCATGATGCCTGCTGTATGCCTGAAGAGCAGTCGCTGGCTTCTGAGGAACCCTGGGCGAAATAGGCCCCCGTAAGCACTCTTCACATTGATAGCAAGGGCAACGTACTCCTCTCTGGGTTGCCTAGGTAGAGTGTTCTATTCGTCAAATAGCCTCGCGAAAGCAGTGCCTGGCAGACTCTCTTTGCAAGTGGATCGGCCTCAGTGAGTGAAACAAAACTGCACTGCGAATACACAAAGCGCTGACGATTCAGTCCAGGACACAGGACAGCACTCTCACAGAAGCGAAAGCTAAGCTTTGCATCCAGCCTGAAGACCAGGACATTTTTCACGCTTAACACTATTAAGTATGTGCAAGAGCCATGGTCACCGAGGCCTACCTAAGTTAATGAAATACTTACCCAGTTCATCCTATGCAGAGGTCCCTGTGCCCAAAGGGTCTGAAAGGAAGGGTCCTGTGGGTCCGGTGTGTTTCCTTGACGTAGTTAGAAACTACTGAGGATAACCTTAGGAGCTCAAGTTTGAAACCGGGCAACCCTGGCAAAACTTTAATTTCTTCCGTGGTAGGCGAGACAGGTGCGGTTTGAAAGCTGCCTGAAAATCACTCCTGCTGCCCATCTTTCTTTGCTGCCTGACGGCATCACGAAAGAACTTGAGTGTAATCGTATGAGGCACGCTGGTTTGGGTTCCTTGCTGGGAGCTCCTCCAGGAGCACAATGGAGCTTGGCGGCAAAGAACTGGCACGCCTGTGCTCAAGTAAAAGTCCAGATATCTCCCACAGTAAGCTTAGCTATGCCCTAGTAGCGAAGGAGCATGTGTTAAAGGAAGGCTGCAACACTGTTACGTATTTCACGACTCATTGTGCACTCACGTTCGTTGTAACATCTGTGAAAGGGCGCTGAATACCGTCCAAAACTTCTGCTGCGTTTGAGTCCCAGGAAGCAACTGGGTTCGTTGGCTTTAAGACTGTGAACCTGCAGCGGTAATGGCAGAGCCCTGCCCGGATCGCTCGACAGCTCTCGTTTGTACAGCATTCAAACGGCCTCAGGAACGCCGTTCCAAGCAGCCTTACATTCCATGCTGGCGTAGCCAGGGAGGCATTTGGATTCTTCTGAGAAACACCACTGTGCCTCACAAGTGAAACCTGTGGGCTCCCAATTACGTCTCCCTACGGCAGCCTGAAGCGATAGGTTTAGTTCCAGCCTGAAACCAACGGACAGCTTTACCTGTGACAATGCGGGACTTCTGGGACCATCCAGATTCACCAAGGCCTAACTTTTGCCCGGTGGGGGAATGCTCTTCTGCACGTACAGCACTCACCACGTGAAAACCTTTCTTAGCAGAAGGAAGCAGTCTTTCCCTAGTAGTAGAGAGGGAGGCAGAATTTTCAGATAAACCTGCTGTGTCCTCAGGCTTGAAAGTGGGACACCGATGGGAACGTTTGCATTCTCCTGGAATGGCAGCCACTTGCTTTGGGCTTCAAAGCTGCCTGAACAGCCCTAGGGGCCCAACTTCTCTTCACTGCAGGATTGTCGCTGTGGGCCAAGGCTGCGTTCTCTTAATGGCAATAATGGGCTGGCAATTGCTTTCTAGAAACTCATCCAACTGCACTCCAGATTCAGCTCCATACAAATGAAAGGTGACCTAAGTCCTCAGGGTAAGGTCCAGTGTTTCACATCAGCAGAGTTGAGTGTGCAGGGGTAGCCACGAAGCCATACTCTGAAAAGGAGTGCCTTAACTCTGCTATGCCCCTGGGGACACATAGGGCAGTGGATCGTGCACCAATCTCTCATGATGACCACTGTGTGCTAGAAGAACGGCCGCTGGCTTCTGAGGAGCCCTAGGCGAAGTAGGCCCCCAGGAAGCACTCTTCACATTCATAGCAAGGGCAACGTACTCCTTTCTGGGATGCCTAGGTAGAGTGTTCCAATCGTCATAGAGCCTAGCGAAAGCAGCGCCTGGCAGACTCTCTTTGCAAGTGGATCGTCCTCAGTGACTGAAACAGGTCTGCACTGCTACGGCACAATGTACTTGTGATTCAGTCTGGGACACAGGATAGCACTCTCACAGAAGCGAAAGCTAACCTTTACATCCAGCCTGAAGACCAGTCCATTTTTCACACTTCACACTGTTAAGAATGTGCAAGAGCCATGGTCACCGAGGCCTACCTAAGGTACTGAAATACTTACCCATTTCATCCTATGCAGAGGTCCCTGTGCCCAAAGGGTCTCCATGGAAGAGCCCTGTGGATCCCGTGTGTTTCCTTGAGGTAGTCAGAAACTACTGAGGATAACCTCATGAGGTCAAGTTTAAAACCGGGCAACCCTGGCAAAACCTTCATTTCTTCCGTGGTAGGCGAGACAGGTGCGGTTTGAAAGCTGCCTGAAAATCACTCCTGCTGCCCATCTTCTCTTTGCTGCCTGACGGCATCACGAAAGAACTTGAGTGTAATCGTATGAGGCATGCTGGTCTCGGTTCCATGCTAGGAGCTCCTCCAGGAGCACACTGGAGCTTGGCGGCAAAGAACTGGCACCCCTGTGCTCAAGTAAAAGTCCAGATTTCTCCCATAGGAAGCTTAGCTATGCCCTAATAGCGAAGAAGCACGTGTTAAAGGAAGGCTGCAACACTGTTACGTATTTCACGACTCATTGTGCACTCACGTTCGTTGTAACATCTGTGAAAGGGCGGTGAATGCCGTCCAACTCTTCTGTTGCGTTTGAGTCCCAGGAAGCAAATGGGTTCGTTGGCTTTAAGGCTGTGAATGTGCAGCGGTAATGGCAAAGCCCTGCCCAGATCGCTCGACAGCTCTCGTTTGTACAGCATTCAAACGGCCTCAGGAACGCCGTTGCAAGCAGCCTTACATTCCATGCTGGCGTTGCCAGGGAGGCATTTGGATTCTTCTGAGAAACACCACTGTGCCTCACAAGTGAAACCTGTGGGCTCCCAAATAAGTCTCCCTACGGCAGTTGGAAGCTAGATATTGAGTTCCAGCCTGAAAACAACGGACAGCTTTACCTGTGACAATTGTGGACTTCTGGGACCATCCAGATTCACCACGGCCTACCTTTTGCCCGGCGGGGGAATGCTCTTCTGCACGTACAGCACTCCACACGTGAAAACCTTTCTTAGCAGAAGGAGGCAGTCTTTCCCTAGTACTAGATAGCTAGGCAGAATCTTCAGATAAACATGCTGTGTCATCAAGCTTGAAAGTGGGACACCGATGGGAACGTTCGCATTCTCCTGGAATGGAAGCCACTTGCTTTGGGTTTCAAAGCTGCCTGAACAGCCCTAGCGGCCCAACTTCTCTTCACTGCAGTATTGTCACTGTGGGCCAAGGCTACGTTCTTTCAATGTCAATAATGTGCTGGCAATTCCTTTCTAAAAACTCATCCCACTGCACTCCAGAATCAGATCCGTACAAATGAAAGGTCACCTAAGTCCTCAAGGTAATGTCCAGTGTTTCACATCAGCAGAGTTGGGTGTGCAGTGGTAGCCACGAAGCCATACTCTGAAAAGGAGTGCCTTAACTCTGCTATGCCCCTGGGGACGCATAGGGCAGTGTATCGTGAACTAATTTCTCATGATGACTGCTGTGTGCTAGAAGAGCGGCCGTTGGCTTCTGAGGAACCATAGGCGAAATAGGCCCCCGTGAAACACTCTTCACTTTCATAGCAAGGGCAACGTACTTATTTCTGGGTTGCCTAGTTACAGTGTTCCAGTCGTCAAAGAACCTCGCAAAAGCAGCGCCTGGCAGACTCTCTTTGCAAGTCGATTGGCCTCAGTGCCTGAAACAGAACTGCACTGCTACTGCACAATGTGCTTGTGATTCAGTCTGGGACACAGGACAGCACTCTCACAGAAGTGAAAGCTAAGCATTGCATCCAGCCTGAAGACCAGTACATTTTTCAAACTTCACACTGTCAAGTATGTGCAAGAGCCTTGGTCACCAAGGCCTACCTAAGGTATTGAAATACTTACCCAGTTAATCCTATGCAGAAGTCCCTGTGCCCAAAGGGTCTCCATGGAAGATCCCTGTGGGTCAAGTTTGTTTCCTTTAAGTAGACAGAAACTACTGAGGATAACCTTATGAGCTCAAGTTTGAAATCGTGCAACCCTGGCAAAAGCTTAATTTTGTCCGTGGTAGGCGAGACAGTTGTGGTTTGAAAGCTTCCTGAAAAAAACTCCTGCTGCCCATCTTCTCTTTCCTGCCTGACGGCGTCAAGAAACAACTAGAATGTAATTGTCTGAGGCATGGTGGTCTCAGTTCCTTGCTGGGAGCTCCTCCAGGAGCACACTGGAGATTGCCGGCAAAGAAATGGCACCCCTGGCCTCAAGTAAAAGTCCAGATTTCTCCCATAGTAACCTTAGGCATGCCCTAGTAGCAAAGAAGCATGTGTTAAAATAATGCTGCAGCACGGTTACGTATTTCAAGACTCATTGTGCACTCACGTTCGTTGTAACATCTGGGAAAGGGCGCTGAATGCCGTTTAACTCTTCTGTTGCGTTTCAGTCCCAGGAAGCAAATGGGTTCGTTGGCTTTAAGGCTGTGAATGTGCAGCGGTAATGGCAAAGCCCTGCCCAGATCGCTCGACAGCTCTCATTTGTACAGCATTCAAACGGCCTCAGGAACGCCGTTGCAAGCAGCCTTACATTCCATGCTGGCGTAGCCAGCTAGGCATTTGGATTCTTCTGAGAAACACCACTGTGCCTCACACGTGAAACCTGTGGGCTCCCAAACACGTCTCCCTACGGCAGTCGGAAGCTAGATGTTTAGTTCCAGCCTGAAAGCAACGGACAGCTTTCCCTGTGACAATGTTGGACTTCTGGGACCATCCAGATTCACCAAGGCCTACCTTTTGCCCGGCGGGGGAATGCTCTTCTGCACGTACAGCACTCCCCACGTGAAAACCTTTCTTAGCAGAAGGAGGCAGTCTTTCCCTAGTACTAGATAGCTAGGCAGAATCTTCAGATAAACATGCTGTGTCATCAAGCTTGAAAGTGGGACTTCGATGGGAACTTTCGCATTCTCCCGTTTTGAAGCGACTTGCTTTGGGCTTCAAAGCTGCCTGAACAGCACCAGCCGCCCAACTTCTCTTCACTGCAGGATTGCCGCTGTGCGCCAAGGCTGCGTTTTCTCAATGTCAATAATGTGCTGTCGCTAGTGGGAAGCAGCTGCATAGCACAGGGAGATCAGCCAGGTGCTTTGTGACCACCTAGCGGGGAGGGATAGGGAGGGTGGGAGGGAGGGAGATGCAAGAGGGAAGAGATATGGGAACATATGTATATCTATAACTGATTCACTTTGTTTTAAAGCAGAAACTAACACACAATTGTAAAGCAATTATACTTCAATAAAGATGATAAAAAAAAAAAAACTGTGCTGTCTATTCCTAACTAGAAACTCATCGCACTGCACTCCAGATTCAGCTCCGGCCAAATGAAAGGTGACATAAGGCCTCCAGGTAAGGTCCAGTGTTTCACATCTGCAGAGTTGGGTGTGCAGTGGTATCCACGAAGCCATACTCTGAAATGGAGTGCCTTAACTCTGCTATGCCCCTAGGGAAACATAGGACAGTCGATCGTGCACCAATTTCGCATGATGCCTGCTGTATGCCTGAAGAGCAGTTGCTGGCTTCTGAGGAACCCTGGGCGAAATAGGCCCCCGTAAGCACTCTTCACATTGATAGCAAGGGCAACGTACTCCTCTCTGGGTTGCCTAGGTAGAGTGTTCTATTCGTCAAATAGCCTCGCGAAAGCAGTGCCTGGCAGACTCTCTTTGCAAGTGGATCGGCCTCAGTGAGTGAAACAAAACTGCACTGCGAATACACAAAGCGCTGACGATTCAGTCCAGGACACAGGACAGCACTCTCACAGAAGCGAAAGCTAAGCTTTGCATCCAGCCTGAAGACCAGGACATTTTTCACGCTTAACACTATTAAGTATGTGCAAGAGCCATGGTCACCGAGGCCTACCTAAGTTAATGAAATACTTACCCAGTTCATCCTATGCAGAGGTCCCTGTGCCCAAAGGGTCTGAAAGGAAGGGTCCTGTGGGTCCGGTGTGTTTCCTTGACGTAGTTAGAAACTACTGAGGATAACCTTAGGAGCTCAAGTTTGAAACCGGGCAACCCTGGCAAAACTTTAATTTCTTCCGTGGTAGGCGAGACAGGTGCGGTTTGAAAGCTGCCTGAAAATCACTCCTGCTGCCCATCTTTCTTTGCTGCCTGACGGCATCACGAAAGAACTTGAGTGTAATCGTATGAGGCATGCTGGTTTGGGTTCCTTGCTGGGAGCTCCTCCAGGAGCACAATGGAGCTTGGCGGCAAAGAACTGGCACGCCTGTGCTCAAGTAAAAGTCCAGATATCTCCCACAGTAAGCTTAGCTATGCCCTAGTAGCGAAGGAGCATGTGTTAAAGGAAGACTGCAACACTGTTACGTATTTCACGACTCATTGTGCACTCACGTTCGTTGTAACATCTGTGAAAGGGCGCTGAATACCGTCCAAAACTTCTGCTGCGTTTGAGTCACAGGAAGCAACTGGGTTCGTTGGCTTTAAGACTGTGAACCTGCAGCGGTAATGGCAGAGCCCTGCCCGGATCGCTCGACAGCTCTCGTTTGTACAGCATTCAAACGGCCTCAGGAACGCCGTTCCAAGCAGCCTTACATTCCATGCTGGCGTAGCCAGGGAGGCATTTGGATTCTTCTGAGAAACACCACTGTGCCTCACAAGTGAAACCTGTGGGCTCCCAATTACGTCTCCCTACGGCAGCCTGAAGCGATAGGTTTAGTTCCAGCCTGAAACCAACGGACAGCTTTACCTGTGACAATGCTGGACTTCTGGGACCATCCAGATACACCAAGGCCTAACTTTTGCCCGGTGGGGGAATGCTCTTCTGCACGTACAGCACTCACCACGTGAAAACCTTTCTTAGAAGAAGGAAGCAGTCTTTCCCTAGTAGTAGAGAGGGAGGCAGAATTTTCAGATAAACCTGCTGTGTCCTCAGGCTTGAAAGTGGGACACCGATGGGAACGTTTGCATTCTCCTGGAATGGCAGCCACTTGCTTTGGGCTTCAAAGCTGCCTGAACAGCCCTAGGGGCCCAACTTCTCTTCACTGCAGGATTGTCGTTTTGGGCCAAGGCTGCGTTCTCTCAATGGCAATAATGGGCTGGCAATTGCTTTCTAGAAACTCATCCAACTGCACTCCAGATTCAGCTCCATACAAATGAAAGGTGACCTAAGTCCTCAGGGTAAGGTCCAGTGTTTCACTTCAGCAGAGTTGAGTGTGCAGGGGTAGCCACGAAGCCATACTCTGAAAAGGAGTGCCTTAACTCTGCTATGCCCCTGGGGACACATAGGGCAGTGTATCGTGCACCAATCTCTCATGATGACCACTGTGTGCTAGAAGAACGGCCGCTGGCTTCTGAGGAACCCTAGGCGAAGTAGGCCCCCAGGAAGCACTCTTCACATTCATAGCAAGGGCAACGTACTCCTTTCTGGGATGCCTAGGTAGAGTGTTCCAATCGTCATAGAGCCTAGCGAAAGCAGCGCCTGGCAGACTCTCTTTGCAAGTGGATCGTCCTCAGTGACTGAAACAGGTCTGCACTGCTACGGCACAATGTGCTTGTGATTCATTCTGCGACACAGGATAGCACTCTCACAGAAGCGAAAGCTAACCTTTACATCCAGCCTGAAGACCAGTCCGTTTTTCACACTTCACACTGTTAAGAATGTGCAAGAGCCATGGTCACCGAGGCCTACCTAAGGTATTGAAATACTTACCCAGTTCATCCTATGCAGAGGTCCCTGTGCCCAAAGGGTCTCCATGGAAGAGCCCTGTGGATCCCGTGTGTTTCCTTGAGGTAGTCAGAAACTACTGAGGATAACCTCATGAGGTCAAGTTTAAAACCGGGCAACCCTGGCAAAACCTTCATTTCTTCCGTGGTAGGCGAGACAGGTGCGGTTTGAAAGCTGCCTGAAAATCACTCCTGCTGCCCATCTTCTCTTTGCTGCCTGACGGCATCACGAAAGAACTTGAGTGTAATCGTATGAGGCATGCTGGTCTCGGTTCCATGCTAGGAGCTCCTCCAGGAGCACACTGGAGCTTGGCGGCAAAGAACTGGCACCCCTGTGCTCAAGTAAAAGTCCAGATTTCTCCCATAGGAAGCTTAGCTATGCCCTAATAGCGAAGAAGCACGTTTTAAAGGAAGGCTGCAACACTGTTACGTATTTCACGACTCATTGTGCACTCACGTTCGTTGTAACATCTGTGAAAGGGCGGTGAATGCCGTCCAACTCTTCTGTTGCGTTTGAGTCCCAGGAAGCAAATGGGTTCATTGGCTTTAAGGCTGTGAATGGGCAGCGGTAATGGCAAAGCCCTGCCCAGATCGCTCGACAGCTCTCGTTTGTACAGCATTCAAACGGCCTCAGGAACGCCGTTCCAAGCAGCCTTACATTCCATGCTGGCGTTGCCAGGGAGGCATTTGGATTCTTCTGAGAAACACCACTGTGCCTCACAAGTGAAACCTGTGGGCTCCCAAATAAGTCTCCCTACGGCAGTTGGAAGCTAGATATTGAGTTCCAGCCTGAAAACAACGGACAGCTTTACCTGTGACAATTGTGGACTTCTGGGACCATCCAGATTCACCACGGCCTACCTTTTGCCCGGCGGGGGAATGCTCTTCTGCACGTACAGCACTCCCCACGTGAAAACCTTTCTTAGCAGAAGGAGGCAGTCTTTCCCTAGTACTAGATAGCTAGGCAGAATCTTCAGATAAACATGCTGTGTCATCAAGCTTGAAAGTGGGACACCGATGGGAACGTTCGCATTCTCCTGGAATGGAAGCCACTTGCTTTGGGTTTCAAAGCTGCCTGAACAGCCCTAGCGGCCCAACTTCTCTTCACTGCAGTATTGTCACTGTGGGCCAAGGCTACGTTCTTTCAATGTCAATAATGTGCTGGCAATTCCTTTCTAAAAACTCATCCCACTGCACTCCAGAATCAGATCCGTACAAATGAAAGGTCACCTAAGTCCTCAAGGTAATGTCCAGTGTTTCACATCAGCAGAGTTGGGTGTGCAGTGGTAGCCACGAAGCCATACTCTGAAAAGGAGTGCCTTAACTCTGCTATGCCCCTGGGGACGCATAGGGCAGTGTATCGTGAACTAATTTCTCATGATGACTGCTGTGTGCTAGAAGAGCGGCCGTTGGCTTCTGAGGAACCATAGGCGAAATAGGCCCCCGTGAAACACTCTTCACTTTCATAGCAAGGGCAACGTACTTATTTCTGGGTTGCCTAGTTACAGTGTTCCAGTCGTCAAAGAACCTCGCAAAAGCAGCGCCTGGCAGACTCTCTTTGCAAGTCGATTGGCCTCAGTGCCTGAAACAGAACTGCACTGCTACTGCACAATGTGCTTGTGATTCAGTCTGGGACACAGGACAGCACTCTCACAGAAGTGAAAGCTAAGCATTGCATCCAGCCTGAAGACCAGTACATTTTTCAAACTTCACACTGTCAAGTATGTGCAAGAGCCTTGGTCACCAAGGCCTACCTAAGGTATTGAAATACTTACCCAGTTAATCCTATGCAGAAGTCCCTGTGCCCAAAGGGTCTCCATGGAAGATCCCTGTGGGTCAAGTTTGTTTCCTTTAAGTAGACAGAAACTACTGAGGATAACCTTATGAGCTCAAGTTTGAAATCGTGCAACCCTGGCAAAAGCTTAATTTTGTCCGTGGTAGGCGAGACAGTTGTGGTTTGAAAGCTTCCTGAAAAAAACTCCTGCTGCCCATCTTCTCTTTCCTGCCTGACGGCGTCAAGAAACAACTAGAATGTAATTGTCTGAGGCATGGTGGTCTCAGTTCCTTGCTGGGAGCTCCTCCAGGAGCACACTGGAGATTGCCGGCAAAGAAATGGCACCCCTGGCCTCAAGTAAAAGTCCAGATTTCTCCCATAGTAACCTTAGGCATGCCCTAGTAGCAAAGAAGCATGTGTTAAAATAATGCTGCAGCACGGTTACGTATTTCAAGACTCATTGTGCACTCACGTTCGTTGTAACATCTGGGAAAGGGCGCTGAATGCCGTTTAACTCTTCTGTTGCGTTTCAGTCCCAGGAAGCAAATGGGTTCGTTGGCTTTAAGGCTGTGAATGTGCAGCGGTAATGGCAAAGCCCTGCCCAGATCGCTCGACAGCTCTCATTTGTACAGCATTCAAACGGCCTCAGGAACGCCGTTGCAAGCAGCCTTACATTCCATGCTGGCGTAGCCAGCTAGGCATTTGGATTCTTCTGAGAAACACCACTGTGCCTCACACGTGAAACCTGTGGGCTCCCAAACACGTCTCCCTACGGCAGTCGGAAGCTAGATGTTTAGTTCCAGCCTGAAAGCAACGGACAGCTTTCCCTGTGACAATGTTGGACTTCTGGGACCATCCAGATTCACCAAGGCCTACCTTTTGCCCGGCGGGGGAATGCTCTTCTGCACGTACAGCACTCCCCACGTGAAAACCTTTCTTAGCAGAAGGAGGCAGTCTTTCCCTAGTACTAGATAGCTAGGCAGAATCTTCAGATAAACATGCTGTGTCATCAAGCTTGAAAGTGGGACTTCGATGGGAACTTTCGCATTCTCCCGTTTTGAAGCGACTTGCTTTGGGCTTCAAAGCTGCCTGAACAGCACCAGCCGCCCAACTTCTCTTCACTGCAGGATTGCCGCTGTGCGCCAAGGCTGCGTTTTCTCAATGTCAATAATGTGCTGTCGCTAGTGGGAAGCAGCTGCATAGCACAGGGAGATCAGCCAGGTGCTTTGTGACCACCTAGCGGGGAGGGATAGGGAGGGTGGGAGGGAGGGAGATGCAAGAGGGAAGAGATATGGGAACATATGTATATCTATAACTGATTCACTTTGTTTTAAAGCAGAAACTAACACACAATTGTAAAGCAATTATACTTCAATAAAGATGATAAAAAAAAAAAAAAACTGTGCTGTCTATTCCTAACTAGAAACTCATCGCACTGCACTCCAGATTCAGCTCCGGCCAAATGAAAGGTGACATAAGGCCTCCAGGTAAGGTCCAGTGTTTCACATCTGCAGAGTTGGGTGTGCAGTGGTATCCACGAAGCCATACTCTGAAATGGAGTGCCTTAACTCTGCTATGCCCCTAGGGAAACATAGGACAGTCGATCGTGCACCAATTTCGCATGATGCCTGCTGTATGCCTGAAGAGCAGTCGCTGGCTTCTGAGGAACCCTGGGCGAAATAGGCCCCCGTAAGCACTCTTCACATTGATAGCAAGGGCAACGTACTCCTCTCTGGGTTACCTAGGTAGAGTGTTCTATTCGTCAAATAGCCTCGCGAAAGCAGTGCCTGGCAGACTCTCTTTGCAAGTGGATCGGCCTCAGTGAGTGAAACAAAACTGCACTGCGAATACACAAAGCGCTGACGATTCAGTCCAGGACACAGGACAGCACTCTCACAGAAGCGAAAGCTAAGCTTTGCATCCAGCCTGAAGACCAGGACATTTTTCACGCTTAACACTATTAAGTATGTGCAAGAGCCATGGTCACCGAGGCCTACCTAAGTTAATGAAATACTTACCCAGTTCATCCTATGCAGAGGTCCCTGTGCCCAAAGGGTCTGAAAGGAAGGGTCCTGTGGGTCCGGTGTGTTTCCTTGACGTAGTTAGAAACTACTGAGGATAACCTTAGGAGCTCAAGTTTGAAACCGGGCAACCCTGGCAAAACTTTAATTTCTTCCGTGGTAAGCGAGACAGGTGCGGTTTGAAAGCTGCCTGAAAATCACTCCTGCTGCCCATCTTTCTTTGCTGCCTGACGGCATCACGAAAGAACTTGAGTGTAATCGTATGAGGCACGCTGGTTTGGGTTCCTTGCTGGGAGCTCCTCCAGGAGCACAATGGAGCTTGGCGGCAAAGAACTGGCACGCCTGTGCTCAAGTAAAAGTCCAGATTTCTCCCACAGTAAGCTTAGCTATGCCCTAGTAGCGAAGGAGCATGTGTTAAAGGAAGGCTGCAACACTGTTACGTATTTCACGACTCATTGTGCACTCACGTTCGTTGTAACATCTGTGAAAGGGCGCTGAATACCGTCCAAAACTTCTGCTGCGTTTGAGTCACAGGAAGCAACTGGGTTCGTTGGCTTTAAGACTGTGAACCTGCAGCGGTAATGGCAGAGCCCTGCCCGGATCGCTCGACAGCTCTCGTTTGTACAGCATTCAAACGGCCTCAGGAACGCCGTTCCAAGCAGCCTTACATTCCATGCTGGTGTAGCCAGGGAGGCATTTGGATTCTTCTGAGAAACACCACTGTGCCTCACAAGTGAAACCTGTGGGCTCCCAATTACGTCTCCCTACGGCAGCCTGAAGCGATAGGTTTAGTTCCAGCCTGAAACCAACGGACAGCTTTACCTGTGACAATGCGGGACTTCTGGGACCATCCAGATTCACCAAGGCCTAACTTTTGCCCGGTGGGGGAATGCTCTTCTGCACGTACAGCACTCACCACGTGAAAACCTTTCTTAGCAGAAGGAAGCAGTCTTTCCCTAGTAGTAGAGAGGGAGGCAGAATTTTCAGATAAACCTGCTGTGTCCTCAGGCTTGAAAGTGGGACACCGATGGGAACGTTTGCATTCTCCTGGAATGGCAGCCACTTGCTTTGGGCTTCAAAGCTGCCTGAACAGCCCTAGGGGCCCAACTTCTCTTCACTGCAGGATTGTCGCTGTGGGCCAAGGCTGCGTTCTCTTAATGGCAATAATGGGCTGGCAATTGCTTTCTAGAAACTCATCCAACTGCACTCCAGATTCAGCTCCATACAAATGAAAGGTGACCTAAGTCCTCAGGGTAAGGTCCAGTGTTTCACATCAGCAGAGTTGAGTGTGCAGGGTTAGCCACGAAGCCATACTCTGAAAAGGAGTGCCTTAACTCTGCTATGCCCCTGGGGACACATAGGGCAGTGGATCGTGCACCAATCTCTCATGATGACCACTGTGTGCTAGAAGAACGGCCGCTGGCTTCTGAGGAGCCCTAGGCGAAGTAGGCCCCCAGGAAGCACTCTTCACATTCATAGCAAGGGCAACGTACTCCTTTCTGGGATGCCTAGGTAGAGTGTTCCAATCGTCATAGAGCCTAGCGAAAGCAGCGCCTGGCAGACTCTCTTTGCAAGTGGATCGTCCTCAGTGACTGAAACAGGTCTGCACTGCTACGGCACAATGTACTTGTGATTCAGTCTGGGACACAGGATAGCACTCTCACAGAAGCGAAAGCTAACCTTTACATCCAGCCTGAAGACCAGTCCATTTTTCACACTTCACACTGTTAAGAATGTGCAAGAGCCATGGTCACCGAGGCCTACCTAAGGTACTGAAATACTTACCCATTTCATCCTATGCAGAGGTCCCTGTGCCCAAAGGGTCTCCATGGAAGAGCCCTGTGGATCCCGTGTGTTTCCTTGAGGTAGTCAGAAACTACTGAGGATAACCTCATGAGGTCAAGTTTAAAACCGGGCAACCCTGGCAAAACCTTCATTTCTTCCGTGGTAGGCAAGACAGGTGCGGTTTGAAAGCTGCCTGAAAATCACTCCTGCTGCCCATCTTCTCTTTGCTGCCTGACGGCATCACGAAAGAACTTGAGTGTAATCGTATGAGGCATGCTGGTCTCGGTTCCATGCTAGGAGCTCCTCCAGGAGCACACTGGAGCTTGGCGGCAAAGAACTGGCACCCCTGTGCTCAAGTAAAAGTCCAGATTTCTCCCATAGGAAGCTTAGCTATGCCCTAATAGCGAAGAAGCACGTGTTAAAGGAAGGCTGCAACACTGTTACGTATTTCACGACTCATTGTGCACTCACGTTCGTTGTAACATCTGTGAAAGGGCGGTGAATGCCGTCCAACTCTTCTGTTGCGTTTGAGTCCCAGGAAGCAAATGGGTTCGTTGGCTTTAAGGCTGTGAATGTGCAGCGGTAATGGCAAAGCCCTGCCCAGATCGCTCGACAGCTCTCGTTTGTACAGCATTCAAACGGCCTCAGGAACGCCGTTGCAAGCAGCCTTACATTCCATGCTGGCGTTGCCAGGGAGGCATTTGGATTCTTCTGAGAAACACCACTGTGCCTCACAAGTGAAACCTGTGGGCTCCCAAATAAGTCTCCCTACGGCAGTTGGAAGCTAGATATTTAGTTCCAGCCTGAAAACAATGGACAGCTTTACCTGTGACAATTGTGGACTTCTGGGACCATCCAGATTCACCACGGCCTACCTTTTGCCCGGCGGGGGAATGCTCTTCTGCACGTACAGCACTCCACACGTGAAAACCTTTCTTAGCAGAAGGAGGCAGTCTTTCCCTAGTACTAGATAGCTAGGCAGAATCTTCAGATAAACATGCTGTGTCATCAAGCTTGAAAGTGGGACACCGATGGGAACGTTCGCATTCTCCTGGAATGGAAGCCACTTGCTTTGGGTTTCAAAGCTGCCTGAACAGCCCTAGCGGCCCAACTTCTCTTCACTGCAGTATTGTCACTGTGGGCCAAGGCTACGTTCTTTCAATGTCAATAATGTGCTGGCAATTCCTTTCTAAAAACTCATCCCACTGCACTCCAGAATCAGATCCGTACAAATGAAAGGTCACCTAAGTCCTCAAGGTAATGTCCAGTGTTTCACATCAGCAGAGTTGGGTGTGCAGTGGTAGCCACGAAGCCATACTCTGAAAAGGAGTGCCTTAACTCTGCTATGCCCCTGGGGACGCATAGGGCAGTGTATCGTGAACTAATTTCTCATGATGACTGCTGTGTGCTAGAAGAGCGGCCGTTGGCTTCTGAGGAACCATAGGCGAAATAGGCCCCCGTGAAACACTCTTCACTTTCATAGCAAGGGCAACGTACTTATTTCTGGGTTGCCTAGTTACAGTGTTCCAGTCGTCAAAGAACCTCGCAAAAGCAGCGCCTGGCAGACTCTGTTTGCAAGTCGATTGGCCTCAGTGCCTGAAACAGAACTGCACTGCTACTGCACAATGTGCTTGTGATTCAGTCTGGGACACAGGACAGCACTCTCACAGAAGTGAAAGCTAAGCATTGCATCCAGCCTGAAGACCAGTACATTTTTCAAACTTCACACTGTCAAGTATGTGCAAGAGCCTTGGTCACCAAGGCCTACCTAAGGTATTGAAATACTTACCCAGTTAATCCTATGCAGAAGTCCCTGTGCCCAAAGGGTCTCCATGGAAGATCCCTGTGGGTCAAGTTTGTTTCCTTTAAGTAGACAGAAACTACTGAGGATAACCTTATGAGCTCAAGTTTGAAATCGTGCAACCCTGGCAAAAGCTTAATTTTGTCCGTGGTAGGCGAGACAGTTGTGGTTTGAAAGCTTCCTGAAAAAAACTCCTGCTGCCCATCTTCTCTTTCCTGCCTGACGGCGTCAAGAAACAACTAGAATGTAATTGTCTGAGGCATGGTGGTCTCAGTTCCTTGCTGGGAGCTCCTCCAGGAGCACACTGGACATTGCTGGCAAAGAAATGGCAACCCTGGCCTCAAGTAAAAGTCCAGATTTCTCCCATAGTAACCTTAGGCATGCCCTAGTAGCAAAGAAGCATGTGTTAAAATAATGCTGCAGCACGGTTACGTATTTCAAGACTCATTGTGCACTCACGTTCGTTGTAACATCTGGGAAAGGGCGCTGAATGCCGTTTAACTCTTCTGTTGCGTTTCAGTCCCAGGAAGCAAATGGGTTCGTTGGCTTTAAGGCTGTGAATGTGCAGCGGTAATGGCAAAGCCCTGCCCAGATCGCTCGACAGCTCTCATTTGTACAGCATTCAAACGGCCTCAGGAACGCCGTTGCAAGCAGCCTTACATTCCATGCTGGCGTAGCCAGCTAGGCATTTGGATTCTTCTGAGAAACACCACTGTGCCTCACACGTGAAACCTGTGGGCTCCCAAACACGTCTCCCTACGGCAGTCGGAAGCTAGATGTTTAGTTCCAGCCTGAAACCAACGGACAGCTTTCCCTGTGACAATGTTGGACTTCTGGGACCATCCAGATTCACCAAGGCCTACCTTTTGCCCGGCGGGGGAATGCTCTTCTGCACGTACAGCACTCCCCACGTGAAAACCTTTCTTAGCAGAAGGAGGCAGTCTTTCCCTAGTACTAGATAGCTAGGCAGAATCTTCAGATAAACATGCTGTGTCATCAAGCTTGAAAGTGGGACTTCGATGGGAACTTTCGCATTCTCCCGTTTTGAAGCGACTTGCTTTGGGCTTCAAAGCTGCCTGAACAGCACCAGCCGCCCAACTTCTCTTCACTGCAGGATTGTCGCTGTGCGCCAAGGCTGCGTTTTCTCAATGTCAATAATGTGCTGTCGCTAGTGGGAAGCAGCTGCATAGCACAGGGAGATCAGCCAGGTGCTTTGTGACCACCTAGCGGGGAGGGATAGGGAGGGTGGGAGGGAGGGACATGCAAGAGGGAAGAGATATGGGAACATATGTATATCTATAACTGATTCACTTTGTTTTAAAGCAGAAACTAACACACAATTGTAAAGCAATTATACTTCAATAAAGATGATAAAAAAAAAAAAAAAAAAACTGTGCTGTCTATTCCTAACTAGAAACTCATCGCACTGCACTCCAGATTCAGCTCCGGCCAAATGAAAGGTGACATAAGGCCTCCAGGTAAGGTCCAGTGTTTCACATCTGCAGAGTTGGGTGTGCAGTGGTATCCACGAAGCCATACTCTGAAATGGAGTGCCTTAACTCTGCTATGCCCCTAGGGAAACATAGGACAGTCGATCGTGCACCAATTTCGCATGATGCCTGCTGTATGCCTGAAGAGCAGTCGCTGGCTTCTGAGGAACCCTGGGCGAAATAGGCCCCCGTAAGCACTCTTCACATTGATAGCAAGGGCAACGTACTCCTCTCTGGGTTGCCTAGGTAGAGTGTTCTATTCGTCAAATAGCCTCGCGAAAGCAGTGCCTGGCAGACTCTCTTTGCAAGTGGATCGGCCTCAGTGAGTGAAACAAAACTGCACTGCGAATACACAAAGCGCTGACGATTCAGTCCAGGACACAGGACAGCACTCTCACAGAAGCGAAAGCTAAGCTTTGCATCCAGCCTGAAGACCAGGACATTTTTCACGCTTAACACTATTAAGTATGTGCAAGAGCCATGGTCACCGAGGCCTACCTAAGTTAATGAAATACTTACCCAGTTCATCCTATGCAGAGGTCCCTGTGCCCAAAGGGTCTGAAAGGAAGGGTCCTGTGGGTCCGGTGTGTTTCCTTGACGTAGTTAGAAACTACTGAGGATAACCTTAGGAGCTCAAGTTTGAAACCGGGCAACCCTGGCAAAACTTTAATTTCTTCCGTGGTAAGCGAGACAGGTGCGGTTTGAAAGCTGCCTGAAAATCACTCCTGCTGCCCATCTTTCTTTGCTGCCTGACGGCATCACGAAAGAACTTGAGTGTAATCGTATGAGGCACGCTGGTTTGGGTTCCTTGCTGGGAGCTCCTCCAGGAGCACAATGGAGCTTGGCGGCAAAGAACTGGCACGCCTGTGCTCAAGTAAAAGTCCAGATTTCTCCCACAGTAAGCTTAGCTATGCCCTAGTAGCGAAGGAGCATGTGTTAAAGGAAGGCTGCAACACTGTTACGTATTTCACGACTCATTGTGCACTCACGTTCGTTGTAACATCTGTGAAAGGGCGCTGAATACCGTCCAAAACTTCTGCTGCGTTTGAGTCACAGGAAGCAACTGGGTTCGTTGGCTTTAAGACTGTGAACCTGCAGCGGTAATGGCAGAGCCCTGCCCGGATCGCTCGACAGCTCTCGTTTGTACAGCATTCAAACGGCCTCAGGAACGCCGTTCCAAGCAGCCTTACATTCCATGCTGGCGTAGCCAGGGAGGCATTTGGATTCTTCTGAGAAACACCACTGTGCCTCACAAGTGAAACCTGTGGGCTCCCAATTACGTCTCCCTACGGCAGCCTGAAGCGATAGGTTTAGTTCCAGCCTGAAACCAACGGACAGCTTTACCTGTGACAATGCGGGACTTCTGGGACCATCCAGATTCACCAAGGCCTAACTTTTGCCCGGTGGGGGAATGCTCTTCTGCACGTACAGCACTCACCACGTGAAAACCTTTCTTAGCAGAAGGAAGCAGTCTTTCCCTAGTAGTAGAGAGGGAGGCAGAATTTTCAGATAAACCTGCTGTGTCCTCAGGCTTGAAAGTGGGACACCGATGGGAACGTTTGCATTCTCCTGGAATGGCAGCCACTTGCTTTGGGCTTCAAAGCTGCCTGAACAGCCCTAGGGGCCCAACTTCTCTTCACTGCAGGATTGTCGCTGTGGGCCAAGGCTGCGTTCTCTTAATGGCAATAATGGGCTGGCAATTGCTTTCTAGAAACTCATCCAACTGCACTCCAGATTCAGCTCCATACAAATGAAAGGTGACCTAAGTCCTCAGGGTAAGGTCCAGTGTTTCACATCAGCAGAGTTGAGTGTGCAGGGTTAGCCACGAAGCCATACTCTGAAAAGGAGTGCCTTAACTCTGCTATGCCCCTGGGGACACATAGGGCAGTGGATCGTGCACCAATCTCTCATGATGACCACTGTGTGCTAGAAGAACGGCCGCTGGCTTCTGAGGAGCCCTAGGCGAAGTAGGCCCCCAGGAAGCACTCTTCACATTCATAGCAAGGGCAACGTACTCCTTTCTGGGATGCCTAGGTAGAGTGTTCCAATCGTCATAGAGCCTAGCGAAAGCAGCGCCTGGCAGACTCTCTTTGCAAGTGGATCGTCCTCAGTGACTGAAACAGGTCTGCACTGCTACGGCACAATGTACTTGTGATTCAGTCTGGGACACAGGATAGCACTCTCACAGAAGCGAAAGCTAACCTTTACATCCAGCCTGAAGACCAGTCCATTTTTCACACTTCACACTGTTAAGAATGTGCAAGAGCCATGGTCACCGAGGCCTACCTAAGGTACTGAAATACTTACCCATTTCATCCTATGCAGAGGTCCCTGTGCCCAAAGGGTCTCCATGGAAGAGCCCTGTGGATCCCGTGTGTTTCCTTGAGGTAGTCAGAAACTACTGAGGATAACCTCATGAGGTCAAGTTTAAAACCGGGCAACCCTGGCAAAACCTTCATTTCTTCCGTGGTAGGCAAGACAGGTGCGGTTTGAAAGCTGCCTGAAAATCACTCCTGCTGCCCATCTTCTCTTTGCTGCCTGACGGCATCACGAAAGAACTTGAGTGTAATCGTATGAGGCATGCTGGTCTCGGTTCCATGCTAGGAGCTCCTCCAGGAGCACACTGGAGCTTGGCGGCAAAGAACTGGCACCCCTGTGCTCAAGTAAAAGTCCAGATTTCTCCCATAGGAAGCTTAGCTATGCCCTAATAGCGAAGAAGCACGTGTTAAAGGAAGGCTGCAACACTGTTACGTATTTCACGACTCATTGTGCACTCACGTTCGTTGTAACATCTGTGAAAGGGCGGTGAATGCCGTCCAACTCTTCTGTTGCGTTTGAGTCCCAGGAAGCAAATGGGTTCGTTGGCTTTAAGGCTGTGAATGTGCAGCGGTAATGGCAAAGCCCTGCCCAGATCGCTCGACAGCTCTCGTTTGTACAGCATTCAAACGGCCTCAGGAACGCCGTTGCAAGCAGCCTTACATTCCATGCTGGCGTTGCCAGGGAGGCATTTGGATTCTTCTGAGAAACACCACTGTGCCTCACAAGTGAAACCTGTGGGCTCCCAAATAAGTCTCCCTACGGCAGTTGGAAGCTAGATATTTAGTTCCAGCCTGAAAACAATGGACAGCTTTACCTGTGACAATTGTGGACTTCTGGGACCATCCAGATTCACCACGGCCTACCTTTTGCCCGGCGGGGGAATGCTCTTCTGCACGTACAGCACTCCACACGTGAAAACCTTTCTTAGCAGAAGGAGGCAGTCTTTCCCTAGTACTAGATAGCTAGGCAGAATCTTCAGATAAACATGCTGTGTCATCAAGCTTGAAAGTGGGACACCGATGGGAACGTTCGCATTCTCCTGGAATGGAAGCCACTTGCTTTGGGTTTCAAAGCTGCCTGAACAGCCCTAGCGGCCCAACTTCTCTTCACTGCAGTATTGTCACTGTGGGCCAAGGCTACGTTCTTTCAATGTCAATAATGTGCTGGCAATTCCTTTCTAAAAACTCATCCCACTGCACTCCAGAATCAGATCCGTACAAATGAAAGGTCACCTAAGTCCTCAAGGTAATGTCCAGTGTTTCACATCAGCAGAGTTGGGTGTGCAGTGGTAGCCACGAAGCCATACTCTGAAAAGGAGTGCCTTAACTCTGCTATGCCCCTGGGGACGCATAGGGCAGTGTATCGTGAACTAATTTCTCATGATGACTGCTGTGTGCTAGAAGAGCGGCCGTTGGCTTCTGAGGAACCATAGGCGAAATAGGCCCCCGTGAAACACTCTTCACTTTCATAGCAAGGGCAACGTACTTATTTCTGGGTTGCCTAGTTACAGTGTTCCAGTCGTCAAAGAACCTCGCAAAAGCAGCGCCTGGCAGACTCTGTTTGCAAGTCGATTGGCCTCAGTGCCTGAAACAGAACTGCACTGCTACTGCACAATGTGCTTGTGATTCAGTCTGGGACACAGGACAGCACTCTCACAGAAGTGAAAGCTAAGCATTGCATCCAGCCTGAAGACCAGTACATTTTTCAAACTTCACACTGTCAAGTATGTGCAAGAGCCTTGGTCACCAAGGCCTACCTAAGGTATTGAAATACTTACCCAGTTAATCCTATGCAGAAGTCCCTGTGCCCAAAGGGTCTCCATGGAAGATCCCTGTGGGTCAAGTTTGTTTCCTTTAAGTAGACAGAAACTACTGAGGATAACCTTATGAGCTCAAGTTTGAAATCGTGCAACCCTGGCAAAAGCTTAATTTTGTCCGTGGTAGGCGAGACAGTTGTGGTTTGAAAGCTTCCTGAAAAAAACTCCTGCTGCCCATCTTCTCTTTCCTGCCTGACGGCGTCAAGAAACAACTAGAATGTAATTGTCTGAGGCATGGTGGTCTCAGTTCCTTGCTGGGAGCTCCTCCAGGAGCACACTGGACATTGCTGGCAAAGAAATGGCAACCCTGGCCTCAAGTAAAAGTCCAGATTTCTCCCATAGTAACCTTAGGCATGCCCTAGTAGCAAAGAAGCATGTGTTAAAATAATGCTGCAGCACGGTTACGTATTTCAAGACTCATTGTGCACTCACGTTCGTTGTAACATCTGGGAAAGGGCGCTGAATGCCGTTTAACTCTTCTGTTGCGTTTCAGTCCCAGGAAGCAAATGGGTTCGTTGGCTTTAAGGCTGTGAATGTGCAGCGGTAATGGCAAAGCCCTGCCCAGATCGCTCGACAGCTCTCATTTGTACAGCATTCAAACGGCCTCAGGAACGCCGTTGCAAGCAGCCTTACATTCCATGCTGGCGTAGCCAGCTAGGCATTTGGATTCTTCTGAGAAACACCACTGTGCCTCACACGTGAAACCTGTGGGCTCCCAAACACGTCTCCCTACGGCAGTCGGAAGCTAGATGTTTAGTTCCAGCCTGAAACCAACGGACAGCTTTCCCTGTGACAATGTTGGACTTCTGGGACCATCCAGATTCACCAAGGCCTACCTTTTGCCCGGCGGGGGAATGCTCTTCTGCACGTACAGCACTCCCCACGTGAAAACCTTTCTTAGCAGAAGGAGGCAGTCTTTCCCTAGTACTAGATAGCTAGGCAGAATCTTCAGATAAACATGCTGTGTCATCAAGCTTGAAAGTGGGACTTCGATGGGAACTTTCGCATTCTCCCGTTTTGAAGCGACTTGCTTTGGGCTTCAAAGCTGCCTGAACAGCACCAGCCGCCCAACTTCTCTTCACTGCAGGATTGTCGCTGTGCGCCAAGGCTGCGTTTTCTCAATGTCAATAATGTGCTGTCGCTAGTGGGAAGCAGCTGCATAGCACAGGGAGATCAGCCAGGTGCTTTGTGACCACCTAGCGGGGAGGGATAGGGAGGGTGGGAGGGAGGGACATGCAAGAGGGAAGAGATATGGGAACATATGTATATCTATAACTGATTCACTTTGTTTTAAAGCAGAAACTAACACACAATTGTAAAGCAATTATACTTCAATAAAGATGATAAAAAAAAAAAAAAAAAAACTGTGCTGTCTATTCCTAACTAGAAACTCATCGCACTGCACTCCAGATTCAGCTCCGGCCAAATGAAAGGTGACATAAGGCCTCCAGGTAAGGTCCAGTGTTTCACATCTGCAGAGTTGGGTGTGCAGTGGTATCCACGAAGCCATACTCTGAAATGGAGTGCCTTAACTCTGCTATGCCCCTAGGGAAACATAGGACAGTCGATCGTGCACCAATTTCGCATGATGCCTGCTGTATGCCTGAAGAGCAGTCGCTGGCTTCTGAGGAACCCTGGGCGAAATAGGCCCCCGTAAGCACTCTTCACATTGATAGCAAGGGCAACGTACTCCTCTCTGGGTTGCCTAGGTAGAGTGTTCTATTCGTCAAATAGCCTCGCGAAAGCAGTGCCTGGCAGACTCTCTTTGCAAGTGGATCGGCCTCAGTGAGTGAAACAAAACTGCACTGCGAATACACAAAGCGCTGACGATTCAGTCCAGGACACAGGACAGCACTCTCACAGAAGCGAAAGCTAAGCTTTGCATCCAGCCTGAAGACCAGGACATTTTTCACGCTTAACACTATTAAGTATGTGCAAGAGCCATGGTCACCGAGGCCTACCTAAGTTAATGAAATACTTACCCAGTTCATCCTATGCAGAGGTCCCTGTGCCCAAAGGGTCTGAAAGGAAGGGTCCTGTGGGTCCGGTGTGTTTCCTTGACGTAGTTAGAAACTACTGAGGATAACCTTAGGAGCTCAAGTTTGAAACCGGGCAACCCTGGCAAAACTTTAATTTCTTCCGTGGTAAGCGAGACAGGTGCGGTTTGAAAGCTGCCTGAAAATCACTCCTGCTGCCCATCTTTCTTTGCTGCCTGACGGCATCACGAAAGAACTTGAGTGTAATCGTATGAGGCACGCTGGTTTGGGTTCCTTGCTGGGAGCTCCTCCAGGAGCACAATGGAGCTTGGCGGCAAAGAACTGGCACGCCTGTGCTCAAGTAAAAGTCCAGATTTCTCCCACAGTAAGCTTAGCTATGCCCTAGTAGCGAAGGAGCATGTGTTAAAGGAAGGCTGCAACACTGTTACGTATTTCACGACTCATTGTGCACTCACGTTCGTTGTAACATCTGTGAAAGGGCGCTGAATACCGTCCAAAACTTCTGCTGCGTTTGAGTCACAGGAAGCAACTGGGTTCGTTGGCTTTAAGACTGTGAACCT
Organism: Balaenoptera acutorostrata; assembly: GCF_949987535.1. Taxonomy (NCBI): domain Eukaryota; kingdom Metazoa; phylum Chordata; class Mammalia; order Artiodactyla; family Balaenopteridae; genus Balaenoptera; species Balaenoptera acutorostrata. Next base: position 58,029,159 of record NC_080078.1, read on the forward strand.
GCAGCGGTAATGGCAGAGCCCTGCCCGGATCGCTCGACAGCTCTCGTTTGTACAGCATTCAAACGGCCTCAGGAACGCCGTTCCAAGCAGCCTTACATTCCATGCTGGCGTAGCCAGGGAGGCATTTGGATTCTTCTGAGAAACACCACTGTGCCTCACAAGTGAAACCTGTTGGCTCCCAATTACGTCTCCCTACGGCAGCCTGAAGCGATAGGTTTAGTTCCAGCCTGAAACCAACGGACAGCTTTACCTGTGACAATGCGGGACTTCTGGGACCATCCAGATTCACCAAGGCCTAACTTTTGCCCGGTGGGGGAATGCTCTTCTGCACGTACAGCACTCACCACGTGAAAACCTTTCTTAGCAGAAGGAAGCAGTCTTTCCCTAGTAGTAGAGAGGGAGGCAGAATTTTCAGATAAACCTGCTGTGTCCTCAGGCTTGAAAGTGGGACACCGATGGGAACGTTTGCATTCTCCTGGAATGGCAGCCACTTGCTTTGGGCTTCAAAGCTGCCTGAACAGCCCTAGGGGCCCAACTTCTCTTCACTGCAGGATTGTCGCTGTGGGCCAAGGCTGCGTTCTCTTAATGGCAATAATGGGCTGGCAATTGCTTTCTAGAAACTCATCCAACTGCACTCCAGATTCAGCTCCATACAAATGAAAGGTGACCTAAGTCCTCAGGGTAAGGTCCAGTGTTTCACATCAGCAGAGTTGAGTGTGCAGGGGTAGCCACGAAGCCATACTCTGAAAAGGAGTGCCTTAACTCTGCTATGCCCCTGGGGACACATAGGGCAGTGGATCGTGCACCAATCTCTCATGATGACCACTGTGTGCTAGAAGAACGGCCGCTGGCTTCTGAGGAGCCCTAGGCGAAGTAGGCCCCCAGGAAGCACTCTTCACATTCATAGCAAGGGCAACGTACTCCTTTCTGGGATGCCTAGGTAGAGTGTTCCAATCGTCATAGAGCCTAGCGAAAGCAGCGCCTGGCAGACTCTCTTTGCAAGTGGATCGTCCTCAGTGACTGAAACAGGTCTGCACTGCTACGGCACAATGTACTTGTGATTCAGTCTGGGACACAGGATAGCACTCTCACAGAAGCGAAAGCTAACCTTTACATCCAGCCTGAAGACCAGTCCATTTTTCACACTTCACACTGTTAAGAATGTGCAAGAGCCATGGTCACCGAGGCCTACCTAAGGTACTGAAATACTTACCCATTTCATCCTATGCAGAGGTCCCTGTGCCCAAAGGGTCTCCATGGAAGAGCCCTGTGGATCCCGTGTGTTTCCTTGAGGTAGTCAGAAACTACTGAGGATAACCTCATGAGGTCAAGTTTAAAACCGGGCAACCCTGGCAAAACCTTCATTTCTTCCGTGGTAGGCGAGACAGGTGCGGTTTGAAAGCTGCCTGAAAATCACTCCTGCTGCCCATCTTCTCTTTGCTGCCTGACGGCATCACGAAAGAACTTGAGTGTAATCGTATGAGGCATGCTGGTCTCGGTTCCATGCTAGGAGCTCCTCCAGGAGCACACTGGAGCTTGGCGGCAAAGAACTGGCACCCTTGTGCTCAAGTAAAAGTCCAGATTTCTCCCATAGGAAGCTTAGCTATGCCCTAATAGCGAAGAAGCACGTGTTAAAGGAAGGCTGCAACACTGTTACGTATTTCACGACTCATTGTGCACTCACGTTCGTTGTAACATCTGTGAAAGGGCGGTGAATGCCGTCCAACTCTTCTGTTGCGTTTGAGTCCCAGGAAGCAAATGGGTTCGTTGGCTTTAAGGCTGTGAATGTGCAGCGGTAATGGCAAAGCCCTGCCCAGATCGCTCGACAGCTCTCGTTTGTACAGCATTCAAACGGCCTCAGGAACGCCGTTCCAAGCAGCCTTACATTCCATGCTGGCGTTGCCAGGGTGGCATTTGGATTCTTCTGAGAAACACCACTGTGCCTCACAAGTGAAACCTGTGGGCTCCCAAATAAGTCTCCCTACGGCAGTTGGAAGCTAGATATTTAGTTCCAGCCTGAAAACAACGGACAGCTTTACCTGTGACAATTGTGGACTTCTGGGACCATCCAGATTCACCACGGCCTAACTTTTGCCCGGCGGGGGAATGCTCTTCTGCACGTACAGCACTCCACACGTGAAAACCTTTCTTAGCAGAAGGAGGCAGTCTTTCCCTAGTACTAGATAGCTAGGCAGAATCTTCAGATAAACATGCTGTGTCATCAAGCTTGAAAGTGGGACACCGATGGGAACGTTCGCATTCTCCTGGAATGGAAGCCACTTGCTTTGGGTTTCAAAGCTGCCTGAACAGCCCTAGCGGCCCAACTTCTCTTCACTGCAGTATTGTCACTGTGGGCCAAGGCTACGTTCTTTCAATGTCAATAATGTGCTGGCAATTCCTTTCTAAAAACTCATCCCACTGCACTCCAGAATCAGATCCGTACAAATGAAAGGTCACCTAAGTCCTCAAGGTAATGTCCAGTGTTTCACATCAGCAGAGTTGGGTGTGCAGTGGTAGCCACGAAGCCATACTCTGAAAAGGAGTGCCTTAACTCTGCTATGCCCCTGGGGACGCATAGGGCAGTGTATCGTGAACTAATTTCTCATGATGACTGCTGTGTGCTAGAAGAGCGGCCGTTGGCTTCTGAGGAACCATAGGCGAAATAGGCCCCCGTGAAACACTCTTCACTTTCATAGCAAGGGCAACGTACTTATTTCTGGGTTGCCTAGTTACAGTGTTCCAGTCGTCAAAGAACCTCGCAAAAGCAGCGCCTGGCAGACTCTGTTTGCAAGTCGATTGGCCTCAGTGCCTGAAACAGAACTGCACTGCTACTGCACAATGTGCTTGTGATTCAGTCTGGGACACAGGACAGCACTCTCACAGAAGTGAAAGCTAAGCATTGCATCCAGCCTGAAGACCAGTACATTTTTCAAACTTCACACTGTCAAGTATGTGCAAGAGCCTTGGTCACCAAGGCCTACCTAAGGTATTGAAATACTTACCCAGTTAATCCTATGCAGAAGTCCCTGTGCCCAAAGGGTCTCCATGGAAGATCCCTGTGGGTCAAGTTTGTTTCCTTTAAGTAGACAGAAACTACTGAGGATAACCTTATGAGCTCAAGTTTGAAATCGTGCAACCCTGGCAAAAGCTTAATTTTGTCCGTGGTAGGCGAGACAGTTGTGGTTTGAAAGCTTCCTGAAAAAAACTCCTGCTGCCCATCTTCTCTTTCCTGCCTGACGGCGTCAAGAAACAACTAGAATGTAATTGTCTGAGGCATGGTGGTCTCAGTTCCTTGCTGGGAGCTCCTCCAGGAGCACACTGGAGATTGCCGGCAAAGAAATGGCACCCCTGGCCTCAAGTAAAAGTCCAGATTTCTCCCATAGTAACCTTAGGCATGCCCTAGTAGCAAAGAAGCATGTGTTAAAATAATGCTGCAGCACGGTTACGTATTTCAAGACTCATTGTGCACTCACGTTCGTTGTAACATCTGGGAAAGGGCGCTGAATGCCGTTTAACTCTTCTGTTGCGTTTCAGTCCCAGGAAGCAAATGGGTTCGTTGGCTTTAAGGCTGTGAATGTGCAGCGGTAATGGCAAAGCCCTGCCCAGATCGCTCGACAGCTCTCATTTGTACAGCATTCAAACGGCCTCAGGAACGCCGTTGCAAGCAGCCTTACATTCCATGCTGGCGTAGCCAGCTAGGCATTTGGATTCTTCTGAGAAACACCACTGTGCCTCACACGTGAAACCTGTGGGCTCCCAAACACGTCTCCCTACGGCAGTCGGAAGCTAGATGTTTAGTTCCAGCCTGAAAGCAACGGACAGATTTCCCTGTGACAATGTTGGACTTCTGGGACCATCCAGATTCACCAAGGCCTACCTTTTGCCCGGCGGGGGAATGCTCTTCTGCACGTACAGCACTCCCCACGTGAAAACCTTTCTTAGCAGAAGGAGGCAGTCTTTCCCTAGTACTAGATAGCTAGGCAGAATCTTCAGATAAACATGCTGTGTCATCAAGCTTGAAAGTGGGACTTCGATGGGAACTTTCGCATTCTCCCGTTTTGAAGCGACTTGCTTTGGGCTTCAAAGCTGCCTGAACAGCACCAGCCGCCCAACTTCTCTTCACTGCAGGATTGTCGCTGTGCGCCAAGGCTGCGTTTTCTCAATGTCAATAATGTGCTGTCGCTAGTGGGAAGCAGCTGCATAGCACAGGGAGATCAGCCAGGTGCTTTGTGACCACCTAGCGGGGAGGGATAGGGAGGGTGGGAGGGAGGGAGATGCAAGAGGGAAGAGATATGGGAACATATGTATATCTATAACTGATTCACTTTGTTTTAAAGCAGAAACTAACACACAATTGTAAAGCAATTATACTTCAATAAAGATGATAAAAAAAAAAAAAAAAACTGTGCTGTCTATTCCTAACTAGAAACTCATCGCACTGCACTCCAGATTCAGCTCCGGCCAAATGAAAGGTGACATAAGGCCTCCAGGTAAGGTCCAGTGTTTCACATCTGCAGAGTTGGGTGTGCAGTGGTATCCACGAAGCCATACTCTGAAATGGAGTGCCTTAACTCTGCTATGCCCCTAGGGAAACATAGGACAGTCGATCGTGCACCAATTTCGCATGATGCCTGCTGTATGCCTGAAGAGCAGTCGCTGGCTTCTGAGGAACCCTGGGCGAAATAGGCCCCCGTAAGCACTCTTCACATTGATAGCAAGGGCAACGTACTCCTCTCTGGGTTGCCTAGGTAGAGTGTTCTATTCGTCAAATAGCCTCGCGAAAGCAGTGCCTGGCAGACTCTCTTTGCAAGTGGATCGGCCTCAGTGAGTGAAACAAAACTGCACTGCGAATACACAAAGCGCTGACGATTCAGTCCAGGACACAGGACAGCACTCTCACAGAAGCGAAAGCTAAGCTTTGCATCCAGCCTGAAGACCAGGACATTTTTCACGCTTAACACTATTAAGTATGTGCAAGAGCCATGGTCACCGAGGCCTACCTAAGTTAATGAAATACTTACCCAGTTCATCCTATGCAGAGGTCCCTGTGCCCAAAGGGTCTGAAAGGAAGGGTCCTGTGGGTCCGGTGTGTTTCCTTGACGTAGTTAGAAACTACTGAGGATAACCTTAGGAGCTCAAGTTTGAAACCGGGCAACCCTGGCAAAACTTTAATTTCTTCCGTGGTAAGCGAGACAGGTGCGGTTTGAAAGCTGCCTGAAAATCACTCCTGCTGCCCATCTTTCTTTGCTGCCTGACGGCATCACGAAAGAACTTGAGTGTAATCGTATGAGGCACGCTGGTTTGGGTTCCTTGCTGGGAGCTCCTCCAGGAGCACAATGGAGCTTGGCGGCAAAGAACTGGCACGCCTGTGCTCAAGTAAAAGTCCAGATATCTCCCACAGTAAGCTTAGCTATGCCCTAGTAGCGAAGGAGCATGTGTTAAAGGAAGGCTGCAACACTGTTACGTATTTCACGACTCATTGTGCACTCACGTTCGTTGTAACATCTGTGAAAGGGCGCTGAATACCGTCCAAAACTTCTGCTGCGTTTGAGTCACAGGAAGCAACTGGGTTCGTTGGCTTTAAGACTGTGAACCTGCAGCGGTAATGGCAGAGCCCTGCCCGGATCGCTCGACAGCTCTCGTTTGTACAGCATTCAAACGGCCTCAGGAACGCCGTTCCAAGCAGCCTTACATTCCATGCTGGCGTAGCCAGGGAGGCATTTGGATTCTTCTGAGAAACACCACTGTGCCTCACAAGTGAAACCTGTGGGCTCCCAATTACGTCTCCCTACGGCAGCCTGAAGCGATAGGTTTAGTTCCAGCCTGAAACCAACGGACAGCTTTACCTGTGACAATGCGGGACTTCTGGGACCATCCAGATTCACCAAGGCCTAACTTTTGCCCGGTGGGGGAATGCTCTTCTGCACGTACAGCACTCACCACGTGAAAACCTTTCTTAGCAGAAGGAAGCAGTCTTTCCCTAGTAGTAGAGAGGGAGGCAGAATTTTCAGATAAACCTGCTGTGTCCTCAGGCTTGAAAGTGGGACACCGATGGGAACGTTTGCATTCTCCTGGAATGGCAGCCACTTGCTTTGGGCTTCAAAGCTGCCTGAACAGCCCTAGGGGCCCAACTTCTCTTCACTGCAGGATTGTCGCTGTGGGCCAAGGCTGCGTTCTCTTAATGGCAATAATGGGCTGGCAATTGCTTTCTAGAAACTCATCCAACTGCACTCCAGATTCAGCTCCATACAAATGAAAGGTGACCTAAGTCCTCAGGGTAAGGTCCAGTGTTTCACATCAGCAGAGTTGAGTGTGCAGGGGTAGCCACGAAACCATACTCTGAAAAGGAGTGCCTTAACTCTGCTATGCCCCTGGGGACACATAGGGCAGTGGATCGTGCACCAATCTCTCATGATGACCACTGTGTGCTAGAAGAACGGCCGCTGGCTTCTGAGGAGCCCTAGGCGAAGTAGGCCCCCAGGAAGCACTCTTCACATTCATAGCAAGGGCAACGTACTCCTTTCTGGGATGCCTAGGTAGAGTGTTCCAATCGTCATAGAGCCTAGCGAAAGCAGCGCCTGGCAGACTCTCTTTGCAAGTGGATCGTCCTCAGTGACTGAAACAGGTCTGCACTGCTACGGCACAATGTACTTGTGATTCAGTCTGGGACACAGGATAGCACTCTCACAGAAGCGAAAGCTAACCTTTACATCCAGCCTGAAGACCAGTCCATTTGTCACACTTCACACTGTTAAGAATGTGCAAGAGCCATGGTCACCGAGGCCTACCTAAGGTACTGAAATACTTACCCATTTCATCCTATGCAGAGGTCCCTGTGCCCAAAGGGTCTCCATGGAAGAGCCCTGTGGATCCCGTGTGTTTCCTTGAGGTAGTCAGAAACTACTGAGGATAACCTCATGAGGTCAAGTTTAAAACCGGGCAACCCTGGCAAAACCTTCATTTCTTCCGTGGTAGGCGAGACAGGTGCGGTTTGAAAGCTGCCTGAAAATCACTCCTGCTGCCCATCTTCTCTTTGCTGCCTGACGGCATCACGAAAGAACTTGAGTGTAATCGTATGAGGCATACTGGTCTCGGTTCCATGCTAGGAGCTCCTCCAGGAGCACACTGGAGCTTGGCGGCAAAGAACTGGCACCCCTGTGCTCAAGTAAAAGTCCAGATTTCTCCCATAGGAAGCTTAGCTATGCCCTAATAGCGAAGAAGCACGTGTTAAAGGAAGGCTGCAACACTGTTACGTATTTCACGACTCATTGTGCCCTCACGTTCGTTGTATCATCTGTGAAAGGACGGTGAATGCCGTCCAACTCTTCTGTTGCGTTTGAGTCCCAGGAAGCAAATGGGTTCGTTGGCTTTAAGGCTGTGAATGTGCAGCGGTAATGGCAAAGCCCTGCCCAGATCGCTCGACAGCTCTCGTTTGTACAGCATTCAAACGGCCTCAGGAACGCCGTTGCAAGCAGCCTTACATTCCATGCTGGCGTTGCCAGGGAGGCATTTGGATTCTTCTGAGAAACACCACTGTGCCTCACAAGTGAAACCTGTGGGCTCCCAAATAAGTCTCCCTACGGCATTTGGAAGCTAGATATTTAGTTCCAGCCTGAAAACAACGGACAGCTTTACCTGTGACAATTGTGGACTTCTGGGACCATCCAGATTCACCAAGGCCTAACTTTTGCCCGGCGGGGGAATGCTCTTCTGCACGTACAGCACTCCCCACGTGAAAACCTTTCTTAGCAGAAGGAGGCAGTCTTTCCCTAGTACTAGATAGCTAGGCAGAATCTTCAGATAAACATGCTGTGTCATCAAGCTTGAAAGTGGGACTTCGATGGGAACTTTCGCATTCTCCCGTTTTGAAGCGACTTGCTTTGGGCTTCAAAGCTGCCTGAACAGCACCAGCCGCCCAACTTCTCTTCACTGCAGGATTGTCGCTGTGCGCCAAGGCTGCGTTTTCTCAATGTCAATAATGTGCTGTCGCTAGTGGGAAGCAGCCGCATAGCACAGGGAGATCAGCCAGGTGCTTTGTGACCACCTAGCGGGGAGGGATAGGGAGGGTGGGAGGGAGGGAGATGCAAGAGGGAAGAGATATGGGAACATATGTATATCTATAACTGATTCACTTTGTTTTAAAGCAGAAACTAACACACAATTGTAAAGCAATTATACTTCAATAAAGATGATAAAAAAAAAAAAAACTGTGCTGTCTATTCCTACCTAGAAACTCATCGCACTGCACTCCAGATTCAGCTCCGGCCAAATGAAAGGTGACATAAGGCCTCCAGGTAAGGTCCAGTGTTTCACATCTGCAGAGTTGGGTGTGCAGTGGTATCCACGAAGCCATACTCTGAAATGGAGTGCCTTAACTCTGCTATGCCCCTAGGGAAACATAGGACAGTCGATCGTGCACCAATTTCGCATGATGCCTGCTGTAAGCCTGAAGAGCGGTCGCTGGCTTCTGAGGAACCCTGGGCGAAATAGGCCCCCGTAAGCACTCTTCACATTGATAGCAAGGGCAACGTACTCCTCTCTGGGTTGCCTAGGTAGAGTGTTCTATTCGTCAAATAGCCTCGCGAAAGCAGTGCCTGGCAGACTCTCTTTGCAAGTGGATCGGCCTCAGTGAGTGAAACAAAACTGCACTGCGAATACACAAAGCGCTGACGATTCAGTCCAGGACACAGGACAGCACTCTCACAGAAGCGAAAGCTAAGCTTTGCATCCAGCCTGAAGACCAGGACATTTTTCACGCTTAACACTATTAAGTATGTGCAAGAGCCATGGTCACCGAGGCCTACCTAAGTTAATGAAATACTTACCCAGTTCATCCTATGCAGAGGTCCCTGTGCCCAAAGGGTCTGAAAGGAAGGGTCCTGTGGGTCCGGTGTGTTTCCTTGACGTAGTTAGAAACTACTGAGGATAACCTTAGGAGCTCAAGTTTGAAACCGGGCAACCCTGGCAAAACTTTAATTTCTTCCGTGGTAGGCGAGACAGGTGTGGTTTGAAAGCTGCCTGAAAATCACTCCTGCTGCCCATCTTTCTTTGCTGCCTGACGGCATCACGAAAGAACTTGAGTGTAATCGTATGAGGCATGCTGGTTTGGGTTCCTTGCTGGGAGCTCCTCCAGGAGCACAATGGAGCTTGGCGGCAAAGAACTGGCACGCCTGTGCTCAAGTAAAAGTCCAGATTTCTCCCACAGTAAGCTTAGCTATGCCCTAGTAGCGAAGGAGCATGTGTTAAAGGAAGGCTGCAACACTGTTACGTATTTCACGACTCATTGTGCACTCACGTTCGTTGTAACATCTGTGAAAGGGCACTGAATACCGTCCAAAACTTCTGCTGCGTTTGAGTCCCAGGAAGCAACTGGGTTCGTTGGCTTTAAGACTGTGAACCTGCAGCGGTAATGGCAGAGCCCTGCCCGGATCGCTCGACAGCTCTCGTTTGTACAGCATTCAAACGGCCTCAGGAACGCCGTTCCAAGCAGCCTTACATTCCATGCTGGCGTTGCCAGGGAGGCATTTGGATTCTTCTGAGAAACACCACTGTGCCTCACAAGTGAAACCTGTGGGCTCCCAAATAAGTCTCCCCACGGCATTTGGAAGCTAGATATTTAGTTCCAGCCTGAAAACAACGGACAGCTTTACCTGTGACAATTGTGGACTTCTGGGACCATCCAGATTCACCAAGGCCTAACTTTTGCCCGGCGGGGGAATGCTCTTCTGCACGTACAGCACTCCACACGTGAAAACCTTTCTTAGCAGAAGGAGGCAGTCTTTCCCTAGTACTAGATAGCTAGGCAGAATCTTCAGATAAACATGCTGTGTCATCAAGCTTGAAAGTGGGACACCGATGGGAACGTTCGCATTCTCCTGGAATGGAAGCCACTTGCTTTGGGTTTCAAAGCTGCCTGAACAGCCCTAGCGGCCCAACTTCTCTTCACTGCAGTATTGTCACTGTGGGCCAAGGCTACGTTCTTTCAATGTCAATAATGTGCTGGCAATTCCTTTCTAAAAACTCATCCCACTGCACTCCAGAATCAGATCCGTACAAATGAAAGGTCACCTAAGTCCTCAAGGTAATGTCCAGTGTTTCACATCAGCAGAGTTGGGTGTGCAGTGGTAGCCACGAAGCCATACTCTGAAAAGGAGTGCCTTAACTCTGCTATGCCCCTGGGGACGCATAGGGCAGTGTATCGTGAACTAATTTCTCATGATGACTGCTGTGTGCTAGAAGAGCGGCCGTTGGCTTCTGAGGAACCATAGGCGAAATAGGCCCCCGTGAAACACTCTTCACTTTCATAGCAAGGGCAACGTACTCATTTCTGGGTTGCCTAGTTACAGTGTTCCAGTCGTCAAAGAACCTCGCAAAAGCAGCGCCTGGCAGACTCTCTTTGCAAGTCGATTGGCCTCAGTGCCTGAAACAGAACTGCACTGCTACTGCACAATGTGCTTGTGATTCAGTCTGGGACACAGGACAGCACTCTCACAGAAGCGAAAGCTAAGCATTGCATCCAGCCTGAAGACCAGTACATTTTTCAAACTTCACACTGTCAAGTATGTGCAAGAGCCTTGGTCACCAAGGCCTACCTAAGGTATTGAAATACTTACCCAGTTAATCCTATGCAGAAGTCCCTGTGCCCAAAGGGTCTCCATGGAAGATCCCTGTGGGTCAAGTTTGTTTCCTTTAAGTAGACAGAAACTACTGAGGATAACCTTATGAGCTCAAGTTTGAAATCGTGCAACCCTGGCAAACGCTTAATTTTGTCCGTGGTAGGCGAGACAGTTGTGGTTTGAAAGCTTCCTGAAAAAAACTCCTGCTGCCCATCTTCTCTTTCCTGCCTGACGGCGTCAAGAAACAACTAGAATGTAATTGTCTGAGGCATGGTGGTCTCAGTTCCTTGCTGGGAGCTCCTCCAGGAGCACACTGGAGATTGCCGGCAAAGAAATGGCACCCCTGGCCTCAAGTAAAAGTCCAGATTTCTCCCATAGTAACCTTAGGCATGCCCTAGTAGCAAAGAAGCATGTGTTAAAATAATGCTGCAGCACGGTTACGTATTTCAAGACTCATTGTGCACTCACGTTCGTTGTAACATCTGGGAAAGGGCGCTGAATGCCGTTTAACTCTTCTGTTGCGTTTCAGTCCCAGGAAGCAAATGGGTTCGTTGGCTTTAAGGCTGTGAATGTGCAGCGGTAATGGCAAAGCCCTGCCCAGATCGCTCGACAGCTCTCATTTGTACAGCATTCAAACGGCCTCAGGAACGCCGTTGCGAGCAGCCTTACATTCCATGCTGGCGTAGCCAGCTAGGCATTTGGATTCTTCTGAGAAACACCACTGTGCCTCACACGTGAAACCTGTGGGCTCCCAAACACGTCTCCCTACGGCAGTCGGAAGCTAGATGTTTAGTTCCAGCCTGAAACCAACGGACAGCTTTCCCTGTGACAATGTTGGACTTCTGGGACCATCCAGATTCACCAAGGCCTACCTTTTGCCCGGCGGGGGAATGCTCTTCTGCACGTACAGCACTCCCCACGTGAAAACCTTTCTTAGCAGAAGGAGGCAGTCTTTCCCTAGTACTAGATAGCTAGGCAGAATCTTCAGATAAACATGCTGTGTCATCAAGCTTGAAAGTGGGACTTCGATGGGAACTTTCGCATTCTCCCGTTTTGAAGCGACTTGCTTTGGGCTTCAAAGCTGCCTGAACAGCACCAGCCGCCCAACTTCTCTTCACTGCAGGATTGTCGCTGTGCGCCAAGGCTGCGTTTTCTCAATGTCAATAATGTGCTGTCGCTAGTGGGAAGTAGCCGCATAGCACAGGGAGATCAGCCAGGTGCTTTGTGACCACCTAGCGGGGAGGGATAGGGAGGGTGGGAGGGAGGGAGATGCAAGAGGGAAGAGATATGGGAACATATGTATATCTATAACTGATTCACTTTGTTTTAAAGCAGAAACTAACACACAATTGTAAAGCAATTATACTTGAATAAAGATGATAAAAAAAAAAAAAAAAACTGTGCTGTCTATTCCTAACTAGAAACTCATCGCACTGCACTCCAGATTCAGCTCCGGCCAAATGAAAGGTGACATAAGGCCTCCAGGTAAGGTCCAGTGTTTCACATCTGCAGAGTTGGGTGTGCAGTGGTATCCACGAAGCCATACTCTGAAATGGAGTGCCTTAACTCTGCTATGCCCCTAGGGAAACATAGGACAGTCGATCGTGCACCAATTTCGCATGATGCCTGCTGTAAGCCTGAAGAGCGGTCGCTGGCTTCTGAGGAACCCTGGGCGAAATAGGCCCCCGTAAGCACTCTTCACATTGATAGCAAGGGCAACGTACTCCTCTCTGGGTTGCCTAGGTAGAGTGTTCTATTCGTCAAATAGCCTCGCGAAAGCAGTGCCTGGCAGACTCTCTTTGCAAGTGGATCGGCCTCAGTGAGTGAAACAAAACTGCACTGCGAATACACAAAGCGCTGACGATTCAGTCCAGGACACAGGACAGCACTCTCACAGAAGCGAAAGCTAAGCTTTGCATCCAGCCTGAAGACCAGGACATTTTTCACGCTTAACACTATTAAGTATGTGCAAGAGCCATGGTCACCGAGGCCTACCTAAGTTAATGAAATACTTACCCAGTTCATCCTATGCAGAGGTCCCTGTGCCCAAAGGGTCTGAAAGGAAGGGTCCTGTGGGTCCGGTGTGTTTCCTTGACGTAGTTAGAAACTACTGAGGATAACCTTAGGAGCTCAAGTTTGAAACCGGGCAACCCTGGCAAAACTTTAATTTCTTCCGTGGTAGGCGAGACAGGTGCGGTTTGAAAGCTGCCTGAAAATCACTCCTGCTGCCCATCTTTCTTTGCTGCCTGACGGCATCACGAAAGAACTTGAGTGTAATCGTATGAGGCATGCTGGTTTGGGTTCCTTGCTGGGAGCTCCTCCAGGAGCACAATGGAGCTTGGCGGCAAAGAACTGGCACGCCTGTGCTCAAGTAAAAGTCCAGATTTCTCCCACAGTAAGCTTAGCTATGCCCTAGTAGCGAAGGAGCATGTGTTAAAGGAAGGCTGCAACACTGTTACGTATTTCACGACTCATTGTGCACTCACGTTCGTTGTAACATCTGTGAAAGGGCACTGAATACCGTCCAAAACTTCTGCTGCGTTTGAGTCCCAGGAAGCAACTGGGTTCGTTGGCTTTAAGACTGTGAACCTGCAGCGGTAATGGCAGAGCCCTGCCCGGATCGCTCGACAGCTCTCGTTTGTACAGCATTCAAACGGCCTCAGGAACGCCGTTCCAAGCAGCCTTACATTCCATGCTGGCGTTGCCAGGGAGGCATTTGGATTCTTCTGAGAAACACCACTGTGCCTCACAAGTGAAACCTGTGGGCTCCCAAATAAGTCTCCCTACGGCATTTGGAAGCTAGATATTGAGTTCCAGCCTGAAAACAACGGACAGCTTTACCTGTGACAATGCTGGACTTCTGGGACCTTCCAGATTCACCAAGGCCTAACTTTTGCCCGGTGGGGGAATGCTCTTCTGCACGTACAGCACTCACCACGTGAAAACCTTTCTTAGCAGAAGGAAGCAGTCTTTCCCTAGCAGTAGAGACGGAGGCAGAATTTTCAGATAAACCTGCTGTGTCCTCAGGCTTGAAAGTGGGACACCGATGGGAACGTTTGCATTCTCCTGGAATGGCAGCCACTTGCTTTGGGCTTCAAAGCTGCCTGAACAGCCCTAGGGGCCCAACTTCTCTTCACTGCAGGATTGTCGCTGTGGGCCAAGGCTGCGTTCTCTCAATGGCAATAATGGGCTGGCAATTGCTTTCTAGAAACTCATCCAACTGCACTCCAGATTCAGCTCCATACAAATGAAAGGTGACCTAAGTCCTCAGGGTAAGGTCCAGTGTTTCACATCAGCAGAGTTGAGTGTGCAGGGGTAGCCACGAAGCCATACTCTGCAAAGGAGTGCCTTAACTCTGCTATGCCCCTGGGGACACATAGGGCAGTGGATCGTGCACCAATCTCTCATGATGACCACTGTGTGCTAGAAGAACGGCCGCTGGCTTCTGAGGAGCCCTAGGCGAAGTAGGCCCCCAGGAAGCACTCTTCACATTCATAGCAAGGGCAACGTACTCCTTTCTGGGATGCCTAGGTAGAGTGTTCCAATCGTCATAGAGCCTAGCAAAAGCAGCGCCTGGCAGACTCTCTTTGCAAGTGGATCGTCCTCAGTGACTGAAACAGGTCTGCACTGCTACGGCACAATGTGCTTGTGATTCAGTCTGGGACACAGGATAGCACTCTCACAGAAGCGAAAGCTAACCTTTACATCCAGCCTGAAGACCAGTCCATTTTTCACACTTCACACTGTTAAGAATGTGCAAGAGCCATGGTCACCGAGGCCTACCTAAGGTACTGAAATACTTACCCATTTCATCCTATGCAGAGGTCCCTGTGCCCAAAGGGTCTCCATGGAAGAGCCCTGTGGATCCCGTGTGTTTCCTTGAGGTAGTCAGAAACTACTGAGGATAACCTCATGAGGTCAAGTTTAAAACCGGGCAACCCTGGCAAAACCTTCATTTCTTCCGTGGTAGGCGAGACAGGTGCGGTTTGAAAGCTGCCTGAAAATCACTCCTGCTGCCCATCTTCTCTTTGCTGCCTGACGGCATCACGAAAGAACTTGAGTGTAATCGTATGAGGCATGCTGGTCTCGGTTCCATGCTAGGAGCTCCTCCAGGAGCACACTGGAGCTTGGCGGCAAAGAACTGGCACCCCTGTGCTCAAGTAAAAGTCCAGATTTCTCCCATAGGAAGCTTAGCTATGCCCTAATAGCGAAGAAGCACGTGTTAAAGGAAGGCTGCAACACTGTTACGTATTTCACGACTCATTGTGCACTCACGTTCGTTGTAACATCTGTGAAAGGACGGTGAATGCCGTCCAACTCTTCTGTTGCGTTTGAGTCCCAGGAAGCAAATGGGTTCGTTGGCTTTAAGGCTGTGAATGTGCAGCGGTAATGGCAAAGCCCTGCCCAGATCGCTCGACAGCTCTCGTTTGTACAGCATTCAAACGGCCTCAGGAACGCCGTGCCAAGCAGCCTTACATTCCATGCTGGCGTTGCCAGGGAGGCATTTGGATTCTTCTGAGAAACACCACTGTGCCTCACAAGTGAAACCTGTGGGCTCCCAAATAAGTCTCCCTACGGCATTTGGAAGCTAGATATTTAGTTCCAGCCTGAAAACAACGGACAGCTTTACCTGTGACAATTGTGGACTTCTGGGACCATCCAGATTCACCAAAGCCTAACTTTTGCCCGGCGGGGGAATGCTCTTCTGCACGTACAGCACTCCACACGTGAAAACCTTTCTAGCAGAAGGAGGCAGTCTTTCCCTAGTACTAGATAGCTAGGCAGAATCTTCAGATAAACATGCTGTGTCATCAAGCTTGAAAGTGGGACACCGATGGGAACGTTCGCATTCTCCTGGAATGGAAGCCACTTGCTTTGGGTTTCAAAGCTGCCTGAACAGCCCTAGCGGCCCAACTTCTCTTCACTGCAGTATTGTCACTGTGGGCCAAGGCTACGTTCTTTCAATGTCAATAATGTGCTGGCAATTCCTTTCTAAAAACTCATCCCACTGCACTCCAGAATCAGATCCGTACAAATGAAAGGTCACCTAAGTCCTCAAGGTAATGTCCAGTGTTTCACATCAGCAGAGTTGGGTGTGCAGTGGTAGCCACGAAGCCATACTCTGAAAAGGAGTGCCTTAACTCTGCTATGCCCCTGGGGACGCATAGGGCAGTGTATCGTGAACTAATTTCTCATGATGACTGCTGTGTGCTAGAAGAGCGGCCGTTGGCTTCTGAGGAACCATAGGCGAAATAGGCCCCCGTGAAACACTGTTCACTTTCATAGCAAGGGCAACGTACTCATTTCTGGGTTGCCTAGTTACAGTGTTCCAGTCGTCAAAGAACCTCGCAAAAGCAGCGCCTGGCAGACTCTCTTTGCAAGTCGATTGGCCTCAGTGCCTGAAACAGAACTGCACTGCTACTGCACAATGTGCTTGTGATTCAGTCTGGGACACAGGACAGCACTCTCACAGAAGCGAAAGCTAAGCATTGCATCCAGCCTGAAGACCAGTACATTTTTCAAACTTCACACTGTCAAGTATGTGCAAGAGCCTTGGTCACCAAGGCCTACCTAAGGTATTGAAATACTTACCCAGTTAATCCTATGCAGAAGTCCCTGTGCCCAAAGGGTCTCCATGGAAGATCCCTGTGGGTCAAGTTTGTTTCCTTTAAGTAGACAGAAACTACTGAGGATAACCTTATGAGCTCAAGTTTGAAATCGTGCAACCCTGGCAAAAGCTTAATTTTGTCCGTGGTAGGCGAGACAGTTGTGGTTTGAAAGCTTCCTGAAAAAAACTCCTGCTGCCCATCTTCTCTTTCCTGCCTGACGGCGTCAAGAAACAACTAGAATGTAATTGTCTGAGGCATGGTGGTCTCAGTTCCTTGATGAGAGCTCCGCCAGGAGCACACTGGAGATTGCCGGCAAAGAAATGGCACCCCTGGCCTCAAGTAAAAGTCCAGATTTCTCCCATAGTAACCTTAGGCATGCCCTAGTAGCAAAGAAGCATGTGTTAAAATAATGCTGCAGCACGGTTACGTATTTCAAGACTCATTGTGCACTCACGTTCGTTGTAACATCTGGGAAAGGGCGCTGAATGCCGTTTAACTCTTCTGTTGCGTTTCAGTCCCAGGAAGCAAATGGGTTCGTTGGCTTTAAGGCTGTGAATGTGCAGCGGTAATGGCAAAGCCCTGCCCAGATCGCTCGACAGCTCTCATTTGTACAGCATTCAAACGGCCTCAGGAACGCCGTTGCGAGCAGCCTTACATTCCATGCTGGCGTAGCCAGCTAGGCATTTGGATTCTTCTGAGAAACACCACTGTGCCTCACACGTGAAACCTGTGGGCTCCCAAACACGTCTCCCTACGGCAGTCGGAAGCTAGATGTTTAGTTCCAGCCTGAAACCAACGGACAGCTTTCCCTGTGACAATGTTGGACTTCTGGGACCATCCAGATTCACCAAGGCCTACCTTTTGCCCGGCGGGGGAATGCTCTTCTGCACGTACAGCACTCCCCACGTGAAAACCTTTCTTAGCAGAAGGAGGCAGTCTTTCCCTAGTACTAGATAGCTAGGCAGAATCTTCAGATAAACATGCTGTGTCATCAAGCTTGAAAGTGGGACTTCGATGGGAACTTTCGCATTCTCCCGTTTTGAAGCGACTTGCTTTGGGCTTCAAAGCTGCCTGAACAGCACCAGCCGCCCAACTTCTCTTCACTGCAGGATTGTCGCTGTGCGCCAAGGCTGCGTTTTCTCAATGTCAATAATGTGCTGTCGCTAGTGGGAAGCAGCCGCATAGCACAGGGAGATCAGCCAGGTGCTTTGTGACCACCTAGCGGGGAGGGATAGGGAGGGTGGGAGGGAGGGAGATGCAAGAGGGAAGAGATATGGGAACACATGTATATCTATAACTGATTCACTTTGTTTTAAAGCAGAAACTAACTCACAATTGTAAAGCAATTGTACTTCAATAAAGATGATTAAAACAAAACTGTGCTGTCTATTCCTAACTAGAAACTCATCGCACTGCACTCCAGATTCAGCTCCGGCCAAATGAAAGGTGACATAAGGCCTCCAGGTAAGGTCCAGTGTTTCACATCTGCAGAGTTGGGTGTGCAGTGGTATCCACGAAGCCATACTCTGAAATGGAGTGCCTTAACTCTGCTATGCCCCTAGGGAAACATAGGACAGTCGATCGTGCACCAATTTCGCATGATGCCTGCTGTAAGCCTGAAGAGCGGTCGCTGGCTTCTGAGGAACCCTGGGCGAAATAGGCCCCCGTAAGCACTCTTCACATTGATAGCAAGGGCAACGTACTCCTCTCTGGGTTGCCTAGGTAGAGTGTTCTATTCGTCAAATAGCCTCGCGAAAGCAGTGCCTGGCAGACTCTCTTTGCAAGTGGATCGGCCTCAGTGAGTGAAACAAAACTGCACTGCGAATACACAAAGCGCTGACGATTCAGTCCAGGACACAGGACAGCACTCTCACAGAAGCGAAAGCTAAGCTTTGCATCCAGCCTGAAGACCAGGACATTTTTCACGCTTAACACTATTAAGTATGTGCAAGAGCCATGGTCACCGAGGCCTACCTAAGTTAATGAAATACTTACCCAGTTCATCCTATGCAGAGGTCCCTGTGCCCAAAGGGTCTGAAAGGAAGGGTCCTGTGGGTCCGGTGTGTTTCCTTGACGTAGTTAGAAACTACTGAGGATAACCTTAGGAGCTCAAGTTTGAAACCGGGCAACCCTGGCAAAACTTTAATTTCTTCCGTGGTAGGCGAGACAGGTGCGGTTTGAAAGCTGCCTGAAAATCACTCCTGCTGCCCATCTTTCTTTGCTGCCTGACGGCATCACGAAAGAACTTGAGTGTAATCGTATGAGGCATGCTGGTTTGGGTTCCTTGCTGGGAGCTCCTCCAGGAGCACAATGGAGCTTGGCGGCAAAGAACTGGCACGCCTGTGCTCAAGTAAAAGTCCAGATTTCTCCCACAGTAAGCTTAGCTATGCCCTAGTAGCGAAGGAGCATGTGTTAAAGGAAGGCTGCAACACTGTTACGTATTTCACGACTCATTGTGCACTCACGTTCGTTGTAACATCTGTGAAAGGACGGTGAATGCCGTCCAACTCTTCTGTTGCGTTTGAGTCCCAGGAAGCAACTGGGTTCGTTGGCTTTAAGGCTGTGAATGTGCAGCGGTAATGGCAAAGCCCTGCCCAGATCGCTCGACAGCTCTCGTTTGTACAGCATTCAAACGGCCTCAGGAACGCCGTTCCAAGCAGCCTTACATTCCATGCTGGCGTTGCCAGGGAGGCATTTGGATTCTTCTGAGAAACACCACTGTGCCTCACAAGTGAAACCTGTGGGCTCCCAAATAAGTCTCCCTACGGCATTTGGAAGCTAGATATTTAGTTCCAACCTGAAACCAACGGACAGCATTACCTGTGACAATGCTGGACTTCTGGGACCATCCGGATTCACCAAGGCCTAACTTTTGCCCGGCGGGGGAATGCTCTTCTGCACGTACAGCACTCACCACGTGAAAACCTTTCTTAGCAGAAGGAAGCAGTCTTTCCCTAGTAGTAGAGAGGGAGGCAGAATTTTCAGATAAACCTGCTGTGTCCTCAGGCTTGAAAGTGGGACACCGATGGGAACGTTTGCATTCTCCTGGAATGGCAGCCACTTGCTTTGGGCTTCAAAGCTGCCTGAACAGCCCTAGCGTCCCAACTTCTCTTCACTGCAGGATTGTCGCTGTGGGCCAAGGCTGCGTTCTCTCAATGGCAATAATGGGCTGGCAATTGCTTTCTAGAAACTCATCCAACTGCACTCCAGATTCAGCTCCATACAAATGAAAGGTGACCTAAGTCCTCAGGGTAAGGTCCAGTGTTTCACATCAGCAGAGTTGAGTGTGCAGGGGTAGCCACGAAGCCATACTCTGCAAAGGAGTGCCTTAACTCTGCTATGCCCCTGGGGACACATAGGGCAGTGGATCGTGCACCAATCTCTCATGATGACCACTGTGTGCTAGAAGAACGGCCGCTGGCTTCTGAGGAGCCCTAGGCGAAGTAGGCCCCCAGGAAGCACTCTTCACATTCATAGCAAGGGCAACGTACTCCTTTCTGGGATGCCTAGGTAGAGTGTTCCAATCGTCATAGAGCCTAGCGAAAGCAGCGCCTGGCAGACTCTCTTTGCAAGTGGACCGTCCTCAGTGACTGAAACAGGTCTGCACTGCTACGGCACAATGTGCTTGTGATTCAGTCTGGGACACAGGATAGCACTCTCACAGAAGCGAAAGCTAACCTTTACATCCAGCCTGAAGACCAGTCCATTTTTCACACTTCACACTGTTAAGAATGTGCAAGAGCCATGGTCACCGAGGCCTACCTAAGGTACTGAAATACTTACCCATTTCATCCTATGCAGAGGTCCCTGTGCCCAAAGGGTCTCCATGGAAGAGCCCTGTGGATCCCGTGTGTTTCCTTGAGGTAGTCAGAAACTACTGAGGATAACCTCATGAGGTCAAGTTTAAAACCGGGCAACCCTGGCAAAACCTTCATTTCTTCCGTGGTAGGCGAGACAGGTGCGGTTTGAAAGCTGCCTGAAAATCACTCCTGCTGCCCATCTTCTCTTTGCTGCCTGACGGCATCACGAAAGAACTTGAGTGTAATCGTATGAGGCATGCTGGTCTCGGTTCCATGCTAGGAGCTCCTCCAGGAGCACACTGGAGCTTGGCGGCAAAGAACTGGCACCCCTGTGCTCAAGTAAAAGTCCAGATTTCTCCCATAGGAAGCTTAGCTATGCCCTAATAGCGAAGAAGCACGTGTTAAAGGAAGGCTGCAACACTGTTACGTATTTCACGACTCATTGTGCACTCACGTTCGTTGTAACATCTGTGAAAGGACGGTGAATGCCGTCCAACTCTTCTGTTGCGTTTGAGTCCCAGGAAGCAAATGGGTTCGTTGGCTTTAAGGCTGTGAATGTGCAGCGGTAATGGCAAAGCCCTGCCCAGATCGCTCGACAGCTCTCGTTTGTACAGCATTCAAACGGCCTCAGGAACACCGTTGCGAGCAGCCTTACATTCCATGCTGGCGTAGCCAGCTAGGCATTTGGATTCTTCTGAGAAACACCACTGTGCCTCACACGTGAAACCTGTGGGCTCCCAAACACGTCTCCCTACGGCAGTCGGAAGCTAGATGTTTAGTTCCAGCCTGAAACCAACGGACAGCTTTCCCTGTGACAATGTTGGACTTCTGGGACCATCCAGATTCACCAAGGCCTACCTTTTGCCCGGCGGGGGAATGCTCTTCTGCACGTACAGCACTCCCCACGTGAAAACCTTTCTTAGCAGAAGGAGGCAGTCTTTCCCTAGTACTAGATAGCTAGGCAGAATCTTCAGATAAACATGCTGTGTCATCAAGCTTGAAAGTGGGACTTCGATGGGAACTTTCGCATTCTCCCGTTTTGAAGCGACTTGCTTTGGGCTTCAAAGCTGCCTGAACAGCACCAGCCGCCCAACTTCTCTTCACTGCAGGATTGTCGCTGTGCGCCAAGGCTGCGTTTTCTCAATGTCAATAATGTGCTGTCGCTAGTGGGAAGCAGCCGCATAGCACAGGGAGATCAGCCAGGTGCTTTGTGACCACCTAGCGGGGAGGGAAAGGGAGGGTGGGAGGGAGGGAGATGCAAGAGGGAAGAGATATGGGAACATATGTATATCTATAACTGATTCACTTTGTTTTAAAGCAGAAACTAACACACAATTGTAAAGCAATTATACTTCAATAAAGATGATAAAAAAAAAAAAAAAAAACTGTGCTGTCTATTCCTAACTAGAAACTCATCGCACTGCACTCCAGATTCAGCTCCGGCCAAATGAAAGGTGACATAAGGCCTCCAGGTAAGGTCCAGTGTTTCACATCTGCAGAGTTGGGTGTGCAGTGGTATCCACGAAGCCATACTCTGAAATGGAGTGCCTTAACTCTGCTATGCCCCTAGGGAAACATAGGACAGTCGATCGTGCACCAATTTCGCATGATGCCTGCTGTAAGCCTGAAGAGCGGTCGCTGGCTTCTGAGGAACCCTGGGCGAAATAGGCCCCCGTAAGCACTCTTCACATTGATAGCAAGGGCAACGTACTCCTCTCTGGGTTGCCTAGGTAGAGTGTTCTATTCGTCAAATAGCCTCGCGAAAGCAGTGCCTGGCAGACTCTCTTTGCAAGTGGATCGGCCTCAGTGAGTGAAACAAAACTGCACTGCGAATACACAAAGCGCTGACGATTCAGTCCAGGACACAGGACAGCACTCTCACAGAAGCGAAAGCTAAGCTTTGCATCCAGCCTGAAGACCAGGACATTTTTCACGCTTAACACTATTAAGTATGTGCAAGAGCCATGGTCACCGAGGCCTACCTAAGTTAATGAAATACTTACCCAGTTCATCCTATGCAGAGGTCCCTGTGCCCAAAGGGTCTGAAAGGAAGGGTCCTGTGGGTCCGGTGTGTTTCCTTGACGTAGTTAGAAACTACTGAGGATAACCTTAGGAGCTCAAGTTTGAAACCGGGCAACCCTGGCAAAACTTTAATTTCTTCCGTGGTAGGCGAGACAGGTGCGGTTTGAAAGCTGCCTGAAAATCACTCCTGCTGCCCATCTTTCTTTGCTGCCTGACGGCATCACGAAAGAACTTGAGTGTAATCGTATGAGGCATGCTGGTTTGGGTTCCTTGCTGGGAGCTCCTCCAGGAGCACAATGGAGCTTGGCGGCAAAGAACTGGCACGCCTGTGCTCAAGTAAAAGTCCAGATTTCTCCCACAGTAAGCTTAGCTATGCCCTAGTAGCGAAGGAGCATGTGTTAAAGGAAGGCTGCAACACTGTTACGTATTTCACGACTCATTGTGCACTCACGTTCGTTGTAACATCTGTGAAAGGACGGTGAATGCCGTCCAACTCTTCTGTTGCGTTTGAGTCCCAGGAAGCAACTGGGTTCGTTGGCTTTAAGGCTGTGAATGTGCAGCGGTAATGGCAAAGCCCTGCCCAGATCGCTCGACAGCTCTCGTTTGTACAGCATTCAAACGGCCTCAGGAACGCCGTTCCAAGCAGCCTTACATTCCATGCTGCCGTTGCCAGGGAGGCATTTGGATTCTTCTGAGAAACACCACTGTGCCTCACAAGTGAAACCTGTGGGCTCCCAAATAAGTCTCCCTACGGCATTTGGAAGCTAGATATTTAGTTCCAGCCTGAAACCAACGGACAGCATTACCTGTGACAATGCTGGACTTCTGGGACCATCCGGATTCACCAAGGCCTAACTTTTGCCCGGCGGGGGAATGCTCTTCTGCACGTACAGCACTCACCACGTGAAAACCTTTCTTAGCAGAAGGAAGCAGTCTTTCCCTAGTAGTAGAGAGGGAGGCAGAATTTTCAGATAAACCTGCTGTGTCCTCAGGCTTGAAAGTGGGACACCGATGGGAACGTTTGCATTCTCCTGGAATGGCAGCCACTTGCTTTGGGCTTCAAAGCTGCCTGAACAGCCCTAGGGGCCCAACTTCTCTTCACTGCAGGATTGTCGCTGTGGGCCAAGGCTGCGTTCTCTCAATGGCAATAATGGGCTGGCAATTGCTTTCTAGAAACTCATCCAACTGCACTCCAGATTCAGCTCCATACAAATGAAAGGTGACCTAAGTCCTCAGGGTAAGGTCCAGTGTTTCACATCAGCAGAGTTGAGTGTGCAGGGGTAGCCACGAAGCCATACTCTGCAAAGGAGTGCCTTAACTCTGCTATGCCCCTGGGGACACATAGGGCAGTGGATCGTGCACCAATCTCTCATGATGACCACTGTGTGCTAGAAGAACGGCCGCTGGCTTCTGAGGAGCCCTAGGCGAAGTAGGCCCCCAGGAAGCACTCTTCACATTCATAGCAAGGGCAACGTACTCCTTTCTGGGATGCCTAGGTAGAGTGTTCCAATCGTCATAGAGCCTAGCAAAAGCAGCGCCTGGCAGACTCTCTTTGCAAGTGGACCGTCCTCAGTGACTGAAACAGGTCTGCACTGCTACGGCACAATGTGCTTGTGATTCAGTCTGGGACACAGGATAGCACTCTCACAGAAGCGAAAGCTAACCTTTACATCCAGCCTGAAGACCAGTCCATTTTTCACACTTCACACTGTTAAGAATGTGCAAGAGCCATGGTCACCGAGGCCTACCTAAGGTACTGAAATACTTACCCATTTCATCCTATGCAGAGGTCCCTGTGCCCAAAGGGTCTCCATGGAAGAGCCCTGTGGATCCCGTGTGTTTCCTTGAGGTAGTCAGAAACTACTGAGGATAACCTCATGAGGTCAAGTTTAAAACCGGGCAACCCTGGCAAAACCTTCATTTCTTCCGTGGTAGGCGAGACAGGTGCGGTTTGAAAGCTGCCTGAAAATCACTCCTGCTGCCCATCTTCTCTTTGCTGCCTGACGGCATCACGAAAGAACTTGAGTGTAATCGTATGAGGCATGCTGGTCTCGGTTCCATGCTAGGAGCTCCTCCAGGAGCACACTGGAGCTTGGCGGCAAAGAACTGGCACCCCTGTGCTCAAGTAAAAGTCCAGATTTCTCCCATAGGAAGCTTAGCTATGCCCTAATAGCGAAGAAGCACGTGTTAAAGGAAGGCTGCAACACTGTTACGTATTTCACGACTCATTGTGCACTCACGTTCGTTGTAACATCTGTGAAAGGACGGTGAATGCCGTCCAACTCTTCTGTTGCGTTTGAGTCCCAGGAAGCAAATGGGTTCGTTGGCTTTAAGGCTGTGAATGTGCAGCGGTAATGGCAAAGCCCTGCCCAGATCGCTCGACAGCTCTCGTTTGTACAGCATTCAAACGGCCTCAGGAACGCCGTTGCAAGCAGCCTTACATTCCATGCTGCCGTTGCCAGGGAGGCATTTGGATTCTTCTGAGAAACACCACTGTGCCTCACAAGTGAAACCTGTGGGCTCCCAAATAAGTCTCCCTACGGCATTTGGAAGCTAGATATTTAGTTCCAGCCTGAAAACAACGGACAGCTTTACCTGTGACAATTGTGGACTTCTGGGACCATCCAGATTCACCAAGGCCTAACTTTTGCCCGGCGGGGGAATGCTCTTCTGCACGTACAGCACTCCACACGTGAAAACCTTTCTTAGCAGAAGGAGGCAGTCTTTCCCTAGTACTAGATAGCTAGGCAGAATCTTCAGATAAACATGCTGTGTCATCAAGCTTGAAAGTGGGACACCGATGGGAACGTTCACATTCTCCTGGAATGGAAGCCACTTGCTTTGGGTTTCAAAGCTGCCTGAACAGCCCTAGCGGCCCAACTTCTCTTCACTGCAGTATTGTCACTGTGGGCCAAGGCTACGTTCTTTCAATGTCAATAATGTGCTGGCAATTCCTTTCTAAAAACTCATCCCACTGCACTCCAGAATCAGATCCGTACAAATGAAAGGTCACCTAAGTCCTCAAGGTAATGTCCAGTGTTTCACATCAGCAGAGTTGAGTGTGCAGTGGTAGCCACGAAGCCATACTCTGAAAAGGAGTGCCTTAACTCTGCTATGCCCCTGGGGACGCATAGGGCAGTGTATCGTGAACTAATTTCTCATGATGACTGCTGTGTGCTAGAAGAGCGGCCGTTGGCTTCTGAGGAACCATAGGCGAAATAGGCCCCCGTGAAACACTCTTCACTTTCATAGCAAGGGCAACGTACTCATTTCTGGGTTGCCTAGTTACAGTGTTCCAGTCGTCAAAGAACCTCGCAAAAGCAGCGCCTGGCAGACTCTCTTTGCAAGTCGATTGGCCTCAGTGCCTGAAACAGAACTGCACTGCTACTGCACAATGTGCTTGTGATTCAGTCTGGGACACAGGACAGCACTCTCACAGAAGCGAAAGCTAAGCATTGCATCCAGCCTGAAGACCAGTACATTTTTCAAACTTCACACTGTCAAGTATGTGCAAGAGCCTTGGTCACCAAGGCCTACCTAAGGTATTGAAATACTTACCCAGTTAATCCTATGCAGAAGTCCCTGTGCCCAAAGGGTCTCCATGGAAGATCCCTGTGGGTCAAGTTTGTTTCCTTTAAGTAGACAGAAACTACTGAGGATAACCTTATGAGCTCAAGTTTGAAATCGTGCAACCCTGGCAAACGCTTAATTTTGTCCGTGGTAGGCGAGACAGTTGTGGTTTGAAAGCTTCCTGAAAAAAACTCCTGCTGCCCATCTTCTCTTTCCTGCCTGACGGCGTCAAGAAACAACTAGAATGTAATTGTCTGAGGCATGGTGGTCTCAGTTCCTTGCTGGGAGCTCCTCCAGGAGCACACTGGAGATTGCCGGCAAAGAAATGGCACCCCTGGCCTCAAGTAAAAGTCCAGATTTCTCCCATAGTAACCTTAGGCATGCCCTAGTAGCAAAGAAGCATGTGTTAAAATAATGCTGCAGCACGGTTACGTATTTCAAGACTCATTGTGCACTCACGTTCGTTGTAACATCTGGGAAAGGGCGCTGAATGCCGTTTAACTCTTCTGTTGCGTTTCAGTCCCAGGAAGCAAATGGGTTCGTTGGCTTTAAGGCTGTGAATGTGCAGCGGTAATGGCAAAGCCCTGCCCAGATCGCTCGACAGCTCTCATTTGTACAGCATTCAAACGGCCTCAGGAACGCCGTTGCGAGCAGCCTTACATTCCATGCTGGCGTAGCCAGCTAGGCATTTGGATTCTTCTGAGAAACACCACTGTGCCTCACACGTGAAACCTGTGGGCTCCCAAACACGTCTCCCTACGGCAGTCGGAAGCTAGATGTTTAGTTCCAGCCTGAAACCAACGGACAGCTTTCCCTGTGACAATGTTGGACTTCTGGGACCATCCAGATTCACCAAGGCCTACCTTTTGCCCGGCGGGGGAATGCTCTTCTGCACGTACAGCACTCCCCACGTGAAAACCTTTCTTAGCAGAAGGAGGCAGTCTTTCCCTAGTACTAGATAGCTAGGCAGAATCTTCAGATAAACATGCTGTGTCATCAAGCTTGAAAGTGGGACTTCGATGGGAACTTTCGCATTCTCCCGTTTTGAAGCGACTTGCTTTGGGCTTCAAAGCTGCCTGAACAGCACCAGCCGCCCAACTTCTCTTCACTGCAGGATTGTCGCTGTGCGCCAAGGCTGCGTTTTCTCAATGTCAATAATGTGCTGTCGCTAGTGGGAAGCAGCCGCATAGCACAGGGAGATCAGCCAGGTGCTTTGTGACCACCTAGCGGGGAGGGATAGGGAGGGTGGGAGGGAGGGAGATGCAAGAGGGAAGAGATATGGGAACATATGTATATCTATAACTGATTCACTTTGTTTTAAAGCAGAAACTAACACACAATTGTAAAGCAATTATACTTCAATAAAGATGATAAAAAAAAAAAAAAACTGTGCTGTCTATTCCTAACTAGAAACTCATCGCACTGCACTCCAGATTCAGCTCCGGCCAAATGAAAGGTGACATAAGGCCTCCAGGTAAGGTCCAGTGTTTCACATCTGCAGAGTTGGGTGTGCAGTGGTATCCACGAAGCCATACTCTGAAATGGAGTGCCTTAACTCTGCTATGCCCCTAGGGAAACATAGGACAGTCGATCGTGCACCAATTTCGCATGATGCCTGCTGTAAGCCTGAAGAGCGGTCGCTGGCTTCTGAGGAACCCTGGGCGAAATAGGCCCCCGTAAGCACTCTTCACATTGATAGCAAGGGCAACGTACTCCTCTCTGGGTTGCCTAGGTAGAGTGTTCTATTCGTCAAATAGCCTCGCGAAAGCAGTGCCTGGCAGACTCTCTTTGCAAGTGGATCGGCCTCAGTGAGTGAAACAAAACTGCACTGCGAATACACAAAGCGCTGACGATTCAGTCCAGGACACAGGACAGCACTCTCACAGAAGCGAAAGCTAAGCTTTGCATCCAGCCTGAAGACCAGGACATTTTTCACGCTTAACACTATTAAGTATGTGCAAGAGCCATGGTCACCGAGGCCTACCTAAGTTAATGAAATACTTACCCAGTTCATCCTATGCAGAGGTCCCTGTGCCCAAAGGGTCTGAAAGGAAGGGTCCTGTGGGTCCGGTGTGTTTCCTTGACGTAGTTAGAAACTACTGAGGATAACCTTAGGAGCTCAAGTTTGAAACCGGGCAACCCTGGCAAAACTTTAATTTCTTCCGTGGTAGGCGAGACAGGTGCGGTTTGAAAGCTGCCTGAAAATCACTCCTGCTGCCCATCTTTCTTTGCTGCCTGACGGCATCACGAAAGAACTTGAGTGTAATCGTATGAGGCATGCTGGTTTGGGTTCCTTGCTGGGAGCTCCTCCAGGAGCACAATGGAGCTTGGCGGCAAAGAACTGGCACGCCTGTGCTCAAGTAAAAGTCCAGATTTCTCCCACAGTAAGCTTAGCTATGCCCTAGTAGCGAAGGAGCATGTGTTAAAGGAAGGCTGCAACACTGTTACGTATTTCACGACTCATTGTGCACTCACGTTCGTTGTAACATCTGTGAAAGGACGGTGAATGCCGTCCAACTCTTCTGTTGCGTTTGAGTCCCAGGAAGCAACTGGGTTCGTTGGCTTTAAGGCTGTGAATGTGCAGCGGTAATGGCAAAGCCCTGCCCAGATCGCTCGACAGCTCTCGTTTGTACAGCATTCAAACGGCCTCAGGAACGCCGTTCCAAGCAGCCTTACATTCCATGCTGGCGTTGCCAGGGAGGCATTTGGATTCTTCTGAGAAACACCACTGTGCCTCACAAGTGAAACCTGTGGGCTCCCAAATAAGTCTCCCTACGGCATTTGGAAGCTAGATATTTAGTTCCAGCCTGAAACCAACGGACAGCATTACCTGTGACAATGCTGGACTTCTGGGACCATCCGGATTCACCAAGGCCTAACTTTTGCCCGGCGGGGGAATGCTCTTCTGCACGTACAGCACTCACCACGTGAAAACCTTTCTTAGCAGAAGGAAGCAGTCTTTCCCTAGTAGTAGAGAGGGAGGCAGAATTTTCAGATAAACCTGCTGTGTCCTCAGGCTTGAAAGTGGGACACCGATGGGAACGTTTGCATTCTCCTGGAATGGCAGCCACTTGCTTTGGGCTTCAAAGCTGCCTGAACAGCGCTAGGGGCCCAACTTCTCTTCACTGCAGGATTGTCGCTGTGGGCCAAGGCTGCGTTCTCTCAATGGCAATAATGGGCTGGCAATTGCTTTCTAGAAACTCATCCAACTGCACTCCAGATTCAGCTCCATACAAATGAAAGGTGACCTAAGTCCTCAGGGTAAGGTCCAGTGTTTCACATCAGCAGAGTTGAGTGTGCAGGGGTAGCCACGAAGCCATACTCTGCAAAGGAGTGCCTTAACTCTGCTATGCCCCTGGGGACACATAGGGCAGTGGATCGTGCACCAATCTCTCATGATGACCACTGTGTGCTAGAAGAACGGCCGCTGGCTTCTGAGGAGCCCTAGGCGAAGTAGGCCCCCAGGAAGCACTCTTCACATTCATAGCAAGGGCAACGTACTCCTTTCTGGGATGCCTAGGTAGAGTGTTCCAATCGTCATAGAGCCTAGCAAAAGCAGCGCCTGGCAGACTCTCTTTGCAAGTGGACCGTCCTCAGTGACTGAAACAGGTCTGCACTGCTACGGCACAATGTGCTTGTGATTCAGTCTGGGACACAGGATAGCACTCTCACAGAAGCGAAAGCTAACCTTTACATCCAGCCTGAAGACCAGTCCATTTTTCACACTTCACACTGTTAAGAATGTGCAAGAGCCATGGTCACCGAGGCCTACCTAAGGTACTGAAATACTTACCCATTTCATCCTATGCAGAGGTCCCTGTGCCCAAAGGGTCTCCATGGAAGAGCCCTGTGGATCCCGTGTGTTTCCTTGAGGTAGTCAGAAACTACTGAGGATAACCTCATGAGGTCAAGTTTAAAACCGGGCAACCCTGGCAAAACCTTCATTTCTTCCGTGGTAGGCGAGACAGGTGCGGTTTGAAAGCTGCCTGAAAATCACTCCTGCTGCCCATCTTCTCTTTGCTGCCTGACGGCATCACGAAAGAACTTGAGTGTAATCGTATGAGGCATGCTGGTCTCGGTTCCATGCTAGGAGCTCCTCCAGGAGCACACTGGAGCTTGGCGGCAAAGAACTGGCACCCCTGTGCTCAAGTAAAAGTCCAGATTTCTCCCATAGGAAGCTTAGCTATGCCCTAATAGCGAAGAAGCACGTGTTAAAGGAAGGCTGCAACACTGTTACGTATTTCACGACTCATTGTGCACTCACGTTCGTTGTAACATCTGTGAAAGGACGGTGAATGCCGTCCAACTCTTCTGTTGCGTTTGAGTCCCAGGAAGCAAATGGGTTCGTTGGCTTTAAGGCTGTGAATGTGCAGCGGTAATGGCAAAGCCCTGCCCAGATCGCTCGACAGCTCTCGTTTGTACAGCATTCAAACGGCCTCAGGAACGCCGTTGCAAGCAGCCTTACATTCCATGCTGCCGTTGCCAGGGAGGCATTTGGATTCTTCTGAGAAACACCACTGTGCCTCACAAGTGAAACCTGTGGGCTCCCAAATAAGTCTCCCTACGGCATTTGGAAGCTAGATATTTAGTTCCAGCCTGAAAACAACGGACAGCTTTACCTGTGACAATTGTGGACTTCTGGGACCATCCAGATTCACCAAGGCCTAACTTTTGCCCGGCGGGGGAATGCTCTTCTGCACGTACAGCACTCCACACGTGAAAACCTTTCTTAGCAGAAGGAGGCAGTCTTTCCCTAGTACTAGATAGCTAGGCAGAATCTTCAGATAAACATGCTGTGTCATCAAGCTTGAAAGTGGGACACCGATGGGAACGTTCACATTCTCCTGGAATGGAAGCCACTTGCTTTGGGTTTCAAAGCTGCCTGAACAGCCCTAGCGGCCCAACTTCTCTTCACTGCAGTATTGTCACTGTGGGCCAAGGCTACGTTCTTTCAATGTCAATAATGTGCTGGCAATTCCTTTCTAAAAACTCATCCCACTGCACTCCAGAATCAGATCCGTACAAATGAAAGGTCACCTAAGTCCTCAAGGTAATGTCCAGTGTTTCACATCAGCAGAGTTGAGTGTGCAGTGGTAGCCACGAAGCCATACTCTGAAAAGGAGTGCCTTAACTCTGCTAT
Organism: Balaenoptera acutorostrata; assembly: GCF_949987535.1. Lineage (NCBI taxonomy): Eukaryota > Metazoa > Chordata > Mammalia > Artiodactyla > Balaenopteridae > Balaenoptera > Balaenoptera acutorostrata. Next base: position 58,059,916 of record NC_080078.1, read on the forward strand.
GCCCCTGGGGACGCATAGGGCAGTGTATCGTGAACTAATTTCTCATGATGACTGCTGTGTGCTAGAAGAGCGGCCGTTGGCTTCTGAGGAACCATAGGCGAAATAGGCCCCCGTGAAACACTCTTCACTTTCATAGCAAGGGCAACGTACTCATTTCTGGGTTGCCTAGTTACAGTGTTCCAGTCGTCAAAGAACCTCGCAAAAGCAGCGCCTGGCAGACTCTCTTTGCAAGTCGATTGGCCTCAGTGCCTGAAACAGAACTGCACTGCTACTGCACAATGTGCTTGTGATTCAGTCTGGGACACAGGACAGCACTCTCACAGAAGCGAAAGCTAAGCATTGCATCCAGCCTGAAGACCAGTACATTTTTCAAACTTCACACTGTCAAGTATGTGCAAGAGCCTTGGTCACCAAGGCCTACCTAAGGTATTGAAATACTTACCCAGTTAATCCTATGCAGAAGTCCCTGTGCCCAAAGGGTCTCCATGGAAGATCCCTGTGGGTCAAGTTTGTTTCCTTTAAGTAGACAGAAACTACTGAGGATAACCTTATGAGCTCAAGTTTGAAATCGTGCAACCCTGGCAAACGCTTAATTTTGTCCGTGGTAGGCGAGACAGTTGTGGTTTGAAAGCTTCCTGAAAAAAACTCCTGCTGCCCATCTTCTCTTTCCTGCCTGACGGCGTCAAGAAACAACTAGAATGTAATTGTCTGAGGCATGGTGGTCTCAGTTCCTTGCTGGGAGCTCCTCCAGGAGCACACTGGAGATTGCCGGCAAAGAAATGGCACCCCTGGCCTCAAGTAAAAGTCCAGATTTCTCCCATAGTAACCTTAGGCATGCCCTAGTAGCAAAGAAGCATGTGTTAAAATAATGCTGCAGCACGGTTACGTATTTCAAGACTCATTGTGCACTCACGTTCGTTGTAACATCTGGGAAAGGGCGCTGAATGCCGTTTAACTCTTCTGTTGCGTTTCAGTCCCAGGAAGCAAATGGGTTCGTTGGCTTTAAGGCTGTGAATGTGCAGCGGTAATGGCAAAGCCCTGCCCAGATCGCTCGACAGCTCTCATTTGTACAGCATTCAAACGGCCTCAGGAACGCCGTTGCGAGCAGCCTTACATTCCATGCTGGCGTAGCCAGCTAGGCATTTGGATTCTTCTGAGAAACACCACTGTGCCTCACACGTGAAACCTGTGGGCTCCCAAACACGTCTCCCTACGGCAGTCGGAAGCTAGATGTTTAGTTCCAGCCTGAAACCAACGGACAGCTTTCCCTGTGACAATGTTGGACTTCTGGGACCATCCAGATTCACCAAGGCCTACCTTTTGCCCGGCGGGGGAATGCTCTTCTGCACGTACAGCACTCCCCACGTGAAAACCTTTCTTAGCAGAAGGAGGCAGTCTTTCCCTAGTACTAGATAGCTAGGCAGAATCTTCAGATAAACATGCTGTGTCATCAAGCTTGAAAGTGGGACTTCGATGGGAACTTTCGCATTCTCCCGTTTTGAAGCGACTTGCTTTGGGCTTCAAAGCTGCCTGAACAGCACCAGCCGCCCAACTTCTCTTCACTGCAGGATTGTCGCTGTGCGCCAAGGCTGCGTTTTCTCAATGTCAATAATGTGCTGTCGCTAGTGGGAAGCAGCCGCATAGCACAGGGAGATCAGCCAGGTGCTTTGTGACCACCTAGCGGGGAGGGATAGGGAGGGTGGGAGGGAGGGAGATGCAAGAGGGAAGAGATATGGGAACATATGTATATCTATAACTGATTCACTTTGTTTTAAAGCAGAAACTAACACACAATTGTAAAGCAATTATACTTCAATAAAGATGATAAAAAAAAAAAAAAACTGTGCTGTCTATTCCTAACTAGAAACTCATCGCACTGCACTCCAGATTCAGCTCCGGCCAAATGAAAGGTGACATAAGGCCTCCAGGTAAGGTCCAGTGTTTCACATCTGCAGAGTTGGGTGTGCAGTGGTATCCACGAAGCCATACTCTGAAATGGAGTGCCTTAACTCTGCTATGCCCCTAGGGAAACATAGGACAGTCGATCGTGCACCAATTTCGCATGATGCCTGCTGTAAGCCTGAAGAGCGGTCGCTGGCTTCTGAGGAACCCTGGGCGAAATAGGCCCCCGTAAGCACTCTTCACATTGATAGCAAGGGCAACGTACTCCTCTCTGGGTTGCCTAGGTAGAGTGTTCTATTCGTCAAATAGCCTCGCGAAAGCAGTGCCTGGCAGACTCTCTTTGCAAGTGGATCGGCCTCAGTGAGTGAAACAAAACTGCACTGCGAATACACAAAGCGCTGACGATTCAGTCCAGGACACAGGACAGCACTCTCACAGAAGCGAAAGCTAAGCTTTGCATCCAGCCTGAAGACCAGGACATTTTTCACGCTTAACACTATTAAGTATGTGCAAGAGCCATGGTCACCGAGGCCTACCTAAGTTAATGAAATACTTACCCAGTTCATCCTATGCAGAGGTCCCTGTGCCCAAAGGGTCTGAAAGGAAGGGTCCTGTGGGTCCGGTGTGTTTCCTTGACGTAGTTAGAAACTACTGAGGATAACCTTAGGAGCTCAAGTTTGAAACCGGGCAACCCTGGCAAAACTTTAATTTCTTCCGTGGTAGGCGAGACAGGTGCGGTTTGAAAGCTGCCTGAAAATCACTCCTGCTGCCCATCTTTCTTTGCTGCCTGACGGCATCACGAAAGAACTTGAGTGTAATCGTATGAGGCATGCTGGTTTGGGTTCCTTGCTGGGAGCTCCTCCAGGAGCACAATGGAGCTTGGCGGCAAAGAACTGGCACGCCTGTGCTCAAGTAAAAGTCCAGATATCTCCCACAGTAAGCTTAGCTATGCCCTAGTAGCGAAGGAGCATGTGTTAAAGGAAGGCTGCAACACTGTTACGTATTTCACGACTCATTGTGCACTCACGTTCGTTGTAACATCTGTGAAAGGGCACTGAATACCGTCCAAAACTTCTGCTGCGTTTGAGTCCCAGGAAGCAACTGGGTTCGTTGGCTTTAAGACTGTGAACCTGCAGCGGTAATGGCAGAGCCCTGCCGGGATCGCTCTACAGCTCTCGTTTGTACAGCATTCAAACGGCCTCAGGAACGCCGTTCCAAGCAGCCTTACATTCCATGCTGGCGTTGCCAGGGAGGCATTTGGATTCTTCTGAGAAACACCACTGTGCCTCACAAGTGAAACCTGTGGGCTCCCAATTACGTCTCCCTACGGCAGCCTGAAGCGATAGGTTTAGTTCCAGCCTGAAACCAACGGACAGCATTACCTGTGACAATGCTGGACTTCTGGGACCATCCGGATTCACCAAGGCCTAACTTTTGCCCGGCGGGGGAATGCTCTTCTGCACGTACAGCACTCACCACGTGAAAACCTTTCTTAGCAGAAGGAAGCAGTCTTTCCCTAGTAGTAGAGAGGGAGGCAGAATTTTCAGATAAACCTGCTGTGTCCTCAGGCTTGAAAGTGGGACACCGATGGGAACGTTTGCATTCTCCTGGAATGGCAGCCACTTGCTTTGGGCTTCAAAGCTGCCTGAACAGCCCTAGGGGCCCAACTTCTCTTCACTGCAGGATTGTCGCTGTGGGCCAAGGCTGCGTTCTCTCAATGGCAATAATGGGCTGGCAATTGCTTTCTAGAAACTCATCCAACTGCACTCCAGATTCAGCTCCATACAAATGAAAGGTGACCTAAGTCCTCAGGGTAAGGTCCAGTGTTTCACATCAGCAGAGTTGAGTGTGCAGGGGTAGCCACGAAGCCATACTCTGCAAAGGAGTGCCTTAACTCTGCTATGCCCCTGGGGACACATAGGGCAGTGGATCGTGCACCAATCTCTCATGATGACCACTGTGTGCTAGAAGAACGGCCGCTGGATTCTGAGGAGCCCTAGGTGAAGTAGGCCCCCAGGAAGAACTCTTCACATTCATAGCAAGGGCAACGTACTCCTTTCTGGGATGCCTAGGTAGAGTGTTCCAATCGTCATAGAGCCTAGCAAAAGCAGCGCCTGGCAGACTCTCTTTGCAAGTGGACCGTCCTCAGTGACTGAAACAGGTCTGCACTGCTACGGCACAATGTGCTTGTGATTCAGTCTGGGACACAGGATAGCACTCTCACAGAAGCGAAAGCTAACCTTTACATCCAGCCTGAAGACCAGTCCATTTTTCACACTTCACACTGTTAAGAATGTGCAAGAGCCATGGTCACCGAGGCCTACCTAAGGTACTGAAATACTTACCCATTTCATCCTATGCAGAGGTCCCTGTGCCCAAAGGGTCTCCATGGAAGAGCCCTGTGGATCCCGTGTGTTTCCTTGAGGTAGTCAGAAACTACTGAGGATAACCTCATGAGGTCAAGTTTAAAACCGGGCAACCCTGGCAAAACCTTCATTTCTTCCGTGGTAGGCGAGACAGGTGCGGTTTGAAAGCTGCCTGAAAATCACTCCTGCTGCCCATCTTCTCTTTGCTGCCTGACGGCATCACGAAAGAACTTGAGTGTAATCGTATGAGGCATGCTGGTCTCGGTTCCATGCTAGGAGCTCCTCCAGGAGCACACTGGAGCTTGGCGGCAAAGAACTGGCACCCCTGTGCTCAAGTAAAAGTCCAGATTTCTCCCATAGGAAGCTTAGCTATGCCCTAATAGCGAAGAAGCACGTGTTAAAGGAAGGCTGCAACACTCTTACGTATTTCACGACTCATTGTGCACTCACGTTCGTTGTAACATCTGTGAAAGGACGGTGAATGCCGTCCAACTCTTCTGTTGCGTTTGAGTCCCAGGAAGCAAATGGGTTCGTTGGCTTTAAGGCTGTGAATGTGCAGCGGTAATGGCAAAGCCCTGCCCAGATCGCTCGACAGCTCTCGTTTGTACAGCATTCAAACGGCCTCAGGAACGCCGTTGCAAGCAGCCTTACATTCCATGCTGCCGTTGCCAGGGAGGCATTTGGATTCTTCTGAGAAACACCACTGTGCCTCACAAGTGAAACCTGTGGGCTCCCAAATAAGTCTCCCTACGGCATTTGGAAGCTAGATATTTAGTTCCAGCCTGAAAACAACGGACAGCTTTACCTGTGACAATTGTGGACTTCTGGGACCATCCAGATTCACCAAGGCCTAACTTTTGCCCGGCGGGGGAATGCTCTTCTGCACGTACAGCACTCCACACGTGAAAACCTTTCTTAGCAGAAGGAGGCAGTCTTTCCCTAGTACTAGATAGCTAGGCAGAATCTTCAGATAAACATGCTGTGTCATCAAGCTTGAAAGTGGGACACCGATGGGAACGTTCACATTCTCCTGGAATGGAAGCCACTTGCTTTGGGTTTCAAAGCTGCCTGAACAGCCCTAGCGGCCCAACTTCTCTTCACTGCAGTATTGTCACTGTGGGCCAAGGCTACGTTCTTTCAATGTCAATAATGTGCTGGCAATTCCTTTCTAAAAACTCATCCCACTGCACTCCAGAATCAGATCCGTACAAATGAAAGGTCACCTAAGTCCTCAAGGTAATGTCCAGTGTTTCACATCAGCAGAGTTGAGTGTGCAGTGGTAGCCACGAAGCCATACTCTGAAAAGGAGTGCCTTAACTCTGCTATGCCCCTGGGGACGCATAGGGCAGTGTATCGTGAACTAATTTCTCATGATGACTGCTGTGTGCTAGAAGAGCGGCCGTTGGCTTCTGAGGAACCATAGGCGAAATAGGCCCCCGTGAAACACTCTTCACTTTCATAGCAAGGGCAACGTACTCATTTCTGGGTTGCCTAGTTACAGTGTTCCAGTCGTCAAAGAACCTCGCAAAAGCAGCGCCTGGCAGACTCTCTTTGCAAGTCGATTGGCCTCAGTGCCTGAAACAGAACTGCACTGCTACTGCACAATGTGCTTGTGATTCAGTCTGGGACACAGGACAGCACTCTCACAGAAGCGAAAGCTAAGCATTGCATCCAGCCTGAAGACCAGTACATTTTTCAAACTTCACACTGTCAAGTATGTGCAAGAGCCTTGGTCACCAAGGCCTACCTAAGGTATTGAAATACTTACCCAGTTAATCCTATGCAGAAGTCCCTGTGCCCAAAGGGTCTCCATGGAAGATCCCTGTGGGTCAAGTTTGTTTCCTTTAAGTAGACAGAAACTACTGAGGATAACCTTATGAGCTCAAGTTTGAAATCGTGCAACCCTGGCAAACGCTTAATTTTGTCCGTGGTAGGCGAGACAGTTGTGGTTTGAAAGCTTCCTGAAAAAAACTCCTGCTGCCCATCTTCTCTTTCCTGCCTGACGGCGTCAAGAAACAACTAGAATGTAATTGTCTGAGGCATGGTGGTCTCAGTTCCTTGCTGGGAGCTCCTCCAGGAGCACACTGGAGATTGCCGGCAAAGAAATGGCACCCCTGGCCTCAAGTAAAAGTCCAGATTTCTCCCATAGTAACCTTAGGCATGCCCTAGTAGCAAAGAAGCATGTGTTAAAATAATGCTGCAGCACGGTTACGTATTTCAAGACTCATTGTGCACTCACGTTCGTTGTAACATCTGGGAAAGGGCGCTGAATGCCGTTTAACTCTTCTGTTGCGTTTCAGTCCCAGGAAGCAAATGGGTTCGTTGGCTTTAAGGCTGTGAATGTGCAGCGGTAATGGCAAAGCCCTGCCCAGATCGCTCGACAGCTCTCATTTGTACAGCATTCAAACGGCCTCAGGAACGCCGTTGCGAGCAGCCTTACATTCCATGCTGGCGTAGCCAGCTAGGCATTTGGATTCTTCTGAGAAACACCACTGTGCCTCACACGTGAAACCTGTGGGCTCCCAAACACGTCTCCCTACGGCAGTCGGAAGCTAGATGTTTAGTTCCAGCCTGAAACCAACGGACAGCTTTCCCTGTGACAATGTTGGACTTCTGGGACCATCCAGATTCACCAAGGCCTACCTTTTGCCCGGCGGGGGAATGCTCTTCTGCACGTACAGCACTCCCCACGTGAAAACCTTTCTTAGCAGAAGGAGGCAGTCTTTCCCTAGTACTAGATAGCTAGGCAGAATCTTCAGATAAACATGCTGTGTCATCAAGCTTGAAAGTGGGACTTCGATGGGAACTTTCGCATTCTCCCGTTTTGAAGCGACTTGCTTTGGGCTTCAAAGCTGCCTGAACAGCACCAGCCGCCCAACTTCTCTTCACTGCAGGATTGTCGCTGTGCGCCAAGGCTGCGTTTTCTCAATGTCAATAATGTGCTGTCGCTAGTGGGAAGCAGCCGCATAGCACAGGGAGATCAGCCAGGTGCTTTGTGACCACCTAGCGGGGAGGGATAGGGAGGGTGGGAGGGAGGGAGATGCAAGAGGGAAGAGATATGGGAACATATGTATATCTATAACTGATTCACTTTGTTTTAAAGCAGAAACTAACACACAATTGTAAAGCAATTATACTTCAATAAAGATGATAAAAAAAAAAAAAAACTGTGCTGTCTATTCCTAACTAGAAACTCATCGCACTGCACTCCAGATTCAGCTCCGGCCAAATGAAAGGTGACATAAGGCCTCCAGGTAAGGTCCAGTGTTTCACATCTGCAGAGTTGGGTGTGCAGTGGTATCCACGAAGCCATACTCTGAAATGGAGTGCCTTAACTCTGCTATGCCCCTAGGGAAACATAGGACAGTCGATCGTGCACCAATTTCGCATGATGCCTGCTGTAAGCCTGAAGAGCGGTCGCTGGCTTCTGAGGAACCCTGGGCGAAATAGGCCCCCGTAAGCACTCTTCACATTGATAGCAAGGGCAACGTACTCCTCTCTGGGTTGCCTAGGTAGAGTGTTCTATTCGTCAAATAGCCTCGCGAAAGCAGTGCCTGGCAGACTCTCTTTGCAAGTGGATCGGCCTCAGTGAGTGAAACAAAACTGCACTGCGAATACACAAAGCGCTGACGATTCAGTCCAGGACACAGGACAGCACTCTCACAGAAGCGAAAGCTAAGCTTTGCATCCAGCCTGAAGACCAGGACATTTTTCACGCTTAACACTATTAAGTATGTGCAAGAGCCATGGTCACCGAGGCCTACCTAAGTTAATGAAATACTTACCCAGTTCATCCTATGCAGAGGTCCCTGTGCCCAAAGGGTCTGAAAGGAAGGGTCCTGTGGGTCCGGTGTGTTTCCTTGACGTAGTTAGAAACTACTGAGGATAACCTTAGGAGCTCAAGTTTGAAACCGGGCAACCCTGGCAAAACTTTAATTTCTTCCGTGGTAGGCGAGACAGGTGCGGTTTGAAAGCTGCCTGAAAATCACTCCTGCTGCCCATCTTTCTTTGCTGCCTGACGGCATCACGAAAGAACTTGAGTGTAATCGTATGAGGCATGCTGGTTTGGGTTCCTTGCTGGGAGCTCCTCCAGGAGCACAATGGAGCTTGGCGGCAAAGAACTGGCACGCCTGTGCTCAAGTAAAAGTCCAGATATCTCCCACAGTAAGCTTAGCTATGCCCTAGTAGCGAAGGAGCATGTGTTAAAGGAAGGCTGCAACACTGTTACGTATTTCACGACTCATTGTGCACTCACGTTCGTTGTAACATCTGTGAAAGGGCACTGAATACCGTCCAAAACTTCTGCTGCGTTTGAGTCCCAGGAAGCAACTGGGTTCGTTGGCTTTAAGACTGTGAACCTGCAGCGGTAATGGCAGAGCCCTGCCGGGATCGCTCTACAGCTCTCGTTTGTACAGCATTCAAACGGCCTCAGGAACGCCGTTCCAAGCAGCCTTACATTCCATGCTGGCGTTGCCAGGGAGGCATTTGGATTCTTCTGAGAAACACCACTGTGCCTCACAAGTGAAACCTGTGGGCTCCCAATTACGTCTCCCTACGGCAGCCTGAAGCGATAGGTTTAGTTCCAGCCTGAAACCAACGGACAGCATTACCTGTGACAATGCTGGACTTCTGGGACCATCCGGATTCACCAAGGCCTAACTTTTGCCCGGCGGGGGAATGCTCTTCTGCACGTACAGCACTCACCACGTGAAAACCTTTCTTAGCAGAAGGAAGCAGTCTTTCCCTAGTAGTAGAGAGGGAGGCAGAATTTTCAGATAAACCTGCTGTGTCCTCAGGCTTGAAAGTGGGACACCGATGGGAACGTTTGCATTCTCCTGGAATGGCAGCCACTTGCTTTGGGCTTCAAAGCTGCCTGAACAGCCCTAGGGGCCCAACTTCTCTTCACTGCAGGATTGTCGCTGTGGGCCAAGGCTGCGTTCTCTCAATGGCAATAATGGGCTGGCAATTGCTTTCTAGAAACTCATCCAACTGCACTCCAGATTCAGCTCCATACAAATGAAAGGTGACCTAAGTCCTCAGGGTAAGGTCCAGTGTTTCACATCAGCAGAGTTGAGTGTGCAGGGGTAGCCACGAAGCCATACTCTGCAAAGGAGTGCCTTAACTCTGCTATGCCCCTGGGGACACATAGGGCAGTGGATCGTGCACCAATCTCTCATGATGACCACTGTGTGCTAGAAGAACGGCCGCTGGATTCTGAGGAGCCCTAGGTGAAGTAGGCCCCCAGGAAGAACTCTTCACATTCATAGCAAGGGCAACGTACTCCTTTCTGGGATGCCTAGGTAGAGTGTTCCAATCGTCATAGAGCCTAGCAAAAGCAGCGCCTGGCAGACTCTCTTTGCAAGTGGACCGTCCTCAGTGACTGAAACAGGTCTGCACTGCTACGGCACAATGTGCTTGTGATTCAGTCTGGGACACAGGATAGCACTCTCACAGAAGCGAAAGCTAACCTTTACATCCAGCCTGAAGACCAGTCCATTTTTCACACTTCACACTGTTAAGAATGTGCAAGAGCCATGGTCACCGAGGCCTACCTAAGGTACTGAAATACTTACCCATTTCATCCTATGCAGAGGTCCCTGTGCCCAAAGGGTCTCCATGGAAGAGCCCTGTGGATCCCGTGTGTTTCCTTGAGGTAGTCAGAAACTACTGAGGATAACCTCATGAGGTCAAGTTTAAAACCGGGCAACCCTGGCAAAACCTTCATTTCTTCCGTGGTAGGCGAGACAGGTGCGGTTTGAAAGCTGCCTGAAAATCACTCCTGCTGCCCATCTTCTCTTTGCTGCCTGACGGCATCACGAAAGAACTTGAGTGTAATCGTATGAGGCATGCTGGTCTCGGTTCCATGCTAGGAGCTCCTCCAGGAGCACACTGGAGCTTGGCGGCAAAGAACTGGCACCCCTGTGCTCAAGTAAAAGTCCAGATTTCTCCCATAGGAAGCTTAGCTATGCCCTAATAGCGAAGAAGCACGTGTTAAAGGAAGGCTGCAACACTCTTACGTATTTCACGACTCATTGTGCACTCACGTTCGTTGTAACATCTGTGAAAGGACGGTGAATGCCGTCCAACTCTTCTGTTGCGTTTGAGTCCCAGGAAGCAAATGGGTTCGTTGGCTTTAAGGCTGTGAATGTGCAGCGGTAATGGCAAAGCCCTGCCCAGATCGCTCGACAGCTCTCGTTTGTACAGCATTCAAACGGCCTCAGGAACGCCGTTCCAAGCAGCCTTACATTCCATGCTGGCGTTGCCAGGGAGGCATTTGGATTCTTCTGAGAAACACCACTGTGCCTCACAAGTGAAACCTGTGGGCTCCCAATTACGTCTCCCTACGGCAGCCTGAAGCGATAGGTTTAGTTCCAGCCTGAAACCAACGGACAGCATTACCTGTGACAATGCTGGACTTCTGGGACCATCCGGATTCACCAAGGCCTAACTTTTGCCCGGCGGGGGAATGCTCTTCTGCACGTACAGCACTCACCACGTGAAAACCTTTCTTAGCAGAAGGAAGCAGTCTTTCCCTAGTAGTAGAGAGGGAGGCAGAATTTTCAGATAAACCTGCTGTGTCCTCAGGCTTGAAAGTGGGACACCGATGGGAACGTTTGAATTCTCCTGGAATGGCAGCCACTTGCTTTGGGCTTCAAAGCTGCCTGAACAGCCCTAGGGGCCCAACTTCTCTTCACTGCAGGATTGTCGCTGTGGGCCAAGGCTGCGTTCTCTCAATGGCAATAATGGGCTGGCAATTGCTTTCTAGAAACTCATCCAACTGCACTCCAGATTCAGCTCCATACAAATGAAAGGTGACCTAAGTCCTCAGGGTAAGGTCCAGTGTTTCACATCAGCAGAGTTGAGTGTGCAGGGGTAGCCACGAAGCCATACTCTGCAAAGGAGTGCCTTAACTCTGCTATGCCCCTGGGGACACATAGGGCAGTGGACCGTGCACCAATCTCTCATGATGACCACTGTGTGCTAGAAGAACGGCCGCTGGCTTCTGAGGAGCCCTAGGCGAAGTAGGCCCCCAGGAAGCACTCTTCACATTCATAGCAAGGGCAACGTACTCCTTTCTGGGATGCCTAGGTAGAGTGTTCCAATCGTCATAGAGCCTAGCAAAAGCAGCGCCTGGCAGACTCTCTTTGCAAGTGGATCGTCCTCAGTGACTGAAACAGGTCTGCACTGCTACGGCACAATGTGCTTGTGATTCATTCTGGGACACAGGATAGCACTCTCACAGAAGCGAAAGCTAACCTTTACATCCAGCCTGAAGACCAGTCCATTTTTCACACTTCACACTGTTAAGAATGTGCAAGAGCCATGGTCACCGAGGCCTACCTAAGGTACTGAAATACTTACCCAGTTCATCCTATGCAGAGGTCCCTGTGCCCAAAGGGTCTCCATGGAAGAGCCCTGTGGATCCCGTGTGTTTCCTTGAGGTAGTCAGGAACTACTGAGGATAACCTCATGAGGTCAAGTTTAAAACCGGGCAACCCTGGCAAAACCTTCATTTCTTCCGTGGTAGGCGAGACAGGTGCGGTTTGAAAGCTGCCTGAAAATCACTCCTGCTGCCCATCTTCTCTTTGCTGCCTGACGGCATCACGAAAGAACTTGAGTGTAATCGTATGAGGCATGCTGGTCTCGGTTCCATGCTAGGAGCTCCTCCAGGAGCACACTGGAGCTTGGCGGCAAAGAACTGGCACCCCTGTGCTCAAGTAAAAGTCCAGATTTCTCCCATAGGAAGCTTAGCTATGCCCTAATAGCGAAGAAGCACGTGTTAAAGGAAGGCTGCAACACTCTTACGTATTTCACGACTCATTGTGCACTCACGTTCGTTGTAACATCTGTGAAAGGACGGTGAATGCCGTCCAACTCTTCTGTTGCGTTTGAGTCCCAGGAAGCAAATGGGTTCGTTGGCTTTAAGGCTGTGAATGTGCAGCGGTAATGGCAAAGCCCTGCCCAGATCGCTCGACAGCTCTCGTTTGTACAGCATTCAAACGGCCTCAGGAACGCCGTTCCAAGCAGCCTTACATTCCATGCTGGCGTAGCCAGGGAGGCATTTGGATTCTTCTGAGAAACACCACTGTGCCTCACAAGTGAAACCTGTGGGCCCCCAAATAAGTCTCCCTACGGCATTTGGAAGCTAGATATTGAGTTCCAGCCTGAAAACAACGGACAGCTTTACCTGTGACAATTGTGGACTTCTGGGACCATCCAGACTCACCAAGGCCTAACTTTTGCCCGGCGGGGGAATGCTCTTCTGCACGTACAGCACTCCACACGTGAAAACCTTTCTAGCAGAAGGAGGCAGTCTTTCCCTAGTACTAGATAGCTAGGCAGAATCTTCAGATAAACATGCTGTGTCATCAAGCTTGAAAGTGGGACACCGATGGGAACGTTCGCATTCTCCTGGAATGGAAGCCACTTGCTTTGGGTTTCAAAGCTGCCTGAACAGCCCTAGCGGCCCAACTTCTCTTCACTGCAGTATTGTCACTGTGGGCCAAGGCTACGTTCTTTCAATGTCAATAATGTGCTGGCAATTCCTTTCTAAAAACTCATCCCACTGCACTCCAGAATCAGATCCGTACAAATGAAAGGTCACCTAAGTCCTCAAGGTAATGTCCAGTGTTTCACATCAGCAGAGTTGGGTGTGCAGTGGTAGCCACGAAGCCATACTCTGTACTCTGAAAAGGAGTGCCTTAACTCTGCTATGCCCCTGGGGACGCATAGGGCAGTGTATCGTGAACTAATTTCTCATGATGACTGCTGTGTGCTAGAAGAGCGGCCGTTGGCTTCTGAGGAACCATAGGCGAAATAGGCCCCCGTGAAACACTCTTCACTTTCATAGCAAGGGCAACGTACTCATTTCTGGATTGCCTAGTTACAGTGTTCCAGTCGTCAAAGAACCTCGCAAAAGCAGCGCCTGGCAGACTCTCTTTGCAAGTCGATTGGCCTCAGTGCCTGAAACAGAACTGCACTGCTACTGCACAATGTGCTTGTGATTCAGTCTGGGACACAGGACAGCACTCTCACAGAAGCGAAAGCTAAGCATTGCATCCAGCCTGAAGACCAGTACATTTTTCAAACTTCACACTGTCAAGTATGTGCAAGAGCCTTGGTCACCAAGGCCTACCTAAGGTATTGAAATACTTACCCAGTTAATCCTATGCAGAAGTCCCTGTGCCCAAAGGGTCTCCATGGAAGATCCCTGTGGGTCAAGTTTGTTTCCTTTAAGTAGACAGAAACTACTGAGGATAACCTTATGAGCTCAAGTTTGAAATCGTGCAACCCTGGCAAACGCTTAATTTTGTCCGTGGTAGGCGAGACAGTTGTGGTTTGAAAGCTTCCTGAAAAAAACTCCTGCTGCCCATCTTCTCTTTCCTGCCTGACGGCGTCAAGAAACAACTAGAATGTAATTGTCTGAGGCATGGTGGTCTCAGTTCCTTGCTGGGAGCTCCTCCAGGAGCACACTGGAGATTGCCGGCAAAGAAATGGCACCCCTGGCCTCAAGTAAAAGTCCAGATTTCTCCCATAGTAACCTTAGGCATGCCCTAGTAGCAAAGAAGCATGTGTTAAAATAATGCTGCAGCACGGTTACGTATTTCAAGACTCATTGTGCACTCACGTTCGTTGTAACATCTGGGAAAGGGCGCTGAATGCCGTTTAACTCTTCTGTTGCGTTTCAGTCCCAGGAAGCAAATGGGTTCGTTGGCTTTAAGGCTGTGAATGTGCAGCGGTAATGGCAAAGCCCTGCCCAGATCGCTCGACAGCTCTCATTTGTACAGCATTCAAACGGCCTCAGGAACGCCGTTGCGAGCAGCCTTACATTCCATGCTGGCGTAGCCAGCTAGGCATTTGGATTCTTCTGAGAAACACCACTGTGCCTCACACGTGAAACCTGTGGGCTCCCAAACACGTCTCCCTACGGCAGTCGGAAGCTAGATGTTTAGTTCCAGCCTGAAACCAACGGACAGCTTTCCCTGTGACAATTGTGGACTTCTGGGACCATCCAGATTCACCAAGGCCTACCTTTTGCCCGGCGGGGGAATGCTCTTCTGCACGTACAGCACTCCCCACGTGAAAACCTTTCTTAGCAGAAGGAGGCAGTCTTTCCCTAGTACTAGATAGCTAGGCAGAATCTTCAGATAAACATGCTGTGTCATCAAGCTTGAAAGTGGGACTTCGATGGGAACTTTCGCATTCTCCCGTTTTGAAGCGACTTGCTTTGGGCTTCAAAGCTGCCTGAACAGCACCAGCCGCCCAACTTCTCTTCACTGCAGGATTGTCGCTGTGCGCCAAGGCTGCGTTTTCTCAATGTCAATAATGTGCTGTCGCTAGTGGGAAGCAGCCGCATAGCACAGGGAGATCAGCCAGGTGCTTTGTGACCACCTAGCGGGGAGGGAAAGGGAGGGTGGGAGGGAGGGAGATGCAAGAGGGAAGAGATATGGGAACACATGTATATCTATAACTGATTCACTTTGTTTTAAAGCAGAAACTAACTCACAATTGTAAAGCAATTATACTTCAATAAAGATGATTAAAACAAAACTGTGCTGTCTATTCCTAACTAGAAACTCATCGCACTGCACTCCAGATTCAGCTCCGGCCAAATGAAAGGTGACATAAGGCCTCCAGGTAAGGTCCAGTGTTTCACATCTGCAGAGTTGGGTGTGCAGTGGTATCCACGAAGCCATACTCTGAAATGGAGTGCCTTAACTCTGCTATGCCCCTAGGGAAACATAGGACAGTCGATCGTGCACCAATTTCGCATGATGCCTGCTGTAAGCCTGAAGAGCGGTCGCTGGCTTCTGAGGAACCCTGGGCGAAATAGGCCCCCGTAAGCACTCTTCACATTGATAGCAAGGGCAACGTACTCCTCTCTGGGTTGCCTAGGTAGAGTGTTCTATTCGTCAAATAGCCTCGCGAAAGCAGTGCCTGGCAGACTCTCTTTGCAAGTGGATCGGCCTCAGTGAGTGAAACAAAACTGCACTGCGAATACACAAAGCGCTGACGATTCAGTCCAGGACACAGGACAGCACTCTCACAGAAGCGAAAGCTAAGCTTTGCATCCAGCCTGAAGACCAGGACATTTTTCACGCTTAACACTATTAAGTATGTGCAAGAGCCATGGTCACCGAGGCCTACCTAAGTTAATGAAATACTTACCCAGTTCATCCTATGCAGAGGTCCCTGTGCCCAAAGGGTCTGAAAGGAAGGGTCCTGTGGGTCCGGTGTGTTTCCTTGACGTAGTTAGAAACTACTGAGGATAACCTTAGGAGCTCAAGTTTGAAACCGGGCAACCCTGGCAAAACTTTAATTTCTTCCGTGGTAGGCGAGACAGGTGCGGTTTGAAAGCTGCCTGAAAATCACTCCTGCTGCCCATCTTTCTTTGCTGCCTGACGGCATCACGAAAGAACTTGAGTGTAATCGTATGAGGCATGCTGGTTTGGGTTCCTTGCTGGGAGCTCCTCCAGGAGCACAATGGAGCTTGGCGGCAAAGAACTGGCACGCCTGTGCTCAAGTAAAAGTTCAGATTTCTCCCACAGTAAGCTTAGCTATGCCCTAGTAGCGAAGGAGCATGTGTTAAAGGAAGGCTGCAACACTGTTACGTATTTCACGACTCATTGTGCACTCACGTTCGTTGTAACATCTGTGAAAGGGCACTGAATACCGTCCAAAACTTCTGCTGCGTTTGAGTCCCAGGAAGCAACTGGGTTCGTTGGCTTTAAGACTGTGAACCTGCAGCGGTAATGGCAGAGCCCTGCCCGGATCGCTCGACAGCTCTCGTTTGTACAGCATTCAAACGGCCTCAGGAACGCCGTTCCAAGCAGCCTTACATTCCATGCTGGCGTAGCCAGGGAGGCATTTGGATTCTTCTGAGAAACACCACTGTGCCTCACAAGTGAAACCTGTGGGCTCCCAATTACGTCTCCCTACGGCAGCCTGAAGCGATAGGTTTAGTTCCAGCCTGAAACCAACGGACAGCATTACCTGTGACAATGCTGGACTTCTGGGACCATCCGGATTCACCAAGGCCTAACTTTTGCCCGGCGGGGGAATGCTCTTCTGCACGTACAGCACTCACCACGTGAAAACCTTTCTTAGCAGAAGGAAGCAGTCTTTCCCTAGTAGTAGAGAGGGAGGCAGAATTTTCAGATAAACCTGCTGTGTCCTCAGGCTTGAAAGTGGGACACCGATGGGAACGTTTGCATTCTCCTGGAATGACAGCCACTTGCTTTGGGCTTCAAAGCTGCCTGAAGAGCTCTAGGGGCCCAACTTCTCTTCACTGCAGGATTGTCGCTGTGGGCCAAGGCTGCGTTCTCTCAATGGCAATAATGGGCTGGCAATTGCTTTCTACAAACTCATCCAACTGCACTCCAGATTCAGCTCCATACAAATGAAAGGTGACCTAAGTCCTCAGGGGAAGGTCCAGTGTTTCACATCAGCAGAGTTGAGTGTGCAGGGGTAGCCACGAAGCCATACTCTGCAAAGGAGTGCCTTAACTCTGCTATGCCCCTGGGGACACATAGGGCAGTGGATCGTGCACCAATCTCTCATGATGACCACTGTGTGCTAGAAGAACGGCCGCTGGCTTCTGAGGAGCCCTAGGCGAAGTAGGCCCCCAGGAAGCACTCTTCACATTCATAGCAAGGGCAACGTACTCCTTTCTGGGATGCCTAGGTAGAGTGTTCCAATCGTCATAGAGCCTAGCAAAAGCAGCGCCTGGCAGACTCTCTTTGCAAGTGGATCGTCCTCAGTGACTGAAACAGGTCTGCACTGCTACGGCACAATATGCTTGTGATTCAGTCTGGGACACAGGATAGCACTCTCACAGAAGCGAAAGCTAACCTTTACATCCAGCCTGAAGACCAGTCCATTTTTCACACTTCACACTGTTAAGAATGTGCAAGAGCCATGGTCACCGAGGCCTACCTAAGGTACTGAAATACTTACCCATTTCATCCTATGCAGAGGTCCCTGTGCCCAAAGGGTCTCCATGGAAGAGCCCTGTGGATCCCGTGTGTTTCCTTGAGGTAGTCAGAAACTACTGGGGATAACCTCATGAGGTCAAGTTTAAAACCGGGCAACCCTGGCAAAACCTTCATTTCTTCCGTGGTAGGCGAGACAGGTGCGGTTTGAAAGCTGCCTGAAAATCACTCCTGCTGCCCATCTTCTCTTTGCTGCCTGACGGCATCACGAAAGAACTTGAGTGTAATCGTATGAGGCATGCTGGTCTCGGTTCCATGCTAGGAGCTCCTCCAGGAGCACACTGGAGCTTGGCGGCAAAGAACTGGCACCCCTGTGCTCAAGTAAAAGTCCAGATTTCTCCCATAGGAAGCTTAGCTATGCCCTAATAGCGAAGAAGCACGTGTTAAAGGAAGGCTGCAACACTCTTACGTATTTCACGACTCATTGTGCACTCACGTTCGTTGTAACATCTGTGAAAGGACGGTGAATGCCGTCCAACTCTTCTGTTGCGTTTGAGTCCCAGGAAGCAAATGGGTTCGTTGGCTTTAAGGCTGTGAATGTGCAGCGGTAATGGCAAAGCCCTGCCCAGATCGCTCGACAGCTCTCGTTTGTACAGCATTCAAACGGCCTCAGGAACGCCGTTCCAAGCAGCCTTACATTCCATGCTGGCGTTGCCAGGGAGGCATTTGGATTCTTCTGAGAAACACCACTGTGCCTCACAAGTGAAACCTGTGGGCTCCCAAATAAGTCTCCCTACGGCATTTGGAAGCTAGATATTTAGTTCCAGCCTGAAAACAACGGACAGCTTTACCTGTGACAATTGTGGACTTCTGGGACCATCCAGATTCACCAAGGCCTAACTTTTGCCCGGCGGGGGAATGCTCTTCTGCACGTACAGCACTCCACACGTGAAAACCTTTCTTAGCAGAAGGAGGCAGTCTTTCCCTAGTACTAGATAGCTAGGCAGAATCTTCAGATAAACATGCTGTGTCATCAAGCTTGAAAGTGGGACACCGATGGGAACGTTCGCATTCTCCTGGAATGGAAGCCACTTGCTTTGGGTTTCAAAGCTGCCTGAACAGCCCTAGCGGCCCAACTTCTCTTCACTGCAGTATTGTCACTGTGGGCCAAGGCTACGTTCTTTCAATGTCAATAATGTGCTGGCAATTCCTTTCTAAAAACTCATCCCACTGCACTCCAGAATCAGATCCGTACAAATGAAAGGTCACCTAAGTCCTCAAGGTAATGTCCAGTGTTTCACATCAGCAGAGTTGGGTGTGCAGTGGTAGCCACGAAGCCATACTCTGAAAAGGAGTGCCTTAACTCTGCTATGCCCCTGGGGACGCATAGGGCAGTGTATCGTGAACTAATTTCTCATGATGACTGCTGTGTGCTAGAAGAGCAGCCGTTGGCTTCTGAGGAACCATAGGCGAAATAGGCCCCCGTGAAACACTCTTCACTTTCATAGCAAGGGCAACGTACTCATTTCTGGGTTGCCTAGTTACAGTGTTCCAGTCGTCAAAGATCCTCGCAAAAGCAGCGCCTGGCAGACTCTCTTTGCAAGTCGATTGGCCTCAGTGCCTGAAACAGAACTGCACTGCTACTGCACAATGTGCTTGTGATTCAGTCTGGGACACAGGACAGCACTCTCACAGAAGCGAAAGCTAAGCATTGCATCCAGCCTGAAGACCAGTACATTTTTCAAACTTCACACTGTTAAGTATGTGCAAGAGCCTTGGTCACCAAGGCCTACCTAAGGTATTGAAATACTTACCCAGTTAATCCTATGCAGAAGTCCCTGTGCCCAAAGGGTCTCCATGGAAGATCCCTGTGGGTCAAGTTTGTTTCCTTTAAGTAGACAGAAACTACTGAGGATAACCTTATGAGCTCAAGTTTGAAATCGTGCAACCCTGGCAAAAGCTTAATTTTGTCCGTGGTAGGCGAGACAGTTGTGGTTTGAAAGCTTCCTGAAAAAAACTCCTGCTGCCCATCTTCTTTTTCCTGCCTAACGGCATCAAGAAACAACTAGAATGTAATTGTCTGAGGCATGGTGGTCTCAGTTCCTTGCTGGGAGCTCCTCCAGGAGCACACTGGAGATTGCCGGCAAAGAAATGGCACCCCTGGCCTCAAGTAAAAGTCCAGATTTCTCCCATAGTAACCTTAGGCATGCCCTAGTAGCAAAGAAGCATGTGTTAAAATAA
Organism: Balaenoptera acutorostrata; assembly: GCF_949987535.1. Classification (NCBI taxonomy): domain Eukaryota; kingdom Metazoa; phylum Chordata; class Mammalia; order Artiodactyla; family Balaenopteridae; genus Balaenoptera; species Balaenoptera acutorostrata. The sequence continues at coordinate 58,079,357 of NC_080078.1, forward strand.
TGCTGCAGCACGGTTACGTATTTCAAGACTCATTGTGCACTCACGTTCGTTGTAACATCTGGGAAAGGGCGCTGAATGCCGTTTAACTCTTCTGTTGCGTTTCAGTCCCAGGAAGCAAATGGGTTCGTTGGCTTTAAGGCTGTGAATGTGCAGCGGTAATGGCAAAGCCCTGCCCAGATCGCTCGACAGCTCTCATTTGTACAGCATTCAAACGGCCTCAGGAACGCCGTTGCGAGCAGCCTTACATTCCATGCTGGCGTAGCCAGCTAGGCATTTGGATTCTTCTGAGAAACACCACTGTGCCTCACACGTGAAACCTGTGGGCTCCCAAACACGTCTCCCTACGGCAGTCGGAAGCTAGATGTTTAGTTCCAGCCTGAAACCAACGGACAGCTTTCCCTGTGACAATGTTGGACTTCTGGGACCATCCAGATTCACCAAGGCCTACCTTTTGCCCGGCGGGGGAATGCTCTTCTGCACGTACAGCACTCCCCACGTGAAAACCTTTCTTAGCAGAAGGAGGCAGTCTTTCCCTAGTACTAGATAGCTAGGCAGAATCTTCAGATAAACATGCTGTGTCATCAAGCTTGAAAGTGGGACTTCGATGGGAACTTTCGCATTCTCCCGTTTTGAAGCGACTTGCTTTGGGCTTCAAAGCTGCCTGAACAGCACCAGCCGCCCAACTTCTCTTCACTGCAGGATTGTCGCTGTGCGCCAAGGCTGCGTTTTCTCAATGTCAATAATGTGCTGTCGCTAGTGGGAAGCAGCCGCATAGCACAGGGAGATCAGCCAGCTGCTTTGTGACCACCTAGCGGGGAGGGATAGGGAGGGTGGGAGGGAGGGAGATGCAAGAGGGAAGAGATATGGGAACATATGTATATCTATAACTGATTCACTTTGTTTTAAAGCAGAAACTAACACACAATTGTAAAGCAATTATACTTCAATAAAGTTGATTAAAAAAAAAAAAAAACTGTGCTGTCTATTCCTAACTAGAATCTCATCGCACTGCACTCCAGATTCAGCTCCGGCCAAATGAAAGGTGACATAAGGCCTCCAGGTAAGGTCCAGTGTTTCACATCTGCAGAGTTGGGTGTGCAGTGGTATCCACGAAGCCGTAGTCTGAAATGGAGTGCCTTAAGTCTGCTATGCCCCTAGGGAAACATAGGACAGTCGATCGTGCACCAATTTCGCATGATGCCTGCTGTATGCCTGAAGAGCGGTCGCTGGCTTCTGAGGAACCCTGGGCGAAATAGGCCCCCGTAAGCACTCTTCACATTGATAGCAAGGGCAACGTACTCCTCTCTGGGTTGCCTAGGTAGAGTGTTCTATATGTCAAATAGCCTCGCGAAAGCAGTGCCTGGCAGACTCTCTTTGCAAGTGGATCGGCCTCAGTGAGTGAAACAAAACTGCACTGCGAATACACAAAGCGCTGACGATTCAGTCCAGGACACAGGACAGCACTCTCACAGAAGCGAAAGCTAAGCTTTGCATCCAGCCTGAAGACCAGGACATTTTTCACGCTTAACACTATTAAGTATGTGCAAGAGCCATGGTCACCGAGGCCTACCTAAGTTAATGAAATACTTACCCAGTTCATCCTATGCAGAGGTCCCTGTGCCCAAAGGGTCTGAAAGGAAGGGTCCTGTGGGTCCGGTGTGTTTCCTTGACGTAGTTAGAAACTACTGAGGATAACCTTAGGAGCTCAAGTTTGAAACCGGGCAACCCTGGCAAAACTTTAATTTCTTCCGTGGTAGGCGAGACAGGTGCGGTTTGAAAGCTGCCTGAAAATCACTCCTGCTGCCCATCTTTCTTTGCTGCCTGACGGCATCACGAAAGAATTTGAGTGTAATCGTATGAGGCATGCTGGTTTGGGTTCCTTGCTGGGAGCTCCTCCAGGAGCACAATGGAGCTTGGCGGCAAAGAACTGGCACGCCTGTGCTCAAGTAAAAGTCCAGATTTCTCCCACAGTAAGCTTAGCTATGCCCTAGTAGCGAAGGAGCATGTGTTAAAGGAAGGCTGCAACACTGTTACGTATTTCACGACTCATTGTGCACTCACGTTCGTTGTAACATCTGTGAAAGGGCACTGAATACCGTCCAAAACTTCTGCTGCGTTTGAGTCCCAGGAATCAACTGGGTTCGTTGGCTTTAAGACTGTGAACCTGCAGCGGTAATGGCAGAGCCCTGCCCGGATCGCTCGACAGCTCTCGTTTGTACAGCATTCAAACGGCCTCAGGAACGCCGTTCCAAGCAGCCTTACATTCCATGCTGGCGTAGCCAGGGAGGCATTTGGATTCTTCTGAGAAACACCACTGTGCCTCACAAGTGAAACCTGTGGGCTCCCAATTACGTCTCCCTACGGCAGCCTGAAGCGATAGGTTTAGTTCCAGCCTGAAACCAACGGACAGCTTTACCTGTGACAATGCTGGACTTCTGGGACCATCCAGATTCACCAAGGCCTAACTTTTGCCCGGTGGGGGAATGCTCTTCTGCACGTACAGCACTCACCACGTGAAAACCTTTCTTAGCAGAAGGAAGCAGTCTTTCCCTAGTACTAGATAGCTAGGCAGAATCTTCAGATAAACATGCTGTGTCATCAAGCTTGAAAGTGGGACACCGATTGGAACGGTCGCATTCTCCTGGAATGGAAGCCACTTGCTTTGGGTTTCAAAGCTGCCTGAACAGCCCTAGCGGCCCAACTTCTCTTCACTGCAGTATTGTCACTCTGGGCCAAGGCTACGTTCTTTCAATGTCAATAATGTGCTGGCAATTCCTTTCTAAAAACTCATCCCACTGCACTCCAGAATCAGATCCGTACAAATGAAAGGTCACCTAAATCCTCAAGGTAATGTCCAGTGTTTCACATCAGCAGAGTTGGGTGTGCAGTGGTAGCCACGAAGCCATACTCTGAAAAGGAGTGCCTTAACTCTGCTATGCCCCTGGGGACGCATAGGGCAGTGTATCGTGAACTAATTTCTCATGATGACTGCTGTGTGCTAGAAGAGCGGCCGTTGGCTTCTGAGGAACCATAGGCGAAATAGGCCCCCGTGAAACACTCTTCACTTTCATAGCAAGGGCAACGTACTCATTTCTGGGTTGCCTAGTTACAGTGTTCCAGTCGTCAAAGAACCTCGCAAAAGCAGCGCCTGGCAGACTCTCTTTGCAAGTCGATTGGCCTCAGTGCCTGAAACAGAACTGCACTGCTACTGCACAATGTGCTTGTGATTCAGTCTGGGACACAGGACAGCACTCTCACAGAAGCGAAAGCTAAGCATTGCATCCAGCCTGAAGACCAGTACATTTTTCAAACTTCACACTGTCAAGTATGTGCAAGAGCCTTGGTCACCAAGGCCTACCTAAGGTATTGAAATACTTACCCAGTTAATCCTATGCAGAAGTCCCTGTGCCCAAAGGGTCTCCATGGAAGATCCCTGTGGGTCAAGTTTGTTTCCTTTAAGTAGACAGAAACTACTGAGGATAACCTTATGAGCTCAAGTTTGAAATCGTGCAACCCTGGCAAAAGCTTAATTTTGTCCGTGGTAGGCGAGACAGTTGTGGTTTGAAAGCTTCCTGAAAAAAACTCCTGCTGCCCATCTTCTCTTTCCTGCCTGACGGCGTCAAGAAACAACTAGAATGTAATTGTCTGAGGCATGGTGGTCTCAGTTCCTTGCTGGGAGCTCCTCCAGGAGCACACTGGAGATTGCCGGCAAAGAAATGGCACCCCTGGCCTCAAGTAAAAGTCCAGATTTCTCCCATAGTAACCTTAGGCATGCCCTAGTAGCAAAGAAGCATGTGTTAAAATAATGCTGCAGCACGGTTACGTATTTCAAGACTCATTGTGCACTCACGTTCGTTGTAACATCTGGGAAAGGGCGCTGAATGCCGTTTAACTCTTCTGTTGCGTTTCAGTCCCAGGAAGCAAATGGGTTCGTTGGCTTTAAGGCTGTGAATGTGCAGCGGTAATGGCAAAGCCCTGCCCAGATCGCTCGACAGCTCTCATTTGTACAGCATTCAAACGGCCTCAGGAACGCCGTTGCGAGCAGCCTTACATTCCATGCTGGCGTAGCCAGCTAGGCATTTGGATTCTTCTGAGAAACACCACTGTGCCTCACACGTGAAACCTGTGGGCTCCCAAACACGTCTCCCTACGGCAGTCGGAAGCTAGATGTTTAGTTCCAGCCTGAAACCAACGGACAGCTTTCCCTGTGACAATGTTGGACTTCTGGGACCATCCAGATTCACCAAGGCCTACCTTTTGCCCGGCGGGGGAATGCTCTTCTGCACGTACAGCACTCCCCACGTGAAAACCTTTCTTAGCAGAAGGAGGCAGTCTTTCCCTAGTACTAGATAGCTAGGCAGAATCTTCAGATAAACATGCTGTGTCATCAAGCTTGAAAGTGGGACTTCGATGGGAACTTTCGCATTCTCCCGTTTTGAAGCGACTTGCTTTGGGCTTCAAAGCTGCCTGAACAGCACCAGCCGCCCAACTTCTCTTCACTGCAGGATTGTCGCTGTGCGCCAAGGCTGCGTTTTCTCAATGTCAATAATGTGCTGTCGCTAGTGGGAAGCAGCCGCATAGCACAGGGAGATCAGCCAGGTGCTTTGTGACCACCTAGCGGGGAGGGAAAGGGAGGGTGGGAGGGAGGGAGATGCAAGAGGGAAGAGATATGGGAACACATGTATATCTATAACTGATTCACTTTGTTTTAAAGCAGAAACTAACTCACAATTGTAAAGCAATTATACTTCAATAAAGATGATTAAAACAAAACTGTGCTGTCTATTCCTAACTAGAAACTCATCGCACTGCACTCCAGATTCAGCTCCGGCCAAATGAAAGGTGACATAAGGCCTCCAGGTAAGGTCCAGTGTTTCACATCTGCAGAGTTGGGTGTGCAGTGGTATCCACGAAGCCATACTCTGAAATGGAGTGCCTTAACTCTGCTATGCCCCTAGGGAAACATAGGACAGTCGATCGTGCACCAATTTCGCATGATGCCTGCTGTAAGCCTGAAGAGCGGTCACTGGCTTCTGAGGAACCCTGGGCGAAATAGGCCCCCGTAAGCACTCTTCACATTGATAGCAAGGGCAACGTACTCCTCTCTGGGTTGCCTAGGTAGAGTGTTCTATTCGTCAAATAGCCTCGCGAAAGCAGTGCCTGGCAGACTCTCTTTGCAAGTGGATCGGCCTCAGTGAGTGAAACAAAACTGCACTGCGAATACACAAAGCGCTGACGATTCAGTCCAGGACACAGGACAGCACTCTCACAGAAGCGAAAGCTAAGCTTTGCATCCAGCCTGAAGACCAGGACATTTTTCACGCTTAACACTATTAAGTATGTGCAAGAGCCATGGTCACCGAGGCCTACCTAAGTTAATGAAATACTTACCCAGTTCATCCTATGCAGAGGTCCCTGTGCCCAAAGGGTCTGAAAGGAAGGGTCCTGTGGGTCCGGTGTGTTTCCTTGACGTAGTTAGAAACTACTGAGGATAACCTTAGGAGCTCAAGTTTGAAACCGGGCAACCCTGGCAAAACTTTAATTTCTTCCGTGGTAGGCGAGACAGGTGCGGTTTGAAAGCTGCCTGAAAATCACTCCTGCTGCCCATCTTTCTTTGCTGCCTGACGGCATCACGAAAGAACTTGAGTGTAATCGTATGAGGCATGCTGGTTTGGGTTCCTTGCTGGGAGCTCCTCCAGGAGCACAATGGAGCTTGGCGGCAAAGAACTGGCACGCCTGTGCTCAAGTAAAAGTTCAGATTTCTCCCACAGTAAGCTTAGCTATGCCCTAGTAGCGAAGGAGCATGTGTTAAAGGAAGGCTGCAACACTGTTACGTATTTCACGACTCATTGTGCACTCACGTTCGTTGTAACATCTGTGAAAGGGCACTGAATACCGTCCAAAACTTCTGCTGCGTTTGAGTCCCAGGAAGCAACTGGGTTCGTTGGCTTTAAGACTGTGAACCTGCAGCGGTAATGGCAGAGCCCTGCCCGGATCGCTCGACAGCTCTCGTTTGTACAGCATTCAAACGGCCTCAGGAACGCCGTTCCAAGCAGCCTTACATTCCATGCTGGCGTAGACAGGGAGGCATTTGGATTCTTCTGAGAAACACCACTGTGCCTCACAAGTGAAACCTGTGGGCTCCCAATTACGTCTCCCTACGGCAGCCTGAAGCGATAGGTTTAGTTCCAGCCTGAAACCAACGGACAGCATTACCTGTGACAATGCTGGACTTCTGGGACCATCCGGATTCACCAAGGCCTAACTTTTGCCCGGCGGGGGAATGCTCTTCTGCACGTACAGCACTCACCACGTGAAAACCTTTCTTAGCAGAAGGAAGCAGTCTTTCCCTAGTAGTAGAGAGGGAGGCAGAATTTTCAGATAAACCTGCTGTGTCCTCAGGCTTGAAAGTGGGACACCGATGGGAACGTTTGCATTCTCCTGGAATGACAGCCACTTGCTTTGGGCTTCAAAGCTGCCTGAAGAGCTCTAGGGGCCCAACTTCTCTTCACTGCAGGATTGTCGCTGTGGGCCAAGGCTGCGTTCTCTCAATGGCAATAATGGGCTGGCAATTGCTTTCTACAAACTCATCCAACTGCACTCCAGATTCAGCTCCATACAAATGAAAGGTGACCTAAGTCCTCAGGGGAAGGTCCAGTGTTTCACATCAGCAGAGTTGAGTGTGCAGGGGTAGCCACGAAGCCATACTCTGCAAAGGAGTGCCTTAACTCTGCTATGCCCCTGGGGACACATAGGGCAGTGGATCGTGCACCAATCTCTCATGATGACCACTGTGTGCTAGAAGAACGGCCGCTGGCTTCTGAGGAGCCCTAGGCGAAGTAGGCCCCCAGGAAGCACTCTTCACATTCATAGCAAGGGCAACGTACTCCTTTCTGGGATGCCTAGGTAGAGTGTTCCAATCGTCATAGAGCCTAGCAAAAGCAGCGCCTGGCAGACTCTCTTTGCAAGTGGATCGTCCTCAGTGACTGAAACAGGTCTGCACTGCTACGGCACAATATGCTTGTGATTCAGTCTGGGACACAGGATAGCACTCTCACAGAAGCGAAAGCTAACCTTTACATCCAGCCTGAAGACCAGTCCATTTTTCACACTTCACACTGTTAAGAATGTGCAAGAGCCATGGTCACCGAGGCCTACCTAAGGTACTGAAATACTTACCCATTTCATCCTATGCAGAGGTCCCTGTGCCCAAAGGGTCTCCATGGAAGAGCCCTGTGGATCCCGTGTGTTTCCTTGAGGTAGTCAGAAACTACTGGGGATAACCTCATGAGGTCAAGTTTAAAACCGGGCAACCCTGGCAAAACCTTCATTTCTTCCGTGGTAGGCGAGACAGGTGCGGTTTGAAAGCTGCCTGAAAATCACTCCTGCTGCCCATCTTCTCTTTGCTGCCTGACGGCATCACGAAAGAACTTGAGTGTAATCGTATGAGGCATGCTGGTCTCGGTTCCATGCTAGGAGCTCCTCCAGGAGCACACTGGAGCTTGGCGGCAAAGAACTGGCACCCCTGTGCTCAAGTAAAAGTCCAGATTTCTCCCATAGGAAGCTTAGCTATGCCCTAATAGCGAAGAAGCACGTGTTAAAGGAAGGCTGCAACACTCTTACGTATTTCACGACTCATTGTGCACTCACGTTCGTTGTAACATCTGTGAAAGGACGGTGAATGCCGTCCAACTCTTCTGTTGCGTTTGAGTCCCAGGAAGCAAATGGGTTCGTTGGCTTTAAGGCTGTGAATGTGCAGCGGTAATGGCAAAGCCCTGCCCAGATCGCTCGACAGCTCTCGTTTGTACAGCATTCAAACGGCCTCAGGAACGCCGTTCCAAGCAGCCTTACATTCCATGCTGGCGTTGCCAGGGAGGCATTTGGATTCTTCTGAGAAACACCACTGTGCCTCACAAGTGAAACCTGTGGGCTCCCAAATAAGTCTCCCTACGGCATTTGGAAGCTAGATATTTAGTTCCAGCCTGAAAACAACGGACAGCTTTACCTGTGACAATTGTGGACTTCTGGGACCATCCAGATTCACCAAGGCCTAACTTTTGCCCGGCGGGGGAATGCTCTTCTGCACGTACAGCACTCCACACGTGAAAACCTTTCTTAGCAGAAGGAGGCAGTCTTTCCCTAGTACTAGATAGCTAGGCAGAATCTTCAGATAAACATGCTGTGTCATCAAGCTTGAAAGTGGGACACCGATGGGAACGTTCGCATTCTCCTGGAATGGAAGCCACTTGCTTTGGGTTTCAAAGCTGCCTGAACAGCCCTAGCGGCCCAACTTCTCTTCACTGCAGTATTGTCACTGTGGGCCAAGGCTACGTTCTTTCAATGTCAATAATGTGCTGGCAATTCCTTTCTAAAAACTCATCCCACTGCACTCCAGAATCAGATCCGTACAAATGAAAGGTCACCTAAGTCCTCAAGGTAATGTCCAGTGTTTCACATCAGCAGAGTTGGGTGTGCAGTGGTAGCCACGAAGCCATACTCTGAAAAGGAGTGCCTTAACTCTGCTATGCCCCTGGGGACGCATAGGGCAGTGTATCGTGAACTAATTTCTCATGATGACTGCTGTGTGCTAGAAGAGCAGCCGTTGGCTTCTGAGGAACCATAGGCGAAATAGGCCCCCGTGAAACACTCTTCACTTTCATAGCAAGGGCAACGTACTCATTTCTGGGTTGCCTAGTTACAGTGTTCCAGTCGTCAAAGATCCTCGCAAAAGCAGCGCCTGGCAGACTCTCTTTGCAAGTCGATTGGCCTCAGTGCCTGAAACAGAACTGCACTGCTACTGCACAATGTGCTTGTGATTCAGTCTGGGACACAGGACAGCACTCTCACAGAAGCGAAAGCTAAGCATTGCATCCAGCCTGAAGACCAGTACATTTTTCAAACTTCACACTGTTAAGTATGTGCAAGAGCCTTGGTCACCAAGGCCTACCTAAGGTATTGAAATACTTACCCAGTTAATCCTATGCAGAAGTCCCTGTGCCCAAAGGGTCTCCATGGAAGATCCCTGTGGGTCAAGTTTGTTTCCTTTAAGTAGACAGAAACTACTGAGGATAACCTTATGAGCTCAAGTTTGAAATCGTGCAACCCTGGCAAAAGCTTAATTTTGTCCGTGGTAGGCGAGACAGTTGTGGTTTGAAAGCTTCCTGAAAAAAACTCCTGCTGCCCATCTTCTTTTTCCTGCCTAACGGCATCAAGAAACAACTAGAATGTAATTGTCTGAGGCATGGTGGTCTCAGTTCCTTGCTGGGAGCTCCTCCAGGAGCACACTGGAGATTGCCGGCAAAGAAATGGCACCCCTGGCCTCAAGTAAAAGTCCAGATTTCTCCCATAGTAACCTTAGGCATGCCCTAGTAGCAAAGAAGCATGTGTTAAAATAATGCTGCAGCACGGTTACGTATTTCAAGACTCATTGTGCACTCACGTTCGTTGTAACATCTGGGAAAGGGCGCTGAATGCCGTTTAACTCTTCTGTTGCGTTTCAGTCCCAGGAAGCAAATGGGTTCGTTGGCTTTAAGGCTGTGAATGTGCAGCGGTAATGGCAAAGCCCTGCCCAGATCGCTCGACAGCTCTCATTTGTACAGCATTCAAACGGCCTCAGGAACGCCGTTGCGAGCAGCCTTACATTCCATGCTGGCGTAGCCAGCTAGGCATTTGGATTCTTCTGAGAAACACCACTGTGCCTCACACGTGAAACCTGTGGGCTCCCAAACACGTCTCCCTACGGCAGTCGGAAGCTAGATGTTTAGTTCCAGCCTGAAACCAACGGACAGCTTTCCCTGTGACAATGTTGGACTTCTGGGACCATCCAGATTCACCAAGGCCTACCTTTTGCCCGGCGGGGGAATGCTCTTCTGCACGTACAGCACTCCCCACGTGAAAACCTTTCTTAGCAGAAGGAGGCAGTCTTTCCCTAGTACTAGATAGCTAGGCAGAATCTTCAGATAAACATGCTGTGTCATCAAGCTTGAAAGTGGGACTTCGATGGGAACTTTCGCATTCTCCCGTTTTGAAGCGACTTGCTTTGGGCTTCAAAGCTGCCTGAACAGCACCAGCCGCCCAAATTCTCTTCACTGCAGGATTGTCGCTGTGCGCCAAGGCTGCGTTTTCTCAATGTCAATAATGTGCTGTCGCTAGTGGGAAGCAGCCGCATAGCACAGGGAGATCAGCCAGCTGCTTTGTGACCACCTAGCGGGGAGGGATAGGGAGGGTGGGAGGGAGGGAGATGCAAGAGGGAAGAGATATGGGAACATATGTATATCTATAACTGATTCACTTTGTTTTAAAGCAGAAACTAACACACAATTGTAAAGCAATTATACTTCAATAAAGTTGATTAAAAAAAAAAAAAAACTGTGCTGTCTATTCCTAACTAGAATCTCATCGCACTGCACTCCAGATTCAGCTCCGGCCAAATGAAAGGTGACATAAGGCCTCCAGGTAAGGTCCAGTGTTTCACATCTGCAGAGTTGGGTGTGCAGTGGTATCCACGAAGCCGTACTCTGAAATGGAGTGCCTTAAGTCTGCTATGCCCCTAGGGAAACATAGGACAGTCGATCGTGCACCAATTTCGCATGATGCCTGCTGTATGCCTGAAGAGCGGTCGCTGGCTTCTGAGGAACCCTGGGCGAAATAGGCCCCCGTAAGCACTCTTCACATTGATAGCAAGGGCAACGTACTCCTCTCTGGGTTGCCTAGGTAGAGTGTTCTATATGTCAAATAGCCTCGCGAAAGCAGTGCCTGGCAGACTCTCTTTGCAAGTGGATCGGCCTCAGTGAGTGAAACAAAACTGCACTGCGAATACACAAAGCGCTGACGATTCAGTCCAGGACACAGGACAGCACTCTCACAGAAGCGAAAGCTAAGCTTTGCATCCAGCCTGAAGACCAGGACATTTTTCACGCTTAACACTATTAAGTATGTGCAAGAGCCATGGTCACCGAGGCCTACCTAAGTTAATGAAATACTTACCCAGTTCATCCTATGCAGAGGTCCCTGTGCCCAAAGGGTCTGAAAGGAAGGGTCCTGTGGGTCCGGTGTGTTTCCTTGACGTAGTTAGAAACTACTGAGGATAACCTTAGGAGCTCAAGTTTGAAACCGGGCAACCCTGGCAAAACTTTAATTTCTTCCGTGGTAGGCGAGACAGGTGCGGTTTGAAAGCTGCCTGAAAATCACTCCTGCTGCCCATCTTTCTTTGCTGCCTGACGGCATCACGAAAGAACTTGAGTGTAATCGTATGAGGCATGCTGGTTTGGGTTCCTTGCTGGGAGCTCCTCCAGGAGCACAATGGAGCTTGGCGGCAAAGAACTGGCACGCCTGTGCTCAAGTAAAAGTCCAGATTTCTCCCACAGTAAGCTTAGCTATGCCCTAGTAGCGAAGGAGCATGTGTTAAAGGAAGGCTGCAACACTGTTACGTATTTCACGACTCATTGTGCACTCACGTTCGTTGTAACATCTGTGAAAGGGCACTGAATACCGTCCAAAACTTCTGCTGCGTTTGAGTCCCAGGAAGCAACTGGGTTCGTTGGCTTTAAGACTGTGAACCTGCAGCGGTAATGGCAGAGCCCTGCCCGGATCGCTCGACAGCTCTCGTTTGTACAGCATTCAAACGGCCTCAGGAACGCCGTTCCAAGCAGCCTTACATTCCATGCTGGCGTAGCCAGGGAGGCATTTGGATTCTTCTGAGAAACACCACTGTGCCTCACAAGTGAAACCTGTGGGCTCCCAATTACGTCTCCCTACGGCAGCCTGAAGCGATAGGTTTAGTTCCAGCCTGAAACCAACGGACAGCTTTCCCTGTGACAATGCTGGACTTCTGGGACCATCCAGATTCACCAAGGCCTAACTTTTGCCCGGTGGGGGAATGCTCTTCTGCACGTACAGCACTCACCACGTGAAAACCTTTCTTAGCAGAAGGAAGCAGTCTTTCCCTAGTACTAGATAGCTAGGCAGAATCTTCAGATAAACATGCTGTGTCATCAAGCTTGAAAGTGGGACACCGATTGGAACGGTCGCATTCTCCTGGAATGGAAGCCACTTGCTTTGGGTTTCAAAGCTGCCTGAACAGCCCTAGCGGCCCAACTTCTCTTCACTGCAGTATTGTCACTCTGGGCCAAGGCTACGTTCTTTCAATGTCAATAATGTGCTGGCAATTCCTTTCTAAAAACTCATCCCACTGCACTCCAGAATCAGATCCGTACAAATGAAAGGTCACCTAAATCCTCAAGGTAATGTCCAGTGTTTCACATCAGCAGAGTTGGGTGTGCAGTGGTAGCCACGAAGCCATACTCTGAAAAGGAGTGCCTTAACTCTGCTCTGCCCCTGGGGACGCATAGGGCAGTGTATCGTGAACTAATTTCTCATGATGACTGCTGTGTGCTAGAAGAGCGGCCGTTGGCTTCTGAGGAACCATAGGCGAAATAGGCCCCCGTGAAACACTCTTCACTTTCATAGCAAGGGCAACGTACTCCTTTCTGGGTTGCCTAGTTACAGTGTTCCAGTCGTCAAAGAACCTCGCAAAAGCAGCGCCTGGCAGACTCTCTTTGCAAGTCGATTGGCCTCAGTGCCTGAAACAGAACTGCACTTCTACTGCACAATGTGCTTGTGATTCAGTCTGGGACACAGGACAGCACTCTCACAGAAGCGAAAGCTAAGCATTGCATCCAGCCTGAAGACCAGTACATTTTTCAAACTTCACACTGTCAAGTATGTGCAAGAGCCTTGGTCACCAAGGCCTACCTAAGGTATTGAAATACTTACCCAGTTAATCCTATGCAGAAGTCCCTGTGCCCAAAGGGTCTCCATGGAAGATCCCTGTGGGTCAAGTTTGTTTCCTTTAAGTAGACAGAAACTACTGAGGATAACCTCATGAGCTCAAGTTTGAAATCGTGCAACCCTGGCAAAAGCTTAATTTTGTCCGTGGTAGGCGAGACAGTTGTGGTTTGAAAGCTTCCTGAAAAAAACTCCTGCTGCCCATCTTCTCTTTGCTGCCTGACGGCATCCCGAAAGAACTTGAGTGTAATCGTATGAGGCATGCTGGTCTCGGTTCCATGCTAGGAGCTCCTCCAGGAGCACACTGGAGCTTGGCGGCAAAGAACTGGCACCCCTGTGCTCAAGTAAAAGTCCAGATTTCTCCCATAGGAAGCTTAGCTATGCCCTAATAGCGAAGAAGCACGTGTTAAAGGAAGGCTGCAACACTGTTACGTATTTCACGACTCATTGTGCACTCACGTTCGTTGTAACATCTGTGAAAGGACGGTGAATGCCGTCCAACTCTTCTGTTGCGTTTGAGTCCCAGGAAGCAGATGGGTTCGTTGGCTTTAAGGCTGTGAATGTGCAGCGGTAATGGCAAAGCCCTGCCCAGATCGCTCGACAGCTCTCGTTTGTACAGCATTCAAACGGCCTCAGGAACGCCGTTCCAAGCAGCCTTACATTCCATGCTGGCGTTGCCAGGGAGGCATTTGGATTCTTCTGAGAAACACCACTGTGCCTCACAAGTGAAACCTGTGGGCTCCCAAATAAGTCTCCCTACGGCAGTTGGAAGCTAGATATTTAGTTCCAGCTTGAAAACAACGGACAGCTTTACCTGTGACAATTGTGGACTTCTGGGACCATCCAGATTCACCAAGGCCTAACTTTTGCCCGGCGGGGGAATGCTCTTCTGCACGTACAGCACTCCACACGTGAAAACCTTTCTTAGCAGAAGGAGGCAGTCTTTCCCTAGTACTAGATAGCTAGGCAGAATCTTCAGATAAACATGCTGTGTCATCAAGCTTGAAAGTGGGACACCGATGGGAACGTTCGCATTCTCCTGGAATGGAAGCCACTTGCTTTGGGTTTCAAAGCTGCCTGAACAGCCCTAGCGGCCCAACTTCTCTTCACTGCAGTATTGTCACTGTGGGCCAAGGCTACGTTCTTTCAATGTCAATAATGTGCTGGCAATTCCTTTCTAAAAACTCATCCCACTGCACTCCAGAATCAGATCCGTACAAATGAAAGGTCACCTAAGTCCTCAAGGTAATGTCCAGTGTTTCACATCAGCAGAGTTGGGTGTGCAGTGGTAGCCACGAAGCCATACTCTGAAAAGGAGTGCCTTAACTCTGCTATGCCCCTGGGGACGCATAGGGCAGTGTATCGTGAACTAATTTCTCATGATGACTGCTGTGTGCTAGAAGAGCGGCCGTTGGCTTCTGAGGAACCATAGGCGAAATAGGCCCCCGTGAAACACTCTTCACTTTCATAGCAAGGGCAACGTACTCATTTCTGGGTTGCCTAGTTACAGTGTTCCAGTCGTCAAAGAACCTCGCAAAAGCAGCGCCTGGCAGACTCTCTTTGCAAGTCGATTGGCCTCAGTGCCTGAAACAGAACTGCACTGCTACTGCACAATGTGCTTGTGATTCAGTCTGGGACACAGGACAGCACTCTCACAGAAGCGAAAGCTAAGCATTGCATCCAGCCTGAAGACCAGTACATTTTTCAAACTTCACACTGTCAAGTATGTGCAAGAGCCTTGGTCACCAAGGCCTACCTAAGGTATTGAAATACTTACCCAGTTAATCCTATGCAGAAGTCCCTGTGCCCAAAGGGTCTCCATGGAAGATCCCTGTGGGTCAAGTTTGTTTCCTTTAAGTAGACAGAAACTACTGAGGATAACCTTATGAGCTCAAGTTTGAAATCGTGCAACCCTGGCAAAAGCTTAATTTTGTCCGTGGTAGGCGAGACAGTTGTGGTTTGAAAGCTTCCTGAAAAAAACTCCTGCTGCCCATCTTCTCTTTCCTGCCTGACGGCGTCAAGAAACAACTAGAATGTAATTGTCTGAGGCATGGTGGTCTCAGTTCCTTGCTGGGAGCTCCTCCAGGAGCACACTGGAGATTGCCGGCAAAGAAATGGCACCCCTGGCCTCAAGTAAAAGTCCAGATTTCTCCCATAGTAACCTTAGGCATGCCCTAGTAGCAAAGAAGCATGTGTTAAAATAATGCTGCAGCACGGTTACGTATTTCAAGACTCATTGTGCACTCACGTTCGTTGTAACATCTGGGAAAGGGCGCTGAATGCCGTTTAACTCTTCTGTTGCGTTTCAGTCCCAGGAAGCAAATGGGTTCGTTGGCTTTAAGGCTGTGAATGTGCAGCGGTAATGGCAAAGCCCTGCCCAGATCGCTCGACAGCTCTCATTTGTACAGCATTCAAACGGCCTCAGGAACGCCGTTGCGAGCAGCCTTACATTCCATGCTGGCGTAGCCAGCTAGGCATTTGGATTCTTCTGAGAAACACCACTGTGCCTCACACGTGAAACCTGTGGGCTCCCAAACACGTCTCCCTACGGCAGTCGGAAGCTAGATGTTTAGTTCCAGCCTGAAACCAACGGACAGCTTTCCCTGTGACAATGTTGGACTTCTGGGACCATCCAGATTCACCAAGGCCTACCTTTTGCCCGGCGGGGGAATGCTCTTCTGCACGTACAGCACTCCCCACGTGAAAACCTTTCTTAGCAGAAGGAGGCAGTCTTTCCCTAGTACTAGATAGCTAGGCAGAATCTTCAGATAAACATGCTGTGTCATCAAGCTTGAAAGTGGGACTTCGATGGGAACTTTCGCATTCTCCCGTTTTGAAGCGACTTGCTTTGGGCTTCAAAGCTGCCTGAACAGCACCAGCCGCCCAACTTCTCTTCACTGCAGGATTGTCGCTGTGCGCCAAGGCTGCGTTTTCTCAATGTCAATAATGTGCTGTCGCTAGTGGGAAGCAGCCGCATAGCACAGGGAGATCAGCCAGGTGCTTTGTGACCACCTAGCGGGGAGGGATAGGGAGGGTGGGAGGGAGGGAGATGCAAGAGGGAAGAGATATGGGAACATATGTATATCTATAACTGATTCACTTTGTTTTAAAGCAGAAACTAACACACAATTGTAAAGCAATTATACTTCAATAAAGATGATAAAAAAAAAAAACTGTGCTGTCTATTCCTAACTAGAAACTCATCGCCCTGCACTCCAGATTCAGCTCCGGCCAAATGAAAGGTGACATAAGGCCTCCAGGTAAGGTCCAGTGTTTCACATCTGCAGAGTTGGGTGTGCAGTGGTATCCACGAAGCCATACTCTGAAATGGAGTGCCTTAACTCTGCTATGCCCCTAGGGAAACATAGGACAGTCGATCGTGCACCAATTTCGCATGATGCCTGCTGTAAGCCTGAAGAGCGGTCGCTGGCTTCTGAGGAACCCTGGGCGAAATAGGCCCCCGTAAGCACTCTTCACATTGATAGCAAGGGCAACGTACTCCTCTCTGGGTTGCCTAGGTAGAGTGTTCTATTCGTCAAATAGCCTCGCGAAAGCAGTGCCTGGCAGACTCTCTTTGCAAGTGGATCGGCCTCAGTGAGTGAAACAAAACTGCACTGCGAATACACAAAGCGCTGACGATTCAGTCCAGGACACAGGACAGCACTCTCACAGAAGCGAAAGCTAAGCTTTGCATCCAGCCTGAAGACCAGGACATTTTTCACGCTTAACACTATTAAGTATGTGCAAGAGCCATGGTCACCGAGGCCTACCTAAGTTAATGAAATACTTACCCAGTTCATCCTATGCAGAGGTCCCTGTGCCCAAAGGGTCTGAAAGGAAGTGTCCTGTGGGTCCGGTGTGTTTCCTTGACGTAGTTAGAAACTACTGAGGATAACCTTAGGAGCTCAAGTTTGAAACCGGGCAACCCTGGCAAAACTTTAATTTCTTCCGTGGTAGGCGAGACAGGTGCGGTTTGAAAGCTGCCTGAAAATCACTCCTGCTGCCCATCTTTCTTTGCTGCCTGACGGCATCACGAAAGAACTTGAGTGTAATCGTATGAGGCATGCTGGTTTGGGTTCCTTGCTGGGAGCTCCTCCAGGAGCACAATGGAGCTTGGCGGCAAAGAACTGGCACGCCTGTGCTCAAGTAAAAGTCCAGATTTCTCCCACAGTAAGCTTAGCTATGCCCTAGTAGCGAAGGAGCATGTGTTAAAGGAAGGCTGCAACACTGTTACGTATTTCACGACTCATTGTGCACTCACGTTCGTTGTAACATCTGTGAAAGGGCACTGAATACCGTCCAAAACTTCTGCTGCGTTTGAGTCCCAGGAAGCAACTGGGTTCGTTGGCTTTAAGACTGTGAACCTGCAGCGGTAATGGCAGAGCCCTGCCCGGATCGCTCGACAGCTCTCGTTTGTACAGCATTCAAACGGCCTCAGGAACGCCGTTCCAAGCAGCCTTACATTCCATGCTGGCGTAGCCAGGGAGGCATTTGGATTCTTCTGAGAAACACCACTGTGCCTCACAAGTGAAACCTGTGGGCTCCCAATTACGTCTCCCTACGGCAGCCTGAAGCGATAGGTTTAGTTCCAGCCTGAAACCAACGGACAGCTTTCCCTGTGACAATGCTGGACTTCTGGGACCATCCAGATTCACCAAGGCCTAACTTTTGCCCGGTGGGGGAATGCTCTTCTGCACGTACAGCACTCACCACGTGAAAACCTTTCTTAGCAGAAGGAAGCAGTCTTTCCCTAGTAGTAGAGAGGGAGGCAGAATTTTCAGATAAACCTGCTGTGTCCTCAGGCTTGAAAGTGGGACACCGGTGGGAACGTTTGCATTCTCCTGGAATGGCAGCCACTTGCTTTGGGCTTCAAAGCTGCCTGAACAGCCCTAGGGGCCCAACTTCTCTTCACTGCAGGATTGTCGCTGTGGGCCAAGGCTGCGTTCTCTCAATGGCAATAATGGGCTGGCAATTGCTTTCTAGAAACTCATCCAACTGCACTCCAGATTCAGCTCCATACAAATGAAAGGTGACCTAAGTCCTCAGGGTAAGGTCCAGTGTTTCACATCAGCAGAGTTGAGTGTGCAGGGGTAGCCACGAAGCCATACTCTGCAAAGGAGTGCCTTAACTCTGCTATGCCCCTGGGGACACATAGGGCAGTGGATCGTGCACCAATCTCTCATAATGACCACTGTGTGCTAGAAGAACGGCCGCTGGCTTCTGAGGAGCCCTAGGCGAAGTAGGCCCCCAGGAAGCACTCTTCACATTCATAGCAAGGGCAACGTACTCCTTTCTGGGATGCCTAGGTAGAGTGTTCCAATCGTCATAGAGCCTAGCAAAAGCAGCGCCTGGCAGACTCTCTTTGCAAGTGGATCGTCCTCAGTGACTGAAACAGGTCTGCACTGCTACGGCACAATGTGCTTGTGATTCAGTCTGGGACACAGGATAGCACTCTCACAGAAGCGAAAGCTAACCTTTACATCCAGCCTGAAGACCAGTCCATTTTTCACACTTCACACTGTTAAGAATGTGCAAGAGCCATGGTCACCGAGCCCTAGCTAAGGTACTGAAATACTTACCCATTTCATCCTATGCAGAGGTCCCTGTGCCCAAAAGGTCTCCATGCAAGAGCCCTGTGGATCCCGTGTGTTTCCTTGAGGTAGTCAGAAACTACTGAGGATAACCTCATGAGGTCAAGTTTAAAACCGGGCAACCCTGGCAAAACCTTCATTTCTTCCGTGGTAGGCGAGACAGGTGCGGTTTGAAAGCTGCCTGAAAATCACTCCTGCTGCCCATCTTCTCTTTGCTGCCTGACGGCATCACGAAAGAACTTGAGTGTAATCGTATGAGGCATGCTGGTCTCGGTTCCATGCTAGGAGCTCCTCCAGGAGCACACTGGAGCTTGGCGGCAAAGAACTGGCACCCCTGTGCTCAAGTAAAAGTCCAGATTTCTCCCATAGGAAGCTTAGCTATGCCCTAATAGCGAAGAAGCACGTGTTAAAGGAAGGCTGCAACACTGTTACGTATTTCACGACTCATTGTGCACTCACGTTCGTTGTAACATCTGTGAAAGGACGGTGAATGCCGTCCAACTCTTCTGTTGCGTTTGAGTCCCAGGAAGCAAATGGGTTCGTTGGCTTTAAGGCTGTGAATGTGCAGCGGTAATGGCAAAGCCCTGCCCAGATCGCTCGACAGCTCTCGTTTGTACAGCATTCAAACGGCCTCAGGAACGCCGTGCCAAGCAGCCTTACATTCCATGCTGGCGTTGCCAGGGAGGCATTTGGATTCTTCTGAGAAACACCACTGTGCCTCACAAGTGAAACCTGTGGGCTCCCAAATAAGTCTCCCTACGGCATTTGGAAGCTAGATATTTAGTTCCAGCCTGAAAACAACGGACAGCTTTACCTGTGACAATTGTGGACTTCTGGGACCATCCAGATTCACCAAGGCCTAACTTTTGCCCGGCGGGGGAATGCTCTTCTGCACGTACAGCACTCCACACGTGAAAACCTTTCTTAGCAGAAGGAGGCAGTCTTTCCCTAGTACTAGATAGCTAGGCAGAATCTTCAGATAAACATGCTGTGTCATCAAGCTTGAAAGTGGGACACCGATGGGAACGTTCGCATTCTCCTGGAATGGAAGCCACTTGCTTTGGGTTTCAAAGCTGCCTGAACAGCCCTAGAAGCCCAACTTCTCTTCACTGCAGTATTGTCACTGTGGGCCAAGGCTACGTTCTTTCAATGTCAATAATGTGCTGGCAATTCCTTTCTAAAAACTCATCCCACTGCACTCCAGAATCAGATCCGTACAAATGAAAGGTCACCTAAGTCCTCAAGGTAATGTCCAGTGTTTCACATCAGCAGAGTTGGGTGTGCAGTGGTAGCCACGAAGCCATACTCTGAAAAGGAGTGCCTTAACTCTGCTATGCCCCTGGGGATGCATAGGGCAGTGTATCGTGAACTAATTTCTCATGATGACTGCTGTGTGCTAGAAGAGCGGCCGTTGGCTTCTGAGGAACCATAGGCGAAATAGGCCCCCGTGAAACACTCTTCACTTTCATAGCAAGGGCAACGTACTCATTTCTGGGTTGCCTAGTTACAGTGTTCCAGTCGTCAAAGAACCTCGCAAAAGCAGCGCCTGGCAGACTCTCTTTGCAAGTCGATTGGCCTCAGTGCCTGAAACAGAACTGCACTGCTACTGCACAATGTGCTTGTGATTCAGTCTGGGCCACAGGACAGCACTCTCACAGAAGCGAAAGCTAAGCATTGCATCCAGCCTGAAGACCAGTACATTTTTCAAACTTCACACTGTCAAGTATGTGCAAGAGCCTTGGTCACCAAGGCCTACCTAAGGTATTGAAATACTTACCCAGTTAATCCTATGCAGAAGTCCCTGTGCCCAAAGGGTCTCCATGGAAGATCCCTGTGGGTCAAGTTTGTTTCCTTTAAGTAGACAGAAACTACTGAGGATAACCTTATGAGCTCAAGTTTGAAATCGTGCAACCCTGGCAAAAGCTTAATTTTGTCCGTGGTAGGCGAGACAGTTGTGGTTTGAAAGCTTCCTGAAAAGAACTCCTGCTGCCCATCTTCTCTTTCCTGCCTGACGGCGTCAAGAAACAACTAGAATGTAATTGTCTGAGGCATGGTGGTCTCAGTTCCTTGCTGGGAGCTCCTCCAGGAGCACACTGGAGATTGCCGGCAAAGAAATGGCAACCCTGGCCTCAAGTAAAAGTCCAGATTTCTCCCATAGTAACCTTAGGCATGCCCTAGTAGCAAAGAAGCATGTGTTAAAATAATGCTGCAGCACGGTTACGTATTTCAAGACTCATTGTGCACTCACGTTCGTTGTAACATCTGGGAAAGGGCGCTGAATGCCGTTTAACTCTTCTGTTGCGTTTCAGTCCCAGGAAGCAAATGGGTTCGTTGGCTTTAAGGCTGTGAATGTGCAGCGGTAATGGCAAAGCCCTGCCCAGATCGCTCGACAGCTCTCATTTGTACAGCATTCAAACGGCCTCAGGAACGCCGTTGCGAGCAGCCTTACATTCCATGCTGGCGTAGCCAGCTAGGCATTTGGATTCTTCTGAGAAACACCACTGTGCCTCACACGTGAAACCTGTGGGCTCCCAAACACGTCTCCCTACGGCAGTCGGAAGCTAGATGTTTAGTTCCAGCCTGAAACCAACGGACAGCTTTCCCTGTGACAATGTTGGACTTCTGAGACCATCCAGATTCACCAAGGCCTACCTTTTGCCCGGCGGGGGAATGCTCTTCTGCACGTACAGCACTCACCACGTGAAAACCTTTCTTAGCAGAAGGAAGCAGTCTTTCCCTAGTAGTAGAGAGGGAGGCAGAATTTTCAGATAAACCTGCTGTGTCCTCAGGCTTGAAAATGGGACACCGAGGGGAACGTTTGCATTCTCCTGGAATGGCAGCCACTTGCTTTGGGCTTCAAAGCTGCCTGAACAGCCCTAGGGGCCCAACTTCTCTTCACTGCAGGATTGTCGCTGTGGGCCAAGGCTGCGTTCTCTCAATGGCAATAATGGGCTGGCAATTGCTTTCTAGAAACTCATCCAACTGCACTCCAGATTCAGCTCCATACAAATGAAAGGTGACCTAAGTCCTCAGGGTAAGGTCCAGTGTTTCACATCAGCAGAGTTGAGTGTGCAGGGGTAGCCACAAAGCCATACTCTGCAAAGGAGTGCCTTAACTCTGCTATGCCCCTGGGGACACATAGGGCAGTGGATCGTGCACCAATCTCTCATGATGACCACTGTGTGCTAGAAGAACGGCCGCTGGCTTCTGAGGAGCCCTAGGCGAAGTAGGCCCCCAGGAAGCACTCTTCACATTCATAGCAAGGGCAACGTACTCCTTTCTGGGATGCCTAGGTAGAGTGTTCCAATCGTCATAGAGCCTAGCAAAAGCAGCGCCTGGCAGACTCTCTTTGCAAGTGGATCGTCCTCAGTGACTGAAACAGGTCTGCACTGCTACGGCACAATGTGCTTGTGATTCAGTCTGGGACACAGGATAGCACTCTCACAGAAGCGAAAGCTAACCTTTACATCCAGCCTGAAGACCAGTCCATTTTTCACACTTCACACTGTTAAGAATGTGCAAGAGCCATGGTCACCGAGCCCTAGCTAAGGTACTGAAATACTTACCCATTTCATCCTATGCAGAGGTCCCTGTGCCCAAAAGGTCTCCATGCAAGAGCCCTGTGGATCCCGTGTGTTTCCTTGAGGTAGTCAGAAACTACTGAGGATAACCTCATGAGGTCAAGTTTAAAACCGGGCAACCCTGGCAAAACCTTCATTTCTTCCGTGGTAGGCGAGACAGGTGCGGTTTGAAAGCTGCCTGAAAATCACTCCTGCTGCCCATCTTCTCTTTGCTGCCTGACGGCATCACGAAAGAACTTGAGTGTAATCGTATGAGGCATGCTGGTCTCGGTTCCATGCTAGGAGCTCCTCCAGGAGCACACTGGAGCTTGGCGGCAAAGAACTGGCACCCCTGTGCTCAAGTAAAAGTCCAGATTTCTCCCATAGGAAGCTTAGCTATGCCCTAATAGCGAAGAAGCACGTGTTAAAGGAAGGCTGCAACACTGTTACGTATTTCACGACTCATTGTGCACTCACGTTCGTTGTAACATCTGTGAAAGGACGGTGAATGCCGTCCAACTCTTCTGTTGCGTTTGAGTCCCAGGAAGCAGATGGGTTCGTTGGCTTTAAGGCTGTGAATGTGCAGCGGTAATGGCAAAGCCCTGCCCAGATCGCTCGACAGCTCTCGTTTGTACAGCATTCAAACGGCCTCAGGAACGCCGTGCCAAGCAGCCTTACATTCCATGCTGGCGTTGCCAGGGAGGCATTTGGATTCTTCTGAGAAACACCACTGTGCCTCACAAGTGAAACCTGTGGGCTCCCAAATAAGTCTCCCTACGGCATTTGGAAGCTAGATATTTAGTTCCAGCCTGAAAACAACGGACAGCTTTACCTGTGACAATTGTGGACTTCTGGGACCATCCAGATTCACCAAGGCCTAACTTTTGCCCGGCGGGGGAATGCTCTTCTGCACGTACAGCACTCCACACGTGAAAACCTTTCTTAGCAGAAGGAGGCAGTCTTTCCCTAGTACTAGATAGCTAGGCAGAATCTTCAGATAAACATGCTGTGTCATCAAGCTTGAAAGTGGGACACCGATGGGAACGTTCGCATTCTCCTGGAATGGAAGCCACTTGCTTTGGGTTTCAAAGCTGCCTGAACAGCCCTAGCGGCCCAACTTCTCTTCACTGCAGTATTGTCACTGTGGGCCAAGGCTACGTTCTTTCAATGTCAATAATGTGCTGGCAATTCCTTTCTAAAAACTCATCCCACTGCACTCCAGAATCAGATCCGTACAAATGAAAGGTCACCTAAGTCCTCAAGGTAATGTCCAGTGTTTCACATCAGCAGAGTTGGGTGTGCAGTGGTAGCCACGAAGCCATACTCTGAAAAGGAGTGCCTTAACTCTGCTATGCCCCTGGGGATGCATAGGGCAGTGTATCGTGAACTAATTTCTCATGATGACTGCTGTGTGCTAGAAGAGCGGCCGTTGGCTTCTGAGGAACCATAGGCGAAATAGGCCCCCGTGAAACACTCTTCACTTTCATAGCAAGGGCAACGTACTCATTTCTGGGTTGCCTAGTTACAGTGTTCCAGTCGTCAAAGAACCTCGCAAAAGCAGCGCCTGGCAGACTCTCTTTGCAAGTCGATTGGCCTCAGTGCCTGAAACAGAACTGCACTGCTACTGCACAATGTGCTTGTGATTCAGTCTGGGCCACAGGACAGCACTCTCACAGAAGCGAAAGCTAAGCATTGCATCCAGCCTGAAGACCAGTACATTTTTCAAACTTCACACTGTCAAGTATGTGCAAGAGCCTTGGTCACCAAGGCCTACCTAAGGTATTGAAATACTTACCCAGTTAATCCTATGCAGAAGTCCCTGTGCCCAAAGGGTCTCCATGGAAGATCCCTGTGGGTCAAGTTTGTTTCCTTTAAGTAGACAGAAACTACTGAGGATAACCTTATGAGCTCAAGTTTGAAATCGTGCAACCCTGGCAAAAGCTTAATTTTGTCCGTGGTAGGCGAGACAGTTGTGGTTTGAAAGCTTCCTGAAAAGAACTCCTGCTGCCCATCTTCTCTTTCCTGCCTGACGGCGTCAAGAAACAACTAGAATGTAATTGTCTGAGGCATGGTGGTCTCAGTTCCTTGCTGGGAGCTCCTCCAGGAGCACACTGGAGATTGCCGGCAAAGAAATGGCAACCCTGGCCTCAAGTAAAAGTCCAGATTTCTCCCATAGTAACCTTAGGCATGCCCTAGTAGCAAAGAAGCATGTGTTAAAATAATGCTGCAGCACGGTTACGTATTTCAAGACTCATTGTGCACTCACGTTCGTTGTAACATCTGGGAAAGGGCGCTGAATGCCGTTTAACTCTTCTGTTGCGTTTCAGTCCCAGGAAGCAAATGGGTTCGTTGGCTTTAAGGCTGTGAATGTGCAGCGGTAATGGCAAAGCCCTGCCCAGATCGCTCGACAGCTCTCATTTGTACAGCATTCAAACGGCCTCAGGAACGCCGTTGCGAGCAGCCTTACATTCCATGCTGGCGTAGCCAGCTAGGCATTTGGATTCTTCTGAGAAACACCACTGTGCCTCACACGTGAAACCTGTGGGCTCCCAAACACGTCTCCCTACGGCAGTCGGAAGCTAGATGTTTAGTTCCAGCCTGAAACCAACGGACAGCTTTCCCTGTGACAATGTTGGACTTCTGAGACCATCCAGATTCACCAAGGCCTACCTTTTGCCCGGCGGGGGAATGCTCTTCTGCACGTACAGCACTCACCACGTGAAAACCTTTCTTAGCAGAAGGAAGCAGTCTTTCCCTAGTAGTAGAGAGGGAGGCAGAATTTTCAGATAAACCTGCTGTGTCCTCAGGCTTGAAAATGGGACACCGAGGGGAACGTTTGCATTCTCCTGGAATGGCAGCCACTTGCTTTGGGCTTCAAAGCTGCCTGAACAGCCCTAGGGGCCCAACTTCTCTTCACTGCAGGATTGTCGCTGTGGGCCAAGGCTGCGTTCTCTCAATGGCAATAATGGGCTGGCAATTGCTTTCTAGAAACTCATCCAACTGCACTCCAGATTCAGCTCCATACAAATGAAAGGTGACCTAAGTCCTCAGGGGAAGGTCCAGTGTTTCACATCAGCAGAGTTGAGTGTGCAGGGGTAGCCACAAAGCCATACTCTGCAAAGGAGTGCCTTAACTCTGCTATGCCCCTGGGGACACATAGGGCAGTGGATCGTGCACCAATCTCTCATGATGACCACTGTGTGCTAGAAGAACGGCCGCTGGCTTCTGAGGAGCCCTAGGCGAAGTAGGCCCCCAGGAAGCACTCTTCACATTCATAGCAAGGGCAACGTACTCCTTTCTGGGATGCCTAGGTAGAGTGTTCCAATCGTCATAGAGCCTAGCAAAAGCAGCGCCTGGCAGACTCTCTTTGCAAGTGGATCGTCCTCAGTGACTGAAACAGGTCTGCACTGCTACGGCACAATGTGCTTGTGATTCAGTCTGGGACACAGGATAGCACTCTCACAGAAGCGAAAGCTAACCTTTACATCCAGCCTGAAGACCAGTCCATTTTTCACACTTCACACTGTTAAGAATGTGCAAGAGCCATGGTCACCGAGCCCTAGCTAAGGTACTGAAATACTTACCCATTTCATCCTATGCAGAGGTCCCTGTGCCCAAAAGGTCTCCATGCAAGAGCCCTGTGGATCCCGTGTGTTTCCTTGAGGTAGTCAGAAACTACTGAGGATAACCTCATGAGGTCAAGTTTAAAACCGGGCAACCCTGGCAAAACCTTCATTTCTTCCGTGGTAGGCGAGACAGGTGCGGTTTGAAAGCTGCCTGAAAATCACTCCTGCTGCCCATCTTCTCTTTGCTGCCTGACGGCATCACGAAAGAACTTGAGTGTAATCGTATGAGGCATGCTGGTCTCGGTTCCATGCTAGGAGCTCCTCCAGGAGCACACTGGAGCTTGGCGGCAAAGAACTGGCACCCCTGTGCTCAAGTAAAAGTCCAGATTTCTCCCATAGGAAGCTTAGCTATGCCCTAATAGCGAAGAAGCACGTGTTAAAGGAAGGCTGCAACACTGTTACGTATTTCACGACTCATTGTGCACTCACGTTCGTTGTAACATCTGTGAAAGGACGGTGAATGCCGTCCAACTCTTCTGTTGCGTTTGAGTCCCAGGAAGCAGATGGGTTCGTTGGCTTTAAGGCTGTGAATGTGCAGCGGTAATGGCAAAGCCCTGCCCAGATCGCTCGACAGCTCTCGTTTGTACAGCATTCAAACGGCCTCAGGAACGCCGTGCCAAGCAGCCTTACATTCCATGCTGGCGTTGCCAGGGAGGCATTTGGATTCTTCTGAGAAACACCACTGTGCCTCACAAGTGAAACCTGTGGGCTCCCAAATAAGTCTCCCTACGGCATTTGGAAGCTAGATATTTAGTTCCAGCCTGAAAACAACGGACAGCTTTACCTGTGACAATTGTGGACTTCTGGGACCATCCAGATTCACCAAGGCCTAACTTTTGCCCGGCGGGGGAATGCTCTTCTGCACGTACAGCACTCCACACGTGAAAACCTTTCTTAGCAGAAGGAGGCAGTCTTTCCCTAGTACTAGATAGCTAGGCAGAATCTTCAGATAAACATGCTGTGTCATCAAGCTTGAAA
The DNA here is from genome assembly GCF_949987535.1 of Balaenoptera acutorostrata. Taxonomy (NCBI): domain Eukaryota; kingdom Metazoa; phylum Chordata; class Mammalia; order Artiodactyla; family Balaenopteridae; genus Balaenoptera; species Balaenoptera acutorostrata. The sequence goes on from NC_080078.1 coordinate 58,105,898, forward strand.
GTGGGACACCGATGGGAACGTTCGCATTCTCCTGGAATGGAAGCCACTTGCTTTGGGTTTCAAAGCTGCCTGAACAGCCCTAGCGGCCCAACTTCTCTTCACTGCAGTATTGTCACTGTGGGCCAAGGCTACGTTCTTTCAATGTCAATAATGTGCTGGCAATTCCTTTCTAAAAACTCATCCCACTGCACTCCAGAATCAGATCCGTACAAATGAAAGGTCACCTAAGTCCTCAAGGTAATGTCCAGTGTTTCACATCAGCAGAGTTGGGTGTGCAGTGGTAGCCACGAAGCCATACTCTGAAAAGGAGTGCCTTAACTCTGCTATGCCCCTGGGGATGCATAGGGCAGTGTATCGTGAACTAATTTCTCATGATGACTGCTGTGTGCTAGAAGAGCGGCCGTTGGCTTCTGAGGAACCATAGGCGAAATAGGCCCCCGTGAAACACTCTTCACTTTCATAGCAAGGGCAACGTACTCATTTCTGGGTTGCCTAGTTACAGTGTTCCAGTCGTCAAAGAACCTCGCAAAAGCAGCGCCTGGCAGACTCTCTTTGCAAGTCGATTGGCCTCAGTGCCTGAAACAGAACTGCACTGCTACTGCACAATGTGCTTGTGATTCAGTCTGGGCCACAGGACAGCACTCTCACAGAAGCGAAAGCTAAGCATTGCATCCAGCCTGAAGACCAGTACATTTTTCAAACTTCACACTGTCAAGTATGTGCAAGAGCCTTGGTCACCAAGGCCTACCTAAGGTATTGAAATACTTACCCAGTTAATCCTATGCAGAAGTCCCTGTGCCCAAAGGGTCTCCATGGAAGATCCCTGTGGGTCAAGTTTGTTTCCTTTAAGTAGACAGAAACTACTGAGGATAACCTTATGAGCTCAAGTTTGAAATCGTGCAACCCTGGCAAAAGCTTAATTTTGTCCGTGGTAGGCGAGACAGTTGTGGTTTGAAAGCTTCCTGAAAAGAACTCCTGCTGCCCATCTTCTCTTTCCTGCCTGACGGCGTCAAGAAACAACTAGAATGTAATTGTCTGAGGCATGGTGGTCTCAGTTCCTTGCTGGGAGCTCCTCCAGGAGCACACTGGAGATTGCCGGCAAAGAAATGGCAACCCTGGCCTCAAGTAAAAGTCCAGATTTCTCCCATAGTAACCTTAGGCATGCCCTAGTAGCAAAGAAGCATGTGTTAAAATAATGCTGCAGCACGGTTACGTATTTCAAGACTCATTGTGCACTCACGTTCGTTGTAACATCTGGGAAAGGGCGCTGAATGCCGTTTAACTCTTCTGTTGCGTTTCAGTCCCAGGAAGCAAATGGGTTCGTTGGCTTTAAGGCTGTGAATGTGCAGCGGTAATGGCAAAGCCCTGCCCAGATCGCTCGACAGCTCTCATTTGTACAGCATTCAAACGGCCTCAGGAACGCCGTTGCGAGCAGCCTTACATTCCATGCTGGCGTAGCCAGCTAGGCATTTGGATTCTTCTGAGAAACACCACTGTGCCTCACACGTGAAACCTGTGGGCTCCCAAACACGTCTCCCTACGGCAGTCGGAAGCTAGATGTTTAGTTCCAGCCTGAAACCAACGGACAGCTTTCCCTGTGACAATGTTGGACTTCTGAGACCATCCAGATTCACCAAGGCCTACCTTTTGCCCGGCGGGGGAATGCTCTTCTGCACGTACAGCACTCACCACGTGAAAACCTTTCTTAGCAGAAGGAAGCAGTCTTTCCCTAGTAGTAGAGAGGGAGGCAGAATTTTCAGATAAACCTGCTGTGTCCTCAGGCTTGAAAATGGGACACCGAGGGGAACGTTTGCATTCTCCTGGAATGGCAGCCACTTGCTTTGGGCTTCAAAGCTGCCTGAACAGCCCTAGGGGCCCAACTTCTCTTCACTGCAGGATTGTCGCTGTGGGCCAAGGCTGCGTTCTCTCAATGGCAATAATGGGCTGGCAATTGCTTTCTAGAAACTCATCCAACTGCACTCCAGATTCAGCTCCATACAAATGAAAGGTGACCTAAGTCCTCAGGGTAAGGTCCAGTGTTTCACATCAGCAGAGTTGAGTGTGCAGGGGTAGCCACAAAGCCATACTCTGCAAAGGAGTGCCTTAACTCTGCTATGCCCCTGGGGACACATAGGGCAGTGGATCGTGCACCAATCTCTCATGATGACCACTGTGTGCTAGAAGAACGGCCGCTGGCTTCTGAGGAGCCCTAGGCGAAGTAGGCCCCCAGGAAGCACTCTTCACATTCATAGCAAGGGCAACGTACTCCTTTCTGGGATGCCTAGGTAGAGTGTTCCAATCGTCATAGAGCCTAACAAAAGCAGCGCCTGGCAGACTCTCTTTGCAAGTGGATCGTCCTCAGTGACTGAAACAGGTCTGCACTGCTACGGCACAATGTGCTTGTGATTCAGTCTGGGACACAGGATAGCACTCTCACAGAAGCGAAAGCTAACCTTTACATCCAGCCTGAAGACCAGTCCATTTTTCACACTTCACACTGTTAAGAATGTGCAAGAGCCATGGTCACCGAGGCCTACCTAAGGTACTGAAATACTTACCCATTTCATCCTATGCAGAGGTCCCTGTGCCCAAAGGGTCTCCATGGAAGAGCCCTGTGGATCCCGTGTGTTTCCTTGAGGTAGTCAGAAACTACTGAGGATAACCTCATGAGGTCAAGTTTAAAACCGGGCAACCCTGGCAAAACCTTCATTTCTTCCGTGGTAGGCGAGACAGGTGCGGTTTGAAAGCTGCCTGAAAATCACTCCTGCTGCCCATCTTCTCTTTGCTGCCTGACGGCATCACGAAAGAACTTGAGTGTAATCGTATGAGGCATGCTGGTCTCGGTTCCATGCTAGGAGCTCCTCCAGGAGCACACTGGAGCTTGGCGGCAAAGAACTGGCACCCCTGTGCTCAAGTAAAAGTCCAGATTTCTCCCATAGGAAGCTTAGCTATGCCCTAATAGCGAAGAAGCACGTGTTAAAGGAAGGCTGCAACACTGTTACGTATTTCACGACTCATTGTGCACTCACGTTCGTTGTAACATCTGTGAAAGGACGGTGAATGCCGTCCAACTCTTCTGTTGCGTTTGAGTCCCAGGAAGCAAATGGGTTCGTTGGCTTTAAGGCTGTGAATGTGCAGCGGTAATGGCAAAGCCCTGCCCAGATCGCTCGACAGCTCTCGTTTGTACAGCATTCAAACGGCCTCAGGAACGCCGTTCCAAGCAGCCTTACATTCCATGCTAGCGTTGCCAGGGAGGCATTTGGATTCTTCTGAGAAACACCACTGTGCCTCACAAGTGAAACCTGTGGGCTCCCAAATAAGTCTCCCTACGGCAGTTGGAAGCTAGATATTTAGTTCCAGCCTGAAAACAACGGACAGCTTTACCTGTGACAATTGTGGACTTCTGGGACCATCCAGATTCACCAAGGCCTAACTTTTGCCCGGCGGGGGAATGCTCTTCTGCACGTACAGCACTCACCACGTGAAAACCTTTCTTAGCAGAAGGAAGCAGTCTTTCCCTAGTAGTAGAGAGGGAGGCAGAATTTTCAGATAAACCTGCTGTGTCCTCAGGCTTGAAAATGGGACACCGAGGGGAACGTTTGCATTCTCCTGGAATGGCAGCCACTTGCTTTGGGCTTCAAAGCTGCCTGAACAGCCCTAGGGGCCCAACTTCTCTTCACTGCAGGATTGTCGCTGTGGGCCAAGGCTGCGTTCTCTCAATGGCAATAATGGGCTGGCAATTGCTTTCTAGAAACTCATCCAACTGCACTCCAGATTCAGCTCCATACAAATGAAAGGTGACCTAAGTCCTCAGGGTAAGGTCCAGTGTTTCACATCAGCAGAGTTGAGTGTGCAGGGGTAGCCACAAAGCCATACTCTGCAAAGGAGTGCCTTAACTCTGCTATGCCCCTGGGGACACATAGGGCAGTGGATCGTGCACCAATCTCTCATGATGACCACTGTGTGCTAGAAGAACGGCCGCTGGCTTCTGAGGAGCCCTAGGCGAAGTAGGCCCCCAGGAAGCACTCTTCACATTCATAGCAAGGGCAACGTACTCCTTTCTGGGATGCCTAGGTAGAGTGTTCCAATCGTCATAGAGCCTAGCAAAAGCAGCGCCTGGCAGACTCTCTTTGCAAGTGGATCGTCCTCAGTGACTGAAACAGGTCTGCACTGCTACGGCACAATGTGCTTGTGATTCAGTCTGGGACACAGGATAGCACTCTCACAGAAGCGAAAGCTAACCTTTACATCCAGCCTGAAGACCAGTCCATTTTTCACACTTCACACTGTTAAGAATGTGCAAGAGCCATGGTCACCGAGGCCTACCTAAGGTACTGAAATACTTACCCATTTCATCCTATGCAGAGGTCCCTGTGCCCAAAGGGTCTCCATGGAAGAGCCCTGTGGATCCCGTGTGTTTCCTTGAGGTAGTCAGAAACTACTGAGGATAACCTCATGAGGTCAAGTTTAAAACCGGGCAACCCTGGCAAAACCTTCATTTCTTCCGTGGTAGGCGAGACAGGTGCGGTTTGAAAGCTGCCTGAAAATCACTCCTGCTGCCCATCTTCTCTTTGCTGCCTGACGGCATCACGAAAGAACTTGAGTGTAATCGTATGAGGCATGCTGGTCTCGGTTCCATGCTAGGAGCTCCTCCAGGAGCACACTGGAGCTTGGCGGCAAAGAACTGGCACCCCTGTGCTCAAGTAAAAGTCCAGATTTCTCCCATAGGAAGCTTAGCTATGCCCTAATAGCGAAGAAGCACGTGTTAAAGGAAGGCTGCAACACTGTTACGTATTTCACGACTCATTGTGCACTCACGTTCGTTGTAACATCTGTGAAAGGACGGTGAATGCCGTCCAACTCTTCTGTTGCGTTTGAGTCCCAGGAAGCAAATGGGTTCGTTGGCTTTAAGGCTGTGAATGTGCAGCGGTAATGGCAAAGCCCTGCCCAGATCGCTCGACAGCTCTCGTTTGTACAGCATTCAAACGGCCTCAGGAACGCCGTTCCAAGCAGCCTTACATTCCATGCTAGCGTTGCCAGGGAGGCATTTGGATTCTTCTGAGAAACACCACTGTGCCTCACAAGTGAAACCTGTGGGCTCCCAAATAAGTCTCCCTACGGCAGTTGGAAGCTAGATATTTAGTTCCAGCCTGAAAACAACGGACAGCTTTACCTGTGACAATTGTGGACTTCTGGGACCATCCAGATTCACCAAGGCCTAACTTTTGCCCGGTGGGGGAATGCTCTTCTGCACGTACAGCACTCCACACGTGAAAACCTTTCTTAGCAGAAGGAGGCAGTCTTTCCCTAGTACTAGATTGCTAGGCAGAATCTTCAGATAAACATGCTGTGTCATCAAGCTTGAAAGTGGGACACCGATGGGAACGTTCGCATTCTCCTGGAATGGAAGCCACTTGCTTTGGGTTTCAAAGCTGCCTGAACAGCCCTAGCGGCCCAACTTCTCTTCACTGCAGTATTGTCACTGTGGGCCAAGGCTACGTTCTTTCAATGTCAATAATGTGCTGGCAATTCCTTTCTAAAAACTCATCCCACTGCACTCCAGAATCAGATCCGTACAAATGAAAGGTCACCTAAGTCCTCAAAGTAATGTCCAGTGTTTCACATCAGCAGAGTTGGGTGTGCAGTGGTAGCCACGAAGCCATACTCTGAAAAGGAGTGCCTTAACTCTGCTATGCCCCTGGGGACGCATAGGGCAGTGTATCGTGAACTAATTTCTCATGATGACTGCTGTGTGCTAGAAGAGCGGCCGTTGGCTTCTGAGGAACCATAGGCGAAATAGGCCCCCGTGAAACACTCTTCACTTTCATAGCAAGGGCAACGTACTCATTTCTGGGTTGCCTAGTTACAGTGTTCCAGTCGTCAAAGAACCTCGCAAAAGCAGCGCCTGGCAGACTCTCTTTGCAAGTCGATTGGCCTCAGTGCCTGAAACAGAACTGCACTGCTACTGCACAATGTGCTTGTGATTCAGTCTGGGACACAGGACAGCACTCTCACAGAAGCGAAAGCTAAGCATTGCATCCAGCCTGAAGACCAGTACATTTTTCAAACTTCACACTGTCAAGTATGTGCAAGAGCCTTGGTCACCAAGGCCTACCTAAGGTATTGAAATACTTACCCAGTTAATCCTATGCAGAAGTCCCTGTGCCCAAAGGGTCTCCATGGAAGATCCCTGTGGGTCAAGTTTGTTTCCTTTAAGTAGACAGAAACTACTGAGGATAACCTTATGAGCTCAAGTTTGAAATCGTGCAACCCTGGCAAAAGCTTAATTTTGTCCGTGGTAGGCGAGACAGTTGTGGTTTGAAAGCTTACTGAAAAAAACTCCTGCTGCCCATCTTCTCTTTCCTGCCTGACGGCGTCAAGAAACAACTAGAATGTAATTGTCTGAGGCATGGTGGTCTCAGTTCCTTGCTGGGAGCTCCTCCAGGAGCACACTGGAGATTGCCGGCAAAGAAATGGCACCCCTGGCCTCAAGTAAAAGTCCAGATTTCTCCCATAGTAACCTTAGGCATGCCCTAGTAGCAAAGAAGCATGTGTTAAAATAATGCTGCAGCACGGTTACGTATTTCAAGACTCATTGTGCACTCACGTTCGTTGTAACATCTGGGAAAGGGCGCTGAATGCCGTTTAACTCTTCTGTTGCGTTTCAGTCCCAGGAAGCAAATGGGTTCGTTGGCTTTAAGGCTGTGAATGTGCAGCGGTAATGGCAAAGCCCTGCCCAGATCGCTCGACAGCTCTCATTTGTACAGCATTCAAACGGCCTCAGGAACGCCGTTGCGAGCAGCCTTACATTCCATGCTGGCGTAGCCAGCTAGGCATTTGGATTCTTCTGAGAAACACCACTGTGCCTCACACGTGAAACCTGTGGGCTCCCAAACACGTCTCCCTACGGCAGTCGGAAGCTAGATGTTTAGTTCCAGCCTGAAACCAACGGACAGCTTTCCCTGTGACAATGTTGGACTTCTGGGACCATCCAGATTCACCAAGGCCTACCTTTTGCCCGGCGGGGGAATGCTCTTCTGCACGTACAGCACTCCCCACGTGAAAACCTTTCTTAGCAGAAGGAGGCAGTCTTTCCCTAGTACTAGATAGCTAGGCAGAATCTTCAGATAAACATGCTGTGTCATCAAGCTTGAAAGTGGGACTTCGATGGGAACTTTCGCATTCTCCCGTTTTGAAGCGACTTGCTTTGGGCTTCAAAGCTGCCTGAACAGCACCAGCCGCCCAACTTCTCTTCACTGCAGGATTGTCGCTGTGCGCCAAGGCTGCGTTTTCTCAATGTCAATAATGTGCTGTCGCTAGTGGGAAGCAGCCGCATAGCACAGGGAGATCAGCCAGGTGCTTTGTGACCACCTAGCGGGGAGGGATAGGGAGGGTGGGAGGGAGGGAGATGCAAGAGGGAAGAGATATGGGAACATATGTATATCTATAACTGATTCACTTTGTTTTAAAGCAGAAACTAACACACAATTGTAAAGCAATTATACTTCAATAAAGATGATAAAATAAAAAAAAAACTGTGCTGTCTATTCCTAACTAGAAACTCATCGCACTGCACTCCAGATTCAGCTCCGGCCAAATGAAAGGTGACATAAGGCCTCCAGGTAAGGTCCAGTGTTTCACATCTGCAGAGTTGGGTGTGCAGTGGTATCCACGAAGCCATACTCTGAAATGGAGTGCCTTAACTCTGCTATGCCCCTAGGGAAACATAGGACAGTCGATCGTGCACCAATTTCGCATGATGCCTGCTGTAAGCCTGAAGAGCGGTCGCTGGCTTCTGAGGAACCCTGGGCGAAATAGGCCCCCGTAAGCACTCTTCACATTGATAGCAAGGGCAACGTACTCCTCTCTGGGTTGCCTAGGTAGAGTGTTCTATTCGTCAAATAGCCTCGCGAAAGCAGTGCCTGGCAGACTCTCTTTGCAAGTGGATCGGCCTCAGTGAGTGAAACAAAACTGCACTGCGAATACACAAAGCGCTGACGATTCAGTCCAGGACACAGGACAGCACTCTCACAGAAGCGAAAGCTAAGCTTTGCATCCAGCCTGAAGACCAGGACATTTTTCACGCTTAACGCTATTAAGTATGTGCAAGAGCCATGGTCACCGAGGCCTACCTAAGTTAATGAAATACTTACCCAGTTCATCCTATGCAGAGGTCCCTGTGCCCAAAGGGTCTGAAAGGAAGGGTCCTGTGGGTCCGGTGTGTTTCCTTGACGTAGTTAGAAACTACTGAGGATAACCTTAGGAGCTCAAGTTTGAAACCGGGCAACCCTGGCAAAACTTTAATTTCTTCCGTGGTAGGCGAGACAGGTGCGGTTTGAAAGCTGCCTGAAAATCACTCCTGCTGCCCATCTTTCTCTGCTGCCTGACGGCATCACGAAAGAACTTGAGTGTAATCGTATGAGGCATGCTGGTTTGGGTTCCTTGCTGGGAGCTCCTCCAGGAGCACAATGGAGCTTGGCGGCAAAGAACTGGCACGCCTGTGCTCAAGTAAAAGTCCAGATTTCTCCCACAGTAAGCTTAGCTATGCCCTAGTAGCGAAGGAGCATGTGTTAAAGGAAGGCTGCAACACTGTTACGTATTTCACGACTCATTGTGCACTCACGTTCGTTGTAACATCTGTGAAAGGGCACTGAATACCGTCCAAAACTTCTGCTGCGTTTGAGTCCCAGGAAGCAACTGGGTTCGTTGGCTTTAAGACTGTGAACCTGCAGCGGTAATGGCAGAGCCCTGCCCGGATCGCTCGACAGCTCTCGTTTGTACAGCATTCAAACGGCCTCAGGAACGCCGTTCCAAGCAGCCTTACATTCCATGCTGGCGTAGCCAGGGAGGCATTTGGATTCTTCTGAGAAACACCACTGTGCCTCACAAGTGAAACCTGTGGGCTCCCAATTACGTCTCCCTACGGCAGCCTGAAGCGATAGGTTTAGTTCCAGCCTGAAACCAACGGACAGCTTTCCCTGTGACAATGCTGGACTTCTGGGACCATCCAGATTCACCAAGGAATAACTTTTGCCCGGTGGGGGAATGCTCTTCTGCACGTACAGCACTCACCACGTGAAAACCTTTCTTAGCAGAAGGAAGCAGTCTTTCCCTAGTAGTAGAGAGGGAGGCAGAATTTTCAGATAAACCTGCTGTGTCCTCAGGCTTGAAAGTGGGACACCGATGGGAACGTTTGCATTCTCCTGGAATGGCAGCCACTTGCTTTGGGCTTCAAAGCTGCCTGAACAGCCCTAGGGGCCCAACTTCTCTTCACTGCAGGATTGTCGCTGTGGGCCAAGGCTGCGTTCTCTCAATGGCAATAATGGGCTGGCAATTGCTTTCTAGAAACTCATCCAACTGCACTCCAGATTCAGCTCCATACAAATGAAAGGTGACCTAAGTCCTCAGGGTAAGGTCCAGTGTTTCACATCAGCAGAGTTGAGTGTGCAGGGGTAGCCACGAAGCCATACTCTGCAAAGGAGTGCCTTAACTCTGCTATGCCCCTGGGGACACATAGGGCAGTGGACCGTGCACCAATCTCTCATGATGACCACTGTGTGCTAGAAGAACGGCCGCTGGCTTCTGAGGAGCCCTAGGCGAAGTAGGCCCCCAGGAAGCACTCTTCACATTCATAGCAAGGGCAACGTACTCCTTTCTGGGATGCCTAGGTAGAGTGTTCCAATCGTCATAGAGCCTAGCAAAAGCAGCGCCTGGCAGACTCTCTTTGCAAGTGGATCGTCCTCAGTGACTGAAACAGGTCTGCACTGCTACGGCACAATGTGCTTGTGATTCAGTCTGGGACGCAGGATAGCACTCTCACAGAAGCGAAAGCTAACCTTTACATCCAGCCTGAAGACCAGTCCATTTTTCACACTTCACACTGTTAAGAATGTGCAAGAGCCATGGTCACCGAGGCCTACCTAAGGTACTGAAATACTTACCCATTTCATCCTATGCAGAGGTCCCTGTGCCCAAAGGGTCTCCATGGAAGAGCCCTGTGGATCCCGTGTGTTTCCTTGAGGTAGTCAGAAACTACTGAGGATAACCTCATGAGGTCAAGTTTAAAACCGGGCAACCCTGGCAAAACCTTCATTTCTTCCGTGGTAGGCGAGACAGGTGCGGTTTGAAAGCTGCCTGAAAATCACTCCTGCTGCCCATCTTCTCTTTGCTGCCTGACGGCATCACGAAAGAACTTGAGTGTAATCGTATGAGGCATGCTGGTCTCGGTTCCATGCTAGGAGCTCCTCCAGGAGCACACTGGAGCTTGGCGGCAAAGAACTGGCACCCCTGTGCTCAAGTAAAAGTCCAGATTTCTCCCATAGGAAGCTTAGCTATGCCCTAATAGCGAAGAAGCACGTGTTAAAGGAAGGCTGCAACACTGTTACGTATTTCACGACTCATTGGGCACTCACGTTCGTTGTAACATCTGTGAAAGGGCGGTGAATGCCGTCCAACACTTCTGTTGCGTTTGAGTCCCAGGAAGCAGATGGGTTCGTTGGCTTTAAGGCTGTGAATGTGCAGCGGTAATGGCAAAGCCCTGCCCAGATCGCTCGACAGCTCTCGTTTGTACAGCATTCAAACGGCCTCAGGAACGCCGTTCCAAGCAGCCTTACATTCCATGCTGGCGTTGCCAGGGAGGCATTTGGATTCTTCTGAGAAACACCACTGTGCCTCACAAGTGAAACCTGTGGGCTCCCAAATAAGTCTCCCTACGGCAGTTGGAAGCTAGATATTTAGTTCCAGCCTGAAAACAACGGACAGCTTTACCTGTGACAATTGTGGACTTCTGGGACCATCCAGATTCACCAAGGCCTAACTTTTGCCCGGTGGGGGAATGCTCTTCTGCACGTACAGCACTCCACACGTGAAAACCTTTCTTAGCAGAAGGAGGCAGTCTTTCCCTAGTACTAGATAGCTAGGCAGAATCTTCAGATAAACATGCTGTGTCATCAAGCTTGAAAGTGGGACACCGATGGGAACGTTCGCATTCTCCTGGAATGGAAGCCACTTGCTTTGGGTTTCAAAGCTGCCTGAACAGCCCTAGCGGCCCAACTTCTCTTCACTGCAGTATTGTCACTGTGGGCCAAGGCTACGTTCTTTCAATGTCAATAATGTGCTGGCAATTCCTTTCTAAAGACTCATCCCACTGCACTCCAGAATCAGATCCGTACAAATGAAAGGTCACCTAAGTCCTCAAGGTAATGTCCAGTGTTTCACATCAGCAGAGTTGGGTGTGCAGTGGTAGCCACAAAGCCATACTCTGAAAAGGAGTGCCTTAACTCTGCTATGCCCCTGGGGACGCATAGGGCAGTGTATCGTGAACTAATTTCTCATGATGACTGCTGTGTGCTAGAAGAGCGGCCGTTGGCTTCTGAGGAACCATAGGCGAAATAGGCCCCCGTGACACACTCTTCACTTTCATAGCAAGGGCAACGTACTCATTTCTGGGTTGCCTAGTTACAGTGTTCCAGTCGTCAAAGAACCTCGCAAAAGCAGCGCCTGGCAGACTCTCTTTGCAAGTCGATTGGCCTCAGTGCCTGAAACAGAACTGCACTGCTACTGCACAATGTGCTTGTGATTCAGTCTGGGACACAGGACAGCACTCTCACAGAAGCGAAAGCTAAGCATTGCATCCAGCCTGAAGACCAGTACATTTTTCAAACTTCACACTGTCAAGTATGTGCAAGAGCCTTGGTCACCAAGGCCTACCTAAGGTATTGAAATACTTACCCAGTTAATCCTATGCAGAAGTCCCTGTGCCCAAAGGGTCTCCATGGAAGATCCCTGTGGGTCAAGTTTGTTTCCTTTAAGTAGACAGAAACTACTGAGGATAACCTTATGAGCTCAAGTTTGAAATCGTGCAACCCTGGCAAAAGCTTAATTTTGTCCGTGGTAGGCGAGACAGTTGTGGTTTGAAAGCTTACTGAAAAAAACTCCTGCTGCCCATCTTCTCTTTCCTGCCTGACGGCGTCAAGAAACAACTAGAATGTAATTGTCTGAGGCATGGTGGTCTCAGTTCCTTGCTGGGAGCTCCTCCAGGAGCACACTGGAGATTGCCGGCAAAGAAATGGCACCCCTGGCCTCAAGTAAAAGTCCAGATTTCTCCCATAGTAACCTTAGGCATGCCCTAGTAGCAAAGAAGCATGTGTTAAAATAATGCTGCAGCACGGTTACGTATTTCAAGACTCATTGTGCACTCACGTTCGTTGTAACATCTGGGAAAGGGCGCTGAATGCCGTTTAACTCTTCTGTTGCGTTTCAGTCCCAGGAAGCAAATGGGTTCGTTGGCTTTAAGGCTGTGAATGTGCAGCGGGAATGGCAAAGCCCTGCCCAGATCGCTCGACAGCTCTCATTTGTACAGCATTCAAACGGCCTCAGGAACGCCGTTGCGAGCAGCCTTACATTCCATGCTGGCGTAGCCAGCTAGGCATTTGGATTCTTCTGAGAAACACCACTGTGCCTCACACGTGAAACCTGTGGGCTCTCAAACACGTCTCCCTACGGCAGTCGGAAGCTAGATGTTTAGTTCCAGCCTGAAACCAACGGACAGCTTTCCCTGTGACAATGTTGGACTTCTGGGACCATCCAGATTCACCAAGGCCTACCTTTTGCCCGGCGGGGGAATGCTCTTCTGCACGTACAGCACTCCCCACGTGAAAACCTTTCTTAGCAGAAGGAGGCAGTCTTTCCCTAGTACTAGATAGCTAGGCAGAATCTTCAGATAAACATGCTGTGTCATCAAGCTTGAAAGTGGGACTTCGATGGGAACTTTCGCATTCTCCCGTTTTGAAGCGACTTGCTTTGGGCTTCAAAGCTGCCTGAACAGCACCAGCCGCCCAACTTCTCTTCACTGCAGGATTGTCGCTGTGCGCCAAGGCTGCGTTTTCTCAATGTCAATAATGTGCTGTCGCTAGTGGGAAGCAGCCGCATAGCACAGGGAGATCAGCCAGGTGCTTTGTGACCACCTAGCGGGGAGGGATAGGGAGGGTGGGAGGGAGGGAGATGCAAGAGGGAAGAGATATGGGAACATATGTATATCTATAACTGATTCACTTTGTTTTAAAGCAGAAACTAACACACAATTGTAAAGCAATTATACTTCAATAAAGATGATAAAAAAAAAAAAACTGTGCTGTCTATTCCTAACTAGAAACTCATCGCACTGCACTCCAGATTCAGCTCCGGCCAAATGAAAGGTGACATAAGGCCTCCAGGTAAGGTCCAGTGTTTCACATCTGCAGAGTTGGGTGTGCAGTGGTATCCACGAAGCCATACTCTGAAATGGAGTGCCTTAACTCTGCTATGCCCCTAGGGAAACATAGGACAGTCGATCGTGCACCAATTTCGCATGATGCCTGCTGTATGCCTGAAGAGCGGTCGCTGGCTTCTGAGGAACCCTGGGCGAAATAGGCCCCCGTAAGCACTCTTCACATTGATAGCAAGGGCAACGTACTCCTCTCTGGGTTGCCTAGGTAGAGTGTTCTATTCGTCAAATAGCCTCGCGAAAGCAGTGCCTGGCAGACTCTCTTTGCAAGTGGATCGGCCTCAGTGAGTGAAACAAAACTGCACTGCGAATACACAAAGCGCTGACGATTCAGTCCAGGACACAGGACAGCACTCTCACAGAAGCGAAAGCTAAGCTTTGCATCCAGCCTGAAGACCAGGACATTTTTCACGCTTAACACTATTAAGTATGTGCAAGAGCCATGGTCACCGAGGCCTACCTAAGTTAATGAAATACTTACCCAGTTCATCCTATGCAGAGGTCCCTGTGCCCAAAGGGTCTGAAAGGAAGGGTCCTGTGGGTCCGGTGTGTTTCCTTGACGTAGTTAGAAACTACTGAGGATAACCTTAGGAGCTCAAGTTTGAAACCGGGCAACCCTGGCAAAACTTTAATTTCTTCCGTGGTAGGCGAGACAGGTGCGGTTTGAAAGCTGCCTGAAAATCACTCCTGCTGCCCATCTTTCTTTGCTGCCTGACGGCATCACGAAAGAACTTGAGTGTAATCGTATGAGGCATGCTGGTTTGGGTTCCTTGCTGGGAGCTCCTCCAGGAGCACAATGGAGCTTGGCGGCAAAGAACTGGCACGCCTGTGCTCAAGTAAAAGTCCAGATTTCTCCCACAGTAAGCTTAGCTATGCCCTAGTAGCGAAGGAGCATGTGTTAAAGGAAGGCTGCAACACTGTTACGTATTTCACGACTCATTGTGCACTCACGTTCGTTGTAACATCTGTGAAAGGGCACTGAATACCGTCCAAAACTTCTGCTGCGTTTGAGTCCCAGGAAGCAACTGGGTTCGTTGGCTTTAAGACTGTGAACCTGCAGCGGTAATGGCAGAGCCCTGCCCGGATCGCTCGACAGCTCTCGTTTGTACAGCATTCAAACGGCCTCAGGAACGCCGTTGCGAGCAGCCTTACATTCCATGCTGGCGTAGCCAGCTAGGCATTTGGATTCTTCTGAGAAACACCACTGTGCCTCACAAGTGAAACCTGTGGGCTCCCAATTACGTCTCCCTACGGCAGCCTGAAGCGATAGGTTTAGTTCCAGCCTGAAACCAACGGACAGCTTTCCCTGTGACAATGCTGGACTTCTGGGACCATCCAGATTCACCAAGGCCTAACTTTTGCCCGGTGGGGGAATGCTCTTCTGCACGTACAGCACTCACCACGTGAAAACCTTTCTTAGCAGAAGGAAGCAGTCTTTCCCTAGTAGTAGAGAGGGAGGCAGAATTTTCAGATAAACCTGCTGTGTCCTCAGGCTTGAAAGTGGGACACCGATGGGAACGTTTGCATTCTCCTGGAATGGCAGCCACTTGCTTTGGGCTTCAAAGCTGCCTGAACAGCCCTAGGGGCCCAACTTCTCTTCACTGCAGGATTGTCGCTGTGGGCCAAGGCTGCGTTCTCTCAATGGCAATAATGGGCTGGCAATTGCTTTCTAGAAACTCATCCAACTGCACTCCAGATTCAGCTCCATACAAATGAAAGGTGACCTAAGTCCTCAGGGTAAGGTCCAGTGTTTCACATCAGCAGAGTTGAGTGTGCAGGGGTAGCCACGAAGCCATACTCTGCAAAGGAGTGCCTTAACTCTGCTATGCCCCTGGGGACACATAGGGCAGTGGATCGTGCACCAATCTCTCATGATGACCACTGTGTGCTAGAAGAACGGCCGCTGGCTTCTGAGGAGCCCTAGGCGAAGTAGGCCCCCAGGAAGCACTCTTCACATTCATAGCAAGGGCAACGTACTCCTTTCTGGGATGCCTAGGTAGAGTGTTCCAATCGTCATAGAGCCTAGCAAAAGCAGCGCCTGGCAGACTCTCTTTGCAAGTGGATCGTCCTCAGTGACTGAAACAGGTCTGCACTGCTACAGCATAATGTGCTTGTGATTCAGTCTGGGACACAGGATAGCACTCTCACAGAAGCGAAAGCTAACCTTTACATCCAGCCTGAAGACCAGTCCATTTTTCACACTTCACACTGTTAAGAATGTGCAAGAGCCATGGTCACCGAGGCCTACCTAAGGTACTGAAATACTTACCCATTTCATCCTATGCAGAGGTCCCTGTGCCCAAAGGGTCTCCATGGAAGAGCCCTGTGGATCCCGTGTGTTTCCTTGAGGTAGTCAGAAACTACTGAGGATAACCTCATGAGGTCAAGTTTAAAACCGGGCAACCCTGGCAAAACCTTCATTTCTTCCGTGGTAGGCGAGACAGGTGCGGTTTGAAAGCTGCCTGAAAATCACTCCTGCTGCCCATCTTCTCTTTGCTGCCTGACGGCATCACGAAAGAACTTGAGTGTAATCGTATGAGGCATGCTGGTCTCGGTTCCATGCTAGGAGCTCCTCCAGGAGCACACTGGAACATGGCGGCAAAGAACTGGCACCCCTGTGCTCAAGTAAAAGTCCAGATTTCTCCCATAGGAAGCTTAGCTATGCCCTAATAGCGAAGAAGCACGTGTTAAAGGAAGGCTGCAACACTGTTACGTATTTCACGACTCATTGTGCACTCACGTTCGTTGTAACATCTGTGTAAGGGCGGTGAATGCCGTCCAACTCTTCTGTTGCGTTTGAGTCCCAGGAAGCAGATGGGTTCGTTGGCTTTAAGCCTGTGAATGTGCAGCGGTAATGGCAAAGCCCTGCCCAGATCGCTCGACAGCTCTCGTTTGTACAGCATTCAAACGGCCTCAGGAACGCCGTTCCAAGCAGCCTTACATTCCATGCTGGCGTTGCCAGGGAGGCATTTGGATTCTTCTGAGAAACACCACTGTGCCTCACAAGTGAAACCTGTGGGCTCCCAAATAAGTCTCCCTACGGCAGTTGGAAGCTAGATATTTAGTTCCAGCCTGAAAACAACGGACAGCTTTACCTGTGACAATTGTGGACTTCTGGGACCATCCAGATTCACCAAGGCCTAACTTCTGCCCGGCGGGGGAATGCTCTTCTGCACGTACAGCACTCCACACGTGAAAACCTTTCTTAGCAGAAGGAGGCAGTCTTTCCCTAGTACTAGATAGCTAGGCAGAATCTTCAGATAAACATGCTGTGTCATCAAGCTTGAAAGTGGGACACCGATGGGAACGTTCGCATTCTCCTGGAATGGAAGCCACTTGCTTTGGGTTTCAAAGCTGCCTGAACAGCCCTAGCGGCCCAACTTCTCTTCACTGCAGTATTGTCACTGTGGGCCAAGGCTACGTTCTTTCAATGTCAATAATGTGCTGGCAATTCCTTTCTAAAAACTCATCCCACTGCACTCCAGAATCAGATCCGTACAAGTGAAAGGTGACCTAAGTCCTCAAGGTAATGTCCAGTGTTTCACATCAGCAGAGTTGGGTGTGCAGTGGTAGCCACGAAGCCATACTCTGAAAAGGAGTGCCTTAACTCTGCTATGCCCCTGGGGACGCATAGGGCAGTGTATCGTGAACTAATTTCTCATGATGACTGCTGTGTGCTAGAAGAGCGGCCGTTGGCTTCTGAGGAACCATAGGCGAAATAGGCCCCCGTGAAACACTCTTCACTTTCATAGCAAGGGCAACGTACTCATTTCTGGGTTGCCTAGTTACAGTGTTCCAGTCGTCAAAGAACCTCGCAAAAGCAGCGCCTGGCAGACTCTCTTTGCAAGTCGATTGGCCTCAGTGCCTGAAACAGAACTGCACTGCTACTGCACAATGTGCTTGTGATTCAGTCTGGGACACAGGATAGCACTCTCACAGAAGCGAAAGCTAAGCATTGCATCCAGCCTGAAGACCAGTACATTTTTCAAACTTCACACTGTCAAGTATGTGCAAGAGCCTTGGTCACCAAGGCCTACCTAAGGTATTGAAATACTTACCCAGTTAATCCTATGCAGAAGTCCCTGTGCCCAAAGGGTCTCCATGGAAGATCCCTGTGGGTCAAGTTTGTTTCCTTTAAGTAGACAGAAACTACTGAGGATAACCTTATGAGCTCAAGTTTGAAATCGTGCAACCCTGGCAAAAGCTTAATTTTGTCCGTGGTAGGCGAGACAGTTGTGGTTTGAAAGCTTCCTGAAAAAGACTCCTGCTGCCCATCTTCTCTTTCCTGCCTGACGGCGTCAAGAAACAACTAGAATGTAATTGTCTGAGGCATGGTGGTCTCAGTTCCTTGCTGGGAGCTCCTCCAGGAGCACACTGGAGATTGCCGGCAAAGAAATGGCACCCCTGGCCTCAAGTAAAAGTCCAGATTTCTCCAATAGTAACCTTAGGCATGCCCTAGTAGCGAAGAAGCATTTGATAAAATAATGCTGCAGCACGGTTACGTATTTCAAGACTCATTGTGCACTCACGTTCGTTGTAACATCTGGGAAAGGGCGCTGAATGCCGTCTAACTCTTCTGTTGCGTTTCAGTCCCAGGAAGCAAATGGGTTCGTTGGCTTTAAGGCTGTGAATGTGCAGCGGTAATGGCAAAGCCCTGCCCAGATCGCTCGACAGCTCTCATTTGTACAGCATTCAAACGGCCTCAGGAACGCCGTTGCGAGCAGCCTTACATTCCATGCTGGCGTAGCCAGCTAGGCATTTGGATTCTTCTGAGAAACACCACTGTACCTCACACGTGGAACCTGTGGGCTCCCAAACACGTCTCCCTACGGCAGTCGGAAGCTAGATGTTTAGTTCCAGCCTGAAAGCAACGGACAGCTTTCCCTGTGACAATGTTGGACTTCTGGGACCATCCAGATTCACCAAGGCCTACCTTTTGCCCGGCGGGGGAATGCTCTTCTGCACGTACAGCACTCCCCACGTGAAAACCTTTCTTAGCAGAAGGAGGCAGTCTTTCCCTAGTACTAGATAGCTAGGCAGAATCTTCAGATAAACATGCTGTGTCATCAAGCTTGAAAGTGGGACTTCGATGGGAACTTTCGCATTCTCCCGTTTTGAAGCGACTTGCTTTGGGCTTCAAAGCTGCCTGAACAGCACCAGCCGCCCAACTTCTCTTCACTGCAGGATTGTCGCTGTGCGCCAAGGCTGCGTTTTCTCAATGTCAATAATGTGCTGTCGCTAGTGGGAAGCAGCCGCATAGCACAGGGAGATCAGCCAGGTGCTTTGTGACCACCTAGCGGGGAGGGATAGGGAGGGTGGGAGGGAGGGAGATGCAAGAGGGAAGAGATATGGGAACATATGTATATCTATAACTGATTCACTTTGTTTTAAAGCAGAAACTAACACACAATTGTAAAGCAATTATACTTCAATAAAGATGATAAAAAAAAAAAAAACTGTGCTGTCTATTCCTAACTAGAAACTCATCGCACTGCACTCCAGATTCAGCTCCGGCCAAATGAAAGGTGACATAAGGCCTCCAGGTAAGGTCCAGTGTTTCACATCTGCAGAGTTGGGTGTGCAGTGGTATCCACGAAGCCATACTCTGAAATGGAGTGCCTTAACTCTGCTATGCCCCTAGGGAAACATAGGACAGTCGATCGTGCACCAATTTCGCATGATGCCTGCTGTATGCCTGAAGAGCGGTCGCTGGCTTCTGAGGAACCCTGGGCGAAATAGGCCCCCGTAAGCACTCTTCACATTGATAGCAAGGGCAACGTACTCCTCTCTGGGTTGCCTAGGTAGAGTGTTCTATTCGTCAAATAGCCTCGCGAAAGCAGTGCCTGGCAGACTCTCTTTGCAAGTGGATCGGCCTCAGTGAGTGAAACAAAACTGCACTGCGAATACACAAAGCGCTGACGATTCAGTCCAGGACACAGGACAGCACTCTCACAGAAGCGAAAGCTAAGCTTTGCATCCAGCCTGAAGACCAGGACATTTTTCATGCTTAACGCTATTAAGTATGTGCAAGAGCCATGGTCACCGAGGCCTACCTAAGTTAATGAAATACTTACCCAGTTCATCCTATGCAGAGGTCCCTGTGCCCAAAGGGTCTGAAAGGAAGGGTCCTGTGGGTCCGGTGTGTTTCCTTGACGTAGTTAGAAACTACTGAGGATAACCTTAGGAGCTCAAGTTTGAAACCGGGCAACCCTGGCAAAACTTTAATTTCTTCCGTGGTAGGCGAGACAGGTGCGGTTTGAAAGCTGCCTGAAAATCACTCCTGCTGCCCATCTTTCTTTGCTGCCTGACGGCATCACGAAAGAACTTGAGTGTAATCGTATGAGGCATGCTGGTTTGGGTTCCTTGCTGGGAGCTCCTCCAGGAGCACAATGGAGCTTGGCGGCAAAGAACTGGCACGCCTGTGCTCAAGTAAAAGTCCAGATTTCTCCCACAGTAAGCTTAGCTATGCCCTAGTAGCGAAGGAGCATGTGTTAAAGGAAGGCTGCAACACTGTTACGTATTTCACGACTCATTGTGCACTCACGTTCGTTGTAACATCTGTGAAAGGGCACTGAATACCGTCCAAAACTTCTGCTGCGTTTGAGTCCCAGGAAGCAACTGGGTTCGTTGGCTTTAAGACTGTGAACCTGCAGCGGTAATGGCAGAGCCCTGCCCGGATCGCTCGACAGCTCTCGTTTGTACAGCATTCAAACGGCCTCAGGAACGCCGTTCCAAGCAGCCTTACATTCCATGCTGGCGTAGCCAGGGAGGCATTTGGATTCTTCTGAGAAACACCACTGTGCCTCACAAGTGAAACCTGTGGGCTCCCAATTACGTCTCCCTACGGCAGCCTGAAGCGATAGGTTTAGTTCCAGCCTGAAACCAACGGACAGCTTTCCCTGTGACAATGCTGGACTTCTGGGACCATCCAGATTCACCAAGGCCTAACTTTTGCCCGGTGGGGGAATGCTCTTCTGCACGTACAGCACTCACCACGTGAAAACCTTTCTTAGCAGAAGGAAGCAGTCTTTCCCTAGTAGTAGAGAGGGAGGCAGAATTTTCAGATAAACCTGCTGTGTCCTCAGGCTTGAAAGTGGGACACCGGTGGGAACGTTTGCATTCTCCTGGAATGGCAGCCACTTGCTTTGGGCTTCAAAGCTGCCTGAACAGCCCTAGGGGCCCAACTTCTCTTCACTGCAGGATTGTCGCTGTGGGCCAAGGCTGCGTTCTCTCAATGGCAATAATGGGCTGGCAATTGCTTTCTAGAAACTCATCCAACTGCACTCCAGATTCAGCTCCATACAAATGAAAGGTGACCTAAGTCCTCAGGGTAAGGTCCAGTGTTTCACATCAGCAGAGTTGAGTGTGCAGGGGTAGCCACGAAGCCATACTCTGCAAAGGAGTGCCTTAACTCTGCTATGCCCCTGGGGACACATAGGGCAGTGGATCGTGCACCAATCTCTCATAATGACCACTGTGTGCTAGAAGAACGGCCGCTGGCTTCTGAGGAGCCCTAGGCGAAGTAGGCCCCCAGGAAGCACTCTTCACATTCATAGCAAGGGCAACGTACTCCTTTCTGGGATGCCTAGGTAGAGTGTTCCATTCGTCATAGAGCCTAGCAAAAGCAGCGCCTGGCAGACTCTCTTTGCAAGTGGATCGTCCTCAGTGACTGAAACAGGTCTGCACTGCTACGGCACAATGTGCTTGTGATTCAGTCTGGGACACAGGATAGCACTCTCACAGAAGCGAAAGCTAACCTTTACATCCAGCCTGAAGACCAGTCCATTTTTCACACTTCACACTGTTAAGAATGTGCAAGAGCCATGGTCACCGAGCCCTAGCTAAGGTACTGAAATACTTACCCATTTCATCCTATGCAGAGGTCCCTGTGCCCAAAAGGTCTCCATGCAAGAGCCCTGTGGATCCCGTGTGTTTCCTTGAGGTAGTCAGAAACTACTGAGGATAACCTCATGAGGTCAAGTTTAAAACCGGGCAACCCTGGCAAAACCTTCATTTCTTCCGTGGTAGGCGAGACAGGTGCGGTTTGAAAGCTGCCTGAAAATCACTCCTGCTGCCCATCTTCTCTTTGCTGCCTGACGGCATCACGAAAGAACTTGAGTGTAATCGTATGAGGCATGCTGGTCTCGGTTCCATGCTAGGAGCTCCTCCAGGAGCACACTGGAGCTTGGCGGCAAAGAACTGGCACCCCTGTGCTCAAGTAAAAGTCCAGATTTCTCCCATAGGAAGCTTAGCTATGCCCTAATAGCGAAGAAGCACGTGTTAAAGGAAGGCTGCAACACTGTTACGTATTTCACGACTCATTGTGCACTCACGTTCGTTGTAACATCTGTGAAAGGACGGTGAATGCCGTCCAACTCTTCTGTTGCGTTTGAGTCCCAGGAAGCAGATGGGTTCGTTGGCTTTAAGGCTGTGAATGTGCAGCGGTAATGGCAAAGCCCTGCCCAGATCGCTCGACAGCTCTCGTTTGTACAGCATTCAAACGGCCTCAGGAACGCCGTGCCAAGCAGCCTTACATTCCATGCTGGCGTTGCCAGGGAGGCATTTGGATTCTTCTGAGAAACACCACTGTGCCTCACAAGTGAAACCTGTGGGCTCCCAAATAAGTCTCCCTACGGCATTTGGAAGCTAGATATTTAGTTCCAGCCTGAAAACAACGGACAGCTTTACCTGTGACAATTGTGGACTTCTGGGACCATCCAGATTCACCAAGGCCTAACTTTTGCCCGGCGGGGGAATGCTCTTCTGCACGTACAGCACTCCACACGTGAAAACCTTTCTTAGCAGAAGGAGGCAGTCTTTCCCTAGTACTAGATAGCTAGGCAGAATCTTCAGATAAACATGCTGTGTCATCAAGCTTGAAAGTGGGACACCGATGGGAACGTTCGCATTCTCCTGGAATGGAAGCCACTTGCTTTGGGTTTCAAAGCTGCCTGAACAGCCCTAGCGGCCCAACTTCTCTTCACTGCAGTATTGTCACTGTGGGCCAAGGCTACGTTCTTTCAATGTCAATAATGTGCTGGCAATTCCTTTCTAAAAACTCATCCCACTGCACTCCAGAATCAGATCCGTACAAATGAAAGGTCACCTAAGTCCTCAAGGTAATGTCCAGTGTTTCACATCAGCAGAGTTGGGTGTGCAGTGGTAGCCACGAAGCCATACTCTGAAAAGGAGTGCCTTAACTCTGCTATGCCCCTGGGGATGCATAGGGCAGTGTATCGTGAACTAATTTCTCATGATGACTGCTGTGTGCTAGAAGAGCGGCCGTTGGCTTCTGAGGAACCATAGGCGAAATAGGCCCCCGTGAAACACTCTTCACTTTCATAGCAAGGGCAACGTACTCATTTCTGGGTTGCCTAGTTACAGTGTTCCAGTCGTCAAAGAACCTCGCAAAAGCAGCGCCTGGCAGACTCTCTTTGCAAGTCGATTGGCCTCAGTGCCTGAAACAGAACTGCACTGCTACTGCACAATGTGCTTGTGATTCAGTCTGGGCCACAGGACAGCACTCTCACAGAAGCGAAAGCTAAGCATTGCATCCAGCCTGAAGACCAGTACATTTTTCAAACTTCACACTGTCAAGTATGTGCAAGAGCCTTGGTCACCAAGGCCTACCTAAGGTATTGAAATACTTACCCAGTTAATCCTATGCAGAAGTCCCTGTGCCCAAAGGGTCTCCATGGAAGATCCCTGTGGGTCAAGTTTGTTTCCTTTAAGTAGACAGAAACTACTGAGGATAACCTTATGAGCTCAAGTTTGAAATCGTGCAACCCTGGCAAAAGCTTAATTTTGTCCGTGGTAGGCGAGACAGTTGTGGTTTGAAAGCTTCCTGAAAAGAACTCCTGCTGCCCATCTTCTCTTTCCTGCCTGACGGCGTCAAGAAACAACTAGAATGTAATTGTCTGAGGCATGGTGGTCTCAGTTCCTTGCTGGGAGCTCCTCCAGGAGCACACTGGAGATTGCCGGCAAAGAAATGGCACCCCTGGCCTCAAGTAAAAGTCCAGATTTCTCCCATAGTAACCTTAGGCATGCCCTAGTAGCAAAGAAGCATGTGTTAAAATAATGCTGCAGCACGGTTACGTATTTCAAGACTCATTGTGCACTCACGTTCGTTGTAACATCTGGGAAAGGGCGCTGAATGCCGTTTAACTCTTCTGTTGCGTTTCAGTCCCAGGAAGCAAATGGGTTCGTTGGCTTTAAGGCTGTGAATGTGCAGCGGTAATGGCAAAGCCCTGCCCAGATCGCTCGACAGCTCTCATTTGTACAGCATTCAAACGGCCTCAGGAACGCCGTTGCGAGCAGCCTTACATTCCATGCTGGCGTAGCCAGCTAGGCATTTGGATTCTTCTGAGAAACACCACTGTGCCTCACACGTGAAACCTGTGGGCTCCCAAACACGTCTCCCTACGGCAGTCGGAAGCTAGATGTTTAGTTCCAGCCTGAAACCAACGGACAGCTTTCCCTGTGACAATGTTGGACTTCTGAGACCATCCAGATTCACCAAGGCCTACCTTTTGCCCGGCGGGGGAATGCTCTTCTGCACGTACAGCACTCACCACGTGAAAACCTTTCTTAGCAGAAGGAAGCAGTCTTTCCCTAGTAGTAGAGAGGGAGGCAGAATTTTCAGATAAACCTGCTGTGTCCTCAGGCTTGAAAATGGGACACCGAGGGGAACGTTTGCATTCTCCTGGAATGGCAGCCACTTGCTTTGGGCTTCAAAGCTGCCTGAACAGCCCTAGGGGCCCAACTTCTCTTCACTGCAGGATTGTCGCTGTGGGCCAAGGCTGCGTTCTCTCAATGGCAATAATGGGCTGGCAATTGCTTTCTAGAAACTCATCCAACTGCACTCCAGATTCAGCTCCATACAAATGAAAGGTGACCTAAGTCCTCAGGGTAAGGTCCAGTGTTTCACATCAGCAGAGTTGAGTGTGCAGGGGTAGCCACAAAGCCATACTCTGCAAAGGAGTGCCTTAACTCTGCTATGCCCCTGGGGACACATAGGGCAGTGGATCGTGCACCAATCTCTCATGATGACCACTGTGTGCTAGAAGAACGGCCGCTGGCTTCTGAGGAGCCCTAGGCGAAGTAGGCCCCCAGGAAGCACTCTTCACATTCATAGCAAGGGCAACGTACTCCTTTCTGGGATGCCTAGGTAGAGTGTTCCAATCGTCATAGAGCCTAGCAAAAGCAGCGCCTGGCAGACTCTCTTTGCAAGTGGATCGTCCTCAGTGACTGAAACAGGTCTGCACTGCTACGGCACAATGTGCTTGTGATTCAGTCTGGGACACAGGATAGCACTCTCACAGAAGCGAAAGCTAACCTTTACATCCAGCCTGAAGACCAGTCCATTTTTCACACTTCACACTGTTAAGAATGTGCAAGAGCCATGGTCACCGAGGCCTACCTAAGGTACTGAAATACTTACCCATTTCATCCTATGCAGAGGTCCCTGTGCCCAAAGGGTCTCCATGGAAGAGCCCTGTGGATCCCGTGTGTTTCCTTGAGGTAGTCAGAAACTACTGAGGATAACCTCATGAGGTCAAGTTTAAAACCGGGCAACCCTGGCAAAACCTTCATTTCTTCCATGGTAGGCGAGACAGGTGCGGTTTGAAAGCTGCCTGAAAATCACTCCTGCTGCCCATCTTCTCTTTGCTGCCTGACGGCATCACGAAAGAACTTGAGTGTAATCGTATGAGGCATGCTGGTCTCGGTTCCATGCTAGGAGCTCCTCCAGGAGCACACTGGAGCTTGGCGGCAAAGAACTGGCACCCCTGTGCTCAAGTAAAAGTCCAGATTTCTCCCATAGGAAGCTTAGCTATGCCCTAATAGCGAAGAAGCACGTGTTAAAGGAAGGCTGCAACACTGTTACGTATTTCACGACTCATTGTGCACTCACGTTCGTTGTAACATCTGTGAAAGGACGGTGAATGCCGTCCAACTCTTCTGTTGCGTTTGAGTCCCAGGAAGCAAATGGGTTCGTTGGCTTTAAGGCTGTGAATGTGCAGCGGTAATGGCAAAGCCCTGCCCAGATCGCTCGACAGCTCTCGTTTGTACAGCATTCAAACGGCCTCAGGAACGCCGTTCCAAGCAGCCTTACATTCCATGCTGGCGTTGCCAGGGAGGCATTTGGATTCTTCTGAGAAACACCACTGTGCCTCACAAGTGAAACCTGTGGGCTCCCAAATAAGTCTCCCTACGGCAGTTGGAAGCTAGATATTTAGTTCCAGCCTGAAAACAACGGACAGCTTTACCTGTGACAATTGTGGACTTCTGGGACCATCCAGATTCACCAAGGCCTAACTTTTGCCCGGTGGGGGAATGCTCTTCTGCACGTACAGCACTCCACACGTGAAAACCTTTCTTAGCAGAAGGAGGCAGTCTTTCCCTAGTACTAGATTGCTAGGCAGAATCTTCAGATAAACATGCTGTGTCATCAAGCTTGAAAGTGGGACACCGATGGGAACGTTCGCATTCTCCTGGAATGGAAGCCACTTGCTTTGGGTTTCAAAGCTGCCTGAACAGCCCTAGCGGCCCAACTTCTCTTCACTGCAGTATTGTCACTGTGGGCCAAGGCTACGTTCTTTCAATGTCAATAATGTGCTGGCAATTCCTTTCTAAAAACTCATCCCACTGCACTCCAGAATCAGATCCGTACAAATGAAAGGTCACCTAAGTCCTCAAAGTAATGTCCAGTGTTTCACATCAGCAGAGTTGGGTGTGCAGTGGTAGCCACGAAGCCATACTCTGAAAAGGAGTGCCTTAACTCTGCTATGCCCCTGGGGACGCATAGGGCAGTGTATCGTGAACTAATTTCTCATGATGACTGCTGTGTGCTAGAAGAGCGGCCGTTGGCTTCTGAGGAACCATAGGCGAAATAGGCCCCCGTGAAACACTCTTCACTTTCATAGCAAGGGCAACGTACTCATTTCTGGGTTGCCTAGTTACAGTGTTCCAGTCGTCAAAGAACCTCGCAAAAGCAGCGCCTGGCAGACTCTCTTTGCAAGTCGATTGGCCTCAGTGCCTGAAACAGAACTGCACTGCTACTGCACAATGTGCTTGTGATTCAGTCTGGGCCACAGGACAGCACTCTCACAGAAGCGAAAGCTAAGCATTGCATCCAGCCTGAAGACCAGTACATTTTTCAAACTTCACACTGTCAAGTATGTGCAAGAGCCTTGGTCACCAAGGCCTACCTAAGGTATTGAAATACTTACCCAGTTAATCCTATGCAGAAGTCCCTGTGCCCAAAGGGTCTCCATGGAAGATCCCTGTGGGTCAAGTTTGTTTCCTTTAAGTAGACAGAAACTACTGAGGATAACCTTATGAGCTCAAGTTTGAAATCGTGCAACCCTGGCAAAAGCTTAATTTTGTCCGTGGTAGGCGAGACAGTTGTGGTTTGAAAGCTTCCTGAAAAGAACTCCTGCTGCCCATCTTCTCTTTCCTGCCTGACGGCGTCAAGAAACAACTAGAATGTAATTGTCTGAGGCATGGTGGTCTCAGTTCCTTGCTGGGAGCTCCTCCAGGAGCACACTGGAGATTGCCGGCAAAGAAATGGCACCCCTGGCCTCAAGTAAAAGTCCAGATTTCTCCCATAGTAACCTTAGGCATGCCCTAGTAGCAAAGAAGCATGTGTTAAAATAATGCTGCAGCACGGTTACGTATTTCAAGACTCATTGTGCACTCACGTTCGTTGTAACATCTGGGAAAGGGCGCTGAATGCCGTTTAACTCTTCTGTTGCGTTTCAGTCCCAGGAAGCAAATGGGTTCGTTGGCTTTAAGGCTGTGAATGTGCAGCGGTAATGGCAAAGCCCTGCCCAGATCGCTCGACAGCTCTCATTTGTACAGCATTCAAACGGCCTCAGGAACGCCGTTGCGAGCAGCCTTACATTCCATGCTGGCGTAGCCAGCTAGGCATTTGGATTCTTCTGAGAAACACCACTGTGCCTCACACGTGAAACCTGTGGGCTCCCAAACACGTCTCCCTACGGCAGTCGGAAGCTAGATGTTTAGTTCCAGCCTGAAACCAACGGACAGCTTTCCCTGTGACAATGTTGGACTTCTGAGACCATCCAGATTCACCAAGGCCTACCTTTTGCCCGGCGGGGGAATGCTCTTCTGCACGTACAGCACTCACCACGTGAAAACCTTTCTTAGCAGAAGGAAGCAGTCTTTCCCTAGTAGTAGAGAGGGAGGCAGAATTTTCAGATAAACCTGCTGTGTCCTCAGGCTTGAAAATGGGACACCGAGGGGAACGTTTGCATTCTCCTGGAATGGCAGCCACTTGCTTTGGGCTTCAAAGCTGCCTGAACAGCCCTAGGGGCCCAACTTCTCTTCACTGCAGGATTGTCGCTGTGGGCCAAGGCTGCGTTCTCTCAATGGCAATAATGGGCTGGCAATTGCTTTCTAGAAACTCATCCAACTGCACTCCAGATTCAGCTCCATACAAATGAAAGGTGACCTAAGTCCTCAGGGTAAGGTCCAGTGTTTCACATCAGCAGAGTTGAGTGTGCAGGGGTAGCCACAAAGCCATACTCTGCAAAGGAGTGCCTTAACTCTGCTATGCCCCTGGGGACACATAGGGCAGTGGATCGTGCACCAATCTCTCATGATGACCACTGTGTGCTAGAAGAACGGCCGCTGGCTTCTGAGGAGCCCTAGGCGAAGTAGGCCCCCAGGAAGCACTCTTCACATTCATAGCAAGGGCAACGTACTCCTTTCTGGGATGCCTAGGTAGAGTGTTCCAATCGTCATAGAGCCTAGCAAAAGCAGCACCTGGCAGACTCTCTTTGCAAGTGGATCGTCCTCAGTGACTGAAACAGGTCTGCACTGCTACGGCACAATGTGCTTGTGATTCAGTCTGGGACACAGGATAGCACTCTCACAGAAGCGAAAGCTAACCTTTACATCCAGCCTGAAGACCAGTCCATTTTTCACACTTCACACTGTTAAGAATGTGCAAGAGCCATGGTCACCGAGGCCTACCTAAGGTACTGAAATACTTACCCATTTCATCCTATGCAGAGGTCCCTGTGCCCAAAGGGTCTCCATGGAAGAGCCCTGTGGATCCCGTGTGTTTCCTTGAGGTAGTCAGAAACTACTGAGGATAACCTCATGAGGTCAAGTTTAAAACCGGGCAACCCTGGCAAAACCTTCATTTCTTCCATGGTAGGCGAGACAGGTGCGGTTTGAAAGCTGCCTGAAAATCACTCCTGCTGCCCATCTTCTCTTTGCTGCCTGACGGCATCACGAAAGAACTTGAGTGTAATCGTATGAGGCATGCTGGTCTCGGTTCCATGCTAGGAGCTCCTCCAGGAGCACACTGGAGCTTGGCGGCAAAGAACTGGCACCCCTGTGCTCAAGTAAAAGTCCAGATTTCTCCCATAGGAAGCTTAGCTATGCCCTAATAGCGAAGAAGCACGTGTTAAAGGAAGGCTGCAACACTGTTACGTATTTCACGACTCATTGTGCACTCACGTTCGTTGTAACATCTGTGAAAGGACGGTGAATGCCGTCCAACTCTTCTGTTGCGTTTGAGTCCCAGGAAGCAAATGGGTTCGTTGGCTTTAAGGCTGTGAATGTGCAGCGGTAATGGCAAAGCCCTGCCCAGATCGCTCGACAGCTCTCGTTTGTACAGCATTCAAACGGCCTCAGGAACGCCGTTCCAAGCAGCCTTACATTCCATGCTGGCGTTGCCAGGGAGGCATTTGGATTCTTCTGAGAAACACCACTGTGCCTCACAAGTGAAACCTGTGGGCTCCCAAATAAGTCTCCCTACGGCAGTTGGAAGCTAGATATTTAGTTCCAGCCTGAAAACAACGGACAGCTTTACCTGTGACAATTGTGGACTTCTGGGACCATCCAGATTCACCAAGGCCTAACTTTTGCCCGGTGGGGGAATGCTCTTCTGCACGTACAGCACTCCACACGTGAAAACCTTTCTTAGCAGAAGGAGGCAGTCTTTCCCTAGTACTAGATTGCTAGGCAGAATCTTCAGATAAACATGCTGTGTCATCAAGCTTGAAAGTGGGACACCGATGGGAACGTTCGCATTCTCCTGGAATGGAAGCCACTTGCTTTGGGTTTCAAAGCTGCCTGAACAGCCCTAGCGGCCCAACTTCTCTTCACTGCAGTATTGTCACTGTGGGCCAAGGCTACGTTCTTTCAATGTCAATAATGTGCTGGCAATTCCTTTCTAAAAACTCATCCCACTGCACTCCAGAATCAGATCCGTACAAATGAAAGGTCACCTAAGTCCTCAAAGTAATGTCCAGTGTTTCACATCAGCAGAGTTGGGTGTGCAGTGGTAGCCACGAAGCCATACTCTGAAAAGGAGTGCCTTAACTCTGCTATGCCCCTGGGGACGCATAGGGCAGTGTATCGTGAACTAATTTCTCATGATGACTGCTGTGTGCTAGAAGAGCGGCCGTTGGCTTCTGAGGAACCATAGGCGAAATAGGCCCCCGTGAAACACTCTTCACTTTCATAGCAAGGGCAACGTACTCATTTCTGGGTTGCCTAGTTACAGTGTTCCAGTCGTCAAAGAACCTCGCAAAAGCAGCGCCTGGCAGACTCTCTTTGCAAGTCGATTGGCCTCAGTGCCTGAAACAGAACTGCACTGCTACTGCACAATGTGCTTGTGATTCAGTCTGGGACACAGGACAGCACTCTCACAGAAGCGAAAGCTAAGCATTGCATCCAGCCTGAAGACCAGTACATTTTTCAAACTTCACACTGTCAAGTATGTGCAAGAGCCTTGGTCACCAAGGCCTACCTAAGGTATTGAAATACTTACCCAGTTAATCCTATGCAGAAGTCCCTGTGCCCAAAGGGTCTCCATGGAAGATCCCTGTGGGTCAAGTTTGTTTCCTTTAAGTAGACAGAAACTACTGAGGATAACCTTATGAGCTCAAGTTTGAAATCGTGCAACCCTGGCAAAAGCTTAATTTTGTCCGTGGTAGGCGAGACAGTTGTGGTTTGAAAGCTTCCTGAAAAAAACTCCTGCTGCCCATCTTCTCTTTCCTGCCTGACGGCGTCAAGAAACAACTAGAATGTAATTGTCTGAGGCATGGTGGTCTCAGTTCCTTGCTGGGAGCTCCTCCAGGAGCACACTGGAGATTGCCGGCAAAGAAATGGCACCCCTGGCCTCAAGTAAAAGTCCAGATTTCTCCCATAGTAACCTTAGGCATGCCCTAGTAGCAAAGAAGCATGTGTTAAAATAATGCTGCAGCACGGTTACGTATTTCAAGACTCATTGTGCACTCACGTTCGTTGTAACATCTGGGAAAGGGCGCTGAATGCCGTTTAACTCTTCTGTTGCGTTTCAGTCCCAGGAAGCAAATGGGTTCGTTGGCTTTAAGGCTGTGAATGTGCAGCGGGAATGGCAAAGCCCTGCCCAGATCGCTCGACAGCTCTCATTTGTACAGCATTCAAACGGCCTCAGGAACGCCGTTGCGAGCAGCCTTACATTCCATGCTGGCGTAGCCAGCTAGGCATTTGGATTCTTCTGAGAAACACCACTGTGCCTCACACGTGAAACCTGTGGGCTCCCAAACACGTCTCCCTACGGCAGTCGGAAGCTAGATGTTTAGTTCCAGCCTGAAAGCAACGGACAGCTTTCCCTGTGACAATGTTGGACTTCTGGGACCATCCAGATTCACCAAGGCCTACCTTTTGCCCGGCGGGGGAATGCTCTTCTGCACGTACAGCACTCCCCACGTGAAAACCTTTCTTAGCAGAAGGAGGCAGTCTTTCCCTAGTACTAGATAGCTAGGCAGAATCTTCAGATAAACATGCTGTGTCATCAAGCTTGAAAGTGGGACTTCGATGGGAACTTTCGCATTCTCCCGTTTTGAAGCGACTTGCTTTGGGCTTCAAAGCTGCCTGAACAGCACCAGCCGCCCAACTTCTCTTCACTGCAGGATTGTCGCTGTGCGCCAAGGCTGCGTTTTCTCAATGTCAATAATGTGCTGTCGCTAGTGGGAAGCAGCCGCATAGCACAGGGAGATCAGCCAGGTGCTTTGTGACCACCTAGCGGGGAGGGATAGGGAGGGTGGGAGGGAGGGAGATGCAAGAGGGAAGAGATATGGGAACATATGTATATCTATAACTGATTCACTTTGTTTTAAAGCAGAAACTAACACACAATTGTAAAGCAATTATACTTCAATAAAGATGATAAAAAAAAACAAAACTGTGCTGTCTATTCCTAACTAGAAACTCATCGCACTGCACTCCAGATTCAGCTCCGGCCAAATGAAAGGTGACATAAGGCCTCCAGGTAAGGTCCAGTGTTTCACATCTGCAGAGTTGGGTGTGCAGTGGTATCCACGAAGCCATACTCTGAAATGGAGTGCCTTAACTCTGCTATGCCCCTAGGGAAACATAGGACAGTCGATCGTGCACCAATTTCGCATGATGCCTGCTGTATGCCTGAAGAGCGGTCGCTGGCTTCTGAGGAACCCTGGGCGAAATAGGCCCCCGTAAGTACTCTTCACATTGATAGCAAGGGCAACGTACTCCTCTCTGGGTTGCCTAGGTAGAGTGTTCTATTCGTCAAATAGCCTCGCGAAAGCAGTGCCTGGCAGACTCTCTTTGCAAGTGGATCGGCCTCAGTGAGTGAAACAAAACTGCACTGCGAATACACAAAGCGCTGACGATTCAGTCCAGGACACAGGACAGCACTCTCACAGAAGCGAAAGCTAAGCTTTGCATCCAGCCTGAAGACCAGGACATTTTTCATGCTTAACGCTATTAAGTATGTGCAAGAGCCATGGTCACCGAGGCCTACCTAAGTTAATGAAATACTTACCCAGTTCATCCTATGCAGAGGTCCCTGTGCCCAAAGGGTCTGAAAGGAAGGGTCCTGTGGGTCCGGTGTGTTTCCTTGACGTAGTTAGAAACTACTGAGGATAACCTTAGGAGCTCAAGTTTGAAACCGGGCAACCCTGGCAAAACTTTAATTTCTTCCGTGGTAGGCGAGACAGGTGCGGTTTGAAAGCTGCCTGAAAATCACTCCTGCTGCCCATCTTTCTCTGCTGCCTGACGGCATCACGAAAGAACTTGAGTGTAATCGTATGAGGCATGCTGGTTTGGGTTCCTTGCTGGGAGCTCCTCCAGGAGCACAATGGAGCTTGGCGGCAAAGAACTGGCACGCCTGTGCTCAAGTAAAAGTCCAGATTTCTCCCACAGTAAGCTTAGCTATGCCCTAGTAGCGAAGGAGCATGTGTTAAAGGAAGGCTGCAACACTGTTACGTATTTCACGACTCATTGTGCACTCACGTTCGTTGTAACATCTGTGAAAGGGCACTGAATACCGTCCAAAACTTCTGCTGCGTTTGAGT
Organism: Balaenoptera acutorostrata; assembly: GCF_949987535.1. Classification (NCBI taxonomy): domain Eukaryota; kingdom Metazoa; phylum Chordata; class Mammalia; order Artiodactyla; family Balaenopteridae; genus Balaenoptera; species Balaenoptera acutorostrata. The sequence goes on from NC_080078.1 coordinate 58,138,517, forward strand.
CCCAGGAAGCAACTGGGTTCGTTGGCTTTAAGACTGTGAACCTGCAGCGGTAATGGCAGAGCCCTGCCCGGATCGCTCGACAGCTCTCGTTTGTACAGCATTCAAACGGCCTCAGGAACGCCGTTCCAAGCAGCCTTACATTCCATGCTGGCGTAGCCAGGGAGGCATTTGGATTCTTCTGAGAAACACCACTGTGCCTCACAAGTGAAACCTGTGGGCTCCCAATTACGTCTCCCTACGGCAGCCTGAAGCGATAGGTTTAGTTCCAGCCTGAAACCAACGGACAGCTTTCCCTGTGACAATGCTGGACTTCTGGGACCATCCAGATTCACCAAGGAATAACTTTTGCCCGGTGGGGGAATGCTCTTCTGCACGTACAGCACTCACCACGTGAAAACCTTTCTTAGCAGAAGGAAGCAGTCTTTCCCTAGTAGTAGACAGGGAGGCAGAATTTTCAGATAAACCTGCTGTGTCCTCAGGCTTGAAAGTGGGACACCGATGGGAACGTTTGCATTCTCCTGGAATGGCAGCCACTTGCTTTGGGCTTCAAAGCTGCCTGAACAGCCCTAGGGGCCCAACTTCTCTTCACTGCAGGATTGTCGCTGTGGGCCAAGGCTGCGTTCTCTCAATGGCAATAATGGGCTGGCAATTGCTTTCTAGAAACTCATCCAACTGCACTCCAGATTCAGCTCCATACAAATGAAAGGTGACCTAAGTCCTCAGGGTAAGGTCCAGTGTTTCACATCAGCAGAGTTGAGTGTTCAGGGGTAGCCACGAAGCCATACTCTGCAAAGGAGTGCCTTAACTCTGCTATGCCCCTGGGGACACATAGGGCAGTGGACCGTGCACCAATCTCTCATGATGACCACTGTGTGCTAGAAGAACGGCCGCTGGCTTCTGAGGAGCCCTAGGCGAAGTAGGCCCCCAGGAAGCACTCTTCACATTCATAGCAAGGGCAACGTACTCCTTTCTGGGATGCCTAGGTAGAGTGTTCCAATCGTCATAGAGCCTAGCAAAAGCAGCGCCTGGCAGACTCTCTTTGCAAGTGGATCGTCCTCAGTGACTGAAACAGGTCTGCACTGCTACGGCACAATGTGCTTGTGATTCATTCTGGGACACAGGATAGCACTCTCACAGAAGCGAAAGCTAACCTTTACATCCAGCCTGAAGACCAGTCCATTTTTCACACTTCACACTGTTAAGAATGTGCAAGAGCCATGGTCACCGAGGCCTACCTAAGGTACTGAAATACTTACCCATTTCATCCTATGCAGAGGTCCCTGTGCCCAAAGGGTCTCCATGGAAGAGCCCTGTGGATCCCGTGTGTTTCCTTGAGGTAGTCAGAAACTACTGAGGATAACCTCATGAGGTCAAGTTTAAAACCGGGCAACCCTGGCAAAACCTTCATTTCTTCCGTGGTAGGCGAGACAGGTGCGGTTTGAAAGCTGCCTGAAAATCACTCCTGCTGCCCATCTTCTCTTTGCTGCCTGACGGCATCACGAAAGAACTTGAGTGTAATCGTATGAGGCATGCTGGTCTCGGTTCCATGCTAGGAGCTCCTCCAGGAGCACACTGGAGCTTGGCGGCAAAGAACTGGCACCCCTGTGCTCAAGTAAAAGTCCAGATTTCTCCCATAGGAAGCTTAGCTATGCCCTAATAGTGAAGAAGCACGTGTTAAAGGAAGGCTGCAACACTGTTACGTATTTCACGACTCATTGGGCACTCACGTTCGTTGTAACATCTGTGAAAGGGCGGTGAATGCCGTCCAACACTTCTGTTGCGTTTGAGTCCCAGGAAGCAGATGGGTTCGTTGGCTTTAAGGCTGTGAATGTGCAGCGGTAATGGCAAAGCCCTGCCCAGATCGCTCGACAGCTCTCGTTTGTACAGCATTCAAACGGCCTCAGGAACGCCGTTCCAAGCAGCCTTACATTCCATGCTGGCGTTGCCAGGGAGGCATTTGGATTCTTCTGAGAAACACCACTGTGCCTCACAAGTGAAACCTGTGGGCTCCCAAATAAGTCTCCCTACGGCAGTTGGAAGCTAGATATTTAGTTCCAGCCTGAAAACAACGGACAGCTTTACCTGTGACAATTGTGGACTTCTGGGACCATCCAGATTCACCAAGGCCTAACTTTTGCCCGGTGGGGGAATGCTCTTCTGCACGTACAGCACTCCACACGTGAAAACCTTTCTTAGCAGAAGGAGGCAGTCTTTCCCTAGTACTAGATAGCTAGGCAGAATCTTCAGATAAACATGCTGTGTCATCAAGCTTGAAAGTGGGACACCGATGGGAACGTTCGCATTCTCCTGGAATGGAAGCCACTTGCTTTGGGTTTCAAAGCTGCCTGAACAGCCCTAGCGGCCCAACTTCTCTTCACTGCAGTATTGTCACTGTGGGCCAAGGCTACGTTCTTTCAATGTCAATAATGTGCTGGCAATTCCTTTCTAAAGACTCATCCCACTGCACTCCAGAATCAGATCCGTACAAATGAAAGGTCACCTAAGTCCTCAAGGTAATGTCCAGTGTTTCACATCAGCAGAGTTGGGTGTGCAGTGGTAGCCACAAAGCCATACTCTGAAAAGGAGTGCCTTAACTCTGCTATGCCCCTGGGGACGCATAGGGCAGTGTATCGTGAACTAATTTCTCATGATGACTGCTGTGTGCTAGAAGAGCGGCCGTTGGCTTCTGAGGAACCATAGGCGAAATAGGCCCCCGTGAAACACTCTTCACTTTCATAGCAAGGGCAACGTACTCATTTCTGGGTTGCCTAGTTACAGTGTTCCAGTCGTCAAAGAACCTCGCAAAAGCAGCGCCTGGCAGACTCTCTTTGCAAGTCGATTGGCCTCAGTGCCTGAAACAGAACTGCACTGCTACTGCACAATGTGCTTGTGATTCAGTCTGGGCCACAGGACAGCACTCTCACAGAAGCGAAAGCTAAGCATTGCATCCAGCCTGAAGACCAGTACATTTTTCAAACTTCACACTGTCAAGTATGTGCAAGAGCCTTGGTCACCAAGGCCTACCTAAGGTATTGAAATACTTACCCAGTTAATCCTATGCAGAAGTCCCTGTGCCCAAAGGGTCTCCATGGAAGATCCCTGTGGGTCAAGTTTGTTTCCTTTAAGTAGACAGAAACTACTGAGGATAACCTTATGAGCTCAAGTTTGAAATCGTGCAACCCTGGCAAAAGCTTAATTTTGTCCGTGGTAGGCGAGACAGTTGTGGTTTGAAAGCTTCCTGAAAAAAACTCCTGCTGCCCATCTTCTCTTTCCTGCCTGACGGCGTCAAGAAACAACTAGAATGTAATTGTCTGAGGCATGGTGGTCTCAGTTCCTTGCTGGGAGCTCCTCCAGGAGCACACTGGAGATTGCCGGCAAAGAAATGGCACCCCTGGCCTCAAGTAAAAGTCCAGATTTCTCCCATAGTAACCTTAGGCATGCCCTAGTAGCAAAGAAGCATGTGTTAAAATAATGCTGCAGCACGGTTACGTATTTCAAGACTCATTGTGCACTCACGTTCGTTGTAACATCTGGGAAAGGGCGCTGAATGCCGTTTAACTCTTCTGTTGCGTTTCAGTCCCAGGAAGCAAATGGGTTCGTTGGCTTTAAGGCTGTGAATGTGCAGCGGGAATGGCAAAGCCCTGCCCAGATCGCTCGACAGCTCTCATTTGTACAGCATTCAAACGGCCTCAGGAACGCCGTTGCGAGCAGCCTTACATTCCATGCTGGCGTAGCCAGCTAGGCATTTGGATTCTTCTGAGAAACACCACTGTGCCTCACACGTGAAACCTGTGGGCTCCCAAACACGTCTCCCTACGGCAGTCGGAAGCTAGATGTTTAGTTCCAGCCTGAAAGCAACGGACAGCTTTCCCTGTGACAATGTTGGACTTCTGGGACCATCCAGATTCACCAAGGCCTACCTTTTGCCCGGCGGGGGAATGCTCTTCTGCACGTACAGCACTCCCCACGTGAAAACCTTTCTTAGCAGAAGGAGGCAGTCTTTCCCTAGTACTAGATAGCTAGGCAGAATCTTCAGATAAACATGCTGTGTCATCAAGCTTGAAAGTGGGACTTCGATGGGAACTTTCGCATTCTCCCGTTTTGAAGCGACTTGCTTTGGGCTTCAAAGCTGCCTGAACAGCACCAGCCGCCCAACTTCTCTTCACTGCAGGATTGTCGCTGTGCGCCAAGGCTGCGTTTTCTCAATGTCAATAATGTGCTGTCGCTAGTGGGAAGCAGCCGCATAGCACAGGGAGATCAGCCAGGTGCTTTGTGACCACCTAGCGGGGAGGGATAGGGAGGGTGGGAGGGAGGGAGATGCAAGAGGGAAGAGATATGGGAACATATGTATATCTATAACTGATTCACTTTGTTTTAAAGCAGAAACTAACACACAATTGTAAAGCAATTATACTTCAATAAAGATGATAAAAAAAAAAAAAACTGTGCTGTCTATTCCTAACTAGAAACTCATCGCACTGCACTCCAGATTCAGCTCCGGCCAAATGAAAGGTGACATAAGGCCTCCAGGTAAGGTCCAGTGTTTCACATCTGCAGAGTTGGGTGTGCAGTGGTATCCACGAAGCCATACTCTGAAATGGAGTGCCTTAACTCTGCTATGCCCCTAGGGAAACATAGGACAGTCGATCGTGCACCAATTTCGCATGATGCCTGCTGTATGCCTGAAGAGCGGTCGCTGGCTTCTGAGGAACCCTGGGCGAAATAGGCCCCCGTAAGCACTCTTCACATTGATAGCAAGGGCAACGTACTCCTCTCTGGGTTGCCTAGGTAGAGTGTTCTATTCGTCAAATAGCCTCGCGAAAGCAGTGCCTGGCAGACTCTCTTTGCAAGTGGATCGGCCTCAGTGAGTGAAACAAAACTGCACTGCGAATACACAAAGCGCTGACGATTCAGTCCAGGACACAGGACAGCACTCTCACAGAAGCGAAAGCTAAGCTTTGCATCCAGCCTGAAGACCAGGACATTTTTCATGCTTAACGCTATTAAGTATGTGCAAGAGCCATGGTCACCGAGGCCTACCTAAGTTAATGAAATACTTACCCAGTTCATCCTATGCAGAGGTCCCTGTGCCCAAAGGGTCTGAAAGGAAGGGTCCTGTGGGTCCGGTGTGTTTCCTTGACGTAGTTAGAAACTACTGAGGATAACCTTAGGAGCTCAAGTTTGAAACCGGGCAACCCTGGCAAAACTTTAATTTCTTCCGTGGTAGGCGAGACAGGTGCGGTTTGAAAGCTGCCTGAAAATCACTCCTGCTGCCCATCTTTCTCTGCTGCCTGACGGCATCACGAAAGAACTTGAGTGTAATCGTATGAGGCATGCTGGTTTGGGTTCCTTGCTGGGAGCTCCTCCAGGAGCACAATGGAGCTTGGCGGCAAAGAACTGGCACGCCTGTGCTCAAGTAAAAGTCCAGATTTCTCCCACAGTAAGCTTAGCTATGCCCTAGTAGCGAAGGAGCATGTGTTAAAGGAAGGCTGCAACACTGTTACGTATTTCACGACTCATTGTGCACTCACGTTCGTTGTAACATCTGTGAAAGGGCACTGAATACCGTCCAAAACTTCTGCTGCGTTTGAGTCCCAGGAAGCAACTGGGTTCGTTGGCTTTAAGACTGTGAACCTGCAGCGGTAATGGCAGAGCCCTGCCCGGATCGCTCGACAGCTCTCGTTTGTACAGCATTCAAACGGCCTCAGGAACGCCGTTCCAAGCAGCCTTACATTCCATGCTGGCGTAGCCAGGGAGGCATTTGGATTCTTCTGAGAAACACCACTGTGCCTCACAAGTGAAACCTGTGGGCTCCCAATTACGTCTCCCTACGGCAGCCTGAAGCGATAGGTTTAGTTCCAGCCTGAAACCAACGGACAGCTTTCCCTGTGACAATGCTGGACTTCTGGGACCATCCAGATTCACCAAGGAATAACTTTTGCCCGGTGGGGGAATGCTCTTCTGCACGTACAGCACTCACCACGTGAAAACCTTTCTTAGCAGAAGGAAGCAGTCTTTCCCTAGTAGTAGAGAGGGAGGCAGAATTTTCAGATAAACCTGCTGTGTCCTCAGGCTTGAAAGTGGGACACCGATGGGAACGTTTGCATTCTCCTGGAATGGCAGCCACTTGCTTTGGGCTTCAAAGCTGCCTGAACAGCCCTAGGGGCCCAACTTCTCTTCACTGCAGGATTGTCGCTGTGGGCCAAGGCTGCGTTCTCTCAATGGCAATAATGGGCTGGCAATTGCTTTCTAGAAACTCATCCAACTGCACTCCAGATTCAGCTCCATACAAATGAAAGGTGACCTAAGTCCTCAGGGTAAGGTCCAGTGTTTCACATCAGCAGAGTTGAGTGTGCAGGGGTAGCCACGAAGCCATACTCTGCAAAGGAGTGCCTTAACTCTGCTATGCCCCTGGGGACACATAGGGCAGTGGACCGTGCACCAATCTCTCATGATGACCACTGTGTGCTAGAAGAACGGCCGCTGGCTTCTGAGGAGCCCTAGGCGAAGTAGGCCCCCAGGAAGCACTCTTCACATTCATAGCAAGGGCAACGTACTCCTTTCTGGGATGCCTAGGTAGAGTGTTCCAATCGTCATAGAGCCTAGCAAAAGCAGCGCCTGGCAGACTCTCTTTGCAAGTGGATCGTCCTCAGTGACTGAAACAGGTCTGCACTGCTACGGCACAATGTGCTTGTGATTCAGTCTGGGACACAGGATAGCACTCTCACAGAAGCGAAAGCTAACCTTTACATCCAGCCTGAAGACCAGTCCATTTTTCACACTTCACACTGTTAAGAATGTGCAAGAGCCATGGTCACCGAGGCCTACCTAAGGTACTGAAATACTTACCCATTTCATCCTATGCAGAGGTCCCTGTGCCCAAAGTGTCTCCATGGAAGAGCCCTGTGGATCCCGTGTGTTTCCTTGAGGTAGTCAGAAACTACTGAGGATAACCTCATGAGGTCAAGTTTAAAACCGGGCAACCCTGGCAAAACCTTCATTTCTTCCGTGGTAGGCGAGACAGGTGCGGTTTGAAAGCTGCCTGAAAATCACTCCTGCTGCCCATCTTCTCTTTGCTGCCTGACGGCATCACGAAAGAACTTGAGTGTAATCGTATGAGGCATGCTGGTCTCGGTTCCATGCTAGGAGCTCCTCCAGGAGCACACTGGAGCTTGGCGGCAAAGAACTGGCACCCCTGTGCTCAAGTAAAAGTCCAGATTTCTCCCATAGGAAGCTTAGCTATGCCCTAATAGCGAAGAAGCACGTGTTAAAGGAAGGCTGCAACACTGTTACGTATTTCACGACTCATTGTGCACTCACGTTCGTTGTAACATCTGTGAAAGGACGGTGAATGCCGTCCAACTCTTCTGTTGCGTTTGAGTCCCAGGAAGCAAATGGGTTCGTTGGCTTTAAGGCTGTGAATGTGCAGCGGTAATGGCAAAGCCCTGCCCAGATCGCTCGACAGCTCTCGTTTGTACAGCATTCAAACGGCCTCAGGAACGCCGTTCCAAGCAGCCTTACATTCCATGCTGGCGTTGCCAGGGAGGCATTTGGATTCTTCTGAGAAACACCACTGTGCCTCACAAGTGAAACCTGTGGGCTCCCAAATAAGTCTCCCTACGGCAGTTGGAAGCTAGATATTTAGTTCCAGCCTGAAAACAACGGACAGCTTTACCTGTGACAATTGTGGACTTCTGGGACCATCCAGATTCACCAAGGCCTAACTTTTGCCCGGTGGGGGAATGCTCTTCTGCACGTACAGCACTCCACACGTGAAAACCTTTCTTAGCAGAAGGAGGCAGTCTTTCCCTAGTACTAGATTGCTAGGCAGAATCTTCAGATAAACATGCTGTGTCATCAAGCTTGAAAGTGGGACACCGATGGGAACGTTCGCATTCTCCTGGAATGGAAGCCACTTGCTTTGGGTTTCAAAGCTGCCTGAACAGCCCTAGCGGCCCAACTTCTCTTCACTGCAGTATTGTCACTGTGGGCCAAGGCTACGTTCTTTCAATGTCAATAATGTGCTGGCAATTCCTTTCTAAAAACTCATCCCACTGCACTCCAGAATCAGATCCGTACAAATGAAAGGTCACCTAAGTCCTCAAAGTAATGTCCAGTGTTTCACATCAGCAGAGTTGGGTGTGCAGTGGTAGCCACGAAGCCATACTCTGAAAAGGAGTGCCTTAACTCTGCTATGCCCCTGGGGACGCATAGGGCAGTGTATCGTGAACTAATTTCTCATGATGACTGCTGTGTGCTAGAAGAGCGGCCGTTGGCTTCTGAGGAACCATAGGCGAAATAGGCCCCCGTGAAACACTCTTCACTTTCATAGCAAGGGCAACGTACTCATTTCTGGGTTGCCTAGTTACAGTGTTCCAGTCGTCAAAGAACCTCGCAAAAGCAGCGCCTGGCAGACTCTCTTTGCAAGTCGATTGGCCTCAGTGCCTGAAACAGAACTGCACTGCTACTGCACAATGTGCTTGTGATTCAGTCTGGGACACAGGACAGCACTCTCACAGAAGCGAAAGCTAAGCATTGCATCCAGCCTGAAGACCAGTACATTTTTCAAACTTCACACTGTCAAGTATGTGCAAGAGCCTTGGTCACCAAGGCCTACCTAAGGTATTGAAATACTTACCCAGTTAATCCTATGCAGAAGTCCCTGTGCCCAAAGGGTCTCCATGGAAGATCCCTGTGGGTCAAGTTTGTTTCCTTTAAGTAGACAGAAACTACTGAGGATAACCTTATGAGCTCAAGTTTGAAATCGTGCAACCCTGGCAAAAGCTTAATTTTGTCCGTGGTAGGCGAGACAGTTGTGGTTTGAAAGCTTCCTGAAAAAAACTCCTGCTGCCCATCTTCTCTTTCCTGCCTGACGGCGTCAAGAAACAACTAGAATGTAATTGTCTGAGGCATGGTGGTCTCAGTTCCTTGCTGGGAGCTCCTCCAGGAGCACACTGGAGATTGCCGGCAAAGAAATGGCACCCCTGGCCTCAAGTAAAAGTCCAGATTTCTCCCATAGTAACCTTAGGCATGCCCTAGTAGCAAAGAAGCATGTGTTAAAATAATGCTGCAGCACGGTTACGTATTTCAAGACTCATTGTGCACTCACGTTCGTTGTAACATCTGGGAAAGGGCGCTGAATGCCGTTTAACTCTTCTGTTGCGTTTCAGTCCCAGGAAGCAAATGGGTTCGTTGGCTTTAAGGCTGTGAATGTGCAGCGGGAATGGCAAAGCCCTGCCCAGATCGCTCGACAGCTCTCATTTGTACAGCATTCAAACGGCCTCAGGAACGCCGTTGCGAGCAGCCTTACATTCCATGCTGGCGTAGCCAGCTAGGCATTTGGATTCTTCTGAGAAACACCACTGTGCCTCACACGTGAAACCTGTGGGCTCCCAAACACGTCTCCCTACGGCAGTCGGAAGCTAGATGTTTAGTTCCAGCCTGAAAGCAACGGACAGCTTTCCCTGTGACAATGTTGGACTTCTGGGACCATCCAGATTCACCAAGGCCTACCTTTTGCCCGGCGGGGGAATGCTCTTCTGCACGTACAGCACTCCCCACGTGAAAACCTTTCTTAGCAGAAGGAGGCAGTCTTTCCCTAGTACTAGATAGCTAGGCAGAATCTTCAGATAAACATGCTGTGTCATCAAGCTTGAAAGTGGGACTTCGATGGGAACTTTCGCATTCTCCCGTTTTGAAGCGACTTGCTTTGGGCTTCAAAGCTGCCTGAACAGCACCAGCCGCCCAACTTCTCTTCACTGCAGGATTGTCGCTGTGCGCCAAGGCTGCGTTTTCTCAATGTCAATAATGTGCTGTCGCTAGTGGGAAGCAGCCGCATAGCACAGGGAGATCAGCCAGGTGCTTTGTGACCACCTAGCGGGGAGGGATAGGGAGGGTGGGAGGGAGGGAGATGCAAGAGGGAAGAGATATGGGAACATATGTATATCTATAACTGATTCACTTTGTTTTAAAGCAGAAACTAACACACAATTGTAAAGCAATTATACTTCAATAAAGATGATAAAAAAAAACAAAACTGTGCTGTCTATTCCTAACTAGAAACTCATCGCACTGCACTCCAGATTCAGCTCCGGCCAAATGAAAGGTGACATAAGGCCTCCAGGTAAGGTCCAGTGTTTCACATCTGCAGAGTTGGGTGTGCAGTGGTATCCACGAAGCCATACTCTGAAATGGAGTGCCTTAACTCTGCTATGCCCCTAGGGAAACATAGGACAGTCGATCGTGCACCAATTTCGCATGATGCCTGCTGTATGCCTGAAGAGCGGTCGCTGGCTTCTGAGGAACCCTGGGCGAAATAGGCCCCCGTAAGTACTCTTCACATTGATAGCAAGGGCAACGTACTCCTCTCTGGGTTGCCTAGGTAGAGTGTTCTATTCGTCAAATAGCCTCGCGAAAGCAGTGCCTGGCAGACTCTCTTTGCAAGTGGATCGGCCTCAGTGAGTGAAACAAAACTGCACTGCGAATACACAAAGCGCTGACGATTCAGTCCAGGACACAGGACAGCACTCTCACAGAAGCGAAAGCTAAGCTTTGCATCCAGCCTGAAGACCAGGACATTTTTCATGCTTAACGCTATTAAGTATGTGCAAGAGCCATGGTCACCGAGGCCTACCTAAGTTAATGAAATACTTACCCAGTTCATCCTATGCAGAGGTCCCTGTGCCCAAAGGGTCTGAAAGGAAGGGTCCTGTGGGTCCGGTGTGTTTCCTTGACGTAGTTAGAAACTACTGAGGATAACCTTAGGAGCTCAAGTTTGAAACCGGGCAACCCTGGCAAAACTTTAATTTCTTCCGTGGTAGGCGAGACAGGTGCGGTTTGAAAGCTGCCTGAAAATCACTCCTGCTGCCCATCTTTCTCTGCTGCCTGACGGCATCACGAAAGAACTTGAGTGTAATCGTATGAGGCATGCTGGTTTGGGTTCCTTGCTGGGAGCTCCTCCAGGAGCACAATGGAGCTTGGCGGCAAAGAACTGGCACGCCTGTGCTCAAGTAAAAGTCCAGATTTCTCCCACAGTAAGCTTAGCTATGCCCTAGTAGCGAAGGAGCATGTGTTAAAGGAAGGCTGCAACACTGTTACGTATTTCACGACTCATTGTGCACTCACGTTCGTTGTAACATCTGTGAAAGGGCACTGAATACCGTCCAAAACTTCTGCTGCGTTTGAGTCCCAGGAAGCAACTGGGTTCGTTGGCTTTAAGACTGTGAACCTGCAGCGGTAATGGCAGAGCCCTGCCCGGATCGCTCGACAGCTCTCGTTTGTACAGCATTCAAACGGCCTCAGGAACGCCGTTCCAAGCAGCCTTACATTCCATGCTGGCGTAGCCAGGGAGGCATTTGGATTCTTCTGAGAAACACCACTGTGCCTCACAAGTGAAACCTGTGGGCTCCCAATTACGTCTCCCTACGGCAGCCTGAAGCGATAGGTTTAGTTCCAGCCTGAAACCAACGGACAGCTTTCCCTGTGACAATGCTGGACTTCTGGGACCATCCAGATTCACCAAGGAATAACTTTTGCCCGGTGGGGGAATGCTCTTCTGCACGTACAGCACTCACCACGTGAAAACCTTTCTTAGCAGAAGGAAGCAGTCTTTCCCTAGTAGTAGACAGGGAGGCAGAATTTTCAGATAAACCTGCTGTGTCCTCAGGCTTGAAAGTGGGACACCGATGGGAACGTTTGCATTCTCCTGGAATGGCAGCCACTTGCTTTGGGCTTCAAAGCTGCCTGAACAGCCCTAGGGGCCCAACTTCTCTTCACTGCAGGATTGTCGCTGTGGGCCAAGGCTGCGTTCTCTCAATGGCAATAATGGGCTGGCAATTGCTTTCTAGAAACTCATCCAACTGCACTCCAGATTCAGCTCCATACAAATGAAAGGTGACCTAAGTCCTCAGGGTAAGGTCCAGTGTTTCACATCAGCAGAGTTGAGTGTTCAGGGGTAGCCACGAAGCCATACTCTGCAAAGGAGTGCCTTAACTCTGCTATGCCCCTGGGGACACATAGGGCAGTGGACCGTGCACCAATCTCTCATGATGACCACTGTGTGCTAGAAGAACGGCCGCTGGCTTCTGAGGAGCCCTAGGCGAAGTAGGCCCCCAGGAAGCACTCTTCACATTCATAGCAAGGGCAACGTACTCCTTTCTGGGATGCCTAGGTAGAGTGTTCCAATCGTCATAGAGCCTAGCAAAAGCAGCGCCTGGCAGACTCTCTTTGCAAGTGGATCGTCCTCAGTGACTGAAACAGGTCTGCACTGCTACGGCACAATGTGCTTGTGATTCATTCTGGGACACAGGATAGCACTCTCACAGAAGCGAAAGCTAACCTTTACATCCAGCCTGAAGACCAGTCCATTTTTCACACTTCACACTGTTAAGAATGTGCAAGAGCCATGGTCACCGAGGCCTACCTAAGGTACTGAAATACTTACCCATTTCATCCTATGCAGAGGTCCCTGTGCCCAAAGGGTCTCCATGGAAGAGCCCTGTGGATCCCGTGTGTTTCCTTGAGGTAGTCAGAAACTACTGAGGATAACCTCATGAGGTCAAGTTTAAAACCGGGCAACCCTGGCAAAACCTTCATTTCTTCCGTGGTAGGCGAGACAGGTGCGGTTTGAAAGCTGCCTGAAAATCACTCCTGCTGCCCATCTTCTCTTTGCTGCCTGACGGCATCACGAAAGAACTTGAGTGTAATCGTATGAGGCATGCTGGTCTCGGTTCCATGCTAGGAGCTCCTCCAGGAGCACACTGGAGCTTGGCGGCAAAGAACTGGCACCCCTGTGCTCAAGTAAAAGTCCAGATTTCTCCCATAGGAAGCTTAGCTATGCCCTAATAGTGAAGAAGCACGTGTTAAAGGAAGGCTGCAACACTGTTACGTATTTCACGACTCATTGGGCACTCACGTTCGTTGTAACATCTGTGAAAGGGCGGTGAATGCCGTCCAACACTTCTGTTGCGTTTGAGTCCCAGGAAGCAGATGGGTTCGTTGGCTTTAAGGCTGTGAATGTGCAGCGGTAATGGCAAAGCCCTGCCCAGATCGCTCGACAGCTCTCGTTTGTACAGCATTCAAACGGCCTCAGGAACGCCGTTCCAAGCAGCCTTACATTCCATGCTGGCGTTGCCAGGGAGGCATTTGGATTCTTCTGAGAAACACCACTGTGCCTCACAAGTGAAACCTGTGGGCTCCCAAATAAGTCTCCCTACGGCAGTTGGAAGCTAGATATTTAGTTCCAGCCTGAAAACAACGGACAGCTTTACCTGTGACAATTGTGGACTTCTGGGACCATCCAGATTCACCAAGGCCTAACTTTTGCCCGGTGGGGGAATGCTCTTCTGCACGTACAGCACTCCACACGTGAAAACCTTTCTTAGCAGAAGGAGGCAGTCTTTCCCTAGTACTAGATAGCTAGGCAGAATCTTCAGATAAACATGCTGTGTCATCAAGCTTGAAAGTGGGACACCGATGGGAACGTTCGCATTCTCCTGGAATGGAAGCCACTTGCTTTGGGTTTCAAAGCTGCCTGAACAGCCCTAGCGGCCCAACTTCTCTTCACTGCAGTATTGTCACTGTGGGCCAAGGCTACGTTCTTTCAATGTCAATAATGTGCTGGCAATTCCTTTCTAAAGACTCATCCCACTGCACTCCAGAATCAGATCCGTACAAATGAAAGGTCACCTAAGTCCTCAAGGTAATGTCCAGTGTTTCACATCAGCAGAGTTGGGTGTGCAGTGGTAGCCACAAAGCCATACTCTGAAAAGGAGTGCCTTAACTCTGCTATGCCCCTGGGGACGCATAGGGCAGTGTATCGTGAACTAATTTCTCATGATGACTGCTGTGTGCTAGAAGAGCGGCCGTTGGCTTCTGAGGAACCATAGGCGAAATAGGCCCCCGTGAAACACTCTTCACTTTCATAGCAAGGGCAACGTACTCATTTCTGGGTTGCCTAGTTACAGTGTTCCAGTCGTCAAAGAACCTCGCAAAAGCAGCGCCTGGCAGACTCTCTTTGCAAGTCGATTGGCCTCAGTGCCTGAAACAGAACTGCACTGCTACTGCACAATGTGCTTGTGATTCAGTCTGGGCCACAGGACAGCACTCTCACAGAAGCGAAAGCTAAGCATTGCATCCAGCCTGAAGACCAGTACATTTTTCAAACTTCACACTGTCAAGTATGTGCAAGAGCCTTGGTCACCAAGGCCTACCTAAGGTATTGAAATACTTACCCAGTTAATCCTATGCAGAAGTCCCTGTGCCCAAAGGGTCTCCATGGAAGATCCCTGTGGGTCAAGTTTGTTTCCTTTAAGTAGACAGAAACTACTGAGGATAACCTTATGAGCTCAAGTTTGAAATCGTGCAACCCTGGCAAAAGCTTAATTTTGTCCGTGGTAGGCGAGACAGTTGTGGTTTGAAAGCTTCCTGAAAAAAACTCCTGCTGCCCATCTTCTCTTTCCTGCCTGACGGCGTCAAGAAACAACTAGAATGTAATTGTCTGAGGCATGGTGGTCTCAGTTCCTTGCTGGGAGCTCCTCCAGGAGCACACTGGAGATTGCCGGCAAAGAAATGGCACCCCTGGCCTCAAGTAAAAGTCCAGATTTCTCCCATAGTAACCTTAGGCATGCCCTAGTAGCAAAGAAGCATGTGTTAAAATAATGCTGCAGCACGGTTACGTATTTCAAGACTCATTGTGCACTCACGTTCGTTGTAACATCTGGGAAAGGGCGCTGAATGCCGTTTAACTCTTCTGTTGCGTTTCAGTCCCAGGAAGCAAATGGGTTCGTTGGCTTTAAGGCTGTGAATGTGCAGCGGGAATGGCAAAGCCCTGCCCAGATCGCTCGACAGCTCTCATTTGTACAGCATTCAAACGGCCTCAGGAACGCCGTTGCGAGCAGCCTTACATTCCATGCTGGCGTAGCCAGCTAGGCATTTGGATTCTTCTGAGAAACACCACTGTGCCTCACACGTGAAACCTGTGGGCTCCCAAACACGTCTCCCTACGGCAGTCGGAAGCTAGATGTTTAGTTCCAGCCTGAAACCAACGGACAGCTTTCCCTGTGACAATGTTGGACTTCTGGGACCATCCAGATTCACCAAGGCCTACCTTTTGCCCGGCGGGGGAATGCTCTTCTGCACGTACAGCACTCCCCACGTGAAAACCTTTCTTAGCAGAAGGAGGCAGTCTTTCCCTAGTACTAGATAGCTAGGCAGAATCTTCAGATAAACATGCTGTGTCATCAAGCTTGAAAGTGGGACTTCGATGGGAACTTTCGCATTCTCCCGTTTTGAAGCGACTTGCTTTGGGCTTCAAAGCTGCCTGAACAGCACCAGCCGCCCAACTTCTCTTCACTGCAGGATTGTCGCTGTGCGCCAAGGCTGCGTTTTCTCAATGTCAATAATGTGCTGTCGCTAGTGGGAAGCAGCCGCATAGCACAGGGAGATCAGCCAGGTGCTTTGTGACCACCTAGCGGGGAGGGATAGGGAGGGTGGGAGGGAGGGAGATGCAAGAGGGAAGAGATATGGGAACATATGTATATCTATAACTGATTCACTTTGTTTTAAAGCAGAAACTAACACACAATTGTAAAGCAATTATACTTCAATAAAGATGATAAAAAAAAAAAAAACTGTGCTGTCTATTCCTAACTAGAAACTCATCGCACTGCACTCCAGATTCAGCTCCGGCCAAATGAAAGGTGACATAAGGCCTCCAGGTAAGGTCCAGTGTTTCACATCTGCAGAGTTGGGTGTGCAGTGGTATCCACGAAGCCATACTCTGAAATGGAGTGCCTTAACTCTGCTATGCCCCTAGGGAAACATAGGACAGTCGATCGTGCACCAATTTCGCATGATGCCTGCTGTATGCCTGAAGAGCGGTCGCTGGCTTCTGAGGAACCCTGGGCGAAATAGGCCCCCGTAAGCACTCTTCACATTGATAGCAAGGGCAACGTACTCCTCTCTGGGTTGCCTAGGTAGAGTGTTCTATTCGTCAAATAGCCTCGCGAAAGCAGTGCCTGGCAGACTCTCTTTGCAAGTGGATCGGCCTCAGTGAGTGAAACAAAACTGCACTGCGAATACACAAAGCGCTGACGATTCAGTCCAGGACACAGGACAGCACTCTCACAGAAGCGAAAGCTAAGCTTTGCATCCAGCCTGAAGACCAGGACATTTTTCATGCTTAACGCTATTAAGTATGTGCAAGAGCCATGGTCACCGAGGCCTACCTAAGTTAATGAAATACTTACCCAGTTCATCCTATGCAGAGGTCCCTGTGCCCAAAGGGTCTGAAAGGAAGGGTCCTGTGGGTCCGGTGTGTTTCCTTGACGTAGTTAGAAACTACTGAGGATAACCTTAGGAGCTCAAGTTTGAAACCGGGCAACCCTGGCAAAACTTTAATTTCTTCCGTGGTAGGCGAGACAGGTGCGGTTTGAAAGCTGCCTGAAAATCACTCCTGCTGCCCATCTTTCTCTGCTGCCTGACGGCATCACGAAAGAACTTGAGTGTAATCGTATGAGGCATGCTGGTTTGGGTTCCTTGCTGGGAGCTCCTCCAGGAGCACAATGGAGCTTGGCGGCAAAGAACTGGCACGCCTGTGCTCAAGTAAAAGTCCAGATTTCTCCCACAGTAAGCTTAGCTATGCCCTAGTAGCGAAGGAGCATGTGTTAAAGGAAGGCTGCAACACTGTTACGTATTTCACGACTCATTGTGCACTCACGTTCGTTGTAACATCTGTGAAAGGGCACTGAATACCGTCCAAAACTTCTGCTGCGTTTGAGTCCCAGGAAGCAACTGGGTTCGTTGGCTTTAAGACTGTGAACCTGCAGCGGTAATGGCAGAGCCCTGCCCGGATCGCTCGACAGCTCTCGTTTGTACAGCATTCAAACGGCCTCAGGAACGCCGTTCCAAGCAGCCTTACATTCCATGCTGGCGTAGCCAGGGAGGCATTTGGATTCTTCTGAGAAACACCACTGTGCCTCACAAGTGAAACCTGTGGGCTCCCAATTACGTCTCCCTACGGCAGCCTGAAGCGATAGGTTTAGTTCCAGCCTGAAACCAACGGACAGCTTTCCCTGTGACAATGCTGGACTTCTGGGACCATCCAGATTCACCAAGGAATAACTTTTGCCCGGTGGGGGAATGCTCTTCTGCACGTACAGCACTCACCACGTGAAAACCTTTCTTAGCAGAAGGAAGCAGTCTTTCCCTAGTAGTAGAGAGGGAGGCAGAATTTTCAGATAAACCTGCTGTGTCCTCAGGCTTGAAAGTGGGACACCGATGGGAACGTTTGCATTCTCCTGGAATGGCAGCCACTTGCTTTGGGCTTCAAAGCTGCCTGAACAGCCCTAGGGGCCCAACTTCTCTTCACTGCAGGATTGTCGCTGTGGGCCAAGGCTGCGTTCTCTCAATGGCAATAATGGGCTGGCAATTGCTTTCTAGAAACTCATCCAACTGCACTCCAGATTCAGCTCCATACAAATGAAAGGTGACCTAAGTCCTCAGGGTAAGGTCCAGTGTTTCACATCAGCAGAGTTGAGTGTGCAGGGGTAGCCACGAAGCCATACTCTGCAAAGGAGTGCCTTAACTCTGCTATGCCCCTGGGGACACATAGGGCAGTGGACCGTGCACCAATCTCTCATGATGACCACTGTGTGCTAGAAGAACGGCCGCTGGCTTCTGAGGAGCCCTAGGCGAAGTAGGCCCCCAGGAAGCACTCTTCACATTCATAGCAAGGGCAACGTACTCCTTTCTGGGATGCCTAGGTAGAGTGTTCCAATCGTCATAGAGCCTAGCAAAAGCAGCGCCTGGCAGACTCTCTTTGCAAGTGGATCGTCCTCAGTGACTGAAACAGGTCTGCACTGCTACGGCACAATGTGCTTGTGATTCAGTCTGGGACACAGGATAGCACTCTCACAGAAGCGAAAGCTAACCTTTACATCCAGCCTGAAGACCAGTCCATTTTTCACACTTCACACTGTTAAGAATGTGCAAGAGCCATGGTCACCGAGGCCTACCTAAGGTACTGAAATACTTACCCATTTCATCCTATGCAGAGGTCCCTGTGCCCAAAGTGTCTCCATGGAAGAGCCCTGTGGATCCCGTGTGTTTCCTTGAGGTAGTCAGAAACTACTGAGGATAACCTCATGAGGTCAAGTTTAAAACCGGGCAACCCTGGCAAAACCTTCATTTCTTCCGTGGTAGGCGAGACAGGTGCGGTTTGAAAGCTGCCTGAAAATCACTCCTGCTGCCCATCTTCTCTTTGCTGCCTGACGGCATCACGAAAGAACTTGAGTGTAATCGTATGAGGCATGCTGGTCTCGGTTCCATGCTAGGAGCTCCTCCAGGAGCACACTGGAGCTTGGCGGCAAAGAACTGGCACCCCTGTGCTCAAGTAAAAGTCCAGATTTCTCCCATAGGAAGCTTAGCTATGCCCTAATAGCGAAGAAGCACGTGTTAAAGGAAGGCTGCAACACTGTTACGTATTTCACGACTCATTGTGCACTCACGTTCGTTGTAACATCTGTGAAAGGGCGGTGAATGCCGTCCAACACTTCTGTTGCGTTTGAGTCCCAGGAAGCAGATGGGTTCGTTGGCTTTAAGGCTGTGAATGTGCAGCGGTAATGGCAAAGCCCTGCCCAGATCGCTCGACAGCTCTCGTTTGTACAGCATTCAAACGGCGTCAGGAACGCCGTTCCAAGCAGCCTTACATTCCATGCTGGCGTTGCCAGGGAGGCATTTGGATTCTTCTGAGAAACACCACTGTGCCTCACAAGTGAAACCTGTGGGCTCCCAAATAAGTCTCCCTACGGCAGTTGGAAGCTAGATCTTTAGTTCCAGCCTGAAAACAACGGACAGCTTTACCTGTGACAATTGTGGACTTCTAGGACCATCCAGATTCACCAAGGCCTAACTTTTGCCCGGTGGGGGAATGCTCTTCTGCACGTACAGCACTCCACACGTGAAAACCTTTCTTAGCAGAAGGAGGCAGTCTTTCCCTAGTACTAGATAGCTAGGCAGAATCTTCAGATAAACATGCTGTGTCATCAAGCTTGAAAGTGGGACACCGATGGGAACGTTCGCATTCTCCTGGAATGGAAGCCACTTGCTTTGGGTTTCAAAGCTGCCTGAACAGCCCTAGCGGCCCAACTTCTCTTCACTGCAGTATTGTCACTGTGGGCCAAGGCTACGTTCTTTCAATGTCAATAATGTGCTGGCAATTCCTTTCTAAAAACTCATCCCACTGCACTCCAGAATCAGATCCGTACAAATGAAAGGTCACCTAAGTCCTCAAGGTAATGTCCAGTGTTTCACATCAGCAGAGTTGGGTGTGCAGTGGTAGCCACAAAGCCATACTCTGAAAAGGAGTGCCTTAACTCTGCTATGCCCCTGGGGACGCATAGGGCAGTGTATCGTGAACTAATTTCTCATGATGACTGCTGTGTGCTAGAAGAGCGGCCGTTGGCTTCTGAGGAACCATAGGCGAAATAGGCCCCCGTGAAACACTCTTCACTTTCATAGCAAGGGCAACGTACTCATTTCTGGGTTGCCTAGTTACAGTGTTCCAGTCGTCAAAGAACCTCGCAAAAGCAGCGCCTGGCAGACTCTCTTTGCAAGTCGATTGGCCTCAGTGCCTGAAACAGAACTGCACTGCTACTGCACAATGTGCTTGTGATTCAGTCTGGGACACAGGACAGCACTCTCACAGAAGCGAAAGCTAAGCATTGCATCCAGCCTGAAGACCAGTACATTTTTCAAACTTCACACTGTCAAGTATGTGCAAGAGCCTTGGTCACCAAGGCCTACCTAAGGTATTGAAATACTTACCCAGTTAATCCTATGCAGAAGACCCTGTGCCCAAAGGTTCTCCATGGAAGATCCCTGTGGGTCAAGTTTGTTTCCTTTAAGTAGACAGAAACTACTGAGGATAACCTTATGAGCTCAAGTTTGAAATCGTGCAACCCTGGCAAAAGCTTAATTTTGTCTGTGGTAGGCGAGACAGTTGTGGTTTGAAAGCTTCCTGAAAAAAACTCCTGCTGCCCATCTTCTCTTTCCTGCCTGACGGCGTCAAGAAACAACTAGAATGTAATTGTCTGAGGCATGGTGGTCTCAGTTCCTTGCTGGGAGCTCCTCCAGGAGCACACTGGAGATTGCCGGCAAAGAAATGGCACCCCTGGCCTCAAGTAAAAGTCCAGATTTCTCCCATAGTAACCTTAGGCATGCCCTAGTAGCAAAGAAGCATGTGTTAAAATAATGCTGCAGCACGGTTACGTATTTCAAGACTCATTGTGCACTCACGTTCGTTGTAACATCTGGGAAAGGGCGCTGAATGCCGTTTAACTCTTCTGTTGCGTTTCAGTCCCAGGAAGCAAATGGGTTCGTTGGCTTTAAGGCTGTGAATGTGCAGCGGTAATGGCAAAGCCCTGCCCAGATCGCTCGACAGCTCTCATTTGTACAGCATTCAAACGGCCTCAGGAACGCCGTTGCGAGCAGCCTTACATTCCATGCTGGCGTAGCCAGCTAGGCGTTTGGATTCTTCTGAGAAACACCACTGTGCCTCACACGTGAAACCTGTGGGCTCCCAAACACGTCTCCCTACGGCAGTCGGAAGCTAGATGTTTAGTTCCAGCCTGAAACCAACGGACAGCTTTCCCTGTGACAATGTTGGACTTCTGGGACCATCCAGATTCACCAAGGCCTACCTTTTGCCCGGCGGGGGAATGCTCTTCTGCACGTACAGCACTCCCCACGTGAAAACCTTTCTTAGCAGAAGGAGGCAGTCTTTCCCTAGTACTAGATAGCTAGGCAGAATCTTCAGATAAACATGCTGTGTCATCAAGCTTGAAAGTGGGACTTCGATGGGAACTTTCGCATTCTCCCGTTTTGAAGCGACTTGCTTTGGGCTTCAAAGCTGCCTGAACAGCACCAGCCGCCCAACTTCTCTTCACTGCAGGATTGTCGCTGTGCGCCAAGGCTGCGTTTTCTCAATGTCAATAATGTGCTGTCGCTAGTGGGAAGCAGCCGCATAGCACAGGGAGATCAGCCAGGTGCTTTGTGACCACCTAGCGGGGAGGGATAGGGAGGGTGGGAGGGAGGGAGATGCAAGAGGGAAGAGATATGGGAACATATGTATATCTATAACTGATTCACTTTGTTTTAAAGCAGAAACTAACACACAATTGTAAAGCAATTATACTTCAATAAAGATGATAAAAAAAAAAAAAAACTGTGCTGTCTATTCCTAACTAGAAACTCATCGCACTGCACTCCAGATTCAGCTCCGGCCAAATGAAAGGTGACATAAGGCCTCCAGGTAAGGTCCAGTGTTTCACATCTGCAGAGTTGGGTGTGCAGTGGTATCCACGAAGCCATACTCTGAAATGGAGTGCCTTAACTCTGCTATGCCCCTAGGGAAACATAGGACAGTCGATCGTGCACCAATTTCGCATGATGCCTGCTGTAAGCCTGAAGAGCGGTCGCTGGCTTCTGAGGAACCTTGGGCGAAATAGGCCCCCGTAAGCACTCTTCACATTGATAGCAAGGGCAACGTACTCCTCTCTGGGTTGCCTAGGTAGAGTGTTCTATTCGTCAAATAGCCTCGCGAAAGCAGTGCCTGGCAGACTCTCTTTGCAAGTGGATCGGCCTCAGTGAGTGAAACAAAACTGCACTGCGAATACACAAAGCGCTGACGATTCAGTCCAGGACACAGGACAGCACTCTCACAGAAGCGAAAGCTAAGCTTTGCATCCAGCCTGAAGACCAGGACATTTTTCACGCTTAACACTATTAAGTATGTGCAAGAGCCATGGTCACCGAGGCCTACCTAAGTTAATGAAATACTTACCCAGTTCATCCTATGCAGAGGTCCCTGTGCCCAAAGGGTCTGAAAGGAAGGGTCCTGTGGGTCCGGTGTGTTTCCTTGACGTAGTTAGAAACTACTGAGGATAACCTTAGGAGCTCAAGTTTGAAACCGGGCAACCCTGGCAAAACTTTAATTTCTTCCGTGGTAGGCGAGACAGGTGCGGTTTGAAAGCTGCCTGAAAATCACTCCTGCTGCCCATCTTTCTTTGCTGCCTGACGGCATCACGAAAGAACTTGAGTGTAATCGTATGAGGCATGCTGGTTTGGGTTCCTTGCTGGGAGCTCCTCCAGGAGCACAATGGAGCTTGGCGGCAAAGAACTGGCACGCCTGTGCTCAAGTAAAAGTCCAGATTTCTCCCACAGTAAGCTTAGCTATGCCCTAGTAGCGAAGGAGCATGTGTTAAAGGAAGGCTGCAACACTGTTACGTATTTCACGACTCATTGTGCACTCACGTTCGTTGTAACATCTGTGAAAGGGCACTGAATACCGTCCAAAACTTCTGCTGCGTTTGAGTCCCAGGAAGCAACTGGGTTCGTTGGCTTTAAGACTGTGAACCTGCAGCGGTAATGGCAGAGCCCTGCCCGGATCGCTCGACAGCTCTCGTTTGTACAGCATTCAAACGGCCTCAGGAACGCCGTTCCAAGCAGCCTTACATTCCATGCTGGCGTAGCCAGGGAGGCATTTGGATTCTTCTGAGAAACACCACTGTGCCTCACAAGTGAAACCTGTGGGCTCCCAATTACGTCTCCCTACGGCAGCCTGAAGCGATAGGTTTAGTTCCAGCCTGAAACCAACGGACAGCTTTCCCTGTGACAATGCTGGACTTCTGGGACCATCCAGATTCACCAAGGCCTAACTTTTGCCCGGTGGGGGAATGCTCTTCTGCACGTACAGCACTCACCACGTGAAAACCTTTCTTAGCAGAAGGAAGCAGTCTTTCCCTAGTAGTAGAGAGGGAGGCAGAATTTTCAGATAAACCTGCTGTGTCCTCAGGCTTGAAAGTGGGACACCGATGGGAACGTTTGCATTCTCCTGGAATGGCAGCCACTTGCTTTGGGCTTCAAAGCTGCCTGAACAGCCCTAGCGTCCCAACTTCTCTTCACTGCAGGATTGTCGCTGTGGGCCAAGGCTGCGTTCTCTCAATGGCAATAATGGGCTGGCAATTGCTTTCTAGAAACTCATCCAACTGCACTCCAGATTCAGCTCCATACAAATGAAAGGTGACCTAAGTCCTCAGGGTAAGGTCCAGTGTTTCACATCAGCAGAGTTGAGTGTGCAGGGGTAGCCACGAAGCCATACTCTGCAAAGGAGTGCCTTAACTCTGCTATGCCCCTGGGGACACATAGGGCAGTGGACCGTGCACCAATCTCTCATGATGACCACTGTGTGCTAGAAGAACGGCCGCTGGCTTCTGAGGAGCCCTAGGCGAAGTAGGCCCCCAGGAAGCACTCTTCACATTCATAGCAAGGGCAACGTACTCCTTTCTGGGATGCCTAGGTAGAGTGTTCCAATCGTCATAGAGCCTAGCAAAAGCAGCGCCTGGCAGACTCTCTTTGCAAGTGGATCGTCCTCAGTGACTGAAACAGGTCTGCACTGCTACGGCACAATGTGCTTGTGATTCAGTCTGGGACACAGGATAGCACTCTCACAGAAGCGAAAGCTAACCTTTACATCCAGCCTGAAGACCAGTCCATTTTTCACACTTCACACTGTTAAGAATGTGCAAGAGCCATGGTCACCGAGGCCTACCTAAGGTACTGAAATACTTACCCATTTCATCCTATGCAGAGGTCCCTGTGCCCAAAAGGTCTCCATGCAAGAGCCCTGTGGATCCCGTGTGTTTCCTTGAGGTAGTCAGAAACTACTGAGGATAACCTCATGAGGTCAAGTTTAAAACCGGGCAACCCTGGCAAAACCTTCATTTCTTCCGTGGTAGGCGAGACAGGTGCGGTTTGAAAGCTGCCTGAAAATCACTCCTGCTGCCCATCTTCTCTTTGCTGCCTGACGGCATCACGAAAGAACTTGAGTGTAATCGTATGAGGCATGCTGGTCTCGGTTCCATGCTAGGAGCTCCTCCAGGAGCACACTGGAGCTTGGCGGCAAAGAACTGGCACCCCTGTGCTCAAGTAAAAGTCCAGATTTCTCCCATAGGAAGCTTAGCTATGCCCTAATAGCGAAGAAGCACGTGTTAAAGGAAGGCTGCAACACTGTTACGTATTTCACGACTCATTGTGCACTCACGTTCGTTGTAACATCTGTGAAAGGGCGGTGAATGCCGTCCAACACTTCTGTTGCGTTTGAGTCCCAGGAAGCAGATGGGTTCGTTGGCTTTAAGGCTGTGAATGTGCAGCGGTAATGGCAAAGCCCTGCCCAGATCGCTCGACAGCTCTCGTTTGTACAGCATTCAAACGGCCTCAGGAAGGCCGTTCCAAGCAGCCTTACATTCCATGCTGGCGTTGCCAGGGAGGCATTTGGATTCTTCTGAGAAACACCACTGTGCCTCACAAGTGAAACCTGTGGGCTCCCAAATAAGTCTCCCTACGGCAGTTGGAAGCTAGATATTTAGTTCCAGCCTGAAAACAACGGACAGCTTTACCTGTGACAATTGTGGACTTCTGGGACCATCCAGATTCACCAAGGCCTAACTTTTGCCCGGTGGGGGAATGCTCTTCTGCACGTACAGCACTCCACACGTGAAAACCTTTCTTAGCAGAAGGAGGCAGTCTTTCCCTAGTACTAGATAGCTAGGCAGAATCTTCAGATAAACATGCTGTGTCATCAAGCTTGAAAGTGGGATACCGATGGGAACGTTCGCATTCTCCTGGAATGGAAGCCACTTGCTTTGGGTTTCAAAGCTGCCTGAACAGCCCTAGCGGCCCAACTTCTCTTCACTGCAGTATTGTCACTGTGGGCCAAGGCTACGTTCTTTCAATGTCAATAATGTGCTGGCAATTCCTTTCTAAAAACTCATCCCACTGCACTCCAGAATCAGATCCATACAAATGAAAGGTCACCTAAGTCCTCAAGGTAATGTCCAGTGTTTCACATCAGCAGAGTTGGGTGTGCAGTGGTAGCCACAAAGCCATACTCTGAAAAGGAGTGCCTTAACTCTGCTATGCCCCTGGGGACGCATAGGGCAGTGTATCGTGAACTAATTTCTCATGATGACTGCTGTGTGCTAGAAGAGCGGCCGTTGGCTTCTGAGGAACCATAGGCGAAATAGGCCCCCGTGAAACACTCTTCACTTTCATAGCAAGGGCAACGTACTCATTTCTGGGTTGCCTAGTTACAGTGTTCCAGTCGTCAAAGAACCTCGCAAAAGCAGCGCCTGGCAGACTCTCTTTGCAAGTCGATTGGCCTCAGTGCCTGAAACAGAACTGCACTGCTACTGCACAATGTGCTTGTGATTCAGTCTGGGACACAGGACAGCACTCTCACAGAAAGGAAAGCTAAGCATTGCATCCAGCCTGAAGACCAGTACATTTTTCAAACTTCACACTGTCAAGTATGTGCAAGAGCCTTGGTCACCAAGGCCTACCTAAGGTATTGAAATACTTACCCAGTTAATCCTATGCAGAAGTCCCTGTGCCCAAAGGGTCTCCATGGAAGATCCCTGTGGGTCAAGTTTGTTTCCTTTAAGTAGACAGAAACTACTGAGGATAACCTTATGAGCTCAAGTTTGAAATCGTGCAACCCTGGCAAAAGCTTAATTTTGTCTGTGGTAGGCGAGACAGTTGTGGTTTGAAAGCTTCCTGAAAAAAACTCCTGCTGCCCATCTTCTCTTTCCTGCCTGACGGCGTCAAGAAACAACTAGAATGTAATTGTCTGAGGCATGGTGGTCTCAGTTCCTTGCTGGGAGCTCCTCCAGGAGCACACTGGAGATTGCCGGCAAAGAAATGGCACCCCTGGCCTCAAGTAAAAGTCCAGATTTCTCCCATAGTAACCTTAGGCATGCCCTAGTAGCAAAGAAGCATGTGTTAAAATAATGCTGCAGCACGGTTACGTATTTCAAGACTCATTGTGCACTCACGTTCGTTGTAACATCTGGGAAAGGGCGCTGAATGCCGTTTAACTCTTCTGTTGCGTTTCAGTCCCAGGAAGCAAATGGGTTCGTTGGCTTTAAGGCTGTGAATGTGCAGCGGTAATGGCAAAGCCCTGCCCAGATCGCTCGACAGCTCTCATTTGTACAGCATTCAAACGGCCTCAGGAACGCCGTTGCGAGCAGCCTTACATTCCATGCTGGCGTAGCCAGCTAGGCATTTGGATTCTTCTGAGAAACACCACTGTGCCTCACACGTGAAACCTGTGGGCTCCCAAACACGTCTCCCTACGGCAGTCGGAAGCTAGATGTTTAGTTCCAGCCTGAAACCAACGGACAGCTTTCCCTGTGACAATGTTGGACTTCTGGGACCATCCAGATTCACCAAGGCCTACCTTTTGCCCGGCGGGGGAATGCTCTTCTGCACGTACAGCACTCCCCACGTGAAAACCTTTCTTAGCAGAAGGAGGCAGTCTTTCCCTAGTACTAGATAGCTAGGCAGAATCTTCAGATAAACATGCTGTGTCATCAAGCTTGAAAGTGGGACTTCGATGGGAACTTTCGCATTCTCCCGTTTTGAAGCGACTTGCTTTGGGCTTCAAAGCTGCCTGAACAGCACCAGCCGCCCAACTTCTCTTCACTGCAGGATTGTCGCTGTGCGCCAAGGCTGCGTTTTCTCAATGTCAATAATGTGCTGTCGCTAGTGGGAAGCAGCCGCATAGCACAGGGAGATCAGCCAGGTGCTTTGTGACCACCTAGCGGGGAGGGATAGGGAGGGTGGGAGGGAGGGAGATGCAAGAGGGAAGAGATATGGGAACATATGTATATCTATAACTGATTCACTTTGTTTTAAAGCAGAAACTAACACACAATTGTAAAGCAATTATACTTCAATAAAGATGATAAAAAAAAAAAAAACTGTGCTGTCTATTCCTAACTAGAAACTCATCGCACTGCACTCCAGATTCAGCTCCGGCCAAATGAAAGGTGACATAAGGCCTCCAGGTAAGGTCCAGTGTTTCACATCTGCAGAGTTGGGTGTGCAGTGGTATCCACGAAGCCATACTCTGAAATGGAGTGCCTTAACTCTGCTATGCCCCTAGGGAAACATAGGACAGTCGATCGTGCACCAATTTCGCATGATGCCTGCTGTAAGCCTGAAGAGCGGTCGCTGGCTTCTGAGGAACCCTGGGCGAAATAGGCCCCCGTAAGCACTCTTCACATTGATAGCAAGGGCAACGTACTCCTCTCTGGGTTGCCTAGGTAGAGTGTTCTATTCGTCAAATAGCCTCGCGAAAGCAGTGCCTGGCAGACTCTCTTTGCAAGTGGATCGGCCTCAGTGAGTGAAACAAAACTGCACTGCGAATACACAAAGCGCTGACGATTCAGTCCAGGACACAAGACAGCACTCTCACAGAAGCGAAAGCAAAGCTTTGCATCCAGCCTGAAGACCAGGACATTTTTCACGCTTAACACTATTAAGTATGTGCAAGAGCCATGGTCACCGAGGCCTACCTAAGTTAATGAAATACTTACCCAGTTCATCCTATGCAGAGGTCCCTGTGCCCAAAGGGTCTGAAAGGAAGGGTCCTGTGGGTCCGGTGTGTTTCCTTGACGTAGTTAGAAACTACTGAGGATAACCTTAGGAGCTCAAGTTTGAAACCGGGCAACCCTGGCAAAACTTTAATTTCTTCCGTGGTAGGCGAGACAGGTGCGGTTTGAAAGCTGCCTGAAAATCACTCCTGCTGCCCATCTTTCTTTGCTGCCTGACGGCATCACGAAAGAACTTGAGTGTAATCGTATGAGGCATGCTGGTTTGGGTTCCTTGCTGGGAGCTCCTCCAGGAGCACAATGGAGCTTGGCGGCAAAGAACTGGCACGCCTGTGCTCAAGTAAAAGTCCAGATTTCTCCCACAGTAAGCTTAGCTATGCCCTAGTAGCGAAGGAGCATGTGTTAAAGGAAGGCTGCAACACTGTTACGTATTTCACGACTCATTGTGCACTCACGTTCGTTGTAACATCTGTGAAAGGGCACTGAATACCGTCCAAAACTTCTGCTGCGTTTGAGTCCCAGGAAGCAACTGGGTTCGTTGGCTTTAAGACTGTGAACCTGCAGCGGTAATGGCAGAGCCCTGCCCGGATCGCTCGACAGCTCTCGTTTGTACAGCATTCAAACGGCCTCAGGAACGCCGTTCCAAGCAGCCTTACATTCCATGCTGGCGTAGCCAGGGAGGCATTTGGATTCTTCTGAGAAACACCACTGTGCCTCACAAGTGAAACCTGTGGGCTCCCAATTACGTCTCCCTACGGCAGCCTGAAGCGATAGGTTTAGTTTCAGCCTGAAACCAACGGACAGCTTTCCCTGTGACAATGCTGGACTTCTGGGACCATCCAGATTCACCAAGGCCTAACTTTTGCCCGGTAGGGGAATGCTCTTCTGCACGTACAGCACTCACCACGTGAAAACCTTTCTTAGCAGAAGGAAGCAGTCTTTCCCTAGTAGTAGAGAGGGAGGCAGAATTTTCAGATAAACCTGCTGTGTCCTCAGGCTTGAAAGTGGGACACCGATGGGAACGTTTGCATTCTCCTGGAATGGCAGCCACTTGCTTTGGGCTTCAAAGCTGCCTGAACAGCCCTAGGGGCCCAACTTCTCTTCACTGCAGGATTGTCGCTGTGGGCCAAGGCTGCGTTCTCTCAATGGCAATAATGGGCTGGCAATTGCTTTCTAGAAACTCATCCAACTGCACTCCAGATTCAGCTCCATACAAATGAAAGGTGACCTAAGTCCTCAGGGTAAGGTCCAGTGTTTCACATCAGCAGAGTTGAGTGTGCAGGGGTAGCCACGAAGCCATACTCTGCAAAGGAGTGCCTTAACTCTGCTATGCCCCTGGGGACACATAGGGCAGTGGACCGTGCACCAATCTCTCATGATGACCACTGTGTGCTAGAAGAACGGCCGCTGGCTTCTGAGGAGCCCTAGGCGAAGTAGGCCCCCAGGAAGCACTCTTCACATTCATAGCAAGGGCAACGTACTCCTTTCTGGGATGCCTAGGTAGAGTGTTCCAATCGTCATAGAGCCTAGCAAAAGCAGCGCCTGGCAGACTCTCTTTGCAAGTGGATCGTCCTCAGTGACTGAAACAGGTCTGCACTGCTACGGCACAATGTGCTTGTGATTCAGTCTGGGACACAGGATAGCACTCTCACAGAAGCGAAAGCTAACCTTTACATCCAGCCTGAAGACCAGTCCATTTTTCACACTTCACACTGTTAAGAATGTGCAAGAGCCATGGTCACCGAGGCCTACCTAAGGTACTGAAATACTTACCCATTTCATCCTATGCAGAGGTCCCTGTGCCCAAAGGGTCTCCATGGAAGAGCCCTGTGGATCCCGTGTGTTTCCTTGAGGTAGTCAGAAACTACTGAGGATAACCTCATGAGGTCAAGTTTAAAACCGGGCAACCCTGGCAAAACCTTCATTTCTTCCGTGGTAGGCGAGACAGGTGCGGTTTGAAAGCTGCCTGAAAATCACTCCTGCTGCCCATCTTCTCTTTGCTGCCTGACGGCATCACGAAAGAACTTGAGTGTAATCGTATGAGGCATGCTGGTCTCGGTTCCATGCTAGGAGCTCCTCCAGGAGCACACTGGAGCTTGGCGGCAAAGAACTGGCACCCCTGTGCTCAAGTAAAAGTCCAGATTTCTCCCATAGGAAGCTTAGCTATGCCCTAATAGCGAAGAAGCACGTGTTAAAGGAAGGCTGCAACACTGTTACGTATTTCACGACTCATTGTGCACTCACGTTCGTTGTAACATCTGTGAAAGGGCGGTGAATGCCGTCCAACACTTCTGTTGCGTTTGAGTCCCAGGAAGCAGATGGGTTCGTTGGCTTTAAGGCTGTGAATGTGCAGCGGTAATGGCAAAGCCCTGCCCAGATCGCTCGACAGCTCTCGTTTGTACAGCATTCAAACGGCCTCAGGAACGCCGTTCCAAGCAGCCTTACATTCCATGCTGGCGTTGCCAGGGAGGCATTTGGATTCTTCTGAGAAACACCACTGTGCCTCACAAGTGAAACCTGTGGGCTCCCAAATAAGTCTCCCTACGGCAGTTGGAAGCTAGATATTTAGTTCCAGCCTGAAAACAACGGACAGCTTTACCTGTGACAATTGTGGACTTCTGGGACCATCCAGATTCACCAAGGCCTAACTTTTGCCCGGTGGGGGAATGCTCTTCTGCACGTACAGCACTCCACACGTGAAAACCTTTCTTAGCAGAAGGAGGCAGTCTTTCCCTAGTACTAGATAGCTAGGCAGAATCTTCAGATAAACATGCTGTGTCATCAAGCTTGAAAGTGGGACACCGATGGGAACGTTCGCATTCTCCTGGAATGGAAGCCACTTGCTTTGGGTTTCAAAGCTGCCTGAACAGCCCTAGCGGCCCAACTTCTCTTCACTGCAGTATTGTCACTGTGGGCCAAGGCTACGTTCTTTCAATGTCAATAATGTGCTGGCAATTCCTTTCTAAAAACTCATCCCACTGCACTCCAGAATCAGATCCGTACAAATGAAAGGTCACCTAAGTCCTCAAGGTAATGTCCAGTGTTTCACATCAGCAGAGTTGGGTGTGCAGTGGTAGCCACAAAGCCATACTCTGAAAAGGAGTGCCTTAACTCTGCTATGCCCCTGGGGACGCATAGGGCAGTGTATCGTGAACTAATTTCTCATGATGACTGCTGTGTGCTAGAAGAGCGGCCGTTGGCTTCTGAGGAACCATAGGCGAAATAGGCCCCCGTGAAACACTCTTCACTTTCATAGCAAGGGCAACGTACTCATTTCTGGGTTGCCTAGTTACAGTGTTCCAGTCGTCAAAGAACCTCGCAAAAGCAGCGCCTGGCAGACTCTCTTTGCAAGTCGATTGGCCTCAGTGCCTGAAACAGAACTGCACTGCTACTGCACAATGTGCTTGTGATTCAGTCTGGGACACAGGACAGCACTCTCACAGAAGCGAAAGCTAAGCATTGCATCCAGCCTGAAGACCAGTACATTTTTCAAACTTCACACTGTCAAGTATGTGCAAGAGCCTTGGTCACCAAGGCCTACCTAAGGTATTGAAATACTTACCCAGTTAATCCTATGCAGAAGTCCCTGTGCCCAAAGGGTCTCCATGGAAGATCCCTGTGGGTCAAGTTTGTTTCCTTTAAGTAGACAGAAACTACTGAGGATAACCTTATGAGCTCAAGTTTGAAATCGTGCAACCCTGGCAAAAGCTTAATTTTGTCTGTGGTAGGCGAGACAGTTGTGGTTTGAAAGCTTCCTGAAAAAAACTCCTGCTGCCCATCTTCTCTTTCCTGCCTGACGGCGTCAAGAAACAACTAGAATGTAATTGTCTGAGGCATGGTGGTCTCAGTTCCTTGCTGGGAGCTCCTCCAGGAGCACACTGGAGATTGCCGGCAAAGAAATGGCACCCCTGGCCTCAAGTAAAAGTCCAGATTTCTCCCATAGTAACCTTAGGCATACCCTAGTAGCAAAGAAGCATGTGTTAAAATAATGCTGCAGCACGGTTACGTATTTCAAGACTCATTGTGCACTCACGTTCGTTGTAACATCTGGGAAAGGGCGCTGAATGCCGTTTAACTCTTCTGTTGCGTTTCAGTCCCAGGAAGCAAATGGGTTCGTTGGCTTTAAGGCTGTGAATGTGCAGCGGGAATGGCAAAGCCCTGCCCAGATCGCTCGACAGCTCTCATTTGTACAGCATTCAAACGGCCTCAGGAACGCCGTTGCGAGCAGCCTTACATTCCATGCTGGCGTAGCCAGCTAGGCATTTGGATTCTTCTGAGAAACACCACTGTGCCTCACACGTGAAACCTGTGGGCTCCCAAACACGTCTCCCTACGGCAGTCGGAAGCTAGATGTTTAGTTCCAGCCTGAAAGCAACGGACAGCTTTCCCTGTGACAATGTTGGACTTCTGGGACCATCCAGATTCACCAAGGCCTACCTTTTGCCCGGCGGGGGAATGCTCTTCTGCACGTACAGCACTCCCCACGTGAAAACCTTTCTTAGCAGAAGGAGGCAGTCTTTCCCTAGTACTAGATAGCTAGGCAGAATCTTCAGATAAACATGCTGTGTCATCAAGCTTGAAAGTGGGACTTCGATGGGAACTTTCGCATTCTCCCGTTTTGAAGCGACTTGCTTTGGGCTTCAAAGCTGCCTGAACAGCACCAGCCGCCCAACTTCTCTTCACTGCAGGATTGTCGCTGTGCGCCAAGGCTGCGTTTTCTCAATGTCAATAATGTGCTGTCGCTAGTGGGAAGCAGCCGCATAGCACAGGGAGATCAGCCAGGTGCTTTGTGACCACCTAGCGGGGAGGGATAGGGAGGGTGGGAGGGAGGGAGATGCAAGAGGGAAGAGATATGGGAACATATGTATATCTATAACTGATTCACTTTGTTTTAAAGCAGAAACTAACACACAATTGTAAAGCAATTATACTTCAATAAAGATGATAAAAAAAAAAAAAAAAACTGTGCTGTCTATTCCTAACTAGAAACTCATCGCACTGCACTCCAGATTCAGCTCCGGCCAAATGAAAGGTGACATAAGGCCTCCAGGTAAGGTCCAGTGTTTCACATCTGCAGAGTTGGGTGTGCAGTGGTATCCACGAAGCCATACTCTGAAATGGAGTGCCTTAACTCTGCTATGCCCCTAGGGAAACATAGGACAGTCGATCGTGCACCAATTTCGCATGATGCCTGCTGTAAGCCTGAAGAGCGGTCGCTGGCTTCTGAGGAACCCTGGGCGAAATAGGCCCCCGTAAGCACTCTTCACATTGATAGCAAGGGCAACGTACTCCTCTCTGGGTTGCCTAGGTAGAGTGTTCTATTCGTCAAATAGCCTCGCGAAAGCAGTGCCTGGCAGACTCTCTTTGCAAGTGGATCGGCCTCAGTGAGTGAAACAAAACTGCACTGCGAATACACAAAGCGCTGACGATTCAGTCCAGGACACAAGACAGCACTCTCACAGAAGCGAAAGCAAAGCTTTGCATCCAGCCTGAAGACCAGGACATTTTTCACGCTTAACACTATTAAGTATGTGCAAGAGCCATGGTCACCGAGGCCTACCTAAGTTAATGAAATACTTACCCAGTTCATCCTATGCAGAGGTCCCTGTGCCCAAAGGGTCTGAAAGGAAGGGTCCTGTGGGTCCGGTGTGTTTCCTTGACGTAGTTAGAAACTACTGAGGATAACCTTAGGAGCTCAAGTTTGAAACCGGGCAACCCTGGCAAAACTTTAATTTCTTCCGTGGTAGGCGAGACAGGTGCGGTTTGAAAGCTGCCTGAAAATCACTCCTGCTGCCCATCTTTCTTTGCTGCCTGACGGCATCACGAAAGAACTTGAGTGTAATCGTATGAGGCATGCTGGTTTGGGTTCCTTGCTGGGAGCTCCTCCAGGAGCACAATGGAGCTTGGCGGCAAAGAACTGGCACGCCTGTGCTCAAGTAAAAGTCCAGATTTCTCCCACAGTAAGCTTAGCTATGCCCTAGTAGCGAAGGAGCATGTGTTAAAGGAAGGCTGCAACACTGTTACGTATTTCACGACTCATTGTGCACTCACGTTCGTTGTAACATCTGTGAAAGGGCACTGAATACCGTCCAAAACTTCTGCTGCGTTTGAGTCCCAGGAAGCAACTGGGTTCGTTGGCTTTAAGACTGTGAACCTGCAGCGGTAATGGCAGAGCCCTGCCCGGATCGCTCGACAGCTCTCGTTTGTACAGCATTCAAACGGCCTCAGGAACGCCGTTCCAAGCAGCCTTACATTCCATGCTGGCGTAGCCAGGGAGGCATTTGGATTCTTCTGAGAAACACCACTGTGCCTCACAAGTGAAACCTGTGGGCTCCCAATTACGTCTCCCTACGGCAGCCTGAAGCGATAGGTTTAGTTCCAGCCTGAAACCAACGGACAGCTTTCCCTGTGACAATGCTGGACTTCTGGGACCATCCAGATTCACCAAGGCCTAACTTTTGCCCGGTGGGGGAATGCTCTTCTGCACGTACAGCACTCACCACGTGAAAACCTTTCTTAGCAGAAGGAAGCAGTCTTTCCCTAGTAGTAGAGAGGGAGGCAGAATTTTCAGATAAACCTGCTGTGTCCTCAGGCTTGAAAGTGGGACACCGATGGGAACGTTTGCATTCTCCTGGAATGGCAGCCACTTGCTTTGGGCTTCAAAGCTGCCTGAACAGCCCTAGGGGCCCAACTTCTCTTCACTGCAGGATTGTCGCTGTGGGCCAAGGCTGCGTTCTCTCAATGGCAATAATGGGCTGGCAATTGCTTTCTAGAAACTCATCCAACTGCACTCCAGATTCAGCTCCATACAAATGAAAGGTGACCTAAGTCCTCAGGGTAAGGTCCAGTGTTTCACATCAGCAGAGTTGAGTGTGCAGGGGTAGCCACGAAGCCATACTCTGCAAAGGAGTGCCTTAACTCTGCTATGCCCCTGGGGACACATAGGGCAGTGGACCGTGCACCAATCTCTCATGATGACCACTGTGTGCTAGAAGAACGGCCGCTGGCTTCTGAGGAGCCCTAGGCGAAGTAGGCCCCCAGGAAGCACTCTTCACATTCATAGCAAGGGCAACGTACTCCTTTCTGGGATGCCTAGGTAGAGTGTTCCAATCGTCATAGAGCCTAGCAAAAGCAGCGCCTGGCAGACTCTCTTTGCAAGTGGATCGTCCTCAGTGACTGAAACAGGTCTGCACTGCTACGGCACAATGTGCTTGTGATTCATTCTGGGACACAGGATAGCACTCTCACAGAAGCGAAAGCTAACCTTTACATCCAGCCTGAAGACCAGTCCATTTTTCACACTTCACACTGTTAAGAATGTGCAAGAGCCATGGTCACCGAGGCCTACCTAAGGTACTGAAATACTTACCCATTTCATCCTATGCAGAGGTCCCTGTGCCCAAAGGGTCTCCATGGAAGAGCCCTGTGGATCCGGTGTGTTTCCTTGAGGTAGTCAGAAACTACTGGGGATAACCTCATGAGGTCAAGTTTAAAACCGGGCAACCCTGGCAAAACCTTCATTTCTTCCGTGGTAGGCGAGACAGGTGCGGTTTGAAAGCTGCCTGAAAATCACTCCTGCTGCCCATCTTCTCTTTGCTGCCTGACGGCATCACGAAAGAACTTGAGTGTAATCGTATGAGGCATGCTGGTCTCGGTTCCATGCTAGGAGCTCCTCCAGGAGCACACTGGAGCTTGGCGGCAAAGAACTGGCACCCCTGTGCTCAAGTAAAAGTCCAGATTTCTCCCATAGGAAGCTTAGCTATGCCCTACTAGCGAAGAAGCACGTGTTAAAGGAAGGCTGCAACACTGTTACGTATTATCACGACTCATTGTGCACTCACGTTCGTTGTAACATCTGTGAAAGGGCGGTGAATGCCGTCCAACTCTTCTGTTGCGTTTGAGTCCCAGGAAGCAGATGGGTTCGTTGGCTTTAAGGCTGTGAATGTGCAGCGGTAATGGCAAAGCCCTGCCCAGATCGCTCGACAGCTCTCGTTTGTACAGCATTCAAACGGCCTCAGGAACGCCGTTCCAAGCAACCTTACATTCCATGCTGGCGTTGCCAGGGAGGCATTTGGATTCTTCTGAGAAACACCACTGTGCCTCACAAGTGAAACCTGTGGGCTCCCAAATAAGTCTCCCTACGGCAGTTGGAAGCTAGATATTTAGTTCCAGCCTGAAAACAACGGACAGCTTTACCTGTGACAATTGTGGACTTCTGGGACCATCCAGATTCACCAAGGCCTAACTTTTGCCCGGTGGGGGAATGCTCTTCTGCACGTACAGCACTCCACACGTGAAAACCTTTCTTAGCAGAAGGAGGCAGTCTTTCCCTAGTACTAGATAGCTAGGCAGAATCTTCAGATAAACATGCTGTGTCATCAAGCTTGAAAGTGGGACACCGATGGGAACGTTCGCATTCTCCTGGAATGGAAGCCACTTGCTTTGGGTTTCAAAGCTGCCTGAACAGCCCTAGCGGCCCAACTTCTCTTCACTGCAGTATTGTCACTGTGGGCCAAGGCTACGTTCTTTCAATGTCAATAATGTGCTGGCAATTCCTTTCTAAAAACTCATCCCACTGCACTCCAGAATCAGATCCGTACAAATGAAAGGTCACCTAAGTCCTCAAGGTAATGTCCAGTGTTTCACATCAGCAGAGTTGGGTGTGCAGTGGTAGCCACGAAGCCATACTCTGAAAAGGAGTGCCTTAACTCTGCTATGCCCCTGGGGACGCATAGGGCAGTGTATCGTGAACTAATTTCTCATGATGACTGCTGTGTGCTAGAAGAGCGGCCGTTGGCTTCTGAGGAACCATAGGCGAAATAGTCCCCCGTGAAACACTCTTCACTTTCATAGCAAGGGCAACGTACTCATTTCTGGGTTGCCTAGTTACAGTGTTCCAGTCGTCAAAGAACCTCGCAAAAGCAGCGCCTGGCAGACTCTCTTTGCAAGTCGATTGGCCTCAGTGCCTGAAACAGAACTGCACTGCTACTGCACAATGTGCTTGTGATTCAGTCTGGGACACAGGACAGCACTCTCACAGAAGCGAAAGCTAAGCATTGCATCCAGCCTGAAGACCAGTACATTTTTCAAACTTCACACTGTCAAGTATGTGCAAGAGCCTTGGTCACCAAGGCCTACCTAAGGTATTGAAATACTTACCCAGTTAATCCTATGCAGAAGTCCCTGTGCCCAAAGGGTCTCCATGGAAGATCCCTGTGGGTCAAGTTTGTTTCCTTTAAGTAGACAGAAACTACTGAGGATAACCTTATGAGCTCAAGTTTGAAATCGTGCAACCCTGGCAAAAGCTTAATTTTGTCCGTGGTAGGCGAGACAGTTGTGGTTTGAAAGCTTCCTGAAAAAAACTCCTGCTGCCCATCTTCTCTTTCCTGCCTGACGGCGTCAAGAAACAACTAGAATGTAATTGTCTGAGGCATGGTGGTCTCAGTTCCTTGCTGGGAGCTCCTCCAGGAGCACACTGGAGATTGCCGGCAAAGAAATGGCACCCCTGGCCTCAAGTAAAAGTCCAGATTTCTCCCATAGTAACCTTAGGCATGCCCTAGTAGCAAAGAAGCATGTGTTAAAATAATGCTGCAGCACGGTTACGTATTTCAAGACTCATTGTGCACTCACGTTCGTTGTAACATCTGGGAAAGGGCGCTGAATGCCGTTTAACTCTTCTGTTGCGTTTCAGTCCCAGGAAGCAAATGGGTTCGTTGGCTTTAAGGCTGTGAATGTGCAGCGGTAATGGCAAAGCCCTGCCCAGATCGCTCGACAGCTCTCATTTGTACAGCATTCAAACGGCCTCAGGAACGCCGTTGCGAGCAGCCTTACATTCCATGCTGGCGTAGCCAGCTAGGCATTTGGATTCTTCTGAGAAACACCACTGTGCCTCACACGTGAAACCTGTGGGCTCCCAAACACGTCTCCCTACGGCAGTCGGAAGCTAGATGTTTAGTTCCAGCCTGAAACCAACGGACAGCTTTCCCTGTGACAATGTTGGACTTCTGGGACCATCCAGATTCACCAAGGCCTACCTTTTGCCCGGCGGGGGAATGCTCTTCTGCACGTACAGCACTCCCCACGTGAAAACCTTTCTTAGCAGAAGGAGGCAGTCTTTCCCTAGTACTAGATAGCTAGGCAGAATCTTCAGATAAACATGCTGTGTCATCAAGCTTGAAAGTGGGACTTCGATGGGAACTTTCGCATTCTCCCGTTTTGAAGCGACTTGCTTTGGGCTTCAAAGCTGCCTGAACAGCACCAGCCGCCCAAATTCTCTTCACTGCAGGATTGTCGCTGTGCGCCAAGGCTGCGTTTTCTCAATGTCAATAATGTGCTGTCGCTAGTGGGAAGCAGCCGCATAGCACAGGGAGATCAGCCAGGTGCTTTGTGACCACCTAGCGGGGAGGGATAGGGAGGGTGGGAGGGAGGGAGATGCAAGAGGGAAGAGATATGGGAACATATGTATATCTATAACTGATTCACTTTGTTTTAAAGCAGAAACTAACACACAATTGTAAAGCAATTATACTTCAATAAAGATGATAAAAAAAAAAAACAAAACTGTGCTGTCAATTCCTAACTAGAAACTCATCGCACTGCACTCCAGATTCAGCTCCGGCCAAATGAAAGGTGACATAAGGCCTCCAGGTAAGGTCCAGTGTTTCACATCTGCAGAGTTGGGTGTGCAGTGGTATCCACGAAGCCATACTCTGAAATGGAGTGCCTTAACTCTGCTATGCCCCTAGGGAAACATAGGACAGTCGATCGTGCACCAATTTCGCATGATGCCTGCTGTATGCCTGAAGAGCGGTCGCTGGCTTCTGAGGAACCCTGGGCGAAATAGGCCCCCGTAAGCACTCTTCACATTGA
The DNA here is from genome assembly GCF_949987535.1 of Balaenoptera acutorostrata. Taxonomy (NCBI): domain Eukaryota; kingdom Metazoa; phylum Chordata; class Mammalia; order Artiodactyla; family Balaenopteridae; genus Balaenoptera; species Balaenoptera acutorostrata. Next base: position 58,176,835 of record NC_080078.1, read on the forward strand.
TAGCAAGGGCAACGTACTCCTCTCTGGGTTGCCTAGGTAGAGTGTTCTATTCGTCAAATAGCCTCGCGAAAGCAGTGCCTGGCAGACTCTCTTTGCAAGTGGATCGGCCTCAGTGAGTGAAACAAAACTGCACTGCGAATACACAAAGCGCTGACGATTCAGTCCAGGACACAGGACAGCACTCTCACAGAAGCGAAAGCTAAGCTTTGCATCCAGCCTGAAGACCAGGACATTTTTCACGCTTAACACTATTAAGTATGTGCAAGAGCCATGGTCACCGAGGCCTACCTAAGTTAATGAAATACTTACCCAGTTCATCCTATGCAGAGGTCCCTGTGCCCAAAGGGTCTGAAAGGAAGGGTCCTGTGGGTCCGGTGTGTTTCCTTGACGTAGTTAGAAACTACTGAGGATAACCTTAGGAGCTCAAGTTTGAAACCGGGCAACCCTGGCAAAACTTTAATTTCTTCCGTGGTAGGCGAGACAGGTGCGGTTTGAAAGCTGCCTGAAAATCACTCCTGCTGCCCATCTTTCTTTGCTGCCTGACGGCATCACGAAAGAACTTGAGTGTAATCGTATGAGGCATGCTGGTTTGGGTTCCTTGCTGGGAGCTCCTCCAGGAGCACAATGGAGCTTGGCGGCAAAGAACTGGCACGCCTGTGCTCAAGTAAAAGTCCAGATTTCTCCCACAGTAAGCTTAGCTATGCCCTAGTAGCGAAGGAGCATGTGTTAAAGGAAGGCTGCAACACTGTTACGTATTTCACGACTCATTGTGCACTCAGGTTCGTTGTAACATCTGTGAAAGGGCACTGAATACCGTCCAAAACTTCTGCTGCGTTTGAGTCCCAGGAAGCAACTGGGTTCGTTGGCTTTAAGACTGTGAACCTGCAGCGGTAATGGCAGAGCCCTGCCCGGATCGCTCGACAGCTCTCGTTTGTACAGCATTCAAACGGCCTCAGGAAAGCCGTTCCAAGCAGCCTTACATTCCATGCTGGCGTAGCCAGGGAGGCATTTGGATTCTTCTGAGAAACACCACTGTGCCTCACAAGTGAAACCTGTGGGCTCCCAATTACGTCTCCCTACGGCAGCCTGAAGCGATAGGTTTAGTTCCAGCCTGAAACCAACGGACAGCTTTCCCTGTGACAATGCTGGACTTCTGGGACCATCCAGATTCACCAAGGCCTAACTTTTGCCCGGTGGGGGAATGCTCTTCTGCACGTACAGCACTCACCACGTGAAAACCTTTCTTAGCAGAAGGAAGCAGTCTTTCCCTAGTAGTAGAGAGGGAGGCAGAATCTTCAGATAAACCTGCTGTGTCCTCAGGCTTGAAAGTGGGACACCGATGGGAACGTTTGCATTCTGGAATGGCAGCCACTTGCTTTGGGCTTCAAAGCTGCCTGAACAGCCCTAGGGGCCCAACTTCTCTTCACTGCAGGATTGTCGCTGTGGGCCAAGGCTGCGTTCTCTCAATGGCAATAATGGGCTGGCAATTGCTTTCTAGAAACTCATCCAACTGCACTCCAGATTCAGCTCCATACAAATGAAAGGTGACCTAAGTCCTCAGGGTAAGGTCCAGTGTTTCACATCAGCAGAGTTGAGTGTGCAGGGGTAGCCACGAAGCCATACTCTGCAAAGGAGTGCCTTAACTCTGCTATGCCCCTGGGGACACATAGGGCAGTGGATCGTGCACCAATCTCTCATGATGACCACTGTGTGCTAGAAGAACGGCCGCTGGCTTCTGAGGAGCCCTAGGCGAAGTAGGCCCCCAGGAAGCACTCTTCACATTCATAGCAAGGGCAACGTACTCCTTTCTGGGATGCCTAGGTAGAGTGTTCCAATCGTCATAGAGCCTAGCAAAAGCAGCGCCTGGCAGACTCTCTTTGCAAGTGGATCGTCCTCAGTGACTGAAACAGGTCTGCACTGCTACGGCACAATGTGCTTGTGATTCATTCTGGGACACAGGATAGCACTCTCACAGAAGCGAAAGCTAACCTTTACATCCAGCCTGAAGACCAGTCCATTTTTCACACTTCACACTGTTAAGAATGTGCAAGAGCCATGGTCACCGAGGCCTACCTAAGGTACTGAAATACTTACCCATTTCATCCTATGCAGAGGTCCCTGTGCCCAAAGGGTCTCCATGGAAGAGCCCTGTGGATCCCGTGTGTTTCCTTGAGGTAGTCAGAAACTACTGAGGATAACCTCATGAGGTCAAGTTTAAAACCGGGCAACCCTGGCAAAACCTTCATTTCTTCCGTGGTAGGCAAGACAGGTGCGGTTTGAAAGCTGCCTGAAAATCACTCCTGCTGCCCATCTTCTCTTTGCTGCCTGACGGCATCACGAAAGAACTTGAGTGTAATCGTATGAGGCATGCTGGTCTCGGTTCCATGCTAGGAGCTCCTCCAGGAGCACACTGGAGCTTGGTGGCAAAGAACTGGCACCCCTGTGCTCAAGTAAAAGTCCAGATTTCTCCCATAGGAAGCTTAGCTATGCCCTAATAGCGAAGAAGCACATGTTAAAGGAAGGCTGCAACACTGTTACGTATTTCACGACTCATTGTGCACTCACGTTCGTTGTAACATCTGTGAAAGGACGGTGAATGCCGTCCAACTCTTCTGTTGCGTTTGAGTCCCAGGAAGCAAATGGGTTCGTTGGCTTTAAGGCTGTGAATGTGCAGCGGTAATGGCAAAGCCCTGCCCGGATCGCTCGACAGCTCTCGTTTGTACAGCATTCAAACGGCCTCAGGAACGCCGTTCCAAGCAGCCTTACATTCCATGCTGGCGTTGCCAGGGAGGCATTTGGATTCTTCTGAGAAACACCACTGTGCCTCACAAGTGAAACCTGTGGGCTCCCAAATAAGTCTCCCTACGGCAGTTGGAAGCTAGATATTTAGTTCCAGCCTGAAAACAACGGACAGCTTTACCTGTGACAATTGTGGACTTCTAGGACCATCCAGATTCACCAAGGCCTAACTTTTGCCCGGCGGGGGAATGCTCTTCTGCACATACAGCACTCCACACGTGAAAACCTTTCTTAGCAGAAGGAGGCAGTCTTTCCCTAGTACTAGATAGCTAGGCAGAATCTTCAGATAAACATGCTGTGTCATCAAGCTTGAAAGTGGGACACCGATGGGAACGTTCGCATTCTCCTGGAATGGAAGCCACTTGCTTTGGGTTTCAAAGCTGCCTGAACAGCCCTAGCGGCCCAACTTCTCTTCACTGCAGTATTGTCACTGTGGGCCAAGGCTACGTTCTTTCAATGTCAATAATGTGCTGGCAATTCCTTTCTAAAAACTCATCCCACTGCACTCCAGAATCAGATCCGTACAAATGAAAGGTCACCTAAGTCCTCAAGGTAATGTCCAGTGTTTCACATCAGCAGAGTTGGGTGTGCAGTGGTAGCCACGAAGCCATACTCTGAAAAGGAGTGCCTTAACTCTGCTATGCCCCTGGGGACGCATAAGGCAGTGTATCGTGAACTAATTTCTCATGATGACTGCTGTGTGCTAGAAGAGCGGCCGTTGGCTTCTGAGGAACCATAGGTGAAATAGGCCCCCGTGAAACACTCTTCACTTTCATAGCAAGGGCAACGTACTCATTTCTGGGTTGCCTAGTTACAGTGTTCCAGTCGTCAAAGAACCTCGCAAAAGCAGCGCCTGGCAGACTCTCTTTGCAAGTCGATTGGCCTCAGTGCCTGAAACAGAACTGCACTGCTACTGCACAATGTGCTTGTGATTCAGTCTGGGACACAGGACAGCACTCTCACAGAAGCGAAAGCTAAGCATTGCATCCAGCCTGAAGACCAGTACATTTTTCAAACTTCACACTGTCAAGTATGTGCAAGAGCCTTGGTCACCAAGGCCTACCTAAGGTATTGAAATACTTACCCAGTTAATCCTATGCAGAAGTCCCTGTGCCCAAAGGGTCTCCATGGAAGATCCCTGTGGGTCAAGTTTGTTTCCTTTAAGTAGACAGAAACTACTGAGGATAACCTTATGAGCTCAAGTTTGAAATCGTGCAACCCTGGCAAAAGCTTAATTTTGTCCGTGGTAGGCGAGACAGTTGTGGTTTGAAAGCTTCCTGAAAAAATCTCCTGCTGCCCATCTTCTCTTTCCTGCCTGACGGCGTCAAGAAACAACTAGAATGTAATTGTCTGAGGCATGGTGGTCTCAGTTCCTTGCTGTGAGCTCCTCCAGGAGCACACTGGAGATTGCCGGCAAAGAAATGGCACCCCTGGCCTCAAGTAAAAGTCCAGATTTCTCCCATAGTAACCTTAGGCATGCCCTAGTAGCAAAGAAGCATGTGTTAAAATAATGCTGCAGCACGGTTACGTATTTCAAGACTCATTGTGCACTCACGTTCGTTGTAACATCTGGGAAAGGGCGCTGAATGCCGTTTAACTCTTCTGTTGCGTTTCAGTCCCAGGAAGCAAATGGGTTCGTTGGCTTTAAGGCTGTGAATGTGCAGCGGTAATGGCAAAGCCCTGCCCAGATCGCTCGACAGCTCTCATTTGTACAGCATTCAAACGGCCTCAGGAACGCCGTTGCGAGCAGCCTTACATTCCATGCTGGCGTAGCCAGCTAGGCATTTGGATTCTTCTGAGAAACACCACTGTGCCTCACACGTGAAACCTGTGGGCTCCCAAACACGTCTCCCTACGGCAGTCGGAAGCTAGATGTTTAGTTCCAGCCTGAAAGCAACGGACAGCTTTCCCTGTGACAATGTTGGACTTCTGGGACCATCCAGATTCACCAAGGCCTACCTTTTGCCCGGCGGGGGAATGCTCTTCTGCACGTACAGCACTCCCCACGTGAAAACCTTTCTTAGCAGAAGGAGGCAGTCTTTCCCTAGTACTAGATAGCTAGGCAGAATCTTCAGATAAACATGCTGTGTCATCAAGCTTGAAAGTGGGACTTCGATGGGAACTTTCGCATTCTCCCGTTTTGAAGCGACTTGCTTTGGGCTTCAAAGCTGCCTGAACAGCACCAGCCGCCCAACTTCTCTTCACTGCAGGATTGTCGCTGTGCGCCAAGGCTGCGTTTTCTCAATGTCAATAATGTGCTGTCGCTAGTGGGAAGCAGCCGCATAGCACAGGGAGATCAGCCAGGTGCTTTGTGACCACCTAGCGGGGAGGGATAGGGAGGGTGGGAGGGAGGGAGATGCAAGAGGGAAGAGATATGGGAACATATGTATATCTATAACTGATTCACTTTGTTTTAAAGCAGAAACTAACACACAATTGTAAAGCAATTATACTTCAATAAAGATGATAAAAAAAAAAAAAACTGTGCTGTCTATTCCTAACTAGAAACTCATCGCACTGCACTCCAGATTCAGCTCCGGCCAAATGAAAGGTGACATAAGGCCTCCAGGTAAGGTCCAGTGTTTCACATCTGCAGAGTTGGGTGTGCAGTGGTATCCACGAAGCCATACTCTGAAATGGAGTGCCTTAACTCTGCTATGCCCCTAGGGAAACATAGGACAGTCGATCGTGCACCAATTTCGCATGATGCCTGCTGTATGCCTGAAGAGCGGTCGCTGGCTTCTGAGGAACCCTGGGCGAAATAGGCCCCCGTAAGCACTCTTCACATTGATAGCAAGGGCAACGTACTCCTCTCTGGGTTGCCTAGGTAGAGTGTTCTATTCGTCAAATAGCCTCGCGAAAGCAGTGCCTGGCAGACTCTCTTTGCAAGTGGATCGGCCTCAGTGAGTGAAACAAAACTGCACTGCGAATACACAAAGCGCTGACGATTCAGTCCAGGACACAGGACAGCACTCTCACAGAAGCGAAAGCTAAGCTTTGCATCCAGCCTGAAGACCAGGACATTTTTCACGCTTAACACTATTAAGTATGTGCAAGAGCCATGGTCACCGAGGCCTACCTAAGTTAATGAAATACTTACCCAGTTCATCCTATGCAGAGGTCCCTGTGCCCAAAGGGTCTGAAAGGAAGGGTCCTGTGGGTCCGGTGTGTTTCCTTGACGTAGTTAGAAACTACTGAGGATAACCTTAGGAGCTCAAGTTTGAAACCGGGCAACCCTGGCAAAACTTTAATTTCTTCCGTGGTAGGCGAGACAGGTGCGGTTTGAAAGCTGCCTGAAAATCACTCCTGCTGCCCATCTTTCTTTGCTGCCTGACGGCATCACGAAAGAACTTGAGTGTAATCGTATGAGGCATGCTGGTTTGGGTTCCTTGCTGGGAGCTCCTCCAGGAGCACAATGGAGCTTGGCGGCAAAGAACTGGCACGCCTGTGCTCAAGTAAAAGTCCAGATTTCTCCCACAGTAAGCTTAGCTATGCCCTAGTAGCGAAGGAGCATGTGTTAAAGGAAGGCTGCAACACTGTTACGTATTTCACGACTCATTGTGCACTCAGGTTCGTTGTAACATCTGTGAAAGGGCACTGAATACCGTCCAAAACTTCTGCTGCGTTTGAGTCCCAGGAAGCAACTGGGTTCGTTGGCTTTAAGACTGTGAACCTGCAGCGGTAATGGCAGAGCCCTGCCCGGATCGCTCGACAGCTCTCGTTTGTACAGCATTCAAACGGCCTCAGGAACGCCGTTCCAAGCAGCCTTACATTCCATGCTGGCGTAGCCAGGGAGGCATTTGGATTCTTCTGAGAAACACCACTGTGCCTCACAAGTGAAACCTGTGGACTCCCAATTACGTCTCCCTACGGCAGCCTGAAGCGATAGGTTTAGTTCCAGCCTGAAACCAACGGACAGCTTTCCCTGTGACAATGCTGGACTTCTGGGACCATCCAGATTCACCAAGGCCTAACTTTTGCCCGGCGGGGGAATGCTCTTCTGCACGTACAGCACTCACCACGTGAAAACCTTTCTTAGCAGAAGGAAGCAGTCTTTCCCTAGTAGTAGAGAGGGAGGCAGAATTTTCAGATAAACCTGCTGTGTCCTCAGGCTTGAAAGTGGGACACCGATGGGAACGTTTGCATTCTGGAATGGCAGCCACTTGCTTTGGGCTTCAAAGCTGCCTGAACAGCCCTAGGGGCCCAACTTCTCTTCACTGCAGGATTGTCGCTGTGGGCCAAGGCTGCGTTCTCTCAATGGCAATAATGGGCTGGCAATTGCTTTCTAGAAACTCATCCAACTGCACTCCAGATTCAGCTCCATACAAATGAAAGGTGACCTAAGTCCTCAGGGTAAGGTCCAGTGTTTCACATCAGCAGAGTTGAGTGTGCAGGGGTAGCCACGAAGCCATACTCTGCAAAGGAGTGCCTTAACTCTGCTATGCCCCTGGGGACACATAGGGCAGTGGACCGTGCACCAATCTCTCATGATGACCACTGTGTGCTAGAAGAACGGCCGCTGGCTTCTGAGGAGCCCTAGGCGAAGTAGGCCCCCAGGAAGCACTCTTCACATTCATAGCAAGGGCAACGTACTCCTTTCTGGGATGCCTAGGTAGAGTGTTCCAATCGTCATAGAGCCTAGCAAAAGCAGCGCCTGGCAGACTCTCTTTGCAAGTGGATCGTCCTCAGTGACTGAAACAGGTCTGCACTGCTACGGCACAATGTGCTTGTGATTCATTCTGGGACACAGGATAGCACTCTCACAGAAGCGAAAGCTAACCTTTACATCCAGCCTGAAGACCAGTCCATTTTTCACACTTCACACTGTTAAGAATGTGCAAGAGCCATGGTCACCGAGGCCTACCTAAGGTACTGAAATACTTACCCATTTCATCCTATGCAGAGGTCCCTGTGCCCAAAGGGTCTCCATGGAAGAGCCCTGTGGATCCCGTGTGTTTCCTTGAGGTAGTCAGAAACTACTGAGGATAACCTCATGAGGTCAAGTTTAAAACCGGGCAACCCTGGCAAAACCTTCATTTCTTCCGTGGTAGGCGAGACAGGTGCGGTTTGAAAGCTGCCTGAAAATCACTCCTGCTGCCCATCTTCTCTTTGCTGCCTGACGGCATCACGAAAGAACTTGAGTGTAATCGTATGAGGCATGCTGGTCTCGGTTCCATGCTAGGAGCTCCTCCAGGAGCACACTGGAGCTTGGTGGCAAAGAACTGGCACCCCTGTGCTCAAGTAAAAGTCCAGATTTCTCCCATAGGAAGCTTAGCTATGCCCTAATAGCGAAGAAGCACGTGTTAAAGGAAGGCTGCAACACTGTTACGTATTTCACGACTCATTGTGCACTCACGTTCGTTGTAACATCTGTGAAAGGACGGTGAATGCCGTCCAACTCTTCTGTTGCGTTTGAGTCCCAGGAAGCAAATGGGTTCGTTGGCTTTAAGGCTGTGAATGTGCAGCGGTAATGGCAAAGCCCTGCCCGGATCGCTCGACAGCTCTCGTTTGTACAGCATTCAAACGGCCTCAGGAACGCCGTTCCAAGCAGCCTTACATTCCATGCTGGCGTTGCCAGGGAGGCATTTGGATTCTTCTGAGAAACACCACTGTGCCTCACAAGTGAAACCTGTGGGCTCCCAAATAAGTCTCCCTACGGCAGTTGGAAGCTAGATATTTAGTTCCAGCCTGAAAACAACGGACAGCTTTACCTGTGACAATTGTGGACTTCTGGGACCATCCAGATTCACCAAGGCCTAACTTTTGCCCGGCGGGGGAATGCTCTTCTGCACGTACAGCACTCCACACGTGAAAACCTTTCTTAGCAGAAGGAGGCAGTCTTTCCCTAGTACTAGATAGCTAGGCAGAATCTTCAGATAAACATGCTGTGTCATCAAGCTTGAAAGTGGGACACCGATGGGAACGTTCGCATTCTCCTGGAATGGAAGCCACTTGCTTTGGGTTTCAAAGCTGCCTGAACAGCCCTAGCGGCCCAACTTCTCTTCACTGCAGTATTGTCACTGTGGGCCAAGGCTACGTTCTTTCAATGTCAATAATGTGCTGGCAATTCCTTTCTAAAAACTCATCCCACTGCACTCCAGAATCAGATCCGTACAAATGAAAGGTCACCTAAGTCCTCAAGGTAATGTCCAGTGTTTCACATCAGCAGAGTTGGGTGTGCAGTGGTAGCCACGAAGCCATACTCTGAAAAGGAGTGCCTTAACTCTGCTATGCCCCTGGGGACGCATAGGGCAGTGTATCGTGAACTAATTTCTCATGATGACTGCTGTGTGCTAGAAGAGCGGCCGTTGGCTTCTGAGGAACCATAGGCGAAATAGGCCCCCGTGAAACACTCTTCACTTTCATAGCAAGGGCAACGTACTCATTTCTGGGTTGCCTAGTTTCAGTGTTCCAGTCGTCAAAGAACCTCGCAAAAGCAGCGCCTGGCAGACTCTCTTTGCAAGTCGATTGGCCTCAGTGCCTGAAACAGAACTGCACTGCTACTGCACAATGTGCTTGTGATTCAGTCTGGGACACAGGACAGCACTCTCACAGAAGCGAAAGCTAAGCATTGCATCCAGCCTGAAGACCAGTACATTTTTCAAACTTCACACTGTCAAGTATGTGCAAGAGCCTTGGTCACCAAGGCCTACCTAAGGTATTGAAATACTTACCCAGTTAATCCTATGCAGAAGTCCCTGTGCCCAAAGGGTCTCCATGGAAGATCCCTGTGGGTCAAGTTTGTTTCCTTTAAGTAGACAGAAACTACTGAGGATAACCTTATGAGCTCAAGTTTGAAATCGTGCAACCCTGGCAAACGCTTAATTTTGTCCGTGGTAGGCGAGACAGTTGTGGTTTGAAAGCTTCCTGAAAAAAACTCCTGCTGCCCATCTTCTCTTTCCTGCCTGACGGCGTCAAGAAACAACTAGAATGTAATTGTCTGAGGCATGGTGGTCTCAGTTCCTTGCTGGGAGCTCCTCCAGGAGCACACTGGAGATTGCCGGCAAAGAAATGGCACCCCTGGCCTCAAGTAAAAGTCCAGATTTCTCCCATAGTAACCTTAGGCATGCCCTAGTAGCAAAGAAGCATGTGTTAAAATAATGCTGCAGCACGGTTACGTATTTCAAGACTCATTGTGCACTCACGTTCGTTGTAACATCTGGGAAAGGGCGCTGAATGCCGTTTAACTCTTCTGTTGCGTTTCAGTCCCAGGAAGCAAATGGGTTCGTTGGCTTTAAGGCTGTGAATGTGCAGCGGTAATGGCAAAGCCCTGCCCAGATCGCTCGACAGCTCTCATTTGTACAGCATTCAAACGGCCTCAGGAACGCCGTTGCGAGCAGCCTTACATTCCATGCTGGCGTAGCCAGCTAGGCATTTGGGTTCTTCTGAGAAACACCACTGTGCCTCACACGTGAAACCTGTGGGCTCCCAAACACGTCTCCCTACGGCAGTCGGAAGCTAGATGTTTAGTTCCAGCCTGAAAGCAACGGACAGCTTTCCCTGTGACAATGTTGGACTTCTGGGACCATCCAGATTCACCAAGGCCTACCTTTTGCCCGGCGGGGGAATGCTCTTCTGCACGTACAGCACTCCCCACGTGAAAACCTTTCTTAGCAGAAGGAGGCAGTCTTTCCCTAGTACTAGATAGCTAGGCAGAATCTTCAGATAAACATGCTGTGTCATCAAGCTTGAAAGTGGGACTTCGATGGGAACTTTCGCATTCTCCCGTTTTGAAGCGACTTGCTTTGGGCTTCAAAGCTGCCTGAACAGCACCAGCCGCCCAACTTCTCTTCACTGCAGGATTGTCGCTGTGCGCCAAGGCTGCGTTTTCTCAATGTCAATAATGTGCTGTCGCTAGTGGGAAGCAGCCGCATAGCACAGGGAGATCAGCCAGGTGCTTTGTGACCACCTAGCGGGGAGGGATAGGGAGGGTGGGAGGGAGGGAGATGCAAGAGGGAAGAGATATGGGAACATATGTATATCTATAACTGATTCACTTTGTTTTAAAGCAGAAACTAACACACAATTGTAAAGCAATTATACTTCAATAAAGATGATAAAAAAAAAAAAAAACTGTGCTGTCTATTCCTAACTAGAAACTCATCGCACTGCACTCCAGATTCAGCTCCGGCCAAATGAAAGGTGACATAAGGCCTCCAGGTAAGGTCCAGTGTTTCACATCTGCAGAGTTGGGTGTGCAGTGGTATCCACGAAGCCATACTCTGAAATGGAGTGCCTTAACTCTGCTATGCCCCTAGGGAAACATAGGACAGTCGATCGTGCACCAATTTCGCATGATGCCTGCTGTATGCCTGAAGAGCGGTCGCTGGCTTCTGAGGAACCCTGGGCGAAATAGGCCCCCGTAAGCACTCTTCACATTGATAGCAAGGGCAACGTACTCCTCTCTGGGTTGCCTAGGTAGAGTGTTCTATTCGTCAAATAGCCTCGCGAAAGCAGTGCCTGGCAGACTCTCTTTGCAAGTGGATCGGCCTCAGTGAGTGAAACAAAACTGCACTGCGAATACACAAAGCGCTGACGATTCAGTCCAGGACACAGGACAGCACTCTCACAGAAGCGAAAGCTAAGCTTTGCATCCAGCCTGAAGACCAGGACATTTTTCACGCTTAACACTATTAAGTATGTGCAAGAGCCATGGTCACCGAGGCCTACCTAAGTTAATGAAATACTCACCCAGTTCATCCTATGCAGAGGTCCCTGTGCCCAAAGGGTCTGAAAGGAAGGGTCCTGTGGGTCCGGTGTGTTTCCTTGACGTAGTTAGAAACTACTGAGGATAACCTTAGGAGCTCAAGTTTGAAACCGGGCAACCCTGGCAAAACTTTAATTTCTTCCGTGGTAGGCGAGACAGGTGCGGTTTGAAAGCTGCCTGAAAATCACTCCTGCTGCCCATCTTTCTTTGCTGCCTGACGGCATCACGAAAGAACTTGAGTGTAATCGTATGAGGCATGCTGGTTTGGGTTCCTTGCTGGGAGCTCCTCCAGGAGCACAATGGAGCTTGGCGGCAAAGAACTGGCACGCCTGTGCTCAAGTAAAAGTCCAGATTTCTCCCACAGTAAGCTTAGCTATGCCCTAGTAGCGAAGGAGCATGTGTTAAAGGAAGGCTGCAACACTGTTACGTATTTCACGACTCATTGTGCACTCACGTTCGTTGTAACATCTGTGAAAGGGCACTGAATACCGTCCAAAACTTCTGCTGCGTTTGAGTCCCAGGAAGCAACTGGGTTCGTTGGCTTTAAGACTGTGAACCTGCAGCGGTAATGGCAGAGCCCTGCCCGGATCGCTCGACAGCTCTCGTTTGTACAGCATTCAAACGGCCTCAGGAACGCCGTTCCAAGCAGCCTTACATTCCATGCTGGCGTAGCCAGGGAGGCATTTGGATTCTTCTGAGAAACACCACTGTGCCTCACAAGTGAAACCTGTGGGCTCCCAATTACGTCTCCCTACGGCAGCCTGAAGCGATAGGTTTAGTTCCAGCCTGAAACCAACGGACAGCTTTCCCTGTGACAATGCTGGACTTCTGGGACCATCCAGATTCACCAAGGCCTAACTTTTGCCCGGTGGGGGAATGCTCTTCTGCACGTACAGCACTCACCACGTGAAAACCTTTCTTAGCAGAAGGAAGCAGTCTTTCCCTAGTAGTAGAGAGGGAGGCAGAATTTTCAGATAAACCTGCTGTGTCCTCAGGCTTGAAAGTGGGACACCGATGGGAACGTTTGCATTCTGGAATGGCAGCCACTTGCTTTGGGCTTCAAAGCTGCCTGAACAGCCCTAGGGGCCCAACTTCTCTTCACTGCAGGATTGTCGCTGTGGGCCAAGGCTGCGTTCTCTCAATGGCAATAATGGGCTGGCAATTGCTTTCTAGAAACTCATCCAACTGCACTCCAGATTCAGCTCCATACAAATGAAAGGTGACCTAAGTCCTCAGGGTAAGGTCCAGTGTTTCACATCAGCAGAGTTGAGTGTGCAGGGGTAGCCACGAAGCCATACTCTGCAAAGGAGTGCCTTAACTCTGCTATGCCCCTGGGGACACATAGGGCAGTGGACCGTGCACCAATCTCTCATGATGACCACTGTGTGCTAGAAGAACGGCCGCTGGCTTCTGAGGAACCCTGGGCGAAATAGGCCCCCAGGAAGCACTCTTCACATTCATAGCAAGGGCAACGTACTCCTTTCTGGGATGCCTAGGTAGAGTGTTCCAATCGTCATAGAGCCTAGCAAAAGCAGCGCCTGGCAGACTCTCTTTGCAAGTGGATCGTCCTCAGTGACTGAAACAGGTCTGCACTGCTACGGCACAATGTGCTTGTGATTCATTCTGGGACACAGGATAGCACTCTCACAGAAGTGAAAGCTAACCTTTACATCCAGCCTGAAGACCAGTCCATTTTTCACACTTCACACTGTTAAGAATGTGCAAGAGCCATGGTCACCGAGGCCTACCTAAGGTACTGAAATACTTACCCATTTCATCCTATGCAGAGGTCCCTGTGCCCAAAGGGTCTCCATGGAAGAGCCCTGTGGATCCCGTGTGTTTCCTTGAGGTAGTCAGAAACTACTGAGGATAACCTCATGAGGTCAAGTTTAAAACCGGGCAACCCTGGCAAAACCTTCATTTCTTCCGTGGTAGGCGAGACAGGTGCGGTTTGAAAGCTGCCTGAAAATCACTCCTGCTGCTCATCTTCTCTTTGCTGCCTGACGGCATCACGAAAGAACTTGAGTGTAATCGTATGAGGCATGCTGGTCTCGGTTCCATGCTAGGAGCTCCTCCAGGAGCACACTGGAGCTTGGCGGCAAAGAACTGGCACCCATGTGCTCAAGTAAAAGTCCAGATTTCTCCCATAGGAAGCTTAGCTATGCCCTAATAGCGAAGAAGCACGTGTTAAAGGAAGGCTGCAACACTGTTACGTATTTCACGACTCATTGTGCACTCACGTTCGTTGTAACATCTGTGAAAGGACGGTGAATGCCGTCCAACTCTTCTGTTGCGTTTGAGTCCCAGGAAGCAAATGGGTTCGTTGGCTTTAAGGCTGTGAATGTGCAGCGGTAATGGCAAAGCCCTGCCCGGATCGCTCGACAGCTCTCGTTTGTACAGCATTCAAACGGCCTCAGGAACGCCGTTCCAAGCAGCCTTACATTCCATGCTGGCGTTGCCAGGGAGGCATTTGGATTCTTCTGAGAAACACCACTGTGCCTCACAAGTGAAACCTGTGGGCTCCCAAATAAGTCTCCCTACGGCAGTTGGAAGCTAGATATTTAGTTCCAGCCTGAAAACAACGGACAGCTTTACCTGTGACAATTGTGGACTTCTGGGACCATCCAGATTCACCAAGGCCTAACTTTTGCCCGGCGGGGGAATGCTCTTCTGCACGTACAGCACTCCACACGTGAAAACCTTTCTTAGCAGAAGGAGGCAGTCTTTCCCTAGTACTAGATAGCTAGGCAGAATCTTCAGATAAACATGCTGTGTCATCAAGCTTGAAAGTGGGACACCGATGGGAACGTTCGCATTCTCCTGGAATGGAAGCCACTTGCTTTGGGTTTCAAAGCTGCCTGAACAGCCCTAGCGGCCCAACTTCTCTTCACTGCAGTATTGGCACTGTGGGCCAAGGCTACGTTCTTTCAATGTCAATAATGTGCTGGCAATTCCTTTCTAAAAACTCATCCCACTGCACTCCAGAATCAGATCCGTACAAATGAAAGGTCACCTAAGTCCTCAAGGTAATGTCCAGTGTTTCACATCAGCAGAGTTGGGTGTGCAGTGGTAGCCACGAAGCCATACTCTGAAAAGGAGTGCCTTAACTCTGCTATGCCCCTGGGGACGCATAGGGCAGTGTATCGTGAACTAATTTCTCATGATGACTGCTGTGTGCTAGAAGAGCGGCCGTTGGCTTCTGAGGAACCATAGGCGAAATAGGCCCCCGTGAAACACTCTTCACTTTCATAGCAAGGGCAACGTACTCATTTCTGGGTTGCCTAGTTACAGTGTTCCAGTCGTCAAAGAACCTCGCAAAAGCAGCGCCTGGCAGACTCTCTTTGCAAGTCGATTGGCCTCAGTGCCTGAAACAGAACTGCACTGCTACTGCACAATGTGCTTGTGATTCAGTCTGGGACACAGGACAGCACTCTCACAGAAGCGAAAGCTAAGCATTGCATCCAGCCTGAAGACCAGTACATTTTTCAAACTTCACACTGTCAAGTATGTGCAAGAGCCTTGGTCACCAAGGCCTACCTAAGGTATTGAAATACTTACCCAGTTAATCCTATGCAGAAGTCCCTGTGCCCAAAGGGTCTCCATGGAAGATCCCTGTGGGTCAAGTTTGTTTCCTTTAAGTAGACAGAAACTACTGAGGATAACCTTATGAGCTCAAGTTTGAAATCGTGCAACCCTGGCAAAAGCTTAATTTTGTCCGTGGTAGGCGAGACAGTTGTGGTTTGAAAGCTTCCTGAAAAAAACTCTTGCTGCCCATCTTCTCTTTCCTGCCTGACGGCGTCAAGAAACAACTAGAATGTAATTGTCTGAGGCATGGTAGTCTCAGTTCCTTGCTGGGAGCTCCTCCAGGAGCACACTGGAGATTGCCGGCAAAGAAATGGCACCCCTGGCCTCAAGTAAAAGTCCAGATTTCTCCCATAGTAACCTTAGGCATGCCCTAGTAGCAAAGAAGCATGTGTTAAAATAATGCTGCATCACGGTTACGTATTTCAAGACTCATTGTGCACTCACGTTCGTTGTAACATCTGGGAAAGGGCGCTGAATGCCGTTTAACTCTTCTGTTGCGTTTCAGTCCCAGGAAGCAAATGGGTTCGTTGGCTTTAAGGCTGTGAATGTGCAGCGGTAATGGCAAAGCCCTGCCCAGATCGCTCGACAGCTCTCATTTGTACAGCATTCAAACGGCCTCAGGAACGCCGTTGCGAGCAGCCTTACATTCCATGCTGGCGTAGCCAGCTAGGCATTTGGATTCTTCTGAGAAACACCACTGTGCCTCACACGTGAAACCTGTGGGCTCCCAAACACGTCTCCCTACGGCAGTCGGAAGCTAGATGTTTAGTTCCAGCCTGAAAGCAACGGACAGCTTTCCCTGTGACAATGTTGGACTTCTGGGACCATCCAGATTCACCAAGGCCTAGCTCTTGCCCGGCGGGGGAATGCTCTTCTGCACGTACAGCACTCCCCACGTGAAAACCTTTCTTAGCAGAAGGAGGCAGTCTTTCCCTAGTACTAGATAGCTAGGCAGAATCTTCAGATAAACATGCTGTGTCATCAAGCTTGAAAGTGAGACTTCGATGGGAACTTTCGCATTCTCCCGTTTTGAAGCGACTTGCTTTGGGCTTCAAAGCTGCCTGAACAGCACCAGCCGCCCAACTTCTCTTCACTGCAGGATTGTCGCTGTGCGCCAAGGCTGCGTTTTCTCAATGTCAATAATGTGCTGTCGCTAGTGGGAAGCAGCCGCATAGCACAGGGAGATCAGCCAGGTGCTTTGTGACCACCTAGCGGGGAGGGATAGGGAGGGTGGGAGGGAGGGAGATGCAAGAGGGAAGAGATATGGGAACATATGTATATCTATAACTGATTCACTTTGTTTTAAAGCAGAAACTAACACACAATTGTAAAGCAATTATACTTCAATAAAGATGATAAAAAAAAAAAAAACTGTGCTGTCTATTCCTAACTAGAAACTCATCGCACTGCACTCCAGATTCAGCTCCGGCCAAATGAAAGGTGACATAAGGCCTCCAGGTAAGGTGCAGTGTTTCACATCTGCAGAGTTGGGTGTGCAGTGGTATCCACGAAGCCATACTCTGAAATGGAGTGCCTTAACTCTGCTATGCCCCTAGGGAAACATAGGACAGTCGATCGTGCACCAATTTCGCATGATGCCTGCTGTATGCCTGAAGAGCGGTCGCTGGCTTCTGAGGAACCCTGGGCGAAATAGGCCCCCGTAAGCACTCTTCACATTGATAGCAAGGGCAACGTACTCCTCTCTGGGTTGCCTAGGTAGAGTGTTCTATTCGTCAAATAGCCTCGCGAAAGCAGTGCCTGGCAGACTCTCTTTGCAAGTGGATCGGCCTCAGTGAGTGAAACAAAACTGCACTGCGAATACACAAAGCGCTGACGATTCAGTCCAGGACACAGGACAGCACTCTCACAGAAGCGAAAGCTAAGCTTTGCATCCAGCCTGAAGACCAGGACATTTTTCACGCTTAACACTATTAAGTATGTGCAAGAGCCATGGTCACCGAGGCCTACCTAAGTTAATGAAATACTTACCCAGTTCATCCTATGCAGAGGTCCCTGTGCCCAAAGGGTCTGAAAGGAAGGGTCCTGTGGGTCCGGTGTGTTTCCTTGACGTAGTTAGAAACTACTGAGGATAACCTTAGGAGCTCAAGTTTGAAACCGGGCAACCCTGGCAAAACTTTAATTTCTTCCGTGGTAGGCGAGACAGGTGCGGTTTGAAAGCTGCCTGAAAATCACTCCTGCTGCCCATCTTTCTTTGCTGCCTGACGGCATCACGAAAGAACTTGAGTGTAATCGTATGAGGCATGCTGGTTTGGGTTCCTTGCTGGGAGCTCCTCCAGGAGCACAATGGAGCTTGGCGGCAAAGAACTGGCACGCCTGTGCTCAAGTAAAAGTCCAGATTTCTCCCACAGTAAGCTTAGCTATGCCCTAGTAGCGAAGGAGCATGTGTTAAAGGAAGGCTGCAACACTGTTACGTATTTCACGACTCATTGTGCACTCACGTTCGTTGTAACATCTGTGAAAGGGCACTGAATACCGTCCAAAACTTCTGCTGTGTTTGAGTCCCAGGAAGCAACTGGGTTCGTTGGCTTTAAGACTGTGAACCTGCAGCGGTAATGGCAGAGCCCTGCCCGGATCGCTCGACAGCTCTCGTTTGTACAGCATTCAAACGGCCTCAGGAACGCCGTTCCAAGCAGCCTTACATTCCATGCTGGCGTAGCCAGGGAGGCATTTGGATTCTTCTGAGAAACACCACTGTGCCTCACAAGTGAAACCTGTGGGCTCCCAATTACGTCTCCCTACGGCAGCCTGAAGCGATAGGTTTAGTTCCAGCCTGAAACCAACGGACAGCTTTCCCTGTGACAATGCTGGACTTCTGGGACCATCCAGATTCACCAAGGCCTAACTTTTGCCCGGTGGGGGAATGCTCTTCTGCACGTACAGCACTCACCACGTGAAAACCTTTCTTAGCAGAAGGAAGCAGTCTTTCCCTAGTAGTAGAGAGGGAGGCAGAATTTTCAGATAAACCTGCTGTGTCCTCAGGCTTGAAAGTGGGACACCGATGGGAACGTTTGCATTCTGGAATGGCAGCCAATTGCTTTGGGCTTCAAAGCTGCCTGAACAGCCCTAGGGGCCCAACTTCTCTTCACTGCAGGATTGTCGCTGTGGGCCAAGGCTGCGTTCTCTCAATGGCAATAATGGGCTGGCAATTGCTTTCTAGAAACTCATCCAACTGCACTCCAGATTCAGCTCCATACAAATGAAAGGTGACCTAAGTCCTCAGGGTAAGGTCCAGTGTTTCACATCAGCAGAGTTGAGTGTGCAGGGGTAGCCACGAAGCCATACTCTGCAAAGGAGTGCCTTAACTCTGCTATGCCCCTGGGGACACATAGGGCAGTGGATCGTGCACCAATCTCTCATGATGACCACTGTGTGCTAGAAGAACGGCCGCTGGCTTCTGAGGAGCCCTAGGCGAAGTAGGCCCCCAGGAAGCACTCTTCACATTCATAGCAAGGGCAACGTACTCCTTTCTGGGATGCCTAGGTAGAGTGTTCCAATCGTCATAGAGCCTAGCAAAAGCAGCGCCTGGCAGACTCTCTTTGCAAGTGGATCGTCCTCAGTGACTGAAACAGGTCTGCACTGCTACGGCACAATGTGCTTGTGATTCATTCTGGGACACAGGATAGCACTCTCACAGAAGCGAAAGCTAACCTTTACATCCAGCCTGAAGACCAGTCCATTTTTCACACTTCACACTGTTAAGAATGTGCAAGAGCCATGGTCACCGAGGCCTACCTAAGGTACTGAAATACTTACCCATTTCATCCTATGCAGAGGTCCCTGTGCCCAAAGGGTCTCCATGGAAGAGCCCTGTGGATCCCGTGTGTTTCCTTGAGGTAGTCAGAAACTACTGAGGATAACCTCATGAGGTCAAGTTTAAAACCGGGCAACCCTGGCAAAACCTTCATTTCTTCCGTGGTAGGCGAGACAGGTGCGGTTTGAAAGCTGCCTGAAAATCACTCCTGCTGCCCATCTTCTCTTTGCTGCCTGACGGCATCACGAAAGAACTTGAGTGTAATCGTATGAGGCATGCTGGTCTCGGTTCCATACTAGGAGCTCCTCCAGGAGCACACTGGAGCTTGGTGGCAAAGAACTGGCACCCCTGTGCTCAAGTAAAAGTCCAGATTTCTCCCATAGGAAGCTTAGCTATGCCCTAATAGCGAAGAAGCACGTGTTAAAGGAAGGCTGCAACACTGTTACGTATTTCACGACTCATTGTGCACTCACGTTCGTTGTAACATCTGTGAAAGGACGGTGAATGCCGTCCAACTCTTCTGTTGCGTTTGAGTCCCAGGAAGCAAATGGGTTCGTTGGCTTTAAGGCTGTGAATGTGCAGCGGTAATGGCAAAGCCCTGCCCGGATCGCTCGACAGCTCTCGTTTGTACAGCATTCAAACGGCCTCAGGAACGCCGTTCCAAGCAGCCTTACATTCCATGCTGGCGTTGCCAGGGAGGCATTTGGATTCTTCTGAGAAACACCACTGTGCCTCACAAGTGAAACCTGTGGGCTCCCAAATAAGTCTCCCTACGGCAGTTGGAAGCTAGATATTTAGTTCCAGCCTGAAAACAACGGACAGCTTTACCTGTGACAATTGTGGACTTCTGGGACCATCCAGATTCACCAAGGCCTAACTTTTGCCCGGCGGGGGAATGCTCTTCTGCACGTACAGCACTCCACACGTGAAAACCTTTCTTAGCAGAAGGAGGCAGTCTTTCCCTAGTACTAGATAGCTAGGCAGAATCTTCAGATAAACATGCTGTGTCATCAAGCTTGAAAGTGGGACACCGATGGGAACGTTCGCATTCTCCTGGAATGGAAGCCACTTGCTTTGGGTTTCAAAGCTGCCTGAACAGCCCTAGCGGCCCAACTTCTCTTCACTGCAGTATTGGCACTGTGGGCCAAGGCTACGTTCTTTCAATGTCAATAATGTGCTGGCAATTCCTTTCTAAAAACTCATCCCACTGCACTCCAGAATCAGATCCGTACAAATGAAAGGTCACCTAAGTCCTCAAGGTAATGTCCAGTGTTTCACATCAGCAGAGTTGGGTGTGCAGTGGTAGCCACGAAGCCATACTCTGAAAAGGAGTGCCTTAACTCTGCTATGCCCCTGGGGACGCATAGGGCAGTGTATCGTGAACTAATTTCTCATGATGACTGCTGTGTGCTAGAAGAGCGGCCGTTGGCTTCTGAGGAACCATAGGCGAAATAGGCCCCCGTGAAACACTCTTCACTTTCATAGCAAGGGCAACGTACTCATTTCTGGGTTGCCTAGTTACAGTGTTCCAGTCGTCAAAGAACCTCGCAAAAGCAGCGCCTGGCAGACTCTCTTTGCAAGTCGATTGGCCTCAGTGCCTGAAACAGAACTGCACTGCTACTGCACAATGTGCTTGTGATTCAGTCTGGGACACAGGACAGCACTCTCACAGAAGCGAAAGCTAAGCATTGCATCCAGCCTGAAGACCAGTACATTTTTCAAACTTCACACTGTCAAGTATGTGCAAGAGCCTTGGTCACCAAGGCCTACCTAAGGTATTGAAATACTTACCCAGTTAATCCTATGCAGAAGTCCCTGTGCCCAAAGGGTCTCCATGGAAGATCCCTGTGGGTCAAGTTTGTTTCCTTTAAGTAGACAGAAACTACTGAGGATAACCTTATGAGCTCAAGTTTGAAATCGTGCAACCCTGGCAAAAGCTTAATTTTGTCCGTGGTAGGCGAGACAGTTGTGGTTTGAAAGCTTCCTGAAAAAAACTCCTGCTGCCCATCTTCTCTTTCCTGCCTGACGGCGTCAAGAAACAACTAGAATGTAATTGTCTGAGGCATGGTGGTCTCAGTTCCTTGCTGGGAGCTCCTCCAGGAGCACACTGGAGATTGCCGGCAAAGAAATGGCACCCCTGGCCTCAAGTAAAAGTCCAGATTTCTCCCATAGTAACCTTAGGCATGCCCTAGTAGCAAAGAAGCATGTGTTAAAATAATGCTGCAGCACGGTTACGTATTTCAAGACTCATTGTGCACTCACGTTCGTTGTAACATCTGGGAAAGGGCGCTGAATGCCGTTTAACTCTTCTGTTGCGTTTCAGTCCCAGGAAGCAAATGGGTTCGTTGGCTTTAAGGCTGTGAATGTGCAGCGGTAATGGCAAAGCCCTGCCCAGATCGCTCGACAGCTCTCATTTGTACAGCATTCAAACGGCCTCAGGAACGCCGTTGCGAGCAGCCTTACATTCCATGCTGGCGTAGCCAGCTAGGCATTTGGATTCTTCTGAGAAACACCACTGTGCCTCACACGTGAAACCTGTGGGCTCCCAAACACGTCTCCCTACGGCAGTCGGAAGCTAGATGTTTAGTTCCAGCCTGAAAGCAACGGACAGCTTTCCCTGTGACAATGTTGGACTTCTGGGACCATCCAGATTCACCAAGGCCTACCTTTTGCCCGGCGGGGGAATGCTCTTCTGCACGTACAGCACTCCCCACGTGAAAACCTTTCTTAGCAGAAGGAGGCAGTCTTTCCCTAGTACTAGATAGCTAGGCAGAATCTTCAGATAAACATGCTGTGTCATCAAGCTTGAAAGTGGGACTTCGATGGGAACTTTCGCATTCTCCCGTTTTGAAGCGACTTGCTTTGGGCTTCAAAGCTGCCTGAACAGCACCAGCCGCCCAACTTCTCTTCACTGCAGGATTGTCGCTGTGCGCCAAGGCTGCGTTTTCTCAATGTCAATAATGTGCTGTCGCTAGTGGGAAGCAGCCGCATAGCACAGGGAGATCAGCCAGGTGCTTTGTGACCACCTAGCGGGGAGGGATAGGGAGGGTGGGAGGGAGGGAGATGCAAGAGGGAAGAGATATGGGAACATATGTATATCTATAACTGATTCACTTTGTTTTAAAGCAGAAACTAACACACAATTGTAAAGCAATTATACTTCAATAAAGATGATAAAAAAAAAAAAAACTGTGCTGTCTATTCCTAACTAGAAACTCATCGCACTGCACTCCAGATTCAGCTCCGGCCAAATGAAAGGTGACATAAGGCCTCCAGGTAAGGTCCAGTGTTTCACATCTGCAGAGTTGGGTGTGCAGTGGTATCCACGAAGCCATACTCTGAAATGGAGTGCCTTAACTCTGCTATGCCCCTAGGGAAACATAGGACAGTCGATCGTGCACCAATTTCGCATGATGCCTGCTGTATGCCTGAAGAGCGGTCGCTGGCTTCTGAGGAACCCTGGGCGAAATAGGCCCCCGTAAGCACTCTTCACATTGATAGCAAGGGCAACGTACTCCTCTCTGGGTTGCCTAGGTAGAGTGTTCTATTCGTCAAATAGCCTCGCGAAAGCAGTGCCTGGCAGACTCTCTTTGCAAGTGGATCGGCCTCAGTGAGTGAAACAAAACTGCACTGCGAATACACAAAGCGCTGACGATTCAGTCCAGGACACAGGACAGCACTCTCACAGAAGCGAAAGCTAAGCTTTGCATCCAGCCTGAAGACCAGGACATTTTTCACGCTTAACACTATTAAGTATGTGCAAGAGCCATGGTCACCGAGGCCTACCTAAGTTAATGAAATACTTACCCAGTTCATCCTATGCAGAGGTCCCTGTGCCCAAAGGGTCTGAAAGGAAGGGTCCTGTGGGTCCGGTGTGTTTCCTTGACGTAGTTAGAAACTACTGAGGATAACCTTAGGAGCTCAAGTTTGAAACCGGGCAACCCTGGCAAAACTTTAATTTCTTCCGTGGTAGGCGAGACAGGTGCGGTTTGAAAGCTGCCTGAAAATCACTCCTGCTGCCCATCTTTCTTTGCTGCCTGACGGCATCACGAAAGAACTTGAGTGTAATCGTATGAGGCATGCTGGTTTGGGTTCCTTGCTGGGAGCTCCTCCAGGAGCACAATGGAGCTTGGCGGCAAAGAACTGGCACGCCTGTGCTCAAGTAAAAGTCCAGATTTCTCCCACAGTAAGCTTAGCTATGCCCTAGTAGCGAAGGAGCATGTGTTAAAGGAAGGCTGCAACACTGTTACGTATTTCACGACTCATTGTGCACTCACGTTCGTTGTAACATCTGTGAAAGGGCACTGAATACCGTCCAAAACTTCTGCTGCGTTTGAGTCCCAGGAAGCAACTGGGTTCGTTGGCTTTAAGACTGTGAACCTGCAGCGGTAATGGCAGAGCCCTGCCCGGATCGCTCGACAGCTCTCGTTTGTACAGCATTCAAACGGCCTCAGGAACGCCGTTCCAAGCAGCCTTACATTCCATGCTGGCGTAGCCAGGGAGGCATTTGGATTCTTCTGAGAAACACCACTGTGCCTCACAAGTGAAACCTGTGGGCTCCCAATTACGTCTCCCTACGGCAGCCTGAAGCGATAGGTTTAGTTCCAGCCTGAAACCAACGGACAGCTTTCCCTGTGACAATGCTGGACTTCTGGGACCATCCAGATTCACCAAGGCCTAACTTTTGCCCGGTGGGGGAATGCTCTTCTGCACGTACAGCACTCACCACGTGAAAACCTTTCTTAGCAGAAGGAAGCAGTCTTTCCCTAGTAGTAGAGAGGGAGGCAGAATTTTCAGATAAACCTGCTGTGTCCTCAGGCTTGAAAGTGGGACACCGATGGGAACGTTTGCATTCTGGAATGGCAGCCAATTGCTTTGGGCTTCAAAGCTGCCTGAACAGCCCTAGGGGCCCAACTTCTCTTCACTGCAGGATTGTCGCTGTGGGCCAAGGCTGCGTTCTCTCAATGGCAATAATGGGCTGGCAATTGCTTTCTAGAAACTCATCCAACTGCACTCCAGATTCAGCTCCATACAAATGAAAGGTGACCTAAGTCCTCAGGGTAAGGTCCAGTGTTTCACATCAGCAGAGTTGAGTGTGCAGGGGTAGCCACGAAGCCATACTCTGCAAAGGAGTGCCTTAACTCTGCTATGCCCCTGGGGACACATAGGGCATTGGATCGTGCACCAATCTCTCATGATGACCACTGTGTGCTAGAAGAACGGCCGCTGGCTTCTGAGGAGCCCTAGGCGAAGTAGGCCCCCAGGAAGCACTCTTCACATTCATAGCAAGGGCAACGTACTCCTTTCTGGGATGCCTAGGTAGAGTGTTCCAATCGTCATAGAGCCTAGCAAAAGCAGCGCCTGGCAGACTCTCTTTGCAAGTGGATCGTCCTCAGTGACTGAAACAGGTCTGCACTGCTACGGCACAATGTGCTTGTGATTCATTCTGGGACACAGGATAGCACTCTCACAGAAGCGAAAGCTAACCTTTACATCCAGCCTGAAGACCAGTCCATTTTTCACACTTCACACTGTTAAGAATGTGCAAGAGCCATGGTCACCGAGGCCTACCTAAGGTACTGAAATACTTACCCATTTCATCCTATGCAGAGGTCCCTGTGCCCAAAGGGTCTCCATGGAAGAGCCCTGTGGATCCCGTGTGTTTCCTTGAGGTAGTCAGAAACTACTGAGGATAACCTCATGAGGTCAAGTTTAAAACCGGGCAACCCTGGCAAAACCTTCATTTCTTCCGTGGTAGGCGAGACAGGTGCGGTTTGAAAGCTGCCTGAAAATCACTCCTGCTGCCCATCTTCTCTTTGCTGCCTGACGGCATCACGAAAGAACTTGAGTGTAATCGTATGAGGCATGCTGGTCTCGGTTCCATGCTAGGAGCTCCTCCAGGAGCACACTGGAGCTTGGTGGCAAAGAACTGGCACCCCTGTGCTCAAGTAAAAGTCCAGATTTCTCCCATAGGAAGCTTAGCTATGCCCTAATAGCGAAGAAGCACGTGTTAAAGGAAGGCTGCAACACTATTACGTATTTCACGACTCATTGTGCACTCACGTTCGTTGTAACATCTGTGAAAGGACGGTGAATGCCGTCCAACTCTTCTGTTGCGTTTGAGTCCCAGGAAGCAAATGGGTTCGTTGGCTTTAAGGCTGTGAATGTGCAGCGGTAATGGCAAAGCCCTGCCCGGATCGCTCGACAGCTCTCGTTTGTACAGCATTCAAACGGCCTCAGGAACGCCGTTCCAAGCAGCCTTACATTCCATGCTGGCGTTGCCAGGGAGGCATTTGGATTCTTCTGAGAAACACCACTGTGCCTCACAAGTGAAACCTGTGGGCTCCCAAATAAGTCTCCCTACGGCAGTTGGAAGCTAGATATTTAGTTCCAGCCTGAAAACAACGGACAGCTTTACCTGTGACAATTGTGGACTTCTGGGACCATCCAGATTCACCAAGGCCTAACTTTTGCCCGGCGGGGGAATGCTCTTCTGCACGTACAGCACTCCACACGTGAAAACCTTTCTTAGCAGAAGGAGGCAGTCTTTCCCTAGTACTAGATAGCTAGGCAGAATCTTCAGATAAACATGCTGTGTCATCAAGCTTGAAAGTGGGACACCGATGGGAACGTTCGCATTCTCCTGGAATGGAAGCCACTTGCTTTGGGTTTCAAAGCTGCCTGAACAGCCCTAGCGGCCCAACTTCTCTTCACTGCAGTATTGTCACTGTGGGCCAAGGCTACGTTCTTTCAATGTCAATAATGTGCTGGCAATTCCTTTCTAAAAACTCATCCCACTGCACTCCAGAATCAGATCCGTACAAATGAAAGGTCACCTAAGTCCTCAAGGTAATGTCCAGTGTTTCACATCAGCAGAGTTGGGTGTGCAGTGGTAGCCACGAAGCCATACTCTGAAAAGGAGTGCCTTAACTCTGCTATGCCCCTGGGGACGCATAGGGCAGTGTATCGTGAACTAATTTCTCATGATGACTGCTGTGTGCTAGAAGAGCGGCCGTTGGCTTCTGAGGAACCATAGGCGAAATAGGCCCCCGTGAAACACTCTTCACTTTCATAGCAAGGGCAACGTACTCATTTCTGGGTTGCCTAGTTACAGTGTTCCAGTCGTCAAAGAACCTCGCAAAAGCAGCGCCTGGCAGACTCTCTTTGCAAGTCGATTGGCCTCAGTGCCTGAAACAGAACTGCACTGCTACTGCACAATGTGCTTGTGATTCAGTCTGGGACACAGGACAGCACTCTCACAGAAGCGAAAGCTAAGCATTGCATCCAGCCTGAAGACCAGTACATTTTTCAAACTTCACACTGTCAAGTATGTGCAAGAGCCTTGGTCACCAAGGCCTACCTAAGGTATTGAAATACTTACCCAGTTAATCCTATGCAGAAGTCCCTGTGCCCAAAGGGTCTCCATGGAAGATCCCTGTGGGTCAAGTTTGTTTCCTTTAAGTAGACAGAAACTACTGAGGATAACCTTATGAGCTCAAGTTTGAAATCGTGCAACCCTGGCAAAAGCTTAATTTTGTCCGTGGTAGGCGAGACCGTTGTGGTTTGAAAGCTTCCTGAAAAAAACTCTTGCTGCCCATCTTCTCTTTCCTGCCTGACGGCGTCAAGAAACAACTAGAATGTAATTGTCTGAGGCATGGTAGTCTCAGTTCCTTGCTGGGAGCTCCTCCAGGAGCACACTGGAGATTGCCGGCAAAGAAATGGCACCCCTGGCCTCAAGTAAAAGTCCAGATTTCTCCCATAGTAACCTTAGGCATGCCCTAGTAGCAAAGAAGCATGTGTTAAAATAATGCTGCAGCACGGTTACGTATTTCAAGACTCATTGTGCACTCACGTTCGTTGTAACATCTGGGAAAGGGCGCTGAATGCCGTTTAACTCTTCTGTTGCGTTTCAGTCCCAGGAAGCAAATGGGTTCGTTGGCTTTAAGGCTGTGAATGTGCAGCGGTAATGGCAAAGCCCTGCCCAGATCGCTCGACAGCTCTCATTTGTACAGCATTCAAACGGCCTCAGGAACGCCGTTGCGAGCAGCCTTACATTCCATGCTGGCGTAGCCAGCTAGGCATTTGGATTCTTCTGAGAAACACCACTGTGCCTCACACGTGAAACCTGTGGGCTCCCAAACACGTCTCCCTACGGCAGTCGGAAGCTAGATGTTTAGTTCCAGCCTGAAAGCAACGGACAGCTTTCCCTGTGACAATGTTGGACTTCTGGGACCATCCAGATTCACCAAGGCCTACCTTTTGCCCGGCGGGGGAATGCTCTTCTGCACGTACAGCACTCCCCACGTGAAAACCTTTCTTAGCAGAAGGAGGCAGTCTTTCCCTAGTACTAGATAGCTAGGCAGAATCTTCAGATAAACATGCTGTGTCATCAAGCTTGAAAGTGAGACTTCGATGGGAACTTTCGCATTCTCCCGTTTTGAAGCGACTTGCTTTGGGCTTCAAAGCTGCCTGAACAGCACCAGCCGCCCAACTTCTCTTCACTGCAGGATTGTCGCTGTGCGCCAAGGCTGCGTTTTCTCAATGTCAATAATGTGCTGTCGCTAGTGGGAAGCAGCCGCATAGCACAGGGAGATCAGCCAGGTGCTTTGTGACCACCTAGCGGGGAGGGATAGGGAGGGTGGGAGGGAGGGAGATGCAAGAGGGAAGAGATATGGGAACATATGTATATCTATAACTGATTCACTTTGTTTTAAAGCAGAAACTAACACACAATTGTAAAGCAATTATACTTCAATAAAGATGATAAAAAAAAAAAAACTGTGCTGTCTATTCCTAACTAGAAACTCATTGCACTGCACTCCAGATTCAGCTCCGGCCAAATGAAAGGTGACATAAGGCCTCCAGGTAAGGTCCAGTGTTTCACATCTGCAGAGTTGGGTGTGCAGTGGTATCCACGAAGCCATACTCTGAAATGGAGTGCCTTAACTCTGCTATGCCCCTAGGGAAACATAGGACAGTCGATCGTGCACCAATTTCGCATGATGCCTGCTGTAAGCCTGAAGAGCGGTCGCTGGCTTCTGAGGAACCCTGGGCGAAATAGGCCCCCGTAAGCACTCTTCACATTGATAGCAAGGGCAACGTACTCCTCTCTGGGTTGCCTAGGTAGAGTGTTCTATTCGTCAAATAGCCTCGCGAAAGCAGTGCCTGGCAGACTCTCTTTGCAAGTGGATCGGCCTCAGTGAGTGAAACAAAACTGCACTGCGAATACACAAAGCGCTGACGATTCAGTCCAGGACACAGGACAGCACTCTCACAGAAGCGAAAGCTAAGCTTTGCATCCAGCCTGAAGACCAGGACATTTTTCACGCTTAACACTATTAAGTATGTGCAAGAGCCATGGTCACCGAGGCCTACCTAAGTTAATGAAATACTTACCCAGTTCATCCTATGCAGAGGTCCCTGTGCCCAAAGGGTCTGAAAGGAAGGGTCCTGTGGGTCCGGTGTGTTTCCTTGACGTAGTTAGAAACTACTGAGGATAACCTTAGGAGCTCAAGTTTGAAACCGGGCAACCCTGGCAAAACTTTAATTTCTTCCGTGGTAGGCGAGACAGGTGCGGTTTGAAAGCTGCCTGAAAATCACTCCTGCTGCCCATCTTTCTTTGCTGCCTGACGGCATCACGAAAGAACTTGAGTGTAATCGTATGAGGCATGCTGGTTTGGGTTCCTTGCTGGGAGCTCCTCCAGGAGCACAATGGAGCTTGGCGGCAAAGAACTGGCACGCCTGTGCTCAAGTAAAAGTCCAGATTTCTCCCACAGTAAGCTTAGCTATGCCCTAGTAGCGAAGGAGCATGTGTTAAAGGAAGGCTGCAACACTGTTACGTATTTCACGACTCATTGTGCACTCACGTTCGTTGTAACATCTGTGAAAGGGCACTGAATACCGTCCAAAACTTCTGCTGCGTTTGAGTCCCAGGAAGCAACTGGGTTCGTTGGCTTTAAGACTGTGAACCTGCAGCGGTAATGGCAGAGCCCTGCCCGGATCGCTCGACAGCTCTCGTTTGTACAGCATTCAAACGGCCTCAGGAACGCCGTTCCAAGCAGCCTTACATTCCATGCTGGCGTAGCCAGGGAGGCATTTGGATTCTTCTGAGAAACACCACTGTGCCTCACAAGTGAAACCTGTGGGCTCCCAATTACGTCTCCCTACGGCAGCCTGAAGCGATAGGTTTAGTTCCAGCCTGAAACCAACGGACAGCTTTCCCTGTGACAATGCTGGACTTCTGGGACCATCCAGATTCACCAAGGCCTAACTTTTGCCCGGTGGGGGAATGCTCTTCTGCACGTACAGCACTCACCACGTGAAAACCTTTCTTAGCAGAAGGAAGCAGTCTTTCCCTAGTAGTAGAGAGGGAGGCAGAATTTTCAGATAAACCTGCTGTGTCCTCAGGCTTGAAAGTGGGACACCGATGGGAACGTTTGCATTCTGGAATGGCAGCCACTTGCTTTGGGCTTCAAAGCTGCCTGAACAGCCCTAGGGGCCCAACTTCTCTTCACTGCAGGATTGTCGCTGTGGGCCAAGGCTGCGTTCTCTCAATGGCAATAATGGGCTGGCAATTGCTTTCTAGAAACTCATCCAACTGCACTCCAGATTCAGCTCCATACAAATGAAAGGTGACCTAAGTCCTCAGGGTAAGGTCCAGTGTTTCACATCAGCAGAGTTGAGTGTGCAGGGGTAGCCACGAAGCCATACTCTGCAAAGGAGTGCCTTAACTCTGCTATGCCCCTGGGGACACATAGGGCAGTGGATCGTGCACCAATCTCTCATGATGACCACTGTGTGCTAGAAGAACGGCCGCTGGCTTCTGAGGAACCCTGGGCGAAATAGGCCCCCAGGAAGCACTCTTCACATTCATAGCAAGGGCAACGTACTCCTTTCTGGGATGCCTAGGTAGAGTGTTCCAATCGTCATAGAGCCTAGCAAAAGCAGCGCCTGGCAGACTCTCTTTGCAAGTGGATCGTCCTCAGTGACTGAAACAGGTCTGCACTGCTACGGCACAATGTGCTTGTGATTCATTCTGGGACACAGGATAGCACTCTCACAGAAGCGAAAGCTAACCTTTACATCCAGCCTGAAGACCAGTCCATTTTTCACACTTCACACTGTTAAGAATGTGCAAGAGCCATGGTCACCGAGGCCTACCTAAGGTACTGAAATACTTACCCATTTCATCCTATGCAGAGGTCCCTGTGCCCAAAGGGTCTCCATGGAAGAGCCCTGTGGATCCCGTGTGTTTCCTTGAGGTAGTCAGAAACTACTGAGGATAACCTCATGAGGTCAAGTTTAAAACCGGGCAACCCTGGCAAAACCTTCATTTCTTCCGTGGTAGGCGAGACAGGTGCGGTTTGAAAGCTGCCTGAAAATCACTCCTGCTGCTCATCTTCTCTTTGCTGCCTGACGGCATCACGAAAGAACTTGAGTGTAATCGTATGAGGCATGCTGCTCTCGGTTCCATGCTAGGAGCTCCTCCAGGAGCACACTGGAGCTTGGCGGCAAAGAACTGGCACCCATGTGCTCAAGTAAAAGTCCAGATTTCTCCCATAGGAAGCTTAGCTATGCCCTAATAGCGAAGAAGCACGTGTTAAAGGAAGGCTGCAACACTGTTACGTATTATCACGACTCATTGTGCACTCACGTTCGTTGTAACATCTGTGAAAGGACGGTGAATGCCGTCCAACTCTTCTGTTGCGTTTGAGTCCCAGGAAGCAAATGGGTTCGTTGGCTTTAAGGCTGTGAATGTGCAGCGGTAATGGCAAAGCCCTGCCCAGATCGCTCGACAGCTCTCGTTTGTACAGCATTCAAACGGCCTCAGGAACGCCGTTCCAAGCAGCCTTACATTCCATGCTGGCGTTGCCAGGGAGGCATTTGGATTCTTCTGAGAAACACCACTGTGCCTCACAAGTGAAACCTGTGGGCTCCCAAATAAGTCTCCCTACGGCAGTTGGAAGCTAGATATTTAGTTCCAGCCTGAAAACAACGGACAGCTTTACCTGTGACAATTGTGGACTTCTGGGACCATCCAGATTCACCAAGGCCTATCTTTTGCCCGGCGGGGGAATGCTCTTCTGCACGTACAGCACTCCACACGTGAAAACCTTTCTTAGCAGAAGGAGGCAGTCTTTCCCTAGTACTAGATAGCTAGGCAGAATCTTCAGATAAACATGCTGTGTCATCAAGCTTGAAAGTGGGACACCGATGGGAACGTTCGCATTCTCCTGGAATGGAAGCCACTTGCTTTGGGTTTCAAAGCTGCCTGAACAGCCCTAGCGGCCCAACTTCTCTTCACTGCAGTATTGTCACTGTGGGCCAAGGCTACGTTCTTTCAATGTCAATAATGTGCTGGCAATTCCTTTCTAAAAACTCATCCCACTGCACTCCAGAATCAGATCCGTACAAATGAAAGGTCACCTAAGTCCTCAAGGTAATGTCCAGTGTTTCACATCAGCAGAGTTGGGTGTGCAGTGGTAGCCACGAAGCCATACTCTGAAAAGGAGTGTCTTAACTCTGCTATGCCCCTGGGGACGCATAGGGCAGTGTATCGTGAACTAATTTCTCATGATGACTGCTGTGTGCTAGAAGAGCGGCCGTTGGCTTCTGAGGAACCATAGGCGAAATAGGCCCCCGTGAAACACTCTTCACTTTCATAGCAAGGGCAACGTACTCATTTCTGGGTTGCCTAGTTACAGTGTTCCAGTCGTCAAAGAACCTCGCAAAAGCAGCGCCTGGCAGACTCTCTTTGCAAGTCGATTGGCCTCAGTGCCTGAAACAGAACTGCACTGCTACTGCACAATGTGCTTGTGATTCAGTCTGGGACACAGGACAGCACTCTCACAGAAGCGAAAGCTAAGCATTGCATCCAGCCTGAAGACCAGTACATTTTTCAAACTTCACACTGTCAAGTATGTGCAAGAGCCTTGGTCACCAAGGCCTACCTAAGGTATTGAAATACTTACCCAGTTAATCCTATGCAGAAGTCCCTGTGCCCAAAGGGTCTCCATGGAAGATCCCTGTGGGTCAAGTTTGTTTCCTTTAAGTAGACAGAAACTACTGAGGATAACCTTATGAGCTCAAGTTTGAAATCGTGCAACCCTGGCAAAAGCTTAATTTTGTCCGTGGTAGGCGAGACCGTTGTGGTTTGAAAGCTTCCTGAAAAAAACTCTTGCTGCCCATCTTCTCTTTCCTGCCTGACGGCGTCAAGAAACAACTAGAATGTAATTGTCTGAGGCATGGTAGTCTCAGTTCCTTGCTGGGAGCTCCTCCAGGAGCACACTGGAGATTGCCGGCAAAGAAATGGCACCCCTGGCCTCAAGTAAAAGTCCAGATTTCTCCCATAGTAACCTTAGGCATGCCCTAGTAGCAAAGAAGCATGTGTTAAAATAATGCTGCAGCACGGTTACGTATTTCAAGACTCATTGTGCACTCACGTTCGTTGTAACATCTGGGAAAGGGCGCTGAATGCCGTTTAACTCTTCTGTTGCGTTTCAGTCCCAGGAAGCAAATGGGTTCGTTGGCTTTAAGGCTGTGAATGTGCAGCGGTAATGGCAAAGCCCTGCCCAGATCGCTCGACAGCTCTCATTTGTACAGCATTCAAACGGCCTCAGGAACGCCGTTGCGAGCAGCCTTACATTCCATGCTGGCGTAGCCAGCTAGGCATTTGGATTCTTCTGAGAAACACCACTGTGCCTCACACGTGAAACCTGTGGGCTCCCAAACACGTCTCCCTACGGCAGTCGGAAGCTAGATGTTTAGTTCCAGCCTGAAAGCAACGGACAGCTTTCCCTGTGACAATGTTGGACTTCTGGGACCATCCAGATTCACCAAGGCCTACCTTTTGCCCGGCGGGGGAATGCTCTTCTGCACGTACAGCACTCCCCACGTGAAAACCTTTCTTAGCAGAAGGAGGCAGTCTTTCCCTAGTACTAGATAGCTAGGCAGAATCTTCAGATAAACATGCTGTGTCATCAAGCTTGAAAGTGAGACTTCGATGGGAACTTTCGCATTCTCCCGTTTTGAAGCGACTTGCTTTGGGCTTCAAAGCTGCCTGAACAGCACCAGCCGCCCAACTTCTCTTCACTGCAGGATTGTCGCTGTGCGCCAAGGCTGCGTTTTCTCAATGTCAATAATGTGCTGTCGCTAGTGGGAAGCAGCCGCATAGCACAGGGAGATCAGCCAGGTGCTTTGTGACCACCTAGCGGGGAGGGATAGGGAGGGTGGGAGGGAGGGAGATGCAAGAGGGAAGAGATATGGGAACATATGTATATCTATAACTGATTCACTTTGTTTTAAAGCAGAAACTAACACACAATTGTAAAGCAATTATACTTCAATAAAGATGATAAAAAAAAAAAAACTGTGCTGTCTATTCCTAACTAGAAACTCATTGCACTGCACTCCAGATTCAGCTCCGGCCAAATGAAAGGTGACATAAGGCCTCCAGGTAAGGTCCAGTGTTTCACATCTGCAGAGTTGGGTGTGCAGTGGTATCCACGAAGCCATACTCTGAAATGGAGTGCCTTAACTCTGCTATGCCCCTAGGGAAACATAGGACAGTCGATCGTGCACCAATTTCGCATGATGCCTGCTGTAAGCCTGAAGAGCGGTCGCTGGCTTCTGAGGAACCCTGGGCGAAATAGGCCCCCGTAAGCACTCTTCACATTGATAGCAAGGGCAACGTACTCCTCTCTGGGTTGCCTAGGTAGAGTGTTCTATTCGTCAAATAGCCTCGCGAAAGCAGTGCCTGGCAGACTCTCTTTGCAAGTGGATCGGCCTCAGTGAGTGAAACAAAACTGCACTGCGAATACACAAAGCGCTGACGATTCAGTCCAGGACACAGGACAGCACTCTCACAGAAGCGAAAGCTAAGCTTTGCATCCAGCCTGAAGACCAGGACATTTTTCACGCTTAACACTATTAAGTATGTGCAAGAGCCATGGTCACCGAGGCCTACCTAAGTTAATGAAATACTTACCCAGTTCATCCTATGCAGAGGTCCCTGTGCCCAAAGGGTCTGAAAGGAAGGGTCCTGTGGGTCCGGTGTGTTTCCTTGACGTAGTTAGAAACTACTGAGGATAACCTTAGGAGCTCAAGTTTGAAACCGGGCAACCCTGGCAAAACTTTAATTTCTTCCGTGGTAGGCGAGACAGGTGCGGTTTGAAAGCTGCCTGAAAATCACTCCTGCTGCCCATCTTTCTTTGCTGCCTGACGGCATCACGAAAGAACTTGAGTGTAATCGTATGAGGCATGCTGGTTTGGGTTCCTTGCTGGGAGCTCCTCCAGGAGCACAATGGAGCTTGGCGGCAAAGAACTGGCACGCCTGTGCTCAAGTAAAAGTCCAGATTTCTCCCACAGTAAGCTTAGCTATGCCCTAGTAGCGAAGGAGCATGTGTTAAAGGAAGGCTGCAACACTGTTACGTATTTCACGACTCATTGTGCACTCACGTTCGTTGTAACATCTGTGAAAGGGCACTGAATACCGTCCAAAACTTCTGCTGCGTTTGAGTCCCAGGAAGCAACTGGGTTCGTTGGCTTTAAGACTGTGAACCTGCAGCGGTAATGGCAGAGCCCTGCCCGGATCGCTCGACAGCTCTCGTTTGTACAGCATTCAAACGGCCTCAGGAACGCCGTTCCAAGCAGCCTTACATTCCATGCTGGCGTAGCCAGGGAGGCATTTGGATTCTTCTGAGAAACACCACTGTGCCTCACAAGTGAAACCTGTGGGCTCCCAATTACGTCTCCCTACGGCAGCCTGAAGCGATAGGTTTAGTTCCAGCCTGAAACCAACGGACAGCTTTCCCTGTGACAATGCTGGACTTCTGGGACCATCCAGATTCACCAAGGCCTAACTTTTGCCCGGTGGGGGAATGCTCTTCTGCACGTACAGCACTCACCACGTGAAAACCTTTCTTAGCAGAAGGAAGCAGTCTTTCCCTAGTAGTAGAGAGGGAGGCAGAATTTTCAGATAAACCTGCTGTGTCCTCAGGCTTGAAAGTGGGACACCGATGGGAACGTTTGCATTCTCCTGGAATGGCAGCCACTTGCTTTGGGCTTCAAAGCTGCCTGAACAGCCCTAGGGGCCCAACTTCTCTTCACTGCAGGATTGTCGCTGTGGGCCAAGGCTGCGTTCTCTCAATGGCAATAATGGGCTGGCAATTGCTTTCTAGAAACTCATCCAACTGCACTCCAGATTCAGCTCCATACAAATGAAAGGTGACCTAAGTCCTCAGGGTAAGGTCCAGTGTTTCACATCAGCAGAGTTGAGTGTGCAGGGGTAGCCACGAAGCCATACTCTGCAAAGGAGTGCCTTAACTCTGCTATGCCCCTGGGGACACATAGGGCAGTGGATCGTGCACCAATCTCTCATGATGACCACTGTGTGCTAGAAGAATGGCCGCTGGCTTCTGAGGAGCCCTAGGCGAAGTAGGCCCCCAGGAAGCACTCTTCACATTCATAGCAAGGGCAACGTACTCCTTTCTGGGATGCCTAGGTAGAGTGTTCCAATCGTCATAGAGCCTAGCAAAAGCAGCGCCTGGCAGACTCTCTTTGCAAGTGGATCGTCCTCAGTGACTGAAACAGGTCTGCACTGCTACGGCACAATGTGCTTGTGATTCATTCTGGGACACAGGATAGCACTCTCACAGAAGCGAAAGCTAACCTTTACATCCAGCCTGAAGACCAGTCCATTTTTCACACTTCACACTGTTAAGAATGTGCAAGAGCCATGGTCACCGAGGCCTACCTAAGGTACTGAAATACTTACCCATTTCATCCTATGCAGAGGTCCCTGTGCCCAAAGGGTCTCCATGGAAGAGCCCTGTGGATCCCGTGTGTTTCCTTGAGGTAGTCAGAAACTACTGAGGATAACCTCATGAGGTCAAGTTTAAAACCGGGCAACCCTGGCAAAACCTTCATTTCTTCCGTGGTAGGCGAGACAGGTGCGGTTTGAAAGCTGCCTGAAAATCACTCCTGCTGCCCATCTTCTCTTTGCTGCCTGACGGCATCACGAAAGAACTTGAGTGTAATCGTATGAGGCATGCTGGTCTCGGTTCCATGCTAGGAGCTCCTCCAGGAGCACACTGGAGCTTGGTGGCAAAGAACTGGCACCCCTGTGCTCAAGTAAAAGTCCAGATTTCTCCCACAGTAAGCTTAGCTATGCACTAATAGCGAAGAAGCACGTGTTAAAGGAAGGCTGCAACACTGTTACGTATTTCACGACTCATTGTGCACTCACGTTCGTTGTAACATCTGTGAAAGGGCACTGAATACCGTCCAAATCTTCTGCTACGTTTGAGTCCCAGGAAGCAAATGGGTTCGTTGGCTTTAAGGCTGTGAATGTGCAGCGGTAATGGCAAAGCCCTGCCCGGATCGCTCGACAGCTCTCGTTTGTACAGCATTCAAACGGCCTCAGGAACGCCGTTCCAAGCAGCCTTACATTCCATGCTGGCGTTGCCAGGGAGGCATTTGGATTCTTCTGAGAAACACCACTGTGCCTCACAAGTGAAACCTGTGGGCTCCCAAATAAGTCTCCCTACGGCAGTTGGAAGCTAGATATTTAGTTCCAGCCTGAAAACAACGGACAGCTTTACCTGTGACAATTGTGGACTTCTGGGACCATCCAGATTCACCAAGGCCTAACTTTTGCCTGGCGGGGGAATGCTCTTCTGCACGTACAGCACTCCACACGTGAAAACCTTTCTTAGCAGAAGGAGGCAGTCTTTCCCTAGTACTAGATAGCTAGGCAGAATCTTCAGATAAACATGCTGTGTCATCAAGCTTGAAAGTGGGACACCGATGGGAACGTTCGCATTCTCCTGGAATGGAAGCCACTTGCTTTGGGTTTCAAAGCTGCCTGAACAGCCCTAGCGGCCCAACTTCTCTTCACTGCAGTATTGGCACTGTGGGCCAAGGCTACGTTCTTTCAATGTCAATAATGTGCTGGCAATTCCTTTCTAAAAACTCATCCCACTGCACTCCAGAATCAGATCCGTACAAATGAAAGGTCA
Source organism: Balaenoptera acutorostrata (assembly GCF_949987535.1). Taxonomy (NCBI): domain Eukaryota; kingdom Metazoa; phylum Chordata; class Mammalia; order Artiodactyla; family Balaenopteridae; genus Balaenoptera; species Balaenoptera acutorostrata. Next base: position 58,213,715 of record NC_080078.1, read on the forward strand.
CCTAAGTCCTCAAGGTAATGTCCAGTGTTTCACATCAGCAGAGTTGGGTGTGCAGTGGTAGCCACGAAGCCATACTCTGAAAAGGAGTGCCTTAACTCTGCTATGCCCCTGGGGACGCATAGGGCAGTGTATCGTGAACTAATTTCTCATGATGACTGCTGTGTGCTAGAAGAGCGGCCGTTGGCTTCTGAGGAACCATAGGTGAAATAGGCCCCCGTGAAACACTCTTCACTTTCATAGCAAGGGCAACGTACTCATTTCTGGGTTGCCTAGTTACAGTGTTCCAGTCGTCAAAGAACCTCGCAAAAGCAGCGCCTGGCAGACTCTCTTTGCAAGTCGATTGGCCTCAGTGCCTGAAACAGAACTGCACTGCTACTGCACAATGTGCTTGTGATTCAGTCTGGGACACAGGACAGCACTCTCACAGAAGCGAAAGCTAAGCATTGCATCCAGCCTGAAGACCAGTACATTTTTCAAACTTCACACTGTCAAGTATGTGCAAGAGCCTTGGTCACCAAGGCCTACCTAAGGTATTGAAATACTTACCCAGTTAATCCTATGCAGAAGTCCCTGTGCCCAAAGGGTCTCCATGGAAGATCCCTGTGGGTCAAGTTTGTTTCCTTTAAGTAGACAGAAACTACTGAGGATAACCTTATGAGCTCAAGTTTGAAATCGTGCAACCCTGGCAAAAGCTTAATTTTGTCCGTGGTAGGCGAGACAGTTGTGGTTTGAAAGCTTCCTGAAAAAAACTCCTGCTGCCCATCTTCTCTTTCCTGCCTGACGGCGTCAAGAAACAACTAGAATGTAATTGTCTGAGGCATGGTGGTCTCAGTTCCTTGCTGGGAGCTCCTCCAGGAGCACACTGGAGATTGCCGGCAAAGAAATGGCACCCCTGGCCTCAAGTAAAAGTCCAGATTTCTCCCATAGTAACCTTAGGCATGCCCTAGTAGCAAAGAAGCATGTGTTAAAATAATGCTGCAGCACGGTTACGTATTTCAAGACTCATTGTGCACTCACGTTCGTTGTAACATCTGGGAAAGGGCGCTGAATGCCGTTTAACTCTTCTGTTGCGTTTCAGTCCCAGGAAGCAAATGGGTTCGTTGGCTTTAAGGCTGTGAATGTGCAGCGGTAATGGCAAAGCCCTGCCCAGATCGCTCGACAGCTCTCATTTGTACAGCATTCAAACGGCCTCAGGAACGCCGTTGCGAGCAGCCTTACATTCCATGCTGGCGTAGCCAGCTAGGCATTTGGATTCTTCTGAGAAACACCACTGTGCCTCACACGTGAAACCTGTGGGCTCCCAAACACGTCTCCCTACGGCAGTCGGAAGCTAGATGTTTAGTTCCAGCCTGAAACCAACGGACAGCTTTCCCTGTGACAATGTTGGACTTCTGGGACCATCCAGATTCACCAAGGCCTACCTTTTGCCCGGCGGGGGAATGCTCTTCTGCACGTACAGCACTCCCCACGTGAAAACCTTTCTTAGCAGAAGGAGGCAGTCTTTCCCTAGTACTAGATAGCTAGGCAGAATCTTCAGATAAACATGCTGTGTCATCAAGCTTGAAAGTGAGACTTCGATGGGAACTTTCGCATTCTCCCGTTTTGAAGCGACTTGCTTTGGGCTTCAAAGCTGCCTGAACAGCACCAGCCGCCCAACTTCTCTTCACTGCAGGATTGTCGCTGTGCGCCAAGGCTGCGTTTTCTCAATGTCAATAATGTGCTGTCGCTAGTGGGAAGCAGCCGCATAGCACAGGGAGATCAGCCAGGTGCTTTGTGACCACCTAGCGGGGAGGGATAGGGAGGGTGGGAGGGAGGGAGATGCAAGAGGGAAGAGATATGGGAACATATGTATATCTATAACTGATTCACTTTGTTTTAAAGCAGAAACTAACACACAATTGTAAAGCAATTATACTTCAATAAAGATGATAAAAAAAAAAAAACTGTGCTGTCTATTCCTAACTAGAAACTCATTGCACTGCACTCCAGATTCAGCTCCGGCCAAATGAAAGGTGACATAAGGCCTCCAGGTAAGGTCCAGTGTTTCACATCTGCAGAGTTGGGTGTGCAGTGGTATCCACGAAGCCATACTCTGAAATGGAGTGCCTTAACTCTGCTATGCCCCTAGGGAAACATAGGACAGTCGATCGTGCACCAATTTCGCATGATGCCTGCTGTAAGCCTGAAGAGCGGTCGCTGGCTTCTGAGGAACCCTGGGCGAAATAGGCCCCCGTAAGCACTCTTCACATTGATAGCAAGGGCAACGTACTCCTCTCTGGGTTGCCTAGGTAGAGTGTTCTATTCGTCAAATAGCCTCGCGAAAGCAGTGCCTGGCAGACTCTCTTTGCAAGTGGATCGGCCTCAGTGAGTGAAACAAAACTGCACTGCGAATACACAAAGCGCTGACGATTCAGTCCAGGACACAGGACAGCACTCTCACAGAAGCGAAAGCTAAGCTTTGCATCCAGCCTGAAGACCAGGACATTTTTCACGCTTAACACTATTAAGTATGTGCAAGAGCCATGGTCACCGAGGCCTACCTAAGTTAATGAAATACTTACCCAGTTCATCCTATGCAGAGGTCCCTGTGCCCAAAGGGTCTGAAAGGAAGGGTCCTGTGGGTCCGGTGTGTTTCCTTGACGTAGTTAGAAACTACTGAGGATAACCTTAGGAGCTCAAGTTTGAAACCGGGCAACCCTGGCAAAACTTTAATTTCTTCCGTGGTAGGCGAGACAGGTGCGGTTTGAAAGCTGCCTGAAAATCACTCCTGCTGCCCATCTTTCTTTGCTGCCTGACGGCATCACGAAAGAACTTGAGTGTAATCGTATGAGGCATGCTGGTTTGGGTTCCTTGCTGGGAGCTCCTCCAGGAGCACAATGGAGCTTGGCGGCAAAGAACTGGCACGCCTGTGCTCAAGTAAAAGTCCAGATTTCTCCCACAGTAAGCTTAGCTATGCCCTAGTAGCGAAGGAGCATGTGTTAAAGGAAGGCTGCAACACTGTTACGTATTTCACGACTCATTGTGCACTCACGTTCGTTGTAACATCTGTGAAAGGGCACTGAATACCGTCCAAAACTTCTGCTGCGTTTGAGTCCCAGGAAGCAACTGGGTTCGTTGGCTTTAAGACTGTGAACCTGCAGCGGTAATGGCAGAGCCCTGCCCGGATCGCTCGACAGCTCTCGTTTGTACAGCATTCAAACGGCCTCAGGAACGCCGTTCCAAGCAGCCTTACATTCCATGCTGGCGTAGCCAGGGAGGCATTTGGATTCTTCTGAGAAACACCACTGTGCCTCACAAGTGAAACCTGTGGGCTCCCAATTACGTCTCCCTACGGCAGCCTGAAGCGATAGGTTTAGTTCCAGCCTGAAACCAACGGACAGCTTTCCCTGTGACAATGCTGGACTTCTGGGACCATCCAGATTCACCAAGGCCTAACTTTTGCCCGGTGGGGGAATGCTCTTCTGCACGTACAGCACTCACCACGTGAAAACCTTTCTTAGCAGAAGGAAGCAGTCTTTCCCTAGAAGTAGAGAGGGAGGCAGAATTTTCAGATAAACCTGCTGTGTCCTCAGGCTTGAAAGTGGGACACCGATGGGAACGTTTGCATTCTCCTGGAATGGCAGCCACTTGCTTTGGGCTTCAAAGCTGCCTGAACAGCCCTAGGGGCCCAACTTCTCTTCACTGCAGGATTGTCGCTGTGGGCCAAGGCTGCGTTCTCTCAATGGCAATAATGGGCTGGCAATTGCTTTCTAGAAACTCATCCAACTGCACTCCAGATTCAGCTCCATACAAATGAAAGGTGACCTAAGTCCTCAGGGTAAGGTCCAGTGTTTCACATCAGCAGAGTTGAGTGTGCAGGGGTAGCCACGAAGCCATACTCTGCAAAGGAGTGCCTTAACTCTGCTATGCCCCTGGGGACACATAGGGCAGTGGATCGTGCACCAATCTCTCATGATGACCACTGTGTGCTAGAAGAACGGCCGCTGGCTTCTGAGGAGCCCTAGGCGAAGTAGGCCCCCAGGAAGCACTCTTCACATTCATAGCAAGGGCAACGTACTCCTTTCTGGGATGCCTAGGTAGAGTGTTCCAATCGTCATAGAGCCTAGCAAAAGCAGCGCCTGGCAGACTCTCTTTGCAAGTGGATCGTCCTCAGTGACTGAAACAGGTCTGCACTGCTACGGCACAATGTGCTTGTGATTCATTCTGGGACACAGGATAGCACTCTCACAGAAGCGAAAGCTAACCTTTACATCCAGCCTGAAGACCAGTCCATTTTTCACACTTCACACTGTTAAGAATGTGCAAGAGCCATGGTTACCGAGGCCTACCTAAGGTACTGAAATACTTACCCATTTCATCCTATGCAGAGGTCCCTGTGCCCAAAGGGTCTCCATGGAAGAGCCCTGTGGATCCCGTGTGTTTCCTTGAGGTAGTCAGAAACTACTGAGGATAACCTCATGAGGTCAAGTTTAAAACCGGGCAACCCTGGCAAAACCTTCATTTCTTCCGTGGTAGGCGAGACAGGTGCGGTTTGAAAGCTGCCTGAAAATCACTCCTGCTGCCCATCTTCTCTTTGCTGCCTGACGGCATCACGAAAGAACTTGAGTGTAATCGTATGAGGCATGCTGGTCTCGGTTCCATGCTAGGAGCTCCTCCAGGAGCACACTGGAGCTTGGTGGCAAAGAACTGGCACCCCTGTGCTCAAGTAAAAGTCCAGATTTCTCCCACAGTAAGCTTAGCTATGCACTAATAGCGAAGAAGCACGTGTTAAAGGAAGGCTGCAACACTGTTACGTATTTCACGACTCATTGTGCACTCACGTTCGTTGTAACATCTGTGAAAGGGCACTGAATACCGTCCAAATCTTCTGCTACGTTTGAGTCCCAGGAAGCAAATGGGTTCGTTGGCTTTAAGGCTGTGAATGTGCAGCGGTAATGGCAAAGCCCTGCCCGGATCGCTCGACAGCTCTCGTTTGTACAGCATTCAAACGGCCTCAGGAACGCCGTTCCAAGCAGCCTTACATTCCATGCTGGCGTTGCCAGGGAGGCATTTGGATTCTTCTGAGAAACACCACTGTGCCTCACAAGTGAAACCTGTGGGCTCCCAAATAAGTCTCCCTACGGCAGTTGGAAGCTAGATATTTAGTTCCAGCCTGAAAACAACGGACAGCTTTACCTGTGACAATTGTGGACTTCTGGGACCATCCAGATTCACCAAGGCCTAACTTTTGCCTGGCGGGGGAATGCTCTTCTGCACGTACAGCACTCCACACGTGAAAACCTTTCTTAGCAGAAGGAGGCAGTCTTCACCTAGTACTAGATAGCTAGGCAGAATCTTCAGATAAACATGCTGTGTCATCAAGCTTGAAAGTGGGACACCGATGGGAACGTTCGCATTCTCCTGGAATGGAAGCCACTTGCTTTGGGTTTCAAAGCTGCCTGAACAGCCCTAGCGGCCCAACTTCTCTTCACTGCAGTATTGGCACTGTGGGCCAAGGCTACGTTCTTTCAATGTCAATAATGTGCTGGCAATTCCTTTCTAAAAACTCATCCCACTGCACTCCAGAATCAGATCCGTACAAATGAAAGGTCACCTAAGTCCTCAAGGTAATGTCCAGTGTTTCACATCAGCAGAGTTGGGTGTGCAGTGGTAGCCACGAAGCCATACTCTGAAAAGGAGTGCCTTAACTCTGCTATGCCCCTGGGGACGCATAGGGCAGTGTATCGTGAACTAATTTCTCATGATGACTGCTGTGTGCTAGAAGAGCGGCCGTTGGCTTCTGAGGAACCATAGGTGAAATAGGCCCCCGTGAAACACTCTTCACTTTCATAGCAAGGGCAACGTACTCATTTCTGGGTTGCCTAGTTACAGTGTTCCAGTCGTCAAAGAACCTCGCAAAAGCAGCGCCTGGCAGACTCTCTTTGCAAGTCGATTGGCCTCAGTGCCTGAAACAGAACTGCACTGCTACTGCACAATGTGCTTGTGATTCAGTCTGGGACACAGGACAGCACTCTCACAGAAGCGAAAGCTAAGCATTGCATCCAGCCTGAAGACCAGTACATTTTTCAAACTTCACACTGTCAAGTATGTGCAAGAGCCTTGGTCACCAAGGCCTACCTAAGGTATTGAAATACTTACCCAGTTAATCCTATGCAGAAGTCCCTGTGCCCAAAGGGTCTCCATGGAAGATCCCTGTGGGTCAAGTTTGTTTCCTTTAAGTAGACAGAAACTACTGAGGATAACCTTATGAGCTCAAGTTTGAAATCGTGCAACCCTGGCAAAAGCTTAATTTTGTCCGTGGTAGGCGAGACAGTTGTGGTTTGAAAGCTTCCTGAAAAAATCTCCTGCTGCCCATCTTCTCTTTCCTGCCTGACGGCGTCAAGAAACAACTAGAATGTAATTGTCTGAGGCATGGTGGTCTCAGTTCCTTGCTGTGAGCTCCTCCAGGAGCACACTGGAGATTGCCGGCAAAGAAATGGCACCCCTGGCCTCAAGTAAAAGTCCAGATTTCTCCCATAGTAACCTTAGGCATGCCCTAGTAGCAAAGAAGCATGTGTTAAAATAATGCTGCAGCACGGTTACGTATTTCAAGACTCATTGTGCACTCACGTTCGTTGTAACATCTGGGAAAGGGCGCTGAATGCCGTTTAACTCTTCTGTTGCGTTTCAGTCCCAGGAAGCAAATGGGTTCGTTGGCTTTAAGGCTGTGAATGTGCAGCGGTAATGGCAAAGCCCTGCCCAGATCGCTCGACAGCTCTCATTTGTACAGCATTCAAACGGCCTCAGGAACGCCGTTGCGAGCAGCCTTACATTCCATGCTGGCGTAGCCAGCTAGGCATTTGGATTCTTCTGAGAAACACCACTGTGCCTCACACGTGAAACCTGTGGGCTCCCAAACACGTCTCCCTACGGCAGTCGGAAGCTAGATGTTTAGTTCCAGCCTGAAAGCAACGGACAGCTTTCCCTGTGACAATGTTGGACTTCTGGGACCATCCAGATTCACCAAGGCCTACCTTTTGCCCGGCGGGGGAATGCTCTTCTGCACGTACAGCACTCCCCACGTGAAAACCTTTCTTAGCAGAAGGAGGCAGTCTTTCCCTAGTACTAGATAGCTAGGCAGAATCTTCAGATAAACATGCTGTGTCATCAAGCTTGAAAGTGGGACACCGATGGGAACGTTCGCATTCTCCTGGAATGGAAGCCACTTGCTTTGGGTTTCAAAGCTGCCTGAACAGCCCTAGCGGCCCAACTTCTCTTCACTGCAGTATTGGCACTGTGGGCCAAGGCTACGTTCTTTCAATGTCAATAATGTGCTGGCAATTCCTTTCTAAAAACTCATCCCACTGCACTCCAGAATCAGATCCGTACAAATGAAAGGTCACCTAAGTCCTCAAGGTAATGTCCAGTGTTTCACATCAGCAGAGTTGGGTGTGCAGTGGTAGCCACGAAGCCATACTCTGAAAAGGAGTGCCTTAACTCTGCTATGCCCCTGGGGACGCATAGGGCAGTGTATCGTGAACTAATTTCTCATGATGACTGCTGTGTGCTAGAAGAGCGGCCGTTGGCTTCTGAGGAACCATAGGTGAAATAGGCCCCCGTGAAACACTCTTCACTTTCATAGCAAGGGCAACGTACTCATTTCTGGGTTGCCTAGTTACAGTGTTCCAGTCGTCAAAGAACCTCGCAAAAGCAGCGCCTGGCAGACTCTCTTTGCAAGTCGATTGGCCTCAGTGCCTGAAACAGAACTGCACTGCTACTGCACAATGTGCTTGTGATTCAGTCTGGGACACAGGACAGCACTCTCACAGAAGCGAAAGCTAAGCATTGCATCCAGCCTGAAGACCAGTACATTTTTCAAACTTCACACTGTCAAGTATGTGCAAGAGCCTTGGTCACCAAGGCCTACCTAAGGTATTGAAATACTTACCCAGTTAATCCTATGCAGAAGTCCCTGTGCCCAAAGGGTCTCCATGGAAGATCCCTGTGGGTCAAGTTTGTTTCCTTTAAGTAGACAGAAACTACTGAGGATAACCTTATGAGCTCAAGTTTGAAATCGTGCAACCCTGGCAAAAGCTTAATTTTGTCCGTGGTAGGCGAGACAGTTGTGGTTTGAAAGCTTCCTGAAAAAATCTCCTGCTGCCCATCTTCTCTTTCCTGCCTGACGGCGTCAAGAAACAACTAGAATGTAATTGTCTGAGGCATGGTGGTCTCAGTTCCTTGCTGTGAGCTCCTCCAGGAGCACACTGGAGATTGCCGGCAAAGAAATGGCACCCCTGGCCTCAAGTAAAAGTCCAGATTTCTCCCATAGTAACCTTAGGCATGCCCTAGTAGCAAAGAAGCATGTGTTAAAATAATGCTGCAGCACGGTTACGTATTTCAAGACTCATTGTGCACTCACGTTCGTTGTAACATCTGGGAAAGGGCGCTGAATGCCGTTTAACTCTTCTGTTGCGTTTCAGTCCCAGGAAGCAAATGGGTTCGTTGGCTTTAAGGCTGTGAATGTGCAGCGGTAATGGCAAAGCCCTGCCCAGATCGCTCGACAGCTCTCATTTGTACAGCATTCAAACGGCCTCAGGAACGCCGTTGCGAGCAGCCTTACATTCCATGCTGGCGTAGCCAGCTAGGCATTTGGATTCTTCTGAGAAACACCACTGTGCCTCACACGTGAAACCTGTGGGCTCCCAAACACGTCTCCCTACGGCAGTCGGAAGCTAGATGTTTAGTTCCAGCCTGAAAGCAACGGACAGCTTTCCCTGTGACAATGTTGGACTTCTGGGACCATCCAGATTCACCAAGGCCTACCTTTTGCCCGGCGGGGGAATGCTCTTCTGCACGTACAGCACTCCCCACGTGAAAACCTTTCTTAGCAGAAGGAGGCAGTCTTTCCCTAGTACTAGATAGCTAGGCAGAATCTTCAGATAAACATGCTGTGTCATCAAGCTTGAAAGTGGGACTTCGATGGGAACTTTCGCATTCTCCCGTTTTGAAGCGACTTGCTTTGGGCTTCAAAGCTGCCTGAACAGCACCAGCCGCCCAACTTCTCTTCACTGCAGGATTGTCGCTGTGCGCCAAGGCTGCGTTTTCTCAATGTCAATAATGTGCTGTCGCTAGTGGGAAGCAGCCGCATAGCACAGGGAGATCAGCCAGGTGCTTTGTGACCACCTAGCGGGGAGGGATAGGGAGGGTGGGAGGGAGGGAGATGCAAGAGGGAAGAGATATGGGAACATATGTATATCTATAACTGATTCACTTTGTTTTAAAGCAGAAACTAACACACAATTGTAAAGCAATTATACTTCAATAAAGATGATAAAAAAAAAAAAAAACTGTGCTGTCTATTCCTAACTAGAAACTCATCGCACTGCACTCCAGATTCAGCTCCGGCCAAATGAAAGGTGACATAAGGCCTCCAGGTAAGGTCCAGTGTTTCACATCTGCAGAGTTGGGTGTGCAGTGGTATCCACGAAGCCATACTCTGAAATGGAGTGCCTTAACTCTGCTATGCCCCTAGGGAAACATAGGACAGTCGATCGTGCACCAATTTCGCATGATGCCTGCTGTATGCCTGAAGAGCGGTCGCTGGCTTCTGAGGAACCCTGGGCGAAATAGGCCCCCGTAAGCACTCTTCACATTGATAGCAAGGGCAACGTACTCCTCTCTGGGTTGCCTAGGTAGAGTGTTCTATTCGTCAAATAGCCTCGCGAAAGCAGTGCCTGGCAGACTCTCTTTGCAAGTGGATCGGCCTCAGTGAGTGAAACAAAACTGCACTGCGAATACACAAAGCGCTGACGATTCAGTCCAGGACACAGGACAGCACTCTCACAGAAGCGAAAGCTAAGCTTTGCATCCAGCCTGAAGACCAGGACATTTTTCACGCTTAACACTATTAAGTATGTGCAAGAGCCATGGTCACCGAGGCCTACCTAAGTTAATGAAATACTTACCCAGTTCATCCTATGCAGAGGTCCCTGTGCCCAAAGGGTCTGAAAGGAAGGGTCCTGTGGGTCCGGTGTGTTTCCTTGACGTAGTTAGAAACTACTGAGGATAACCTTAGGAGCTCAAGTTTGAAACCGGGCAACCCTGGCAAAACTTTAATTTCTTCCGTGGTAGGCGAGACAGGTGCGGTTTGAAAGCTGCCTGAAAATCACTCCTGCTGCCCATCTTTCTTTGCTGCCTGACGGCATCACGAAAGAACTTGAGTGTAATCGTATGAGGCATGCTGGTTTGGGTTCCTTGCTGGGAGCTCCTCCAGGAGCACAATGGAGCTTGGCGGCAAAGAACTGGCACGCCTGTGCTCAAGTAAAAGTCCAGATTTCTCCCACAGTAAGCTTAGCTATGCCCTAGTAGCGAAGGAGCATGTGTTAAAGGAAGGCTGCAACACTGTTACGTATTTCACGACTCATTGTGCACTCACGTTCGTTGTAACATCTGTGAAAGGGCACTGAATACCGTCCAAAACTTCTGCTGCGTTTGAGTCCCAGGAAGCAACTGGGTTCGTTGGCTTTAAGACTGTGAACCTGCAGCGGTAATGGCAGAGCCCTGCCCGGATCGCTCGACAGCTCTCGTTTGTACAGCATTCAAACGGCCTCAGGAACGCCGTTCCAAGCAGCCTTACATTCCATGCTGGCGTAGCCAGGGAGGCATTTGGATTCTTCTGAGAAACACCACTGTGCCTCACAAGTGAAACCTGTGGGCTCCCAATTACGTCTCCCTACGGCAGCCTGAAGCGATAGGTTTAGTTCCAGCCTGAAACCAACGGACAGCTTTCCCTGTGACAATGCTGGACTTCTGGGACCATCCAGATTCACCAAGGCCTAACTTTTGCCCGGTGGGGGAATGCTCTTCTGCACGTACAGCACTCACCACGTGAAAACCTTTCTTAGCAGAAGGAAGCAGTCTTTCCCTAGTAGTAGAGAGGGAGGCAGAATTTTCAGATAAACCTGCTGTGTCCTCAGGCTTGAAAGTGGGACACCGATGGGAACGTTTGCATTCTGGAATGGCAGCCACTTGCTTTGGGCTTCAAAGCTGCCTGAACAGCCCTAGGGGCCCAACTTCTCTTCACTGCAGGATTGTCGCTGTGGGCCAAGGCTGCGTTCTCTCAATGGCAATAATGGGCTGGCAATTGCTTTCTAGAAACTCATCCAACTGCACTCCAGATTCAGCTCCATACAAATGAAAGGTGACCTAAGTCCTCAGGGTAATGTCCAGTGTTTCACATCAGCAGAGTTGAGTGTGCAGGGGTAGCCACGAAGCCATACTCTGCAAAGGAGTGCCTTAACTCTGCTATGCCCCTGGGGACACATAGGGCAGTGGATCGTGCACCAATCTCTCATGATGACCACTGTGTGCTAGAAGAACGGCCGCTGGCTTCTGAGGAGCCCTAGGCGAAGTAGGCCCCCAGGAAGCACTCTTCACATTCATAGCAAGGGCAACGTACTCCTTTCTGGGATGCCTAGGTAGAGTGTTCCAATCGTCATAGAGCCTAGCAAAAGCAGCGCCTGGCAGACTCTCTTTGCAAGTGGATCGTCCTCAGTGACTGAAACAGGTCTGCACTGCTACGGCACAATGTGCTTGTGATTCATTCTGGGACACAGGATAGCACTCTCACAGAAGCGAAAGCTAACCTTTACATCCAGCCTGAAGACCAGTCCATTTTTCACACTTCACACTGTTAAGAATGTGCAAGAGCCATGGTCACCGAGGCCTACCTAAGGTACTGAAATACTTACCCATTTCATCCTATGCAGAGGTCCCTGTGCCCAAAAGGTCTCCATGCAAGAGCCCTGTGGATCCCGTGTGTTTCCTTGAGGTAGTCAGAAACTACTGAGGATAACCTCATGAGGTCAAGTTTAAAACCGGGCAACCCTGGCAAAACCTTCATTTCTTCCGTGGTAGGCGAGACAGGTGCGGTTTGAAAGCTGCCTTAAAATCACTCCTGCTGCCCATCTTCTCTTTGCTGCCTGACGGCATCACGAAAGAACTTGAGTGTAATCGTATGAGGCATGCTGGTCTCGGTTCCATGCTAGGAGCTCCTCCAGGAGCACACTGGAGCTTGGTGGCAAAGAACTGGCACCCCTGTGCTCAAGTAAAAGTCCAGATTTCTCCCATAGGAAGCTTAGCTATGCCCTAATAGCGAAGAAGCACGTGTTAAAGGAAGGCTGCAACACTGTTACGTATTTCACGACTCATTGGGCACTCACGTTCGTTGTAACATCTGTGAAAGGACGGTGAATGCCGTCCAACTCTTCTGTTGCGTTTGAGTCCCAGGAAGCAAATGGGTTCGTTGGCTTTAAGGCTGTGAATGTGCAGCGGTAATGGCAAAGCCCTGCCCAGATCGCTCGACAGCTCTCGTTTGTACAGCATTCAAACGGCCTCAGGAACGCCGTTCCAAGCAGCCTTACATTCCATGCTGGCGTTGCCAGGGAGGCATTTGGATTCTTCTGAGAAACACCACTGTGCCTCACAAGTGAAACCTGTGGGCTCCCAAATAAGTCTCCCTACGGCAGTTGGAAGCTAGATATTTAGTTCCAGCCTGAAAACAACGGACAGCTTTACCTGTGACAATTGTGGACTTCTGGGACCATCCAGATTCACCAAGGCCTAACTTTTGCCCGGCGGGGGAATGCTCTTCTGCACGTACAGCACTCCACACGTGAAAACCTTTCTTAGCAGAAGGAGGCAGTCTTTCCCTAGTACTAGATAGCTAGGCAGAATCTTCAGATAAACATGCTGTGTCATCAAGCTTGAAAGTGGGACACCGATGGGAACGTTCGCATTCTCCTGGAATGGAAGCCACTTGCTTTGGGTTTCAAAGCTGCATGAACAACCCTAGCGGCCCAACTTCTCTTCACTGCAGTATTGTCACTGTGGGCCAAGGCTACGTTCTTTCAATGTCAATAATGTGCTGGCAATTCCTTTCTAAAAACTCATCCCACTGCACTCCAGAATCAGATCCGTACAAATGAAAGGTGACCTAAGTCCTCAAGGTAATGTCCAGTGTTTCACATCAGCAGAGTTGGGTGTGCAGTGGTAGCCACGAAGCCATACTCTGAAAAGGAGTGCCTTAACTCTGCTATGCCCCTGGGGACGCATAGGGCAGTGTATCGTGAACTAATTTCTCATGATGACTGCTGTGTGCTAGAAGAGCGGCCGTTGGCTTCTGAGGAACCATAGGCGAAATAGGCCCCCGTGAAACACTCTTCACTTTCATAGCAAGGGCAACGTACTCATTTCTGGGTTGCCTAGTTACAGTGTTCCAGTCGTCAAAGAACCTCGCAAAAGCAGCGCCTGGCAGACTCTCTTTGCAAGTCGATTGGCCTCAGTGCCTGAAACAGAACTGCACTGCTACTGCACAATGTGCTTGTGATTCAGTCTGGGACACAGGACAGCACTCTCACAGAAGCGAAAGCTAAGCATTGCATCCAGCCTGAAGACCAGTACATTTTTCAAACTTCACACTGTCAAGTATGTGCAAGAGCCTTGGTCACCAAGGCCTACCTAAGGTATTGAAATACTTACCCAGTTAATCCTATGCAGAAGTCCCTGTGCCCAAAGGGTCTCCATGGAAGATCCCTGTGGGTCAAGTTTGTTTCCTTTAAGTAGACAGAAACTACTGAGGATAACCTTATGAGCTCAAGTTTGAAATCGTGCAACCCTGGCAAAAGCTTAATTTTGTCCGTGGTAGGCGAGACAGTTGTGGTTTGAAAGCTTCCTGAAAAAAACTCCTGCTGCCCATCTTCTCTTTCCTGCCTGACGGCGTCAAGAAACAACTAGAATGTAATTGTCTGAGGCATGGTGGTCTCAGTTCCTTGCTGGGAGCTCCTCCAGGAGCACACTGGAGATTGCCGGCAAAGAAATGGCACCCCTGGCCTCAAGTAAAAGTCCAGATTTCTCCCATAGTAACCTTAGGCATGCCCTAGTAGCAAAGAAGCATGTGATAAAATAATGCTGCAGCACGGTTACGTATTTCAAGACTCATTGTGCACTCACGTTCGTTGTAACATCTGGGAAAGGGCGCTGAATGCCGTTTAACTCTTCTGTTGCGTTTCAGTCCCAGGAAGCAAATGGGTTCGTTGGCTTTAAGGCTGTGAATGTGCAGCGGTAATGGCAAAGCCCTGCCCAGATCGCTCGACAGCTCTCATTTGTACAGCATTCAAACGGCCTCAGGAACGCCGTTGCGAGCAGCCTTACATTCCATGCTGCCATAGCCAGCTAGGCATTTGGGTTCTTCTGAGAAACACCACTGTGCCTCACACGTGAAACCTGTGGGCTCCCAAACACGTCTCCCTACGGCAGTCGGAAGCTAGATGTTTAGTTCCAGCCTGAAAGCAACGGACAGCTTTCCCTGTGACAATGTTGGACTTCTGGGACCATCCAGATTCACCAAGGCCTACCTTTTGCCCGGCGGGGGAATGCTCTTCTGCACGTACAGCACTCCCCACGTGAAAACCTTTCTTAGCAGAAGGAGGCAGTCTTTCCCTAGTACTAGATAGCTAGGCAGAATCTTCAGATAAACATGCTGTGTCATCAAGCTTGAAAGTGGGACTTCGATGGGAACTTTCGCATTCTCCCGTTTTGAAGCGACTTGCTTTGGGCTTCAAAGCTGCCTGAACAGCACCAGCCGCCCAACTTCTCTTCACTGCAGGATTGTCGCTGTGCGCCAAGGCTGCGTTTTCTCAATGTCAATAATGTGCTGTCGCTAGTGGGAAGCAGCCGCATAGCACAGGGAGATCAGCCAGGTGCTTTGTGACCACCTAGCGGGGAGGGATAGGGAGGGTGGGAGGGAGGGAGATGCAAGAGGGAAGAGATATGGGAACATATGTATATCTATAACTGATTCACTTTGTTTTAAAGCAGAAACTAACACACAATTGTAAAGCAATTATACTTCAATAAAGATGATAAAAAAAAAAAAAACTGTGCTGTCTATTCCTAACTAGAAACTCATCGCACTGCACTCCAGATTCAGCTCCGGCCAAATGAAAGGTGACATAAGGCCTCCAGGTAAGGTCCAGTGTTTCACATCTGCAGAGTTGGGTGTGCAGTGGTATCCACGAAGCCATACTCTGAAATGGAGTGCCTTAACTCTGCTATGCCCCTAGGGAAACATAGGACAGTCGATCGTGCACCAATTTCGCATGATGCCTGCTGTATGCCTGAAGAGCGGTCGCTGGCTTCTGAGGAACCCTGGGCGAAATAGGCCCCCGTAAGCACTCTTCACATTGATAGCAAGGGCAACGTACTCCTCTCTGGGTTGCCTAGGTAGAGTGTTCTATTCGTCAAATAGCCTCGCGAAAGCAGCGCCTGGCAGACTCTCTTTGCAAGTGGATCGGCCTCAGTGAGTGAAACAAAACTGCACTGCGAATACACAAAGCGCTGACGATTCAGTCCAGGACACAGGACAGCACTCTCACAGAAGCGAAAGCTAAGCTTTGCATCCAGCCTGAAGACCAGGACATTTTTCACGCTTAACACTATTAAGTATGTGCAAGAGCCATGGTCACCGAGGCCTACCTAAGTTAATGAAATACTTACCCAGTTCATCCTATGCAGAGGTCCCTGTGCCCAAAGGGTCTGAAAGGAAGGGTCCTGTGGGTCCGGTGTGTTTCCTTGACGTAGTTAGAAACTACTGAGGATAACCTTAGGAGCTCAAGTTTGAAACCGGGCAACCCTGGCAAAACTTTAATTTCTTCCGTGGTAGGCGAGACAGGTGCGGTTTGAAAGCTGCCTGAAAATCACTCCTGCTGCCCATCTTTCTTTGCTGCCTGACGGCATCACGAAAGAACTTGAGTGTAATCGTATGAGGCATGCTGGTTTGGGTTCCTTGCTGGGAGCTCCTCCAGGAGCACAATGGAGCTTGGCGGCAAAGAACTGGCACGCCTGTGCTCAAGTAAAAGTCCAGATTTCTCCCACAGTAAGCTTAGCTATGCCCTAGTAGCGAAGGAGCATGTGTTAAAGGAAGGCTGCAACACTGTTACGTATTTCACGACTCATTGTGCACTCACGTTCGTTGTAACATCTGTGAAAGGGCACTGAATACCGTCCAAAACTTCTGCTGCGTTTGAGTCCCAGGAAGCAACTGGGTTCGTTGGCTTTAAGACTGTGAACCTGCAGCGGTAATGGCAGAGCCCTGCCCGGATCGCTCGACAGCTCTCGTTTGTACAGCATTCAAACGGCCTCAGGAACGCCGTTCCAAGCAGCCTTACATTCCATGCTGGCGTAGCCAGGGAGGCATTTGGATTCTTCTGAGAAACACCACTGTGCCTCACAAGTGAAACCTGTGGGCTCCCAATTACGTCTCCCTACGGCAGCCTGAAGCGATAGGTTTAGTTCCAGCCTGAAACCAACGGACAGCTTTACCTGTGACAATGCTGGACTTCTGGGACCATCCAGATTCACCAAGGCCTAACTTTTGCCCGGTGGGGGAATGCTCTTCTGCACGTACAGCACTCACCACGTGAAAACCTTTCTTAGCAGAAGGAAGCAGTCTTTCCCTAGTAGTAGAGAGGGAGGCAGAATTTTCAGATAAACCTGCTGTGTCCTCAGGCTTGAAAGTGGGACACCGATGGGAACGTTTGCATTCTGGAATGGCAGCCACTTGCTTTGGGCTTCAAAGCTGCCTGAACAGCCCTAGGGGCCCAACTTCTCTTCACTGCAGGATTGTCGCTGTGGGCCAAGGCTGCGTTCTCTCAATGGCAATAATGGGCTGGCAATTGCTTTCTAGAAACTCATCCAACTGCACTCCAGATTCAGCTCCATACAAATGAAAGGTGACCTAAGTCCTCAGGGTAAGGTCCAGTGTTTCACATCAGCAGAGTTGAGTGTGCAGGGGTAGCCACGAAGCCATACTCTGCAAAGGAGTGCCTTAACTCTGCTATGCCCCTGGGGACACATAGGGCAGTGGATCGTGCACCAATCTCTCATGATGACCACTGTGTGCTAGAAGAACGGCCGCTGGCTTCTGAGGAACCCTGGGCGAAATAGGCCCCCAGGAAGCACTCTTCACATTCATAGCAAGGGCAACGTACTCCTTTCTGGGATGCCTAGGTAGAGTGTTCCAATCGTCATAGAGCCTAGCAAAAGCAGCGCCTGGCAGACTCTCTTTGCAAGTGGATCGTCCTCAGTGACTGAAACAGGTCTGCACTGCTACGGCACAATGTGCTTGTGATTCATTCTGGGACACAGGATAGCACTCTCACAGAAGCGAAAGCTAACCTTTACATCCACCCTGAAGAGCAGTCCATTTTTCACACTTCACACTGTTAAGAATGTGCAAGAGCCATGGTCACCGAGGCCTACCTAAGGTACTGAAATACTTACCCATTTCATCCTATGCAGAGGTCCCTGTGCCCAAAGGGTCTCCATGGAAGAGCCCTGTGGATCCCGTGTGTTTCCTTGAGGTAGTCAGAAACTACTGAGGATAACCTCATGAGGTCAAGTTTAAAACCGGGCAACCCTGGCAAAACCTTCATTTCTTCCGTGGTAGGCGAGACAGGTGCGGTTTGAAAGCTGCCTGAAAATCACTCCTGCTGCTCATCTTCTCTTTGCTGCCTGACGGCATCACGAAAGAACTTGAGTGTAATCGTATGAGGCATGCTGGTCTCGGTTCCATGCTAGGAGCTCCTCCAGGAGCACACTGGAGCTTGGCGGCAAAGAACTGGCACCCATGTGCTCAAGTAAAAGTCCAGATTTCTCCCATAGGAAGCTTAGCTATGCCCTAATAGCGAAGAAGCACGTGTTAAAGGAAGGCTGCAACACTGTTACGTATTTCACGACTCATTGTGCACTCACGTTCGTTGTAACATCTGTGAAAGGACGGTGAATGCCGTCCAACTCTTCTGTTGCGTTTGAGTCCCAGGAAGCAAATGGGTTCGTTGGCTTTAAGGCTGTGAATGTGCAGCGGTAATGGCAAAGCCCTGCCCAGATCGCTCGACAGCTCTCGTTTGTACAGCATTCAAAAGGCCTCAGGAACGCCGTTCCAAGCAGCCTTACATTCCATGCTGGCGTTGCCAGGGAGGCATTTGGATTCTTCTGAGAAACACCACTGTGCCTCACAAGTGAAACCTGTGGGCTCCCAAATAAGTCTCCCTACGGCAGTTGGAAGCTAGATATTTAGTTCCAGCCTGAAAACAACGGACAGCTTTACCTGTGACAATTGTGGACTTCTGGGACCATCCAGATTCACCAAGGCCTAACTTTTGCCCGGCGGGGGAATGCTCTTCTGCACGTACAGCACTCCACACGTGAAAACCTTTCTTAGCAGAAGGAGGCAGTCTTTCCCTAGTACTAGATAGCTAGGCAGAATCTTCAGATAAACATGCTGTGTCATCAAGCTTGAAAGTGGGACACCGATGGGAACGTTCGCATTCTCCTGGAATGGAAGCCACTTGCTTTGGGTTTCAAAGCTGCCTGAACAGCCCTAGCGGCCCAACTTCTCTTCACTGCAGTATTGTCACTGTGGGCCAAGGCTACGTTCTTTCAATGTCAATAATGTGCTGGCAATTCCTTTCTAAAAACTCATCCCACTGCACTCCAGAATCAGATCCGTACAAATGAAAGGTGACCTAAGTCCTCAAGGTAATGTCCAGTGTTTCACATCAGCAGAGTTGGGTGTGCAGTGGTAGCCACGAAGCCATACTCTGAAAAGGAGTGCCTTAACTCTGCTATGCCCCTGGGGACGCATAGGGCAGTGTATCGTGAACTAATTTCTCATGATGACTGCTGTGTGCTAGAAGAGCGGCCGTTGGCTTCTGAGGAACCATAGGCGAAATAGGCCCCCGTGAAACACTCTTCACTTTCATAGCAAGGGCAACGTACTCATTTCTGGGTTGCCTAGTTACAGTGTTCCAGTTGTCAAAGAACCTCGCAAAAGCAGCGCCTGGCAGACTCTCTTTGCAAGTCGATTGGCCTCAGTGCCTGAAACAGAACTGCACTGCTACTGCACAATGTGCTTGTGATTCAGTCTGGGACACAGGACAGCACTCTCACAGAAGTGAAAGCTAAGCATTGCATCCAGCCTGAAGACCAGTACATTTTTCAAACTTCACACTGTCAAGTATGTGCAAGAGCCTTGGTCACCAAGGCCTACCTAAGGTATTGAAATACTTACCCAGTTAATCCTATGCAGAAGTCCCTGTGCCCAAAGGGTCTCCATGGAAGATCCCTGTGGGTCAAGTTTGTTTCCTTTAAGTAGACAGAAACTACTGAGGATAACCTTATGAGCTCAAGTTTGAAATCGTGCAACCCTGGCAAAAGCTTAATTTTGTCCGTGGTAGGCGAGACAGTTGTGGTTTGAAAGCTTCCTGAAAAAAACTCCTGCTGCCCATCTTCTCTTTCCTGCCTGACGGCGTCAAGAAACAACTAGAATGTAATTGTCTGAGGCATGGTGGTCTCAGTTCCTTGCTGGGAGCTCCTCCAGGAGCACACTGGAGATTGCCGGCAAAGAAATGGCACCCCTGGCCTCAAGTAAAAGTCCAGATTTCTCCCATAGTAACCTTAGGCATGCCCTAGTAGCAAAGAAGCATGTGTTAAAATAATGCTGCAGCACGGTTACGTATTTCAAGACTCATTGTGCACTCACGTTCGTTGTAACATCTGGGAAAGGGCGCTGAATGCCGTTTAACTCTTCTGTTGCGTTTCAGTCCCAGGAAGCAAATGGGTTCGTTGGCTTTAAGGCTGTGAATGTGCAGCGGTAATGGCAAAGCCCTGCCCAGATCGCTCGACAGCTCTCATTTGTACAGCATTCAAACGGCCTCAGGAACGCCGTTGCGAGCAGCCTTACATTCCATGCTGGCGTAGCCAGCTAGGCATTTGGATTCTTCTGAGAAACACCACTGTGCCTCACACGTGAAACCTGTGGGCTCCCAAACACGTCTCCCTACGGCAGTCGGAAGCTAGATGTTTAGTTCCAGCCTGAAACCAACGGACAGCTTTCCCTGTGACAATGTTGGACTTCTGGGACCATCCAGATTCACCAAGGCCTACCTTTTGCCCGGCGGGGGAATGCTCTTCTGCACGTACAGCACTCCCCACGTGAAAACCTTTCTTAGCAGAAGGAGGCAGTCTTTCCCTAGTACTAGATAGCTAGGCAGAATCTTCAGATAAACATGCTGTGTCATCAAGCTTGAAAGTGGGACTTCGATGGGAACTTTCGCATTCTCCCGTTTTGAAGCGACTTGCTTTGGGCTTCAAAGCTGCCTGAACAGCACCAGCCGCCCAACTTCTCTTCACTGCAGGATTGTCGCTGTGCGCCAAGGCTGCGTTTTCTCAATGTCAATAATGTGCTGTCGCTAGTGGGAAGCAGCCGCATAGCACAGGGAGATCAGCCAGGTGCTTTGTGACCACCTAGCGGGGAGGGATAGGGAGGGTGGGAGGGAGGGAGATGCAAGAGGGAAGAGATATGGGAACATATGTATATCTATAACTGATTCACTTTGTTTTAAAGCAGAAACTAACACACAATTGTAAAGCAATTATACTTCAATAAAGATGATAAAAAAAAAAAAAACTGTGCTGTCTATTCCTAACTAGAAACTCATCGCACTGCACTCCAGATTCAGCTCCGGCCAAATGAAAGGTGACATAAGGCCTCCAGGTAAGGTCCAGTGTTTCACATCTGCAGAGTTGGGTGTGCAGTGGTATCCACGAAGCCATACTCTGAAATGGAGTGCCTTAACTCTGCTATGCCCCTAGGGAAACATAGGACAGTCGATCGTGCACCAATTTCGCATGATGCCTGCTGTATGCCTGAAGAGCGGTCGCTGGCTTCTGAGGAACCCTGGGCGAAATAGGCCCCCGTAAGCACTCTTCACATTGATAGCAAGGGCAACGTACTCCTCTCTGGGTTGCCTAGGTAGAGTGTTCTATTCGTCAAATAGCCTCGCGAAAGCAGTGCCTGGCAGACTCTCTTTGCAAGTGGATCGGCCTCAGTGAGTGAAACAAAACTGCACTGCGAATACACAAAGCGCTGACGATTCAGTCCAGGACACAGGACAGCACTCTCACAGAAGCGAAAGCTAAGCTTTGCATCCAGCCTGAAGACCAGGACATTTTTCACGCTTAACACTATTAAGTATGTGCAAGAGCCATGGTCACCGAGGCCTACCTAAGTTAATGAAATACTTACCCAGTTCATCCTATGCAGAGGTCCCTGTGCCCAAAGGGTCTGAAAGGAAGGGTCCTGTGGGTCCGGTGTGTTTCCTTGACGTAGTTAGAAGCTACTGAGGATAACCTTAGGAGCTCAAGTTTGAAACCGGGCAACCCTGGCAAAACTTTAATTTCTTCCGTGGTAGGCGAGACAGGTGCGGTTTGAAAGCTGCCTGAAAATCACTCCTGCTGCCCATCTTTCTTTGCTGCCTGACGGCATCACGAAAGAACTTGAGTGTAATCGTATGAGGCATGCTGGTTTGGGTTCCTTGCTGGGAGCTCCTCCAGGAGCACAATGGAGCTTGGCGGTAAAGAACTGGCACGCCTGTGCTGAAGTAAAAGTCCAGATTTCTCCCACAGTAAGCTTAGCTATGCCCTAGTAGCGAAGGAGCATGTGTTAAAGGAAGGCTGCAACACTGTTACGTATTTCACGACTCATTGTGCACTCACGTTCGTTGTAACATCTGTGAAAGGGCACTGAATACCGTCCAAAACTTCTGCTGCGTTTGAGTCCCAGGAAGCAACTGGGTTCGTTGGCTTTAAGACTGTGAACCTGCAGTGGTAATGGCAGAGCCCTGCCCGGATCGCTCGACAGCTCTCGTTTGTACAGCATTCAAACGGCCTCAGGAACGCCGTTCCAAGCAGCCTTACATTCCATGCTGGCGTAGCCAGGGAGGCATTTGGATTCTTCTGAGAAACACCACTGTGCCTCACAAGTGAAACCTGTGGGCTCCCAATTACGTCTCCCTACGGCAGCCTGAAGCGATAGGTTTAGTTCCAGCCTGAAACCAACGGACAGCTTTCCCTGTGACAATGCTGGACTTCTGGGACCATCCAGATTCACCAAGGCCTAACTTTTGCCCGGTGGGGGAATGCTCTTCTGCACGTACAGCACTCACCACGTGAAAACCTTTCTTAGCAGAAGGAAGCAGTCTTTCCCTAGTAGTAGAGAGGGAGGCAGAATTTTCAGATAAACCTGCTGTGTCCTCAGGCTTGAAAGTGGGACACCGATGGGAACGTTTGCATTCTCCTGGAATGGCAGCCACTTGCTTTGGGCTTCAAAGCTGCCTGAACAGCCCTAGGGGCCCAACTTCTCTTCACTGCAGGATTGTCGCTGTGGGCCAAGGCTGCGTTCTCTCAATGGCAATAATGGGCTGGCAATTGCTTTCTAGAAACTCATCCAACTGCACTCCAGATTCAGCTCCATACAAATGAAAGGTGACCTAAGTCCTCAGGGTAAGGTCCAGTGTTTCACATCAGCAGAGTTGAGTGTGCAGGGGTAGCCACGAAGCCATACTCTGCAAAGGAGTGCCTTAACTCTGCTATGCCCCTGGGGACACATAGGGCAGTGGACCGTGCACCAATCTCTCATGATGACCACTGTGTGCTAGAAGAACGGCCGCTGGCTTCTGAGGAGCCCTAGGCGAAGTAGGCCCCCAGGAAGCACTCTTCACATTCATAGCAAGGGCAACGTACTCCTTTCTGGGATGCCTAGGTAGAGTGTTCCAATCGTCATAGAGCCTAGCAAAAGCAGCGCCTGGCAGACTCTCTTTGCAAGTGGATCGTCCTCAGTGACTGAAACAGGTCTGCACTGCTACGGCACAATGTGCTTGTGATTCAGTCTGGGACACAGGATAGCACTCTCACAGAAGCGAAAGCTAACCTTTACATCCAGCCTGAAGACCAGTCCATTTGTCACACTTCACACTGTTAAGAATGTGCAAGAGCCATGGTCACCGAGGCCTACCTAAGGTACTGAAATACTTACCCATTTCATCCTATGCAGAGGTCCCTGTGCCCAAAGGGTCTCCATGGAAGAGCCCTGTGGATCCCGTGTGTTTCCTTGAGGTAGTCAGAAACTACTGAGGATAACCTCATGAGGTCAAGTTTAAAACCGGGCAACCCTGGCAAAACCTTCATTTCTTCCGTGGTAGGCGAGACAGGTGCGGTTTGAAAGCTGCCTGAAAATCACTCCTGCTGCCCATCTTCTCTTTGCTGCCTGACGGCATCACGAAAGAACTTGAGTGTAATCGTATGAGGCATGCTGGTCTCGGTTCCATGCTAGGAGCTCCTCCAGGAGCACACTGGAGCTTGGTGGCAAAGAACTGGCACCCCTGTGCTCAAGTAAAAGTCCAGATTTCTCCCATAGGAAGCTTAGCTATGCCCTAATAGCGAAGAAGCACGTGTTAAAGGAAGGCTGCAACACTGTTACGTATTTCACGACTCATTGTGCACTCACGTTCGTTGTAACATCTGTGAAAGGACGGTGAATGCCGTCCAACTCTTCTGTTGCGTTTGAGTCCCAGGAAGCAAATGGGTTCGTTGGCTTTAAGGCTGTGAATGTGCAGCGGTAATGGCAAAGCCCTGCCCAGATCGCTCGACAGCTCTCGTTTGTACAGCATTCAAACGGCCTCAGGAACGCCGTTCCAAGCAGCCTTACATTCCATGCTGGCGTTGCCAGGGAGGCATTTGGATTCTTCTGAGAAACACCA
The DNA here is from genome assembly GCF_949987535.1 of Balaenoptera acutorostrata. NCBI lineage: Eukaryota > Metazoa > Chordata > Mammalia > Artiodactyla > Balaenopteridae > Balaenoptera > Balaenoptera acutorostrata. The sequence goes on from NC_080078.1 coordinate 58,237,351, forward strand.
CTGTGCCTCACAAGTGAAACCTGTGGGCTCCCAAATAAGTCTCCCTACGGCAGTTGGAAGCTAGATATTTAGTTCCAGCCTGAAAACAACGGACAGCTTTACCTGTGACAATTGTGGACTTCTGGGACCATCCAGATTCACCAAGGCCTAACTTTTGCCCGGCGGGGGAATGCTCTTCTGCACGTACAGCACTCCACACGTGAAAACCTTTCTTAGCAGAAGGAGGCAGTCTTTCCCTAGTACTAGATAGCTAGGCAGAATCTTCAGATAAACATGCTGTGTCATCAAGCTTGAAAGTGGGACACCGATGGGAACGTTCGCATTCTGCTGGAATGGAAGCCACTTGCTTTGGGTTTCAAAGCTGCCTGAACAGCCCTAGCGGCCCAACTTCTCTTCACTGCAGTATTGTCACTGTGGGCCAAGGCTACGTTCTTTCAATGTCAATAATGTGCTGGCAATTCCTTTCTAAAAACTCATCCCACTGCACTCCAGAATCAGATCCGTACAAATGAAAGGTCACCTAAGTCCTCAAGGTAATGTCCAGTGTTTCACATCAGCAGAGTTGGGTGTGCAGTGGTAGCCACGAAGCCATACTCTGTACTCTGAAAAGGAGTGCCTTAACTCTGCTATGCCCCTGGGGACGCATAGGGCAGTGTATCGTGAACTAATTTCTCATGATGACTGCTGTGTGCTAGAAGAGCGGCCGTTGGCTTCTGAGGAACCATAGGCGAAATAGGCCCCCGTGAAACACTCTTCACTTTCATAGCAAGGGCAACGTACTCATTTCTGGGTTGCCTAGTTACAGTGTTCCAGTCGTCAAAGAACCTCGCAAAAGCAGCGCCTGGCCGACTCTCTTTGCAAGTCGATTGGCCTCAGTGCCTGAAACAGAACTGCACTGCTACTGCACAATGTGCTTGTGATTCAGTCTGGGACACAGGACAGCACTCTCACAGAAGCGAAAGCTAAGCATTGCATCCAGCCTGAAGACCAGTACATTTTTCAAACTTCACACTGTCAAGTATGTGCAAGAGCCTTGGTCACCAAGGCCTACCTAAGGTATTGAAATACTTACCCAGTTAATCCTATGCAGAAGTCCCTGTGCCCAAAGGGTCTCCATGGAAGATCACTGTGGGTCAAGTTTGTTTCCTTTAAGTAGACAGAAACTACTGAGGATAACCTTATGAGCTCAAGTTTGAAATCGTGCAACCCTGGCAAAAGCTTAATTTTGTCCGTGGTAGGCGAGACAGTTGTGGTTTGAAAGCTTCCTGAAAAAAACTCCTGCTGCCCATCTTCTCTTTCCTGCCTGACGGCGTCAAGAAACAACTAGAATGTAATTGTCTGAGGCATGGTGGTCTCAGTTCCTTGCTGGGAGCTCCTCCAGGAGCACACTGGAGATTGCCGGCAAAGAAATGGCACCCCTGGCCTCAAGTAAAAGTCCAGATTTCTCCCATAGTAACCTTAGGCATGCCCTAGTTGCAAAGAAGCATGTGTTAAAATAATGCTGCAGCACGGTTACGTATTTCAAGACTCATTGTGCACTCACGTTCGTTGTAACATCTGGGAAAGGGCGCTGAATGCCGTTTAACTCTTCTGTTGCGTTTCAGTCCCAGGAAGCAAATGGGTTCGTTGGCTTTAAGGCTGTGAATGTGCAGCGGTAATGGCAAAGCCCTGCCCAGATCGCTCGACAGCTCTCATTTGTACAGCATTCAAACGGCCTCAGGAACGCCGTTGCGAGCAGCCTTACATTCCATGCTGGCGTAGCCAGCTAGGCATTTGGATTCTTCTGAGAAACACCACTGTGCCTCACACGTGAAACCTGTGGGCTCCCAAACACGTCTCCCTACGGCAGTCGGAAGCTAGATGTTTAGTTCCAGCCTGAAACCAACGGACAGCTTTCCCTGTGACAATGTTGGACTTCTGGGACCATCCAGATTCACCAAGGCCTACCTTTTGCCCGGCGGGGGAATGCTCTTCTGCACGTACAGCACTCCCCACGTGAAAACCTTTCTTAGCAGAAGGAGGCAGTCTTTCCCTAGTACTAGATAGCTAGGCAGAATCTTCAGATAAACATGCTGTGTCATCAAGCTTGAAAGTGGGACTTCGATGGGAACTTTCGCATTCTCCCGTTTTGAAGCGACTTGCTTTGGGCTTCAAAGCTGCCTGAACAGCACCAGCCGCCCAACTTCTCTTCACTGCAGGATTGTCGCTGTGCGCCAAGGCTGCGTTTTCTCAATGTCAATAATGTGCTGTCGCTAGTGGGAAGCAGCCGCATAGCACAGGGAGATCAGCCAGGTGCTTTGTGACCACCTAGCGGGGAGGGATAGGGAGGGTGGGAGGGAGGGAGATGCAAGAGGGAAGAGATATGGGAACATATGTATATCTATAACTGATTCACTTTGTTTTAAAGCAGAAACTAACACACAATTGTAAAGCAATTATACTTCAATAAAGATGATAAAAAAAAAAAAAAACTGTGCTGTCTATTCCTAACTAGAAACTCATCGCACTGCACTCCAGATTCAGCTCCGGCCAAATGAAAGGTGACATAAGGCCTCCAGGTAAGGTCCAGTGTTTCACATCTGCAGAGTTGGGTGTGCAGTGGTATCCACGAAGCCATACTCTGAAATGGAGTGCCTTAACTCTGCTATGCCCCTAGGGAAACATAGGACAGTCGATCGTGCACCAATTTCGCATGATGCCTGCTGTATGCCTGAAGAGCGGTCGCTGGCTTCTGAGGAACCCTGGGCGAAATAGGCCCCCGTAAGCACTCTTCACATTGATAGCAAGGGCAACGTACTCCTCTCTGGGTTGCCTAGGTAGAGTGTTCTATTCGTCAAATAGCCTCGCGAAAGCAGTGCCTGGCAGACTCTCTTTGCAAGTGGATCGGCCTCAGTGAGTGAAACAAAACTGCACTGCGAATACACAAAGCGCTGACAATTCAGTCCAGGACACAGGACAGCACTCTCACAGAAGCGAAAGCTAAGCTTTGCATCCAGCCTGAAGACCAGGACATTTTTCACGCTTAACACTATTAAGTATGTGCAAGAGCCATGGTCACCGAGGCCTACCTAAGTTAATGAAATACTTACCCAGTTCATCCTATGCAGAGGTCCCTGTGCCCAAAGGGTCTGAAAGGAAGGGTCCTGTGGGTCCGGTGTGTTTCCTTGACGTAGTTAGAAGCTACTGAGGATAACCTTAGGAGCTCAAGTTTGAAACCGGGCAACCCTGGCAAAACTTTAATTTCTTCCGTGGTAGGCGAGACAGGTGCGGTTTGAAAGCTGCCTGAAAATCACTCCTGCTGCCCATCTTTCTTTGCTGCCTGACGGCATCACGAAAGAACTTGAGTGTAATCGTATGAGGCATGCTGGTTTGGGTTCCTTGCTGGGAGCTCCTCCAGGAGCACAATGGAGCTTGGCGGCAAAGAACTGGCACGCCTGTGCTCAAGTAAAAGTCCAGATTTCTCCCACAGTAAGCTTAGCTATGCCCTAGTAGCGAAGGAGCATGTGTTAAAGGAAGGCTGCAACACTGTTACGTATTTCACGACTCATTGTGCACTCACGTTCGTTGTAACATCTGTGAAAGGGCACTGAATACCGTCCAAAACTTCTGCTGCGTTTGAGTCCCAGGAAGCAACTGGGTTCGTTGGCTTTAAGACTGTGAACCTGCAGCGGTAATGGCAGAGCCCTGCCCGGATCGCTCGACAGCTCTCGTTTGTACAGCATTCAAACGGCCTCAGGAACGCCGTTCCAAGCAGCCTTACATTCCATGCTGGCGTAGCCAGGGAGGCATTTGGATTCTTCTGAGAAACACCACTGTGCCTCACAAGTGAAACCTGTGGGCTCCCAATTACGTCTCCCTACGGCAGCCTGAAGCGATAGGTTTAGTTCCAGCCTGAAACCAACGGACAGCTTTCCCTGTGACAATGCTGGACTTCTGGGACCATCCAGATTCACCAAGGCCTAACTTTTGCCCGGTGGGGGAATGCTCTTCTGCACGTACAGCACTCACCACGTGAAAACCTTTCTTAGCAGAAGGAAGCAGTCTTTCCCTAGTAGTAGAGAGGGAGGCAGAATTTTCAGATAAACCTGCTGTGTCCTCAGGCTTGAAAGTGGGACACCGATGGGAACGTTTGCATTCTCCTGGAATGGCAGCCACTTGCTTTGGGCTTCAAAGCTGCCTGAACAGCCCTAGCGTCCCAACTTCTCTTCACTGCAGGATTGTCGCTGTGGGCCAAGGCTGCGTTCTCTCAATGGCAATAATGGGCTGGCAATTGCTTTCTAGAAACTCATCCAACTGCACTCCAGATTCAGCTCCATACAAATGAAAGGTGACCTAAGTCCTCAGGGTAAGGTCCAGTGTTTCACATCAGCAGAGTTGAGTGTGCAGGGGTAGCCACGAAGCCATACTCTGCAAAGGAGTGCCTTAACTCTGCTATGCCCCTGGGGACACATAGGGCAGTGGATCGTGCACCAATCTCTCATGATGACCACTGTGTGCTAGAAGAACGGCCGCTGGCTTCTGAGGAGCCCTAGGCGAAGTAGGCCCCCAGGAAGCACTCTTCACATTCATAGCAAGGGCAACGTACTCCTTTCTGGGATGCCTAGGTAGAGTGTTCCAATCGTCATAGAGCCTAGCAAAAGCAGCGCCTGGCAGACTCTCTTTGCAAGTGGATCGTCCTCAGTGACTGAAACAGGTCTGCACTGCTACGGCACAATGTGCTTGTGATTCATTCTGGGACACAGGATAGCACTCTCACAGAAGCGAAAGCTAACCTTTACATCCAGCCTGAAGACCAGTCCATTTTTCACACTTCACACTGTTAAGAATGTGCAAGAGCCATGGTCACCGAGGCCTACCTAAGGTACTGAAATACTTACCCATTTCATCCTATGCAGAGGTCCCTGTGCCCAAAGGGTCTCCATGGAAGAGCCCTGTGGATCCCGTGTGTTTCCTTGAGGTAGTCAGAAACTACTGAGGATAACCTCATGAGGTCAAGTTTAAAACCGGGCAACCCTGGCAAAACCTTCATTTCTTCCGTGGTAGGCGAGACAGGTGCGGTTTGAAAGCTGCCTGAAAATCACTCCTGCTGCCCATCTTCTCTTTGCTGCCTGACGGCATCACGAAAGAACTTGAGTGTAATCGTATGAGGCATGCTGGTCTCGGTTCCATGCTAGGAGCTCCTCCAGGAGCACACTGGAGCTTGGCGGCAAAGAACTGGCACCCCTGTGCTCAAGTAAAAGTCCAGATTTCTCCCATAGGAAGCTTAGCTATGCCCTAATAGCGAAGAAGCACGTGTTAAAGGAAGGCTGCAACACTGTTACGTATTTCACGACTCATTGTGCACTCACGTTCGTTGTAACATCTGTGAAAGGACGGTGAATGCCGTCCAACTCTTCTGTTGCGTTTGAGTCCCAGGAAGCAAATGGGTTCGTTGGCTTTAAGGCTGTGAATGTGCAGCGGTAATGGCAAAGCCCTGCCCAGATCGCTCGACAGCTCTCGTTTGTACAGCATTCAAACGGCCTCAGGAACGCCGTTCCAAGCAGCCTTACATTCCATGCTGGCGTTACCAGGGAGGCATTTGGATTCTTCTGAGAAACACCACTGTGCCTCACAAGTGAAACCTGTGGGCTCCCAAATAAGTCTCCCTACGGCAGTTGGAAGCTAGATATTTAGTTCCAGCCTGAAAACAACGGACAGCTTTACCTGTGACAATTGTGGACTTCTGGGACCATCCAGATTCACCAAGGCCTAACTTTTGCCCGGCGGGGGAATGCTCTTCTGCACGTACAGCACTCCACACGTGAAAACCTTTCTTAGCAGAAGGAGGCAGTCTTTCCCTAGTACTAGATAGCTAGGCAGAATCTTCAGATAAACATGCTGTGTCATCAAGCTTGAAAGTGGGACACCGATGGGAACGTTCGCATTCTCCTGGAATGGAAGCCACTTGCTTTGGGTTTCAAAGCTGCCTGAACAGCCCTAGCGGCCCAACTTCTCTTCACTGCAGTATTGTCACTGTGGGCCAAGGCTACGTTCTTTCAATGTCAATAATGTGCTGGCAATTCCTTTCTAAAAACTCATCCCACTGCACTCCAGAATCAGATCCGTACAAATGAAAGGTGACCTAAGTCCTCAAGGTAATGTCCAGTGTTTCACATCAGCAGAGTTGGGTGTGCAGTGGTAGCCACGAAGCCATACTCTGAAAAGGAGTGCCTTAACTCTGCTATGCCCCTGGGGACGCATAGGGCAGTGTATCGTGAACTAATTTCTCATGATGACTGCTGTGTGCTAGAAGAGCGGCCGTTGGCTTCTGAGGAACCATAGGCGAAATAGGCCCCCGTGAAACACTCTTCACTTTCATAGCAAGGGCAACGTACTCATTTCTGGGTTGCCTAGTTACAGTGTTCCAGTTGTCAAAGAACCTCGCAAAAGCAGCGCCTGGCAGACTCTCTTTGCAAGTCGATTGGCCTCAGTGCCTGAAACAGAACTGCACTGCTACTGCACAATGTGCTTGTGATTCAGTCTGGGACACAGGACAGCACTCTCACAGAAGCGAAAGCTAAGCATTGCATCCAGCCTGAAGACCAGTACATTTTTCAAACTTCACACTGTCAAGTATGTGCAAGAGCCTTGGTCACCAAGGCCTACCTAAGGTATTGAAATACTTACCCAGTTAATCCTATGCAGAAGTCCCTGTGCCCAAAGGGTCTCCATGGAAGATCCCTGTGGGTCAAGTTTGTTTCCTTTAAGTAGACAGAAACTACTGAGGATAACCTTATGAGCTCAAGTTTGAAATCGTGCAACCCTGGCAAAAGCTTAATTTTGTCCGTGGTAGGCGAGACAGTTGTGGTTTGAAAGCTTCCTGAAAAAAACTCCTGCTGCCCATCTTCTCTTTCCTGCCTGACGGCGTCAAGAAACAACTAGAATGTAATTGTCTGAGGCATGGTGGTCTCAGTTCCTTGCTGGGAGCTCCTCCAGGAGCACACTGGAGATTGCCGGCAAAGAAATGGCACCCCTGGCCTCAAGTAAAAGTCCAGATTTCTCCCATAGTAACCTTAGGCATGCCCTAGTAGCAAAGAAGCATGTGTTAAAATAATGCTGCAGCACGGTTACGTATTTCAAGACTCATTGTGCACTCACGTTCGTTGTAACATCTGGGAAAGGGCGCTGAATGCCGTTTAACTCTTCTGTTGCGTTTCAGTCCCAGGAAGCAAATGGGTTCGTTGGCTTTAAGGCTGTGAATGTGCAGCGGTAATGGCAAAGCCCTGCCCAGATCGCTCGACAGCTCTCATTTGTACAGCATTCAAACGGCCTCAGGAACGCCGTTGCGAGCAGCCTTACATTCCATGCTGGCGTAGCCAGCTAGGCATTTGGATTCTTCTGAGAAACACCACTGTGCCTCACACGTGAAACCTGTGGGCTCCCAAACACGTCTCCCTACGGCAGTCGGAAGCTAGATGTTTAGTTCCAGCCTGAAACCAACGGACAGCTTTCCCTGTGACAATGTTGGACTTCTGGGACCATCCAGATTCACCAAGGCCTACCTTTTGCCCGGCGGGGGAATGCTCTTCTGCACGTACAGCACTCCCCACGTGAAAACCTTTCTTAGCAGAAGGAGGCAGTCTTTCCCTAGTACTAGATAGCTAGGCAGAATCTTCAGATAAACATGCTGTGTCATCAAGCTTGAAAGTGGGACTTCGATGGGAACTTTCGCATTCTCCCGTTTTGAAGCGACTTGCTTTGGGCTTCAAAGCTGCCTGAACAGCACCAGCCGCCCAACTTCTCTTCACTGCAGGATTGTCGCTGTGCGCCAAGGCTGCGTTTTCTCAATGTCAATAATGTGCTGTCGCTAGTGGGAAGCAGCCGCATAGCACAGGGAGATCAGCCAGGTGCTTTGTGACGACCTAGCGGGGAGGGATAGGGAGGGTGGGAGGGAGGGAGATGCAAGAGGGAAGAGATATGGGAACATATGTATATCTATAACTGATTCACTTTGTTTTAAAGCAGAAACTAACACACAATTGTAAAGCAATTATACTTCAATAAAGATGATAAAAAAAAAAAAAACTGTGCTGTCTATTCCTAACTAGAAACTCATCGCACTGCACTCCAGATTCAGCTCCGGCCAAATGAAAGGTGACATAAGGCCTCCAGGTAAGGTCCAGTGTTTCACATCTGCAGAGTTGGGTGTGCAGTGGTATCCACGAAGCCATACTCTGAAATGGAGTGCCTTAACTCTGCTATGCCCCTAGGGAAACATAGGACAGTCGATCGTGCACCAATTTCGCATGATGCCTGCTGTATGCCTGAAGAGCGGTCGCTGGCTTCTGAGGAACCCTGGGCGAAATAGGCCCCCGTAAGCACTCTTCACATTGATAGCAAGGGCAACGTACTCCTCTCTGGGTTGCCTAGGTAGAGTGTTCTATTCGTCAAATAGCCTCGCGAAAGCAGTGCCTGGCAGACTCTCTTTGCAAGTGGATCGGCCTCAGTGAGTGAAACAAAACTGCACTGCGAATACACAAAGCGCTGACGATTCAGTCCAGGACACAGGACAGCACTCTCACAGAAGCGAAAGCTAAGCTTTGCATCCAGCCTGAAGACCAGGACATTTTTCACGCTTAACACTATTAAGTATGTGCAAGAGCCATGGTCACCGAGGCCTACCTAAGTTAATGAAATACTTACCCAGTTCATCCTATGCAGAGGTCCCTGTGCCCAAAGGGTCTGAAAGGAAGGGTCCTGTGGGTCCGGTGTGTTTCCTTGACGTAGTTAGAAGCTACTGAGGATAACCTTAGGAGCTCAAGTTTGAAACCGGGCAACCCTGGCAAAACTTTAATTTCTTCCGTGGTAGGCGAGACAGGTGCGGTTTGAAAGCTGCCTGAAAATCACTCCTGCTGCCCATCTTTCTTTGCTGCCTGACGGCATCACGAAAGAACTTGAGTGTAATCGTATGAGGCATGCTGGTTTGGGTTCCTTGCTGGGAGCTCCTCCAGGAGCACAATGGAGCTTGGCGGTAAAGAACTGGCACGCCTGTGCTGAAGTAAAAGTCCAGATTTCTCCCACAGTAAGCTTAGCTATGCCCTAGTAGCGAAGGAGCATGTGTTAAAGGAAGGCTGCAACACTGTTACGTATTTCACGACTCATTGTGCACTCACGTTCGTTGTAACATCTGTGAAAGGGCACTGAATACCGTCCAAAACTTCTGCTGCGTTTGAGTCCCAGGAAGCAACTGGGTTCGTTGGCTTTAAGACTGTGAACCTGCAGTGGTAATGGCAGAGCCCTGCCCGGATCGCTCGACAGCTCTCGTTTGTACAGCATTCAAACGGCCTCAGGAACGCCGTTCCAAGCAGCCTTACATTCCATGCTGGCGTAGCCAGGGAGGCATTTGGATTCTTCTGAGAAACACCACTGTGCCTCACAAGTGAAACCTGTGGGCTCCCAATTACGTCTCCCTACGGCAGCCTGAAGCGATAGGTTTAGTTCCAGCCTGAAACCAACGGACAGCTTTCCCTGTGACAATGCTGGACTTCTGGGACCATCCAGATTCACCAAGGCCTAACTTTTGCCCGGTGGGGGAATGCTCTTCTGCACGTACAGCACTCACCACGTGAAAACCTTTCTTAGCAGAAGGAAGCAGTCTTTCCCTAGTAGTAGAGAGGGAGGCAGAATTTTCAGATAAACCTGCTGTGTCCTCAGGCTTGAAAGTGGGACACCGATGGGAACGTTTGCATTCTCCTGGAATGGCAGCCACTTGCTTTGGGCTTCAAAGCTGCCTGAACAGCCCTAGGGGCCCAACTTCTCTTCACTGCAGGATTGTCGCTGTGGGCCAAGGCTGCGTTCTCTCAATGGCAATAATGGGCTGGCAATTGCTTTCTAGAAACTCATCCAACTGCACTCCAGATTCAGCTCCATACAAATGAAAGGTGACCTAAGTCCTCAGGGTAAGGTCCAGTGTTTCACATCAGCAGAGTTGAGTGTGCAGGGGTAGCCACGAAGCCATACTCTGCAAAGGAGTGCCTTAACTCTGCTATGCCCCTGGGGACACATAGGGCAGTGGACCGTGCACCAATCTCTCATGATGACCACTGTGTGCTAGAAGAACGGCCGCTGGCTTCTGAGGAGCCCTAGGCGAAGTAGGCCCCCAGGAAGCACTCTTCACATTCATAGCAAGGGCAACGTACTCCTTTCTGGGATGCCTAGGTAGAGTGTTCCAATCGTCATAGAGCCTAGCAAAAGCAGCGCCTGGCAGACTCTCTTTGCAAGTGGATCGTCCTCAGTGACTGAAACAGGTCTGCACTGCTACGGCACAATGTGCTTGTGATTCAGTCTGGGACACAGGATAGCACTCTCACAGAAGCGAAAGCTAACCTTTACATCCAGCCTGAAGACCAGTCCATTTGTCACACTTCACACTGTTAAGAATGTGCAAGAGCCATGGTCACCGAGGCCTACCTAAGGTACTGAAATACTTACCCATTTCATCCTATGCAGAGGTCCCTGTGCCCAAAGGGTCTCCATGGAAGAGCCCTGTGGATCCCGTGTGTTTCCTTGAGGTAGTCAGAAACTACTGAGGATAACCTCATGAGGTCAAGTTTAAAACCGGGCAACCCTGGCAAAACCTTCATTTCTTCCGTGGTAGGCGAGACAGGTGCGGTTTGAAAGCTGCCTGAAAATCACTCCTGCTGCCCATCTTCTCTTTGCTGCCTGACGGCATCACGAAAGAACTTGAGTGTAATCGTATGAGGCATGCTGGTCTCGGTTCCATGCTAGGAGCTCCTCCAGGAGCACACTGGAGCTTGGTGGCAAAGAACTGGCACCCCTGTGCTCAAGTAAAAGTCCAGATTTCTCCCATAGGAAGCTTAGCTATGCCCTAATAGCGAAGAAGCACGTGTTAAAGGAAGGCTGCAACACTGTTACGTATTTCACGACTCATTGTGCACTCACGTTCGTTGTAACATCTGTGAAAGGACGGTGAATGCCGTCCAACTCTTCTGTTGCGTTTGAGTCCCAGGAAGCAAATGGGTTCGTTGGCTTTAAGGCTGTGAATGTGCAGCGGTAATGGCAAAGCCCTGCCCAGATCGCTCGACAGCTCTCGTTTGTACAGCATTCAAACGGCCTCAGGAACGCCGTTCCAAGCAGCCTTACATTCCATGCTGGCGTTGCCAGGGAGGCATTTGGATTCTTCTGAGAAACACCACTGTGCCTCACAAGTGAAACCTGTGGGCTCCCAAATAAGTCTCCCTACGGCAGTTGGAAGCTAGATATTTAGTTCCAGCCTGAAAACAACGGACAGCTTTACCTGTGACAATTGTGGACTTCTGGGACCATCCAGATTCACCAAGGCCTAACTTTTGCCCGGCGGGGGAATGCTCTTCTGCACGTACAGCACTCCACACGTGAAAACCTTTCTTAGCAGAAGGAGGCAGTCTTTCCCTAGTACTAGATAGCTAGGCAGAATCTTCAGATAAACATGCTGTGTCATCAAGCTTGAAAGTGGGACACCGATGGGAACGTTCGCATTCTGCTGGAATGGAAGCCACTTGCTTTGGGTTTCAAAGCTGCCTGAACAGCCCTAGCGGCCCAACTTCTCTTCACTGCAGTATTGTCACTGTGGGCCAAGGCTACGTTCTTTCAATGTCAATAATGTGCTGGCAATTCCTTTCTAAAAACTCATCCCACTGCACTCCAGAATCAGATCCGTACAAATGAAAGGTCACCTAAGTCCTCAAGGTAATGTCCAGTGTTTCACATCAGCAGAGTTGGGTGTGCAGTGGTAGCCACGAAGCCATACTCTGTACTCTGAAAAGGAGTGCCTTAACTCTGCTATGCCCCTGGGGACGCATAGGGCAGTGTATCGTGAACTAATTTCTCATGATGACTGCTGTGTGCTAGAAGAGCGGCCGTTGGCTTCTGAGGAACCATAGGCGAAATAGGCCCCCGTGAAACACTCTTCACTTTCATAGCAAGGGCAACGTACTCATTTCTGGGTTGCCTAGTTACAGTGTTCCAGTCGTCAAAGAACCTCGCAAAAGCAGCGCCTGGCCGACTCTCTTTGCAAGTCGATTGGCCTCAGTGCCTGAAACAGAACTGCACTGCTACTGCACAATGTGCTTGTGATTCAGTCTGGGACACAGGACAGCACTCTCACAGAAGCGAAAGCTAAGCATTGCATCCAGCCTGAAGACCAGTACATTTTTCAAACTTCACACTGTCAAGTATGTGCAAGAGCCTTGGTCACCAAGGCCTACCTAAGGTATTGAAATACTTACCCAGTTAATCCTATGCAGAAGTCCCTGTGCCCAAAGGGTCTCCATGGAAGATCCCTGTGGGTCAAGTTTGTTTCCTTTAAGTAGACAGAAACTACTGAGGATAACCTTATGAGCTCAAGTTTGAAATCGTGCAACCCTGGCAAAAGCTTAATTTTGTCCGTGGTAGGCGAGACAGTTGTGGTTTGAAAGCTTCCTGAAAAAAACTCCTGCTGCCCATCTTCTCTTTCCTGCCTGACGGCGTCAAGAAACAACTAGAATGTAATTGTCTGAGGCATGGTGGTCTCAGTTCCTTGCTGGGAGCTCCTCCAGGAGCACACTGGAGATTGCCGGCAAAGAAATGGCACCCCTGGCCTCAAGTAAAAGTCCAGATTTCTCCCATAGTAACCTTAGGCATGCCCTAGTTGCAAAGAAGCATGTGTTAAAATAATGCTGCAGCACGGTTACGTATTTCAAGACTCATTGTGCACTCACGTTCGTTGTAACATCTGGGAAAGGGCGCTGAATGCCGTTTAACTCTTCTGTTGCGTTTCAGTCCCAGGAAGCAAATGGGTTCGTTGGCTTTAAGGCTGTGAATGTGCAGCGGTAATGGCAAAGCCCTGCCCAGATCGCTCGACAGCTCTCATTTGTACAGCATTCAAACGGCCTCAGGAACGCCGTTGCGAGCAGCCTTACATTCCATGCTGGCGTAGCCAGCTAGGCATTTGGATTCTTCTGAGAAACACCACTGTGCCTCACACGTGAAACCTGTGGGCTCCCAAACACGTCTCCCTACGGCAGTCGGAAGCTAGATGTTTAGTTCCAGCCTGAAACCAACGGACAGCTTTCCCTGTGACAATGTTGGACTTCTGGGACCATCCAGATTCACCAAGGCCTACCTTTTGCCCGGCGGGGGAATGCTCTTCTGCACGTACAGCACTCCCCACGTGAAAACCTTTCTTAGCAGAAGGAGGCAGTCTTTCCCTAGTACTAGATAGCTAGGCAGAATCTTCAGATAAACATGCTGTGTCATCAAGCTTGAAAGTGGGACTTCGATGGGAACTTTCGCATTCTCCCGTTTTGAAGCGACTTGCTTTGGGCTTCAAAGCTGCCTGAACAGCACCAGCCGCCCAACTTCTCTTCACTGCAGGATTGTCGCTGTGCGCCAAGGCTGCGTTTTCTCAATGTCAATAATGTGCTGTCGCTAGTGGGAAGCAGCCGCATAGCACAGGGAGATCAGCCAGGTGCTTTGTGACCACCTAGCGGGGAGGGATAGGGAGGGTGGGAGGGAGGGAGATGCAAGAGGGAAGAGATATGGGAACATATGTATATCTATAACTGATTCACTTTGTTTTAAAGCAGAAACTAACACACAATTGTAAAGCAATTATACTTCAATAAAGATGATAAAAAAAAAAAAAAACTGTGCTGTCTATTCCTAACTAGAAACTCATCGCACTGCACTCCAGATTCAGCTCCGGCCAAATGAAAGGTGACATAAGGCCTCCAGGTAAGGTCCAGTGTTTCACATCTGCAGAGTTGGGTGTGCAGTGGTATCCACGAAGCCATACTCTGAAATGGAGTGCCTTAACTCTGCTATGCCCCTAGGGAAACATAGGACAGTCGATCGTGCACCAATTTCGCATGATGCCTGCTGTATGCCTGAAGAGCGGTCGCTGGCTTCTGAGGAACCCTGGGCGAAATAGGCCCCCGTAAGCACTCTTCACATTGATAGCAAGGGCAACGTACTCCTCTCTGGGTTGCCTAGGTAGAGTGTTCTATTCGTCAAATAGCCTCGCGAAAGCAGTGCCTGGCAGACTCTCTTTGCAAGTGGATCGGCCTCAGTGAGTGAAACAAAACTGCACTGCGAATACACAAAGCGCTGACAATTCAGTCCAGGACACAGGACAGCACTCTCACAGAAGCGAAAGCTAAGCTTTGCATCCAGCCTGAAGACCAGGACATTTTTCACGCTTAACACTATTAAGTATGTGCAAGAGCCATGGTCACCGAGGCCTACCTAAGTTAATGAAATACTTACCCAGTTCATCCTATGCAGAGGTCCCTGTGCCCAAAGGGTCTGAAAGGAAGGGTCCTGTGGGTCCGGTGTGTTTCCTTGACGTAGTTAGAAGCTACTGAGGATAACCTTAGGAGCTCAAGTTTGAAACCGGGCAACCCTGGCAAAACTTTAATTTCTTCCGTGGTAGGCGAGACAGGTGCGGTTTGAAAGCTGCCTGAAAATCACTCCTGCTGCCCATCTTTCTTTGCTGCCTGACGGCATCACGAAAGAACTTGAGTGTAATCGTATGAGGCATGCTGGTTTGGGTTCCTTGCTGGGAGCTCCTCCAGGAGCACAATGGAGCTTGGCGGCAAAGAACTGGCACGCCTGTGCTCAAGTAAAAGTCCAGATTTCTCCCACAGTAAGCTTAGCTATGCCCTAGTAGCGAAGGAGCATGTGTTAAAGGAAGGCTGCAACACTGTTACGTATTTCACGACTCATTGTGCACTCACGTTCGTTGTAACATCTGTGAAAGGGCACTGAATACCGTCCAAAACTTCTGCTGCGTTTGAGTCCCAGGAAGCAACTGGGTTCGTTGGCTTTAAGACTGTGAACCTGCAGCGGTAATGGCAGAGCCCTGCCCGGATCGCTCGACAGCTCTCGTTTGTACAGCATTCAAACGGCCTCAGGAACGCCGTTCCAAGCAGCCTTACATTCCATGCTGGCGTAGCCAGGGAGGCATTTGGATTCTTCTGAGAAACACCACTGTGCCTCACAAGTGAAACCTGTGGGCTCCCAATTACGTCTCCCTACGGCAGCCTGAAGCGATAGGTTTAGTTCCAGCCTGAAACCAACGGACAGCTTTCCCTGTGACAATGCTGGACTTCTGGGACCATCCAGATTCACCAAGGCCTAACTTTTGCCCGGTGGGGGAATGCTCTTCTGCACGTACAGCACTCACCACGTGAAAACCTTTCTTAGCAGAAGGAAGCAGTCTTTCCCTAGTAGTAGAGAGGGAGGCAGAATTTTCAGATAAACCTGCTGTGTCCTCAGGCTTGAAAGTGGGACACCGATGGGAACGTTTGCATTCTCCTGGAATGGCAGCCACTTGCTTTGGGCTTCAAAGCTGCCTGAACAGCCCTAGCGTCCCAACTTCTCTTCACTGCAGGATTGTCGCTGTGGGCCAAGGCTGCGTTCTCTCAATGGCAATAATGGGCTGGCAATTGCTTTCTAGAAACTCATCCAACTGCACTCCAGATTCAGCTCCATACAAATGAAAGGTGACCTAAGTCCTCAGGGTAAGGTCCAGTGTTTCACATCAGCAGAGTTGAGTGTGCAGGGGTAGCCACGAAGCCATACTCTGCAAAGGAGTGCCTTAACTCTGCTATGCCCCTGGGGACACATAGGGCAGTGGATCGTGCACCAATCTCTCATGATGACCACTGTGTGCTAGAAGAACGGCCGCTGGCTTCTGAGGAGCCCTAGGCGAAGTAGGCCCCCAGGAAGCACTCTTCACATTCATAGCAAGGGCAACGTACTCCTTTCTGGGATGCCTAGGTAGAGTGTTCCAATCGTCATAGAGCCTAGCAAAAGCAGCGCCTGGCAGACTCTCTTTGCAAGTGGATCGTCCTCAGTGACTGAAACAGGTCTGCACTGCTACGGCACAATGTGCTTGTGATTCATTCTGGGACACAGGATAGCACTCTCACAGAAGCGAAAGCTAACCTTTACATCCAGCCTGAAGACCAGTCCATTTTTCACACTTCACACTGTTAAGAATGTGCAAGAGCCATGGTCACCGAGGCCTACCTAAGGTACTGAAATACTTACCCATTTCATCCTATGCAGAGGTCCCTGTGCCCAAAGGGTCTCCATGGAAGAGCCCTGTGGATCCCGTGTGTTTCCTTGAGGTAGTCAGAAACTACTGAGGATAACCTCATGAGGTCAAGTTTAAAACCGGGCAACCCTGGCAAAACCTTCATTTCTTCCGTGGTAGGCGAGACAGGTGCGGTTTGAAAGCTGCCTGAAAATCACTCCTGCTGCCCATCTTCTCTTTGCTGCCTGACGGCATCACGAAAGAACTTGAGTGTAATCGTATGAGGCATGCTGGTCTCGGTTCCATGCTAGGAGCTCCTCCAGGAGCACACTGGAGCTTGGCGGCAAAGAACTGGCACCCCTGTGCTCAAGTAAAAGTCCAGATTTCTCCCATAGGAAGCTTAGCTATGCCCTAATAGCGAAGAAGCACGTGTTAAAGGAAGGCTGCAACACTGTTACGTATTTCACGACTCATTGTGCACTCACGTTCGTTGTAACATCTGTGAAAGGACGGTGAATGCCGTCCAACTCTTCTGTTGCGTTTGAGTCCCAGGAAGCAAATGGGTTCGTTGGCTTTAAGGCTGTGAATGTGCAGCGGTAATGGCAAAGCCCTGCCCAGATCGCTCGACAGCTCTCGTTTGTACAGCATTCAAACGGCCTCAGGAACGCCGTTCCAAGCAGCCTTACATTCCATGCTGGCGTTACCAGGGAGGCATTTGGATTCTTCTGAGAAACACCACTGTGCCTCACAAGTGAAACCTGTGGGCTCCCAAATAAGTCTCCCTACGGCAGTTGGAAGCTAGATATTTAGTTCCAGCCTGAAAACAACGGACAGCTTTACCTGTGACAATTGTGGACTTCTGGGACCATCCAGATTCACCAAGGCCTAACTTTTGCCCGGCGGGGGAATGCTCTTCTGCACGTACAGCACTCCACACGTGAAAACCTTTCTTAGCAGAAGGAGGCAGTCTTTCCCTAGTACTAGATAGCTAGGCAGAATCTTCAGATAAACATGCTGTGTCATCAAGCTTGAAAGTGGGACACCGATGGGAACGTTCGCATTCTCCTGGAATGGAAGCCACTTGCTTTGGGTTTCAAAGCTGCCTGAACAGCCCTAGCGGCCCAACTTCTCTTCACTGCAGTATTGTCACTGTGGGCCAAGGCTACGTTCTTTCAATGTCAATAATGTGCTGGCAATTCCTTTCTAAAAACTCATCCCACTGCACTCCAGAATCAGATCCGTACAAATGAAAGGTCACCTAAGTCCTCAAGGTAATGTCCAGTGTTTCACATCAGCAGAGTTGGGTGTGCAGTGGTAGCCACGAAGCCATACTCTGAAAAGGAGTGCCTTAACTCTGCTATGCCCCTGGGGACGCATAGGGCAGTGTATCGTGAACTAATTTCTCATGATGACTGCTGTGTGCTAGAAGAGCGGCCGTTGGCTTCTGAGGAACCATAGGCGAAATAGGCCCCCGTGAAACACTCTTCACTTTCATAGCAAGGGCAACGTACTCATTTCTGGGTTGCCTAGTTACAGTGTTCCAGTCGTCAAAGAACCTCACAAAAGCAGCGCCTGGCAGACTCTCTTTGCAAGTCGATTGGCCTCAGTGCCTGAAACAGAACTGCACTGCTACTGCACAATGTGCTTGTGATTCAGTCTGGGACACAGGACAGCACTCTCACAGAAGCGAAAGCTAAGCATTGCATCCAGCCTGAAGACCAGTACATTTTTCAAACTTCACACTGTCAAGTATGTGCAAGAGCCTTGGTCACCAAGGCCTACCTAAGGTATTGAAATACTTACCCAGTTAATCCTATGCAGAAGTCCCTGTGCCCAAAGGGTCTCCATGGAAGATCCCTGTGGGTCAAGTTTGTTTCCTTTAATTAGACAGAAACTACTGAGGATAACCTTATGAGCTCAAGTTTGAAATCGTGCAACCCTGGCAAAAGCTTAATTTTGTCCGTGGTAGGCGAGACAGTTGTGGTTTGAAAGCTTCCTGAAAAAAACTCCTGCTGCCCATCTTCTCTTTCCTGCCTGACGGCGTCAAGAAACAACTAGAATGTAATTGTCTAAGGCATGGTGGTCTCAGTTCCTTGCTGGGAGCTCCTCCAGGAGCACACTGGAGATTGCCGGCAAAGAAATGGCACCCCTGGCCTCAAGTAAAAGTCCAGATTTCTCCCATAGTAACCTTAGGCATGCCCTAGTAGCAAAGAAGCATGTGTTAAAATAATGCTGCAGCACGGTTACGTATTTCAAGACTCATTGTGCACTCACGTTCGTTGTAACATCTGGGAAAGGGCGCTGAATGCCGTTTAACTCTTCTGTTGCGTTTCAGTCCCAGAAAGCAAATGGGTTCGTTGGCTTTAAGGCTGTGAATGTGCAGCGGTAATGGCAAAGCCCTGCCCAGATCGCTCGACAGCTCTCATTTGTACAGCATTCAAACGGCCTCAGGAATGCCTTTGCGAGCAGCCTTACATTCCATGCTGGCGAAGCCAGCTAGGCATTTGGATTCTTCTGAGAAACACCACTGTGCCTCACACGTGAAACCTGTGGGCTCCCAAACACGTCTCCCTACGGCAGTCGGAAGCTAGATGTTTAGTTCCAGCCTGAAAGCAACGGACAGCTTTCCCTGTGACAATGTTGGACTTCTGGGACCATCCAGATTCACCAAGGCCTACCTTTTGCCCGGCGGGGGAATGCTCTTCTGCACGTACAGCACTCCCCACGTGAAAACCTTTCTTAGCAGAAGGAGGCAGTCTTTCCCTAGTACTAGATAGCTAGGCAGAATCTTCAGATAAACATGCTGTGTCATCAAGCTTGAAAGTGGGACTTCGATGGGAACTTTCGCATTCTCCCGTTTTGAAGCGACTTGCTTTGGGCTTCAAAGCTGCCTGAACAGCACCAGCCGCCCAACTTCTCTTCACTGCAGGATTGTCGCTGTGCGCCAAGGCTGCGTTTTCTCAATGTCAATAATGTGCTGTCGCTAGTGGGAAGCAGCCGCATAGCACAGGGAGATCAGCCAGGTGCTTTGTGACCACCTAGCGGGGAGGGATAGGGAGGGTGGGAGGGAGGGAGATGCAAGAGGGAAGAGATATGGGAACATATGTATATCTATAACTGATTCACTTTGTTTTAAAGCAGAAACTAACACACAATTGTAAAGCAATTATACTTCAATAAAGATGATAAAAAAAAAAAAAACTGTGCTGTCTATTCCTAACTAGAAACTCATCGCACTGCACTCCAGATTCAGCTCCGGCCAAATGAAAGGTGACATAAGGCCTCCAGGTAAGGTCCAGTGTTTCACATCTGCAGAGTTGGGTGTGCAGTGGTATCCACGAAGCCATACTCTGAAATGGAGTGCCTTAACTCTGCTATGCCCCTAGGGAAACATAGGACAGTCGATCGTGCACCAATTTCGCATGATGCCTGCTGTATGCCTGAAGAGCGGTCGCTGGCTTCTGAGGAACCCTGGGCGAAATAGGCCCCCGTAAGCACTCTTCACATTGATAGCAAGGGCAACGTACTCCTCTCTGGGTTGCCTAGGTAGAGTGTTCTATTTGTCAAATAGCCTCGCGAAAGCAGTGCCTGGCAGACTCTCTTTGCAAGTGGATCGGCCTCAGTGAGTGAAACAAAACTGCACTGCGAATACACAAAGCGCTGACGATTCAGTCCAGGACACAGGACAGCACTCTCACAGAAGCGAAAGCTAAGCTTTGCATCCAGCCTGAAGACCAGGACATTTTTCACGCTTAACACTATTAAGTATGTGCAAGAGCCATGGTCACCGAGGCCTACCTAAGTTAATGAAATACTTACCCAGTTCATCCTATGCAGAGGTCCCTGTGCCCAAAGGGTCTGAAAGGAAGGGTCCTGTGGGTCCGGTGTGTTTCCTTGACGTAGTTAGAAACTACTGAGGATAACCTTAGGAGCTCAAGTTTGAAACCGGGCAACCCTGGCAAAACTTTAATTTCTTCCGTGGTAGGCGAGACAGGTGCGGTTTGAAAGCTGCCTGAAAATCACTCCTGCTGCCCATCTTTCTTTGCTGCCTGACGGCATCACGAAAGAACTTGAGTGTAATCGTATGAGGCATGCTGGTTTGGGTTCCTTGCTGGGAGCTCCTCCAGGAGCAAAATGGAGCTTGGCGGCAAAGAACTGGCACGCCTGTGCTCAAGTAAAAGTCCAGATTTCTCCCACAGTAAGCTTAGCTATGCCCTAGTAGCGAAGGAGCATGTGTTAAAGGAAGGCTGCAACACTGTTACGTATTTCACGACTCATTGTGCACTCACGTTCGTTGTAACATCTGTGAAAGGGCACTGAATACCGTCCAAAACTTCTGCTGCGTTTGAGTCCCAGGAAGCAACTGGGTTCGTTGGCTTTAAGACTGTGAACCTGCAGCGGTAATGGCAGAGCCCTGCCCGGATCGCTCGACAGCTCTCGTTTGTACAGCATTCAAACGGCCTCAGGAACGCCGTTCCAAGCAGCCTTACATTCCATGCTGGCGTAGCCAGGGAGGCATTTGGATTCTTCTGAGAAACACCACTGTGCCTCACAAGTGAAACCTGTGGGCTCCCAATTACGTCTCCCTACGGCAGCCTGAAGCGATAGGTTTAGTTCCAGCCTGAAACCAACGGACAGCTTTCCCTGTGACAATGCTGGACTTCTGGGACCATCCGGATTCACCAAGGCCTACCTTTTGCCCGGCGGGGGAATGCTCTTCTGCACGTACAGCACTCACCACGTGAAAACCTTTCTTAGCAGAAGGAAGCAGTCTTTCCCTAGTAGTAGAGAGGGAGGCAGAATTTTCAGATAAACCTGCTGTGTCCTCAGGCTTGAAAGTGGGACACCGATGGGAACGTTTGCATTCTCCTGGAATGGCAGCCACTTGCTTTCGGCTTCAAAGCTGCCTGAACAGCCCTAGGGGCCCAACTTCTCTTCACTGCAGGATTGTCGCTGTGGGCCAAGGCTGCGTTCTCTCAATGGCAATAATGTGCTGGCACTTGCTTTCTAGAAACTCATCCAACTGCACTCCAGATTCAGCTCCATACAAATGAAAGGTGACCTAAGTCCTCAGGGTAAGGTCCAGTGTTTCACATCAGCAGAGTTGAGTGTGCAGGGGTAGCCACGAAGCCATACTCTGCAAAGGAGTGCCTTAACTCTGCTATGCCCCTGGGGACACATAGGGCAGTGGACCGTGCACCAATCTCTCATGATGACCACTGTGTGCTAGAAGAACGGCCGCTGGCTTCTGAGGAGCCCTAGGCGAAGTAGGCCCCCAGGAAGCACTCTTCACATTCATAGCAAGGGCAACGTACTCCTTTCTGGGATGCCTAGGTAGAGTGTTCCAATCGTCATAGAGCCTAGCAAAAGCAGCGCCTGGCAGACTCTCTTTGCAAGTGGATCGTCCTCAGTGACTGAAACAGGTCTGCACTGCTACGGCACAATGTGCTTGTGATTCATTCTGGGACACAGGATAGCACTCTCACAGAAGCGAAAGCTAACCTTTACATCCAGCCTGAAGACCAGTCCATTTTTCACACTTCACACTGTTAAGAATGTGCAAGAGCCATGGTCACCGAGGCCTACCTAAGGTACTGAAATACTTACCCATTTCATCCTATGCAGAGGTCCCTGTGCCCAAAGGGTCTCCATGGAAGAGCCCTGTGGATCCCGTGTGTTTCCTTGAGGTAGTCAGAAACTACTGAGGATAACCTCATGAGGTCAAGTTTAAAACCGGGCAACCCTGGCAAAACCTTCATTTCTTCCGTGGTAGGCGAGACAGGTGCGGTTTGAAAGCTGCCTGAAAATCACTCCTGCTGCCCATCTTCTCTTTGCTGCCTGACGGCATCACGAAAGAACTTGAGTGTAATCGTATGAGGCATGCTGGTCTCGGTTCCATGCTAGGAGCTCCTCCAGGAGCACACTGGAGCTTGGTGGCAAAGAACTGGCACCCCTGTGCTCAAGTAAAAGTCGAGATTTCTCCCATAGGAAGCTTAGCTATGCCCTAATAGCGAAGAAGCACGTGTTAAAGGAAGGCTGCAACACTGTTACGTATTTCACGACTCATTGTGCACTCACGTTCGTTGTAACATCTGTGAAAGGACGGTGAATGCCGTCCAACTCTTCTGTTGCGTTTGAGTCCCAGGAAGCAAATGGGTTCGTTGGCTTTAAGGCTGTGAATGTGCAGCGGTAATGGCAAAGCCCTGCCCAGATCGCTCGACAGCTCTCGTTTGTACAGCATTCAAATGGCCTCAGGAACGCCGTTCCAAGCAGCCTTACATTCCATGCTGGCGTTGCCAGGGAGGCATTTGGATTCTTCTGAGAAACACCACTGTGCCTCACAAGTGAAACCTGTGGGCTCCCAAATAAGTCTCCCTACGGCAGTTGGAAGCTAGATATTTAGTTCCAGCCTGAAAACAACGGACAGCTTTACCTGTGACAATTGTGGACTTCTGGGACCATCCAGATTCACCAAGGCCTAACTTCTGCCCGGCGGGGGAATGCTCTTCTGCACGTACAGCACTCCACACGTGAAAACCTTTCTTAGCAGAAGGAGGCAGTCTTTCCCTAGTACTAGATAGCTAGGCAGAATCTTCAGATAAACATGCTGTGTCATCAAGCTTGAAAGTGGGACACCGATGGGAACGTTCGCATTCTCCTGGAATGGAAGCCACTTGCTTTGGGTTTCAAAGCTGCCTGAACAGCCCTAGCGGCCCAACTTCTCTTCACTGCAGTATTGTCACTGTGGGCGAAGGCTACGTTCTTTCAATGTCAATAATGTGCTGGCAATTCCTTTCTAAAAACTCATCCCACTGCACTCCAGAATCAGATCCGTACAAATGAAAGGTCACCTAAGTCCTCAAGGTAATGTCCAGTGTTTCACATCAGCAGAGTTGGGTGTGCAGTGGTAGCCACGAAGCCATACTCTGAAAAGGAGTGCCTTAACTCTGCTATGCCCCTGGGGACGCATAGGGCAGTGTATCGTGAACTAATTTCTCATGATGACTGCTGTGTGCTAGAAGAGCGGCCGTTGGCTTCTGAGGAACCATAGGCGAAATAGGCCCCCGTGAAACACTCTTCACTTTCATAGCAAGGGCAACGTACTCATTTCTGGGTTGCCTAGTTACAGTGTTCCAGTCGTCAAAGAACCTCACAAAAGCAGCGCCTGGCAGACTCTCTTTGCAAGTCGATTGGCCTCAGTGCCTGAAACAGAACTGCACTGCTACTGCACAATGTGCTTGTGATTCAGTCTGGGACACAGGACAGCACTCTCACAGAAGCGAAAGCTAAGCATTGCATCCAGCCTGAAGACCAGTACATTTTTCAAACTTCACACTGTCAAGTATGTGCAAGAGCCTTGGTCACCAAGGCCTAACTAAGGTATTGAAATACTTACCCAGTTAATCCTATGCAGAAGTCCCTGTGCCCAAAGGGTCTCCATGGAAGATCCCTGTGGGTCAAGTTTGTTTCCTTTAATTAGACAGAAACTACTGACGATAACCTTATGAGCTGAAGTTTGAAATCGTGCAACCCTGGCAAAAGCTTAATTTTGTCCGTGGTAGGCGAGACAGTTGTGGTTTGAAAGCTTCCTGAAAAAAACTCCTGCTGCCCATCTTCTCTTTCCTGCCTGACGGCGTCAAGAAACAACTAGAATGTAATTGTCTAAGGCATGGTGGTCTCAGTTCCTTGCTGGGAGCTCCTCCAGGAGCACACTGGAGATTGCCGGCAAAGAAATGGCACCCCTGGCCTCAAGTAAAAGTCCAGATTTCTCCCATAGTAACCTTAGGCATGCCCTAGTAGCAAAGAAGCATGTGTTAAAATAATGCTGCAGCACGGTTACGTATTTCAAGACTCATTGTGCACTCACGTTCGTTGTAACATCTGGGAAAGGGCGCTGAATGCCGTTTAACTCTTCTGTTGCGTTTCAGTCCCAGAAAGCAAATGGGTTCGTTGGCTTTAAGGCTGTGAATGTGCAGCGGTAATGGCAAAGCCCTGCCCAGATCGCTCGACAGCTCTCATTTGTACAGCATTCAAACGGCCTCAGGAACGCCGTTGCGAGCAGCCTTACATTCCATGCTGGCGTAGCCAGCTAGGCATTTGGATTCTTCTGAGAAACACCACTGTGCCTCACACGTGAAACCTGTGGGCTCCCAAACACGTCTCCCTACGGCAGTCGGAAGCTAGATGTTTAGTTCCAGCCTGAAAGCAACGGACAGCTTTCCCTGTGACAATGTTGGACTTCTGGGACCATCCAGATTCACCAAGGCCTACCTTTTGCCCGGCGGGGGAATGCTCTTCTGCACGTACAGCACTCCCCACGTGAAAACCTTTCTTAGCAGAAGGAGGCAGTCTTTCCCTAGTACTAGATAGCTAGGCAGAATCTTCAGATAAACATGCTGTGTCATCAAGCTTGAAAGTGGGACTTCGATGGGAACTTTCGCATTCTCCCGTTTTGAAGCGACTTGCTTTGGGCTTCAAAGCTGCCTGAACAGCACCAGCCGCCCAACTTCTCTTCACTGCAGGATTGTCGCTGTGCGCCAAGGCTGCGTTTTCTCAATGTCAATAATGTGCTGTCGCTAGTGGGAAGCAGCCGCATAGCACAGGGAGATCAGCCAGGTGCTTTGTGACGACCTAGCGGGGAGGGATAGGGAGGGTGGGAGGGAGGGAGATGCAAGAGGGAAGAGATATGGGAACATATGTATATCTATAACTGATTCACTTTGTTTTAAAGCAGAAACTAACACACAATTGTAAAGCAATTATACTTCAATAAAGATGATAAAAAAAAAAAAACTGTGCTGTCTATTCCTAACTAGAAACTCATCGCACTGCACTCCAGATTCAGCTCCGGCCAAATGAAAGGTGACATAAGGCCTCCAGGTAAGGTCCAGTGTTTCACATCTGCAGAGTTGGGTGTGCAGTGGTATCCACGAAGCGATACTCTGAAATGGAGTGCCTTAACTCTGCTATGCCCCTAGGGAAACATAGGACAGTCGATCGTGCACCAATTTCGCATGATGCCTGCTGTATGCCTGAAGAGCGGTCGCTGGCTTCTGAGGAACCCTGGGCGAAATAGGCCCCCGTAAGCACTCTTCACATTGATAGCAAGGGCAACGTACTCCTCTCTGGGTTGCCTAGGTAGAGTGTTCTATTCGTCAAATAGCCTCGCGAAAGCAGTGCCTGGCAGACTCTCTTTGCAAGTGGATCGGCCTCAGTGAGTGAAACAAAACTGCACTGCGAATACACAAAGCGCTGACGATTCAGTCCAGGACACAGGACAGCACTCTCACAGAAGCGAAAGCTAAGCTTTGCATCCAGCCTGAAGACCAGGACATTTTTCACGCTTAACACTATTAAGTATGTGCAAGAGCCATGGTCACCGAGGCCTACCTAAGTTAATGAAATACTTACCCAGTTCATCCTATGCAGAGGTCCCTGTGCCCAAAGGGTCTGAAAGGAAGGGTCCTGTGGGTCCGGTGTGTTTCCTTGACGTAGTTAGAAACTACTGAGGATAACCTTAGGAGCTCAAGTTTGAAACCGGGCAACCCTGGCAAAACTTTAATTTCTTCCGTGGTAGGCGAGACAGGTGCGGTTTGAAAGCTGCCTGAAAATCACTCCTGCTGCCCATCTTTCTTTGCTGCCTGACGGCATCACGAAAGAACTTGAGTGTAATCGTATGAGGCATGCTGGTTTGGGTTCCTTGCTGGGAGCTCCTCCAGGAGCACAATGGAGCTTGGCGGCAAAGAACTGGCACGCCTGTGCTCAAGTAAAAGTCCAGATTTCTCCCACAGTAAGCTTAGCTATGCCCTAGTAGCGAAGGAGCATGTGTTAAAGGAAGGCTGCAACACTGTTACGTATTTCACGACTCATTGTGCACTCACGTTCGTTGTAACATCTGTGAAAGGGCACTGAATACCGTCCAAAACTTCTGCTGCGTTTGAGTCCCAGGAAGCAACTGGGTTCGTTGGCTTTAAGACTGTGAACCTGCAGCGGTAATGGCAGAGCCCTGCCCGGATCGCTCGACAGCTCTCGTTTGTACAGCATTCAAACGGCCTCAGGAACGCCGTTGCGAGCAGCCTTACATTCCATGCTGGCGTAGCCAGCTAGGCATTTGGATTCTTCTGAGAAACACCACTGTGCCTCACAAGTGAAACCTGTGGGCTCCCAATTACGTCTCCCTACGGCAGCCTGAAGCGATAGGTTTAGTTCCAGCCTGAAACCAACGGACAGCTTTCCCTGTGACAATGCTGGACTTCTGGGACCATCCAGATTCACCAAGGCCTAACTTTTGCCCGGTGGGGGAATGCTCTTCTGCACGTACAGCACTCACCACGTGAAAACCTTTCTTAGCAGAAGGAAGCAGTCTTTCCCTAGTAGTAGAGAGGGAGGCAGAATTTTCAGATAAACCTGCTGTGTCCTCAGGCTTGAAAGTGGGACACCGATGGGAACGTTTGCATTCTCCTGGAATGGCAGCCACTTGCTTTGGGCTTCAAAGCTGCCTGAACAGCCCTAGGGGCCCAACTTCTCTTCACTGCAGGATTGTCGCTGTGGGCCAAGGCTGCGTTCTCTCAATGGCAATAATGGGCTGGCAATTGCTTTCTAGAAACTCATCCAACTGCACTCCAGATTCAGCTCCATACAAATGAAAGGTGACCTAAGTCCTCAGGGTAAGGTCCAGTGTTTCACATCAGCAGAGTTGAGTGTGCAGGGGTAGCCACGAAGCCATACTCTGCAAAGGAGTGCCTTAACTCTGCTATGCCCCTGGGGACACATAGGGCAGTGGATCGTGCACCAATCTCTCATGATGACCACTGTGTGCTAGAAGAACGGCCGCTGGCTTCTGAGGAGCCCTAGGCGAAGTAGGCCCCCAGGAAGCACTCTTCACATTCATAGCAAGGGCAACGTACTCCTTTCTGGGATGCCTAGGTAGAGTGTTCCAATCGTCATAGAGCCTAGCAAAAGCAGCGCCTGGCAGACTCTCTTTGCAAGTGGATCGTCCTCAGTGACTGAAACAGGTCTGCACTGCTACGGCATAATGTGCTTGTGATTCAGTCTGGGACACAGGATAGCACTCTCACAGAAGCGAAAGCTAACCTTTACATCCAGCCTGAAGACCAGTCCATTTTTCACACTTCACACTGTTAAGAATGTGCAAGAGCCATGGTCACCGAGGCCTACCTAAGGTACTGAAATACTTACCCATTTCATCCTATGCAGAGGTCCCTGTGCCCAAAGGGTCTCCATGGAAGAGCCCTGTGGATCCCGTGTGTTTCCTTGAGGTAGTCAGAAACTACTGAGGATAACCTCATGAGGTCAAGTTTAAAACCGGGCAACCCTGGCAAAACCTTCATTTCTTCCGTGGTAGGCGAGACAGGTGCGGTTTGAAAGCTGCCTGAAAATCACTCCTGCTGCCCATCTTCTCTTTGCTGCCTGACGGCATCACGAAAGAACTTGAGTGTAATCGTATGAGGCATGCTGGTCTCGGTTCCATGCTAGGAGCTCCTCCAGGAGCACACTGGAACATGGCGGCAAAGAACTGGCACCCCTGTGCTCAAGTAAAAGTCCAGATTTCTCCCATAGGAAGCTTAGCTATGCCCTAATAGCGAAGAAGCACGTGTTAAAGGAAGGCTGCAACACTGTTACGTATTTCACGACTCATTGTGCACTCACGTTCGTTGTAACATCTGTGTAAGGGCGGTGAATGCCGTCCAACTCTTCTGTTGCGTTTGAGTCCCAGGAAGCAAATGGGTTCGTTGGCTTTAAGCCTGTGAATGTGCAGCGGTAATGGCAAAGCCCTGCCCAGATCGCTCGACAGCTCTCGTTTGTACAGCATTCAAACGGCCTCAGGAACGCCGTTCCAAGCAGCCTTACATTCCATGCTGGCGTTGCCAGGGAGGCATTTGGATTCTTCTGAGAAACACCACTGTGCCTCACAAGTGAAACCTGTGGGCTCCCAAATAATCTCCCTACGGCAGTTGGAAGCTAGATATTTAGTTCCAGCCTGAAAACAACGGACAGCTTTACCTGTGACAATTGTGGACTTCTGGGACCATCCAGATTCACCAAGGCCTAACTTCTGCCCGGCGGGGGAATGCTCTTCTGCACGTACAGCACTCCACACGTGAAAACCTTTCTTAGCAGAAGGAGGCAGTCTTTCCCTAGTACTAGATAGCTAGGCAGAATCTTCAGATAAACATGCTGTGTCATCAAGCTTGAAAGTGGGACACCGATGGGAACGTTCGCATTCTCCTGGAATGGAAGCCACTTGCTTTGGGTTTCAAAGCTGCCTGAACAGCCCTAGCGGCCCAACTTCTCTTCACTGCAGTATTGTCACTGTGGGCCAAGGCTACGTTCTTTCAATGTCAATAATGTGCTGGCAATTCCTTTCTAAAAACTCATCCCACTGCACTCCAGAATCAGATCCGTACAAGTGAAAGGTGACCTAAGTCCTCAAGGTAATGTCCAGTGTTTCACATCAGCAGAGTTGGGTGTGCAGTGGTAGCCACGAAGCCATACTCTGAAAAGGAGTGCCTTAACTCTGCTATGCCCCTGGGGACGCATAGGGCAGTGTATCGTGAACTAATTTCTCATGATGACTGCTGTGTGCTAGAAGAGCGGCCGTTGGCTTCTGAGGAACCATAGGCGAAATAGGCCCCCGTGAAACACTCTTCACTTTCATAGCAAGGGCAACGTACTCATTTCTGGGTTGCCTAGTTACAGTGTTCCAGTCGTCAAAGAACCTCGCAAAAGCAGCGCCTGGCAGACTCTCTTTGCAAGTCGATTGGCCTCAGTGCCTGAAACAGAACTGCACTGCTACTGCACAATGTGCTTGTGATTCAGTCTGGGACACAGGACAGCACTCTCACAGAAGCGAAAGCTAAGCATTGCATCCAGCCTGAAGACCAGTACATTTTTCAAACTTCACACTGTCAAGTATGTGCAAGAGCCTTGGTCACCAAGGCCTACCTAAGGTATTGAAATACTTACCCAGTTAATCCTATGCAGAAGTCCCTGTGCCCAAAGGGTCTCCATGGAAGATCCCTGTGGGTCAAGTTTGTTTCCTTTAAGTAGACAGAAACTACTGAGGATAACCTTATGAGCTCAAGTTTGAAATCGTGCAACCCTGGCAAAAGCTTAATTTTGTCCGTGGTAGGCGAGACAGTTGTGGTTTGAAAGCTTCCTGAAAAAGACTCCTGCTGCCCATCTTCTCTTTCCTGCCTGACGGCGTCAAGAAACAACTAGAATGTAATTGTCTGAGGCATGGTGGTCTCAGTTCCTTGCTGGGAGCTCCTCCAGGAGCACACTGGAGATTGCCGGCAAAGAAATGGCACCCCTGGCCTCAAGTAAAAGTCCAGATTTCTCCAATAGTAACCTTAGGCATGCCCTAGTAGCGAAGAAGCATTTGATAAAATAATGCTGCAGCACGGTTACGTATTTCAAGACTCATTGTGCACTCACGTTCGTTGTAACATCTGGGAAAGGGCGCTGAATGCCGTCTAACTCTTCTGTTGCGTTTCAGTCCCAGGAAGCAAATGGGTTCGTTGGCTTTAAGGCTGTGAATGTGCAGCGGTAATGGCAAAGCCCTGCCCAGATCGCTCGACAGCTCTCATTTGTACAGCATTCAAACGGCCTCAGGAACGCCGTTGCGAGCAGCCTTACATTCCATGCTGGCGTAGCCAGCTAGGCATTTGGATTCTTCTGAGAAACACCACTGTACCTCACACGTGGAACCTGTGGGCTCCCAAACACGTCTCCCTACGGCAGTCGGAAGCTAGATGTTTAGTTCCAGCCTGAAAGCAACGGACAGCTTTCCCTGTGACAATGTTGGACTTCTGGGACCATCCAGATTCACCAAGGCCTACCTTTTGCCCGGCGGGGGAATGCTCTTCTGCACGTACAGCACTCCCCACGTGAAAACCTTTCTTAGCAGAAGGAGGCAGTCTTTCCCTAGTACTAGATAGCTAGGCAGAATCTTCAGATAAACATGCTGTGTCATCAAGCTTGAAAGTGGGACTTCGATGGGAACTTTCGCATTCTCCCGTTTTGAAGCGACTTGCTTTGGGCTTCAAAGCTGCCTGAACAGCACCAGCCGCCCAACTTCTCTTCACTGCAGGATTGTCGCTGTGCGCCAAGGCTGCGTTTTCTCAATGTCAATAATGTGCTGTCGCTAGTGGGAAGCAGCCGCATAGCACAGGGAGATCAGCCAGGTGCTTTGTGACCACCTAGCGGGGAGGGATAGGGAGGGTGGGAGGGAGGGAGATGCAAGAGGGAAGAGATATGGGAACATATGTATATCTATAACTGATTCACTTTGTTTTAAAGCAGAAACTAACACACAATTGTAAAGCAATTATACTTCAATAAAGATGATAAAAAAAAAAAAAACTGTGCTGTCTATTCCTAACTAGAAACTCATCGCACTGCACTCCAGATTCAGCTCCGGCCAAATGAAAGGTGACATAAGGCCTCCAGGTAAGGTCCAGTGTTTCACATCTGCAGAGTTGGGTGTGCAGTGGTATCCACGAAGCCATACTCTGAAATGGAGTGCCTTAACTCTGCTATGCCCCTAGGGAAACATAGGACAGTCGATCGTGCACCAATTTCGCATGATGCCTGCTGTATGCCTGAAGAGCGGTCGCTGGCTTCTGAGGAACCCTGGGCGAAATAGGCCCCCGTAAGCACTCTTCACATTGATAGCAAGGGCAACGTACTCCTCTCTGGGTTGCCTAGGTAGAGTGTTCTATTCGTCAAATAGCCTCGCGAAAGCAGTGCCTGGCAGACTCTCTTTGCAAGTGGATCGGCCTCAGTGAGTGAAACAAAACTGCACTGCGAATACACAAAGCGCTGACGATTCAGTCCAGGACACAGGACAGCACTCTCACAGAAGCGAAAGCTAAGCTTTGCATCCAGCCTGAAGACCAGGACATTTTTCACGCTTAACACTATTAAGTATGTGCAAGAGCCATGGTCACCGAGGCCTACCTAAGTTAATGAAATACTTACCCAGTTCATCCTATGCAGAGGTCCCTGTGCCCAAAGGGTCTGAAAGGAAGGGTCCTGTGGGTCCGGTGTGTTTCCTTGACGTAGTTAGAAACTACTGAGGATAACCTTAGGAGCTCAAGTTTGAAACCGGGCAACCCTGGCAAAACTTTAATTTCTTCCGTGGTAGGCGAGACAGGTGCGGTTTGAAAGCTGCCTGAAAATCACTCCTGCTGCCCATCTTTCTTTGCTGCCTGACGGCATCACGAAAGAACTTGAGTGTAATCGTATGAGGCATGCTGGTTTGGGTTCCTTGCTGGGAGCTCCTCCAGGAGCACAATGGAGCTTGGCGGCAAAGAACTGGCACGCCTGTGCTCAAGTAAAAGTCCAGATTTCTCCCACAGTAAGCTTAGCTATGCCCTAGTAGCGAAGGAGCATGTGTTAAAGGAAGGCTGCAACACTGTTACGTATTTCACGACTCATTGTGCACTCACGTTCGTTGTAACATCTGTGAAAGGGCACTGAATACCGTCCAAAACTTCTGCTGCGTTTGAGTCCCAGGAAGCAACTGGGTTCGTTGGCTTTAAGACTGTGAACCTGCAGCGGTAATGGCAGAGCCCTGCCCGGATCGCTCGACAGCTCTCGTTTGTACAGCATTCAAACGGCCTCAGGAACGCCGTTCCAAGCAGCCTTACATTCCATGCTGGCGTAGCCAGGGAGGCATTTGGATTCTTCTGAGAAACACCACTGTGCCTCACAAGTGAAACCTGTGGGCTCCCAATTACGTCTCCCTACGGCAGCCTGAAGCGATAGGTTTAGTTCCAGCCTGAAACCAACGGACAGCTTTCCCTGTGACAATGCTGGACTTCTGGGACCATCCAGATTCACCAAGGCCTAACTTTTGCCCGGTGGGGGAATGCTCTTCTGCACGTACAGCACTCACCACGTGAAAACCTTTCTTAGCAGAAGGAAGCAGTCTTTCCCTAGTAGTAGAGAGGGAGGCAGAATTTTCAGATAAACCTGCTGTGTCCTCAGGCTTGAAAGTGGGACACCGATGGGAACGTTTGCATTCTCCTGGAATGGCAGCCACTTGCTTTGGGCTTCAAAGCTGCCTGAACAGCCCTAGGGGCCCAACTTCTCTTCACTGCAGGATTGTCGCTGTGGGCCAAGGCTGCGTTCTCTCAATGGCAATAATGGGCTGGCAATTGCTTTCTAGAAACTCATCCAACTGCACTCCAGATTCAGCTCCATACAAATGAAAGGTGACCTAAGTCCTCAGGGTAAGGTCCAGTGTTTCACATCAGCAGAGTTGAGTGTGCAGGGGTAGCCACGAAGCCATACTCTGCAAAGGAGTGCCTTAACTCTGCTATGCCCCTGGGGACACATAGGGCAGTGGATCGTGCACCAATCTCTCATGATGACCACTGTGTGCTAGAAGAACGGCCGCTGGCTTCTGAGGAGCCCTAGGCGAAGTAGGCCCCCAGGAAGCACTCTTCACATTCATAGCAAGGGCAACGTACTCCTTTCTGGGATGCCTAGGTAGAGTGTTCCAATCGTCATAGAGCCTAGCAAAAGCAGCGCCTGGCAGACTCTCTTTGCAAGTGGATCGTCCTCAGTGACTGAAACAGGTCTGCACTGCTACGGCATAATGTGCTTGTGATTCAGTCTGGGACACAGGATAGCACTCTCACAGAAGCGAAAGCTAACCTTTACATCCAGCCTGAAGACCAGTCCATTTTTCACACTTCACACTGTTAAGAATGTGCAAGAGCCATGGTCACCGAGGCCTACCTAAGGTACTGAAATACTTACCCATTTCATCCTATGCAGAGGTCCCTGTGCCCAAAGGGTCTCCATGGAAGAGCCCTGTGGATCCCGTGTGTTTCCTTGAGGTAGTCAGAAACTACTGAGGATAACCTCATGAGGTCAAGTTTAAAACCGGGCAACCCTGGCAAAACCTTCATTTCTTCCGTGGTAGGCGAGACAGGTGCGGTTTGAAAGCTGCCTGAAAATCACTCCTGCTGCCCATCTTCTCTTTGCTGCCTGACGGCATCACGAAAGAACTTGAGTGTAATCGTATGAGGCATGCTGGTCTCGGTTCCATGCTAGGAGCTCCTCCAGGAGCACACTGGAACATGGCGGCAAAGAACTGGCACCCCTGTGCTCAAGTAAAAGTCCAGATTTCTCCCATAGGAAGCTTAGCTATGCCCTAATAGCGAAGAAGCACGTGTTAAAGGAAGGCTGCAACACTGTTACGTATTTCACGACTCATTGTGCACTCACGTTCGTTGTAACATCTGTGTAAGGGCGGTGAATGCCGTCCAACTCTTCTGTTGCGTTTGAGTCCCAGGAAGCAAATGGGTTCGTTGGCTTTAAGCCTGTGAATGTGCAGCGGTAATGGCAAAGCCCTGCCCAGATCGCTCGACAGCTCTCGTTTGTACAGCATTCAAACGGCCTCAGGAACGCCGTTCCAAGCAGCCTTACATTCCATGCTGGCGTTGCCAGGGAGGCATTTGGATTCTTCTGAGAAACACCACTGTGCCTCACAAGTGAAACCTGTGGGCTCCCAAATAATCTCCCTACGGCAGTTGGAAGCTAGATATTTAGTTCCAGCCTGAAAACAACGGACAGCTTTACCTGTGACAATTGTGGACTTCTGGGACCATCCAGATTCACCAAGGCCTAACTTCTGCCCGGCGGGGGAATGCTCTTCTGCACGTACAGCACTCCACACGTGAAAACCTTTCTTAGCAGAAGGAGGCAGTCTTTCCCTAGTACTAGATAGCTAGGCAGAATCTTCAGATAAACATGCTGTGTCATCAAGCTTGAAAGTGGGACACCGATGGGAACGTTCGCATTCTCCTGGAATGGAAGCCACTTGCTTTGGGTTTCAAAGCTGCCTGAACAGCCCTAGCGGCCCAACTTCTCTTCACTGCAGTATTGTCACTGTGGGCCAAGGCTACGTTCTTTCAATGTCAATAATGTGCTGGCAATTCCTTTCTAAAAACTCATCCCACTGCACTCCAGAATCAGATCCGTACAAGTGAAAGGTGACCTAAGTCCTCAAGGTAATGTCCAGTGTTTCACATCAGCAGAGTTGGGTGTGCAGTGGTAGCCACGAAGCCATACTCTGAAAAGGAGTGCCTTAACTCTGCTATGCCCCTGGGGACGCATAGGGCAGTGTATCGTGAACTAATTTCTCATGATGACTGCTGTGTGCTAGAAGAGCGGCCGTTGGCTTCTGAGGAACCATAGGCGAAATAGGCCCCCGTGAAACACTCTTCACTTTCATAGCAAGGGCAACGTACTCATTTCTGGGTTGCCTAGTTACAGTGTTCCAGTCGTCAAAGAACCTCGCAAAAGCAGCGCCTGGCAGACTCTCTTTGCAAGTCGATTGGCCTCAGTGCCTGAAACAGAACTGCACTGCTACTGCACAATGTGCTTGTGATTCAGTCTGGGACACAGGACAGCACTCTCACAGAAGCGAAAGCTAAGCATTGCATCCAGCCTGAAGACCAGTACATTTTTCAAACTTCACACTGTCAAGTATGTGCAAGAGCCTTGGTCACCAAGGCCTACCTAAGGTATTGAAATACTTACCCAGTTAATCCTATGCAGAAGTCCCTGTGCCCAAAGGGTCTCCATGGAAGATCCCTGTGGGTCAAGTTTGTTTCCTTTAAGTAGACAGAAACTACTGAGGATAACCTTATGAGCTCAAGTTTGAAATCGTGCAACCCTGGCAAAAGCTTAATTTTGTCCGTGGTAGGCGAGACAGTTGTGGTTTGAAAGCTTCCTGAAAAAGACTCCTGCTGCCCATCTTCTCTTTCCTGCCTGACGGCGTCAAGAAACAACTAGAATGTAATTGTCTGAGGCATGGTGGTCTCAGTTCCTTGCTGGGAGCTCCTCCAGGAGCACACTGGAGATTGCCGGCAAAGAAATGGCACCCCTGGCCTCAAGTAAAAGTCCAGATTTCTCCAATAGTAACCTTAGGCATGCCCTAGTAGCGAAGAAGCATTTGATAAAATAATGCTGCAGCACGGTTACGTATTTCAAGACTCATTGTGCACTCACGTTCGTTGTAACATCTGGGAAAGGGCGCTGAATGCCGTCTAACTCTTCTGTTGCGTTTCAGTCCCAGGAAGCAAATGGGTTCGTTGGCTTTAAGGCTGTGAATGTGCAGCGGTAATGGCAAAGCCCTGCCCAGATCGCTCGACAGCTCTCATTTGTACAGCATTCAAACGGCCTCAGGAACGCCGTTGCGAGCAGCCTTACATTCCATGCTGGCGTAGCCAGCTAGGCATTTGGATTCTTCTGAGAAACACCACTGTACCTCACACGTGGAACCTGTGGGCTCCCAAACACGTCTCCCTACGGCAGTCGGAAGCTAGATGTTTAGTTCCAGCCTGAAAGCAACGGACAGCTTTCCCTGTGACAATGTTGGACTTCTGGGACCATCCAGATTCACCAAGGCCTACCTTTTGCCCGGCGGGGGAATGCTCTTCTGCACGTACAGCACTCCCCACGTGAAAACCTTTCTTAGCAGAAGGAGGCAGTCTTTCCCTAGTACTAGATAGCTAGGCAGAATCTTCAGATAAACATGCTGTGTCATCAAGCTTGAAAGTGGGACTTCGATGGGAACTTTCGCATTCTCCCGTTTTGAAGCGACTTGCTTTGGGCTTCAAAGCTGCCTGAACAGCACCAGCCGCCCAACTTCTCTTCACTGCAGGATTGTCGCTGTGCGCCAAGGCTGCGTTTTCTCAATGTCAATAATGTGCTGTCGCTAGTGGGAA
The DNA here is from genome assembly GCF_949987535.1 of Balaenoptera acutorostrata. Lineage (NCBI taxonomy): Eukaryota > Metazoa > Chordata > Mammalia > Artiodactyla > Balaenopteridae > Balaenoptera > Balaenoptera acutorostrata. The sequence continues at coordinate 58,273,177 of NC_080078.1, forward strand.
GCAGCCGCATAGCACAGGGAGATCAGCCAGGTGCTTTGTGACCACCTAGCGGGGAGGGATAGGGAGGGTGGGAGGGAGGGAGATGCAAGAGGGAAGAGATATGGGAACATATGTATATCTATAACTGATTCACTTTGTTTTAAAGCAGAAACTAACACACAATTGTAAAGCAATTATACTTCAATAAAGATGATAAAAAAAAAAAAAACTGTGCTGTCTATTCCTAACTAGAAACTCATCGCACTGCACTCCAGATTCAGCTCCGGCCAAATGAAAGGTGACATAAGGCCTCCAGGTAAGGTCCAGTGTTTCACATCTGCAGAGTTGGGTGTGCAGTGGTATCCACGAAGCCATACTCTGAAATGGAGTGCCTTAACTCTGCTATGCCCCTAGGGAAACATAGGACAGTCGATCGTGCACCAATTTCGCATGATGCCTGCTGTATGCCTGAAGAGCGGTCGCTGGCTTCTGAGGAACCCTGGGCGAAATAGGCCCCCGTAAGCACTCTTCACATTGATAGCAAGGGCAACGTACTCCTCTCTGGGTTGCCTAGGTAGAGTGTTCTATTCGTCAAATAGCCTCGCGAAAGCAGTGCCTGGCAGACTCTCTTTGCAAGTGGATCGGCCTCAGTGAGTGAAACAAAACTGCACTGCGAATACACAAAGCGCTGACGATTCAGTCCAGGACACAGGACAGCACTCTCACAGAAGCGAAAGCTAAGCTTTGCATCCAGCCTGAAGACCAGGACATTTTTCACGCTTAACACTATTAAGTATGTGCAAGAGCCATGGTCACCGAGGCCTACCTAAGTTAATGAAATACTTACCCAGTTCATCCTATGCAGAGGTCCCTGTGCCCAAAGGGTCTGAAAGGAAGGGTCCTGTGGGTCCGGTGTGTTTCCTTGACGTAGTTAGAAACTACTGAGGATAACCTTAGGAGCTCAAGTTTGAAACCGGGCAACCCTGGCAAAACTTTAATTTCTTCCGTGGTAGGCGAGACAGGTGCGGTTTGAAAGCTGCCTGAAAATCACTCCTGCTGCCCATCTTTCTTTGCTGCCTGACGGCATCACGAAAGAACTTGAGTGTAATCGTATGAGGCATGCTGGTTTGGGTTCCTTGCTGGGAGCTCCTCCAGGAGCACAATGGAGCTTGGCGGCAAAGAACTGGCACGCCTGTGCTCAAGTAAAAGTCCAGATTTCTCCCACAGTAAGCTTAGCTATGCCCTAGTAGCGAAGGAGCATGTGTTAAAGGAAGGCTGCAACACTGTTACGTATTTCACGACTCATTGTGCACTCACGTTCGTTGTAACATCTGTGAAAGGGCACTGAATACCGTCCAAAACTTCTGCTGCGTTTGAGTCCCAGGAAGCAACTGGGTTCGTTGGCTTTAAGACTGTGAACCTGCAGCGGTAATGGCAGAGCCCTGCCCGGATCGCTCGACAGCTCTCGTTTGTACAGCATTCAAACGGCCTCAGGAACGCCGTTCCAAGCAGCCTTACATTCCATGCTGGCGTAGCCAGGGAGGCATTTGGATTCTTCTGAGAAACACCACTGTGCCTCACAAGTGAAACCTGTGGGCTCCCAATTACGTCTCCCTACGGCAGCCTGAAGCGATAGGTTTAGTTCCAGCCTGAAACCAACGGACAGCTTTCCCTGTGACAATGCTGGACTTCTGGGACCATCCAGATTCACCAAGGCCTAACTTTTGCCCGGTGGGGGAATGCTCTTCTGCACGTACAGCACTCACCACGTGAAAACCTTTCTTAGCAGAAGGAAGCAGTCTTTCCCTAGTAGTAGAGAGGGAGGCAGAATTTTCAGATAAACCTGCTGTGTCCTCAGGCTTGAAAGTGGGACACCGATGGGAACGTTTGCATTCTCCTGGAATGGCAGCCACTTGCTTTGGGCTTCAAAGCTGCCTGAACAGCCCTAGGGGCCCAACTTCTCTTCACTGCAGGATTGTCGCTGTGGGCCAAGGCTGCGTTCTCTCAATGGCAATAATGGGCTGGCAATTGCTTTCTAGAAACTCATCCAACTGCACTCCAGATTCAGCTCCATACAAATGAAAGGTGACCTAAGTCCTCAGGGTAAGGTCCAGTGTTTCACATCAGCAGAGTTGAGTGTGCAGGGGTAGCCACGAAGCCATACTCTGCAAAGGAGTGCCTTAACTCTGCTATGCCCCTGGGGACACATAGGGCAGTGGATCGTGCACCAATCTCTCATGATGACCACTGTGTGCTAGAAGAACGGCCGCTGGCTTCTGAGGAGCCCTAGGCGAAGTAGGCCCCCAGGAAGCACTCTTCACATTCATAGCAAGGGCAACGTACTCCTTTCTGGGATGCCTAGGTAGAGTGTTCCAATCGTCATAGAGCCTAGCAAAAGCAGCGCCTGGCAGACTCTCTTTGCAAGTGGATCGTCCTCAGTGACTGAAACAGGTCTGCACTGCTACGGCATAATGTGCTTGTGATTCAGTCTGGGACACAGGATAGCACTCTCACAGAAGCGAAAGCTAACCTTTACATCCAGCCTGAAGACCAGTCCATTTTTCACACTTCACACTGTTAAGAATGTGCAAGAGCCATGGTCACCGAGGCCTACCTAAGGTACTGAAATACTTACCCATTTCATCCTATGCAGAGGTCCCTGTGCCCAAAGGGTCTCCATGGAAGAGCCCTGTGGATCCCGTGTGTTTCCTTGAGGTAGTCAGAAACTACTGAGGATAACCTCATGAGGTCAAGTTTAAAACCGGGCAACCCTGGCAAAACCTTCATTTCTTCCGTGGTAGGCGAGACAGGTGCGGTTTGAAAGCTGCCTGAAAATCACTCCTGCTGCCCATCTTCTCTTTGCTGCCTGACGGCATCACGAAAGAACTTGAGTGTAATCGTATGAGGCATGCTGGTCTCGGTTCCATGCTAGGAGCTCCTCCAGGAGCACACTGGAACTTGGCGGCAAAGAACTGGCACCCCTGTGCTCAAGTAAAAGTCCAGATTTCTCCCATAGGAAGCTTAGCTATGCCCTAATAGCGAAGAAGCACGTGTTAAAGGAAGGCTGCAACACTGTTACGTATTTCACGACTCATTGTGCACTCACGTTCGTTGTAACATCTGTGTAAGGGCGGTGAATGCCGTCCAACTCTTCTGTTGCGTTTGAGTCCCAGGAAGCAAATGGGTTCGTTGGCTTTAAGGCTGTGAATGTGCAGCGGTAAAGGCAAAGCCCTGCCCAGATCGCTCGACATCTCTCGTTTGTACAGCATTCAAACGGCCTCAGGAACGCCGTTGCAAGCAGCCTTACATTCCATGCTGGCGTTGCCAGGGAGGCATTTGGATTCTTCTGAGAAACACCACTGTGCCTCACAAGTGAAACCTGTGGGCTCCCAAATAATCTCCCTACGGCAGTTGGAAGCTAGATATTTAGTTCCAGCCTGAAAACAACGGACAGCTTTACCTGTGACAATTGTGGACTTCTGGGACCATCCAGATTCACCAAGGCCTAACTTCTGCCCGGCGGGGGAATGCTCTTCTGCACGTACAGCACTCCACACGTGTAAACCTTTCTTAGCAGAAGGAGGCAGTCTTTCCCTAGTACTAGATAGCTAGGCAGAATCTTCAGATAAACATGCTGTGTCATCAAGCTTGAAAGTGGGACACCGATGGGAACGTTCGCATTCTCCTGGAATGGAAGCCACTTGCTTTGGGTTTCAAAGCTGCCTGAACAGCCCTAGCGGCCCAAATTCTCTTCACTGCAGTATTGTCACTGTGGGCCAAGGCTACGTTCTTTCAATGTCAATAATGTGCTGGCAATTCCTTTCTAAAAACTCATCCCACTGCACTCCAGAATCAGATCCGTACAAATGAAAGGTCACCTAAGTCCTCAAGGTAATGTCCAGTGTTTCACATCAGCAGAGTTGGGTGTGCAGTGGTAGCCACGAAGCCATACTCTGAAAAGGAGTGCCTTAACTCTGCTATGCCCCTGGGGACGCATAGGGCAGTGTATCGTGAACTAATTTCTCATGATGACTGCTGTGTGCTAGAAGAGCGGCCGTTGGCTTCTGAGGAACCATAGGCGAAATAGGCCCCCGTGAAACACTCTTCACTTTCATAGCAAGGGCAACGTACTCATTTCTGGGTTGCCTAGTTACAGTGTTCCAGTCGTCAAAGAACCTCGCAAAAGCAGCGCCTGGCAGACTCTCTTTGCAAGTCGATTGGCCTCAGTGCCTGAAACAGAACTGCACTGCTACTGCACAATGTGCTTGTGATTCAGTCTGGGACACAGGACAGCACTCTCACAGAAGCGAAAGCTAAGCATTGCATCCAGCCTGAAGACCAGTACATTTTTCAAACTTCACACTGTCAAGTATGTGCAAGAGCCTTGGTCACCAAGGCCTACCTAAGGTATTGAAATACTTACCCAGTTAATCCTATGCAGAAGTCCCTGTGCCCAAAGGGTCTCCATGGAAGATCCCTGTGGGTCAAGTTTGTTTCCTTTAAGTAGACAGAAACTACTGAGGATAACCTTATGAGCTCAAGTTTGAAATCGTGCAACCCTGGCAAAAGCTTAATTTTGTCCGTGGTAGGCGAGACAGTTGTGGTTTGAAAGCTTCCTGAAAAAAACTCCTGCTGCCCATCTTCTCTTTCCTGCCTGACGGCGTCAAGAAACAACTAGAATGTAATTGTCTGAGGCATGGTGGTCTCAGTTCCTTGCTGGGAGCTCCTCCAGGAGCACACTGGAGATTGCCGGCAAAGAAATGGCACCCCTGGCCTCAAGTAAAAGTCCAGATTTCTCCAATAGTAACCTTAGGCATGCTCTAGTAGCGAAGAAGCATTTGATAAAATAATGCTGCAGCACGGTTACGTATTTCAAGACTCATTGTGCACTCACGTTCGTTGTAACATCTGTGAAAGGGCGCTGAATGCCGTCTAACTCTTCTGTTGCGTTTCAGTCCCAGGAAGCAAATGGGTTCGTTGGCTTTAAGGCTGTGAATGTGCAGCGGTAATGGCAAAGCCCTGCCCAGATCGCTCGACAGCTCTCATTTGTACAGCATTCAAACGGCCTCAGGAACGCCGTTGCGAGCAGCCTTACATTCCATGCTGGCGTAGCCAGCTAGGCATTTGGATTCTTCTGAGAAACACCACTGTACCTCACACGTGGAACCTGTGGGCTCCCAAACACGTCTCCCTACGGCAGTCGGAAGCTAGATGTTTAGTTCCAGCCTGAAAGCAACGGACAGCTTTCCCTGTGACAATGTTGGACTTCTGGGACCATCCAGATTCACCAAGGCCTACCTTTTGCCCGGCGGGGGAATGCTCTTCTGCACGTACAGCACTCCCCACGTGAAAACCTTTCTTAGCAGAAGGAGGCAGTCTTTCCCTAGTACTAGATAGCTAGGCAGAATCTTCAGATAAACATGCTGTGTCATCAAGCTTGAAAGTGGGACTTCGATGGGAACTTTCGCATTCTCCCGTTTTGAAGCGACTTGCTTTGGGCTTCAAAGCTGCCTGAACAGCACCAGCCGCCCAACTTCTCTTCACTGCAGGATTGTCGCTGTGCGCCAAGGCTGCGTTTTCTCAATGTCAATAATGTGCTGTCGCTAGTGGGAAGCAGCCGCATAGCACAGGGAGATCAGCCAGGTGCTTTGTGACCACCTAGCGGGGAGGGATAGGGAGGGTGGGAGGGAGGGAGATGCAAGAGGGAAGAGATATGGGAACATATGTATATCTATAACTGATTCACTTTGTTTTAAAGCAGAAACTAACACACAATTGTAAAGCAATTATACTTCAATAAAGATGATAAAAAAAAAAAAAACTGTGCTGTCTATTCCTAACTAGAAACTCATCGCACTGCACTCCAGATTCAGCTCCGGCCAAATGAAAGGTGACATAAGGCCTCCAGGTAAGGTCCAGTGTTTCACATCTGCAGAGTTGGGTGTGCAGTGGTATCCACGAAGCCATACTCTGAAATGGAGTGCCTTAACTCTGCTATGCCCCTAGGGAAACATAGGACAGTCGATCGTGCACCAATTTCGCATGATGCCTGCTGTATGCCTGAAGAGCGGTCGCTGGCTTCTGAGGAACCCTGGGCGAAATAGGCCCCCGTAAGCACTCTTCACATTGATAGCAAGGGCAACATACTCCTCTCTGGGTTGCCTAGGTAGAGTGTTCTATTTGTCAAATAGCCTCGCGAAAGCAGTGCCTGGCAGACTCTCTTTGCAAGTGGATCGGCCTCAGTGAGTGAAACAAAACTGCACTGCGAATACACAAAGCGCTGACGATTCAGTCCAGGACACAGGACAGCACTCTCACAGAAGCGAAAGCTAAGCTTTGCATCCAGCCTGAAGACCAGGACATTTTTCACGCTTAACACTATTAAGTATGTGCAAGAGCCATGGTCACCGAGGCCTACCTAAGTTAATGAAATACTTACCCAGTTCATCCTATGCAGAGGTCCCTGTGCCCAAAGGGTCTGAAAGGAAGGGTCCTGTGGGTCCGGTGTGTTTCCTTGACGTAGTTAGAAACTACTGAGGATAACCTTAGGAGCTCAAGTTTGAAACCGGGCAACCCTGGCAAAACTTTAATTTCTTCCGTGGTAGGCGAGACAGGTGCGGTTTGAAAGCTGCCTGAAAATCACTCCTGCTGCCCATCTTTCTTTGCTGCCTGACGGCATCACGAAAGAACTTGAGTGTAATCGTATGAGGCATGCTGGTTTGGGTTCCTTGCTGGGAGCTCCTCCAGGAGCACAATGGAGCTTGGCGGCAAAGAACTGGCACACCTGTGCTCAAGTAAAAGTCCAGATTTCTCCCACAGTAAGCTTAGCTATGCCCTAGTAGCGAAGGAGCATGTGTTAAAGGAAGGCTGCAACACTGTTACGTATTTCACGACTCATTGTGCACTCACGTTCGTTGTAACATCTGTGAAAGGGCACTGAATACCGTCCAAAACTTCTGCTGCGTTTGAGTCCCAGGAAGCAACTGGGTTCGTTGGCTTTAAGACTGTGAACCTGCAGCGGTAATGGCAGAGCCCTGCCCGGATCGCTCGACAGCTCTCGTTTGTACAGCATTCAAACGGCCTCAGGAACGCCGTTCCAAGCAGCCTTACATTCCATGCTGGCGTAGCCAGGGAGGCATTTGGATTCTTCTGAGAAACACCACTGTGCCTCACAAGTGAAACCTGTGGGCTCCCAATTACGTCTCCCTACGGCAGCCTGAAGCGATAGGTTTAGTTCCAGCCTGAAACCAACGGACAGCTTTCCCTGTGACAATGCGGGACTTCTGGGACCATCCAGATTCACCAAGGCCTAACTTTTGCCCGGTGGGGGAATGCTCTTCTGCACGTACAGCACTCACCACGTGAAAACCTTTCTTAGCAGAAGGAAGCAGTCTTTCCCTAGTAGTAGAGAGGGAGGCAGAATTTTCAGATAAACCTGCTGTGTCCTCAGGCTTGAAAGTGGGACACCGATGGGAACGTTTGCATTCTCCTGGAATGGCAGCCACTTGCTTTGGGCTTCAAAGCTGCCTGAACAGCCCTAGGGGCCCAACTTCTCTTCACTGCAGGATTGTCGCTGTGGGCCAAGGCTGCGTTCTCTCAATGGCAATAATGGGCTGGCAATTGCTTTCTAGAAACTCATCCAACTGCACTCCAGATTCAGCTCCATACAAATGAAAGGTGACCTAAGTCCTCAGGGTAAGGTCCAGTGTTTCACATCAGCAGAGTTGAGTGTGCAGGGGTAGCCACGAAGCCATACTCTGCAAAGGAGTGCCTTAACTCTGCTATGCCCCTGGGGACACATAGGGCAGTGGATCGTGCACCAATCTCTCATGATGACCACTGTGTGCTAGAAGAACGGCCGCTGGCTTCTGAGGAGCCCTAGGCGAAGTAGGCCCCCAGGAAGCACTCTTCACATTCATAGCAAGGGCAACGTACTCCTTTCTGGGATGCCTAGGTAGAGTGTTCCAATCGTCATAGAGCCTAGCAAAAGCAGCGCCTGGCAGACTCTCTTTGCAAGTGGATCGTCCTCAGTGACTGAAACAGGTCTGCACTGCTACGGCACAATGTGCTTGTGATTCATTCTGGGACACAGGATAGCACTCTCACAGAAGCGAAAGCTAACCTTTACATCCAGCCTGAAGACCAGTCCATTTTTCACACTTCACACTGTTAAGAATGTGCAAGAGCCATGGTCACCGAGGCCTACCTAAGGTACTGAAATACTTACCCATTTCATCCTATGCAGAGGTCCCTGTGCCCAAAGGGTCTCCATGGAAGATCCCTGTGGGTCAAGTTTGTTTCCTTTAAGTAGACAGAAACTACTGAGGATAACCTTATGAGCTCAAGTTTGAAATCGTGCAACCCTGGCAAAAGCTTAATTTTGTCCGTGCTAGGCGAGACAGTTGTGGTTTGAAAGCTTCCTGAAAAAAACTCCTGCTGCCCATCTTCTCTTTCCTGCCTGACGGCGTCAAGAAACAACTAGAATGTAATTGTCTGAGGCATGGTGGTCTCAGTTCCTTGCTGGGAGCTCCTCCAGGAGCACACTGGAGATTGCCGGCAAAGAAATGGCACCCCTGGCCTCAAGTAAAAGTCCAGATTTCTCCCATAGTAACCTTAGGCATGCCCTAGTAGCGAAGAAGCATGTGTTAAAATAATGCTGCAGCACGGTTACGTATTTCAAGACTCATTGTGCACTCACGTTCGTTGTAACATCTGGGAAAGGGCGCTGAATGCCGTTTAACTCTTCTGTTGCGTTTCAGTCCCAGGAAGCAAATGGGTTCGTTGGCTTTAAGGCTGTGAATGTGCAGCGGTAATGGCAAAGCCCTGCCCAGATCGCTCGACAGCTCTCGTTTGTACAGCATTCAAACGGCCTCAGGAAAGCCGTTCCAAGCAGCCTTACATTCCATGCTGGCTTTGCCAGGGAGGCATTTGGATTCTTCTGAGAAACACCACTGTGCCTCACAAGTGAAACCTGTGGGCTCCCAAATAAGTCTCCCTACGGCAGTCGGAAGCTAGATATTTAGTTCCAGCCTGAAAACAACGGACAGCTTTACCTGTGACAATTGTGGACTTCTGGGACCATCCAGATTCACCAAGGCCTAACTTTTGCCCGGCGGGGGAATGCTCTTCTGCACGTACAGCACTCCACACGTGAAAACCTTTCTTAGCAGAAGGAGGCAGTCTTTCCCTAGTACTAGATAGCTAGGCAGAATCTTCAGATAAACATGCTGTGTCATCAAGCTTGAAAGTGGGACACCGATGGGAACGTTCGCATTCTCCTGGAATGGAAGCCACTTGCTTTGGGTTTCAAAGCTGCCTGAACAGCCCTAGCGGCCCAACTTCTCTTCACTGCAGTATTGTCACTGTGGGCCAAGGCTACATTCTTTCAATGTCAATAATGTGCTGGCAATTCCTTTCTAAAAACTCATCCCACTGCACTCCAGAATCAGATCCGTACAAATGAAAGGTCACCTAAGTCCTCAAGGTAATGTCCAGTGTTTCACATCAGCAGAGTTGGGTGTGCAGTGGTAGCCACGAAGCCATACTCTGAAAAGGAGTGCCTTAACTCTGCTATGCCCCTGGGGACGCATAGGGCAGTGTATCGTGAACTAATTTCTCATGATGACTGCTGTGTGCTAGAAGAGCGGCCGTTGGCTTCTGAGGAACCATAGGCGAAATAGGCCCCCGTGAAACACTCTTCACTTTCATAGCAAGGGCAACGTACTCATTTCTGGGTTGCCTAGTTTCAGTGTTCCAGTCGTCAAAGAACCTCGCAAAAGCAGCGCCTGGCAGACTCTCTTTGCAAGTCGATTGGCCTCAGTGCCTGAAACAGAACTGCACTGCTACTGCACAATGTGCTTGTGATTCAGTCTGGGACACAGGACAGCACTCTCACAGAAGCGAAAGCTAAGCATTGCATCCAGCCTGAAGACCAGTACATTTTTCAAACTTCACACTGTCAAGTATGTGCAAGAGCCTTGGTCACCAAGGCCTACCTAAGGTATTGAAATACTTACCCAGTTAATCCTATGCAGAAGTCCCTGTGCCCAAAGGGTCTCCATGGAAGATCCCTGTGGGTCAAGTTTGTTTCCTTTAAGTAGACAGAAACTACTGAGGATAACCTTATGAGCTCAAGTTTGAAATCGTGCAACCCTGGCAAAAGCTTAATTTTGTCCGTGGTAGGCGAGACAGTTGTGGTTTGAAAGCTTCCTGAAAAACACTCCTGCTGCCCATGTTCTCTTTCCTGCCTGACGGCGTCAAGAAACAACCAGAATGTAATTGTCTGAGGCATGGTGGTCTCAGTTCCTTGCTGGGAGCTCTGCCAGGAGCACACTGGAGATTGCCGGCAAAGAAATGGCACCCCTGGCCTCAAGTAAAAGTCCAGATTTCTCCCATAGTAACCTTAGGCATGCCCTAGTAGTGAAGAAGCATGCGTTAAAGGAGTGCTGCAACACTGTTACGTATTTCAAGACTCATTGTGCACTCACGTTCGTTGTAACGTCTGTGAAAGGGCGCTGAATGCCGTCCAACTCTTCTGTTGCGTTTGAGTCCCAGGAAGCAAATGGGTTCGTTGGCTTTAAGGCTGTGAATGTGCAGCGGTAATGGCAAAGCCCTGCCCGGATCGCTCGACAGCTCTCGTTTGTACAGCATTCAAATGGCCTCAGGAACGCCGTTCCAAGCAGCCTTACATTCCATGTTGGCGTAGCCAGGGAGGCATTTGGATTCTTCTGAGAAACTCCACTGTGCCTCACAAGTGAAACCTGGTGACTCCCAAATACGTCTCCCTATGGCAGTCGGAAGCTAGATGTTTAGTTCCAGCCTGAAAACTTCGGACAGTTTTACCTGTGACAATCCTGGACTTCTGGGACGATCCAGATTCACCAAGGCCTAATTTTTGCCCGGCGGGGAAATGCTCCTCTGCACGTACAGCACTCTCCACGTGAAAACCTTTCTTAGCAGAAGGAGGCAGTCTTTCCCTAGTACTAGATAGCTAGGCAGAATCTTCAGATAAACATGCTGTGTCATCAAGCTTGAAAGTGGGACACCGATGGAAACGTTCACATTCTCTCGGAATGAAAGCCACTTGCTTTGGGTTTCAAAGCTGCCTGAACAGCCCTAGCGGCCCTACTTCTCTTCTCTGCAGGATTGTCGCTGTGGGCCAAGGCTGCGTTCTCTCAATGGCAATAATGTGCTGGCAATTCCTTTCAAGAAACTCATCCGACTGCACTCCAGATTCAGCTCCGGCCAAATGAAAGGTGACCTAAGTCCTCAAGGTAAGGCCCATTGTTTCACATCAGGAGAGTTGAGTGTGCAGTGGTATCCACGAAGCCATACTCGGAAAAGGAGTGCCTTAACTCTGCTATGCCCCTGGGGGCACATAGGGCAGTGTATCATGCACCAATTTCTCATGATGACCGCTGTGTGCTAGAAGAGCGGCCACTGGCTTCTGAGGAACCCTAGGCGAAATAGGCCCCCGGGAAGCACTCTTCACAGTCATAGCAAGAGCAACATACTCCTTTATGGGATGCCTATATAGAGTGTTCCAGTCGTCAAAGAGTCTCGTGAAAGCAGTGCTGGGCAGACTCTCTTTTCACGTCAATCGGCCTCAGTGACTGAAACAGGCTGCATTGCAAATTCAGTTTGTGCTGACGATTCAGTCTAGGAAAACACTCGGACAGCACTGTCACAGAAGCGAAAGCTAGGCTTTTTTGGGTCCAGCCTGCAGAGCTGTCCATTTTTCACACTTAACACTGCTAGTCATTTGGAAGAGCCATGGTCACTGAGGCCTACCTTAGGCACTGAGACACTTATCCAGTTTTTCCCATGCGGAGTTACCTGTGTCCAAAAGTGTCTCCATGGAAGAACCCTGTGGGTCCCGTGTGTTTCCTTGAAGTAGTCAGAATTGACCTCGGGTAACTTTGTGTTGGCTCAAGTTTGATACCGGGGGACGCTGGCAAAACCTTATTTTCCCTCATGGTAGGTGAGACAGTTGCGCCTCGAAAGCTTCCTGAAACACACTCCTGGTGCCCATGTTCTCTTTGCTGCCAGAAGTCCTTGGGAAAGAAGTGTGAGTTTACTCGTATGAGGCATGCTGCTCTCACATCCTTGCAGGGAGCTCCTAGAGCAGCAGTTGGAACTCGCACACAAAAGAAGTGTGACCTGTGGCCTCAAGGAAAGGTCCAGATTTCTCCCATCAGTAAGCTTTGGTGTGCCTCTGTCCCCAAGAAGCATGTGTTAATGGAATGCGTCAAGTCTTGTACGGCTTTCACGAATCACTGGGCACTCACCTTCCTTCTAACATCGGTGAAAGGGCAGTGTGTACCCTCCAACTCTTCTGTTGCTTTTGAGCAACAGTAAGTGAAAGGGCTCGTTTGGTTTAACACTTTGGAAGTGCAGCGGGAATGGCAAAGAGCTGCTCTTGTCACTCGACAGCTATCTTTTGTACAGCATTCAAACGGCGTCAGGAACACAGTTCTAACCAGCGTTACCCTCCATGGTGATGTGCCCCTAGTGAGGAATTCCTGGATCCACTGAGAAACACTACTGTGCCTGACATATGCCACCTGGGTGCTCCCCATGGACCTCTGCCTTCAGCAGTTCGAAGCTAGATTTTTAGTGCCAGCGTGAAAAATACCGAGAGTTTCTTGGTGACAATGCTGGACTTCTGGGACCTTCCAGATTCACCAAGGCCAAACTTGGGCACAGCGGGCATAATGCAGTTCAGCACGTGCAGCAATCCCATCGTGCAAAACGTTCTTCCTGGAAGGGCGCCGTGTATCTCATATTCTAGATTGCTAGACACAATCTGCAGATAAACATGCTGTATCATCAAGCTTGAAAGTATGACACCGATGGGAAAGTACACATTCAAGCCTTTTGGAGGCGACTTGGTTTTGCCTTCAAAGCTGCCTGAACAGCACTGATGCGGTCCAACTTCTCTTCACTGCAGGAATGTCGCTGTGGAGCAAGGCTGCGTTTTCTCAAAGCCAACAAAGTGCTGGCAATTCCCTTCTAGAAACTCACCCCACTGCACTCCAGCTTCAGCTCCCTGCCAAATAAGAGGTGACCTGTAGCCTCAAGTTATGGTCCAGTGTTTAACATCAGCAGAGATGGATGTGCAGTGAGTTCCATGAAGCCTTAGACAGAAACGCAGTGCCTTAACTCTGCGATGCCTTTCAGGACACATAGGATGGTCAGGCATGCACGAATTTCCCAGGACGAGCATTCTGTGCCAGAAGAGGGTCCCGGGGTTTCTGACCATCCAGGGGAAATAGGCCCCTGGGAACCACCTTTCACATTCATAGAAAGGGCAACGGACTACTTTTGGGGTTGCTTAAGTAGAGTCTCACAGCCGTCAATGAGCCTCGCGAAAGCAGTGCTGGGCAGACTCTCTTTGCAAGGCGATCGGCCTCAGTGACTGAAACAGAGCTGCAGTGCAAAAACACACCGTGCTGACGATTCAGTCCAGGAAGTCACTCTGGACCGCACTCTCACAGAAGCGAAAGCTAGGCTTTTTTGGGTCCAGCCTGAAGACCAGTACATTTTTCACACTTCACACTGCTAGGCATGGGCAAGAACCATGGTCACCAAGGCCTACCTAATGTACTGAAATACTTATCCAGTTCATCGTATGCGGACGTCCCTGTGTCCAAAAGTTTCTCCATGGAAGGGCCCAGTGGGTCCCGTGTGTTTCCTTGAAGTAGTCAGAAACTTCCAAGGATAACTATATGAGCTCAAGGTTGAAAATGGGTGATGCTGGCAAAACCTTATTTTTCTCCGTGGTAGGCAAGACAGTTGTGGCTCGAAAGCTGCCTGAAAAATACTCTTAGTGCCCATCTTCTCTATGCTGCATGATGGCCTCAGGAAAGAAGAGTGAGTTTACTGGTATGAAGAATCGTGGTCTCAGTTCCTTGCTCGGAGCTCCTGCAAAAGCACTCTGGAGCTTGCCGACAAAAGAAAGGTGACCTGTGACTTCACGTAAGGACCCAGATTTCTTCCATCACTAAGTTTGGTGTGTCACAGGTCCCAAGAATCATCCGTTAATGTAGTGCTTCAACTCTGGTATGTTTCTCACGACTCATTGGGCACTCATGTACGCTTTAACATTTGTGAAAGGGATCTGTGTACCCTCCATCCCTTCTTTGACTTTTGAGCATCGGGAAGTGAAAGGGTTCATTTCGTTTAAATCTTTGAATGTGCAGTGGGAATGGCAAAGAACTGCTCTGGTCGCTCGACAGCTCTCTTTTGGCCTTTTGGTAAGCTTAGCTATACCCTAATAGCGAAGAAGCATGTGTTAAAGGAAGGCTGCAACACTGTTACGTATTTCACGACTCATTGTGCACTCACGTTCGTTGTAACATCTGTGAAAGTGCACTGAATGCCATCCAACTCTTCTGTTGCGTTTGAGTCCCAGGAAGCAAATGGGTTCATTGGCTTTAAGGCTGTGAATGTGCAGCGGTAATGGCAAAGCCCTGCCCGGATCGCTCGACAGCTCTCGTTTGTACAGCATTCAAAAGGCCTCAGGAACGCAGTTCTAACCAGCCTTACATTCTATGCTGCTGTGCCGCAGTGAGGAATTCTCGGCTCCACTGAGAAGCACCACTGTGCTTCACAAATGAAACCTGGGGGCTCCCCAAGGGCGTCTCCCTACAGGAGTGGGAAACTAGATTTTTAGTTCTACCCTGAAAAATACGGACAGCTTACCCAGTGACAATGCTGGTCTTATGGGACTATCCAGAGTCCCAAGCCCTATCCTGGGCTTGGCGTGCATAATGCAGTTCAGCAAGTGCAGCACTCTCCACGTGAAAAACTTTCTTACCATAAGGGGGCAGTGTTTCCCATGTACTAGATAGCTAAGCAGAAACTGCAGATAAATAAGCTGTGTCATCAAGCTTGAATGTGGGACACTGATGGGAAAGTACGCATTCTATCCTTTTGGAAGTGACTTGGTTTTGGTTCAAAGCTGCCTGAACAGCACTGATGCAGCCCAACTTCTCTTCACCGCAGGAGTGTCGTTGTGGGCCAACGCTGCATTTTCTCAAAGGCAACTAAGTGCTGGCAATTCCTTTCTAGAAAGTTATCCCACTGCACTTCCGCATTAACTCCCGGCCAAATGAACAGTGACCTCTAACCTAAAGTTAAGGTCCTATGTTTCCCATCCACAGCATTGGTTGTGCAGTGGATTCCATGAAGCCTTTGACAGACATGGAGTGCCTTAACACTGTGAAGCCATTCTGGGCACATAAGATGACCGCAGATACACCTATTTCCTGGGATGAGCGCTCTGTGCCAGAAGAGCGGCCCGTGGCTTCTGGGCAACCTTAGGGGTAATAGGCCCCTGGGAACCACTCTTCACATTCAGACGGAAGGGCAACGTACTCCTTTCTGGTAGGCCTAGTTAGAGTGTCTCAGACGTCTAAAAGACTCGAGAAAGCAGTGCTAGGCAGTCTCTTGTCCAAGTCGAACAGCCCCAGTGACTTAAACAGAGCTGCACTGCAAAAACATACTGCTGATGATTCAGTCCGGGAACTCACTCGTGACAGCACTCTCACACAAGTGAAAGCTAGGCTTGGGGGCAACCTGAAGAAAAGTACAGTTTTCACACTTAACACTGCTAGGCATGTGGAAGGGCCATGGTCCCCGAGGCCTACCTAGAGCATGAGACACTTATCCAGTTCATCCCATGTGAAGGTCCCGGTGGCCAAAAGTGTCTCCATGGAAAGGGCCATTGGGTCCCGTGTGTTTCTTTGAAGTAAACTACCATGGTTACCTATCTGTGGGCTGCAGATTGAAATTGGGGGACACTGGCAAAAACTAATTTTCCCCTTGGGAAGGTGAGAGAGTTGCGGCTCGAGAGCTGCATGAAAAACACTCATGGTGCCCATCTTCCCTTTGCTGCCAGAAGCCTTTGGGAAAGAAAAGTGAGTTTAATCGAACGAAGCAGGTTGGTCTCAGTTCCTTGCAGGGAGCTCCTCCTACAGCACTCTGTAGCTCGCAGGCAAAACAAAGGTGACCTCTGTTCTTACTTAAAGGTCCAATTTTTTCCCCATCAGTAAGATTTTGTGTGCCACAGGCCCCAAGAATCATGCGTTAATTGAGTGCTTCAACTCCATTACATCTTTAAGAACTCATTGGCCCTCATGTACGTTCTAACTTCTGTGAAAGGGAACTGTGTCCCATCTGTCTCTTCTGTGGCTTTTGAGCACCAGCAGGAGAAAGGGATCGTTTGGTTTAACTCTTTGAATGTGCAGCAGGAAGGGCACTGAGCTGCTGTGGTCGCTCGACACCTCGCTTTTGTACAGCATTCAAACGGCCTCAGGAACGCAGTTCTATCCAGCCTTACATTCCATGCCTTTATGTTCTAGTGAGAAATTCTGCACCACTGAGAAGCAATACTGTGCCTCACAAAAGCAACCTGGGGGCTCCACACGGACATCTTTCTGCCGCAGTCAGAAGCTACATTTTTAGGTCCAGCCTGAAAAGCAGATACAGCTTTCCCAGGAACAAAGCTGGGCATCTGGGACCATCCTGAACCACCAAGGCCTAACCAGTGCACGACGTGCGCAATGTAGTTGAGCACAAGCAGCACACCCAAAGTGCAAAATTTTCCTCCCGAAAGGGAACAGTGTGTCCCATCTACTAGATAGCTAGGCAGGATGTGCAGATAAACATGCTGTATCATCAAAACTTGAAAGTCGGACACTGATTGGAAAGTACACATTTTCTCCATTAGGAAGTGTCTTGGATTAGGCTTTGAAGCAGCCTGAGCAGCACTGATGCGCCCCATCTTCTCTTCAATGCAGGAATATCACTGTGGGCCAAGGCTGCGTTTTCTTGAAGGCAACAAGCTGCTGGAAATTCCTTTCTAGAAGCTCATCCCCCTGCATTCCAGCTTTAACCACCGCCAAATTAAAGTTGCCCTGTAGCCTCAAGTTAAGATCCCATCAGCAGGGTTGGTTGTGCAGTGGATTCCATGAAGCCTTACATAGAAATGGAGTGCTTTAAATCTATGAAGCCTTTCAGGGTACACAGAAAGGTCGAGCTTGCACCAATGTCCCAGGACGAGCACTCTGTGGTGGAAGACCAGCCCGTGGCTTCTGAGCAACCTCAGGTGAAATAGACCTCTGGGAAGCACTCTTCACATTCAGATGGAAGGGCAACGTACTCCATTGTGCGTTGCCTTGCTAGAGTGTCACAGCCGTCAAAGAGCCTCAGGAAAGCAGTGCTAGGCAGACTCATGTTCCAAGTGTATGGGCTCACTGACTGAATCAGAGCCGCACAGCAAAAACACACTGTGCTGATGATTCAGTGCAGAAACTCACTCGAGACAGCACTCTCACACAAGCAAAAGCTCGACTTTGTGTCTAGCCTGAAGAACAGTACAGTTTTCACACTTAACACTGCTAGGCAGGTGGAAAAGCCATGGTCCCCTAGGCGTACCTAGAGCACTGAGACACTTATCCAGTTCATCCCATGGGAAAGTCACTCTGCCAAAAGTGTCTCCATGGAAGGGCCCAGTGGGTCCAGTGTGTTTCCTTGAAATAGTCAGAAACTACCACGGGTAACTATCTGTGGACTCAAGACTGAAATTCGGGAAGGGTGGCAAAACCTTATTTTACCTGTAGGAGGTGAGACAGTTGCGGCTTGAAAGCTGCCTGAATAACACTCATGGTGCCCATTTTTTCTTCACTGCAGGAAGGCCTCGGGAAAGAAGAGTGAGTTTACTCGTACGAAACTGGGTGGTCTCAGTTCCTTGCTGTGAGCTGCTCCCGCAGCACTCTGGAGCTCGCAGACAAAAGAAAGGTGACCTCTGGCTGCAAGTAAAGGTCCAGTTTTTTCCCATCAGTAAGCTTTGGTGGGCCACAGGCCCCAACAAGCATTCGTTAATGTAGTGCTTCATCTCCGGTAACTCTTTCACGACTCACTGGACACTCACGTACTTTCTAACATCTGTGAAAGGGTACTGTGTACCCTGCGTCTCTTTTGTGGCTTTTGAGCACTAGCAAGTGAAAGGGATCGTTTGGTTTAACTCTTTGAATGTGCAGCAGGAAGGGCAATGAGATGCTGTGGTCGCTCGACAGCTCGCTCTTGTACCGCATTCAAACGGCCTCAAGAACGCAGTTCTAACCAGCCTTACCTTCCATGCTGTTCTGCCCCAGTGACGAATTCTGAGCTCCACTAAGAAAAACCACTGTGCCTCACAAATGCAACCGGGGGGTTCCCCATGGACGTCTCTCTACCGCAGTCAGAAGCTTGATTTTTAGGTCCAGGCTGAAAAACAGGTACAGCTTTCCCAGTGACAATGCTGGATTCTGGGACCATCGAGAGTCACCAAGGCCTAACCAAGACACGGTGTGCATAATGCAGTTCAGCATGTGCAGCACTCCTCATGTGCAAAAATTTCTTCCCAGAAGGGCGCAGTGTGTCCCATGGACTAGATACCTAGGCAAAAACTGCATATAAACATGCTGTATCATCAAGCTTGAAAGTGGGACAATGATGGGAAAGGGCGCATTTTCCCCTTATGGTAGCATCTTGTTTTGGCTTCAAAGCTGCCTGAACAGCACTGATGTGGCCCAAATTCTGTTCACTGCAGGAATGTCACTGTGGGCCAAGGCTGCATTTTCCAGAAGGAAACAAGGTGCTGGCAATTCCTTTTTTGGAGCTATTCCCACTACACTCCAGCTTTAGCTCCTGGCCAAATGAATGGTGACCTCTACCCTCAAGTTAAGGTCCCGGGTTTCACATCAGCACAGTTGGGTGTGCAGTGGATTCCATGAAGCCTTAACAGAAATGGAGTGCCTTAACTCAGTGATGCCTTCAGGACACATAGGACGGTTGTGCGTGCACCAATTTCCAGGGATGAGCACTCTGGGCCAAAAGACCGGCCCGTGGCATCTGAGCAACCTCCAGGGAAATAGGCTCCTGGGAACCACTCTTCACATTCAGACAGAAGGGCAACGTACTCCATTCTGCATTGCTTTGCTAGAGTGTCACAGCCATCAAAAAGCCTCAGGAAAAGAGAGCTAGGGAGACTCTCGTTCCAAGTGGATGGATGGGCCCACTGACCGAACCAGAGCTGCACTGCAAAAACACACTGTGCTGACCATTAGGTCCGGGAATTCACTTGGGACAGCACTCTCACGCAAGCGAAAGCTAGGCTTTGGGTCCAGCCTGAAGAACAGTACATTTTTCACACTTAACACTGCTAGGCATGTGGAAGAGCCATGGTCCCCGAGGCGTACCTAGAGCACTGAGACACTTATCCAGTTCACCCCATGGGAAGGTCACTCTGCCAAAAGTGTCTCCATGGAAGGGCCCATTGTTTCCCGTGTGTTTCTTTGAAGCAGTCATAAACTACCATGGTTAGCTATCCATGGGCTCAATTTGGAAACTGGGGACACTGGTAAAAGCTTATTTTCCCCTTGGGAAGGCGAGACAGTTGTGGCTCGTGAGTTGCATGAAAAAACACTCATGGTGCCCGTCTTCTCTTTGCTGCCAGTAGGCCTCGGGAAAGAAAAGTGAGTTTACTCAAATGAAGCAGGTTGGTCTCAGTCCCTTGCTGGGAGCTCCTCCAGCAGCACTCTGGAGCTCACGGGCAAAAGAAAGGTGACCTCTGGCCACAAGTAAAGGTCCAGTTTTTTCCCATCAGTAAGTTTCGGTGTGCCACAGGCCCCAAGAAGCATGCGTTAATGGAGTTCTTCAACTCCGGTACATCTTTCACGACTCAGTGGGCATTCACATACGTCCTAACATCTGTCAAAGGGCACTGTGTACCCTCCATCTCTTCTATGGCTTTTGAGCACCAGCAAGTGAAAGGGATCGTTTGGTTTAAGTTTTTGAATGTGCAGTGGGTGGGGCAATGAACTGATCTGGTCACTCAACACCTCGCTTTTGTACAGCATTCAAACGTTCTCAGGAACGCAGTTCTAACCAGCCTTACATTCCATGCTGGTCTGCCCCAGTGAAGAATTCTGAGCTCCACTTAGAAAAACCACTGTGCCTCCCGAATGCAACCTGGGGGTTCCCCACAGATGTCTCTCTACCACAGTCGGAAGCTAGATTTTTAGGTCCAGGCTGAAAAACAGGTACAGCTTTCCCAGTTACAATGCTGGGCAAATGGGACCATCTAGAGTCACCAAGGGCTAACCTGGGTAAGGCATGCGTAATGCAGTTTAGCTCGTGCAGCACTCCACACGTGAAAAATTTTTTTCCTTGTAGAGGACAGTGTCCCATGTACTAGATAGCTAGGCAAAAACTGCAGATAAACATGCTGTATGATCAAGTTTGAAAGTGGGACACTGATGGGAAAGTACGCATTCTCCCCTTATGGTAACATCTTGGTTTTGGCTTCAAAGCTGCCTGAACAGCACTGATGCGGCCCAAGTTCTCTTCACTGCAGGAATGTTGCTGTGGGCCAAGGCTGCTTTTTTCCCAAAGGAAACAAGGTGCTGGTAATTCCTTTTTTGGAGCTAATCCCACTACACTCCAGCTTTAGCTCCTGGCCAAATAAATGGTGACCTCTAGCCTCAAGTTAAGGTCCCGGGTTTCCCATCAGCACAGTTGGGTGTGCAGTGATTTCCATGAAGCCTTAGACAGAAATGGAGTTCCTTAACTCTGCAATGCCTTTCGGTACACAGAGGACGGTCGAGCGTGCACCAATTTCCCGGGACGAGCACTCTGTGCCAAAAGACCGGCTTCTGAGCAACCTCAGGGGAAATAGGCCCTTGGGAACCACTCTTCACATTCAGACAGAAGGGTAACGTACTCCATTTTGCGTTGTGTTGCTACTGTGTCACAGCTTCTGAGAGCCTCAGGAAAGCAGCACTAGGTAGACTCTCGTTCCAAGTGGATTGGCCCACTGACTGAAGCAGAGCTGCACTGCCAAAATACACTATGCTGACGATTCAGTCCGGAAACTCACTCTGGACAGCACTCTCACGCAAGGGAAATTTAGGCTTTGGGTCCAGCCTGAAGAACAGTACAGTTTTCACACTTAACAATGTTAAGCAGGTGGAAGAGCCATGGTCCCCGAGGCCTACATAGAGCACTGAGACCCTTATCCAGTTCATCCCATGTGGAGGTCCCTATGGCCAAAAGTGTCTCCATGGAAAGGCCCACTGGATCCTGTGTGTTTCCTTTAAGTAGTCAGAAACAACTACCACAGGTAACGCTCTGTGGGCTCAAGTTTGAAATTGGGGAGTACTCACAAAAGCTTATTTTCCCCTTGGGGAGGAGAGACAGTTGTGGGTCGAAAGCTGCCTGGAAAACACTCATGGTGCCCATCTTCTTTTCACAGCAGGAAGGTCTTGTGAAAGAAAAGTAAGTTTACTCGTACAAAGCAGTGTGGTGTCAGTTCCTTGCTGGGAAGTCTGCCCACAGCACTCTGGAGCTTGCATTGAAAGGAAGAGGACCTCTGTCCTCAAGGAACAGTCCAGTTTTCTCCCATCAGTAAGCTTTGGTGTTTCACCGGCTCCTAGAAGCATGTGTTAATGGGTTGCTTCAACTCTGGTATGTCTTCCATGATTCACTGGGCATTCAGGTGGGCATTCAGGTACGTTCTAACATCTGTGAAAGGGTAATGGGTTGCTTCAACTCTGGTACATCTTTCACAACTCATTGGGCACACATGTACATTCTAACATCTGTGAAAATGCACTGTGTACCCTCCATCTGTTCTGTGGCTTTTGAGCACCAGCAAGTGAAATGGATCATTTGGTTTAACTCTTTGAATGTGCAGCAGGAAGAGCAATGAGCTGCTCTGGTTGCTCGACAACTCTCTTTTGTACAGCATTCAAACGGCCTCAGGAACGCAGTTTTGACCAGCTTTACATTCCATGTGGTCTGCCCCTGTGAGGAATTCTGAGCTCCCCTGAGAAACACCACTGTGCCTCACAAGTGCAACCTGGGGATTCCCCCACGGATGTCTCTCTACTGCAGTTGGAAGCTTGATTTTTTGGTCCAGCGTGAAAAACAGGTACAGCTTTCCCATTGACAATGCTTGGTATCTGGGGCCATCCAGAATCACCAAGGCCTAAGCAGGCTATGGCGTTCGCAATGCAGTTCAGCAGGTGCAGCACTTCCCACATGGAAAACTTTCTTCCCGGAAGGGCACAGTGTATTCCATGCACTAGATAGCTAGGCAGAAACCACAAGTAAACATGCTGTATCATCAAGCTTGAAAGTGGGACACTGATGGGAAAGTACACATTCTCCACTTTTTGAAGCGTCTTGATTTTGGCTGCAAAGCTGCCTGAACAGCACTGATGCGGCCCAACTTGTCTTCACTGTAGGAATGTTGCTGTGGGCCAAGGCTGCATTTTCCCAAAGGAAACAAGGTGCTGGCAATTCCTTTTTTGGAGCTCATCCCGCTGCACTCCAGTTTTAGCTCCAGTCAAATAAAAGGTGACCTTTAACCTCAAGTTAAGGTCCCAGGTTTCCATCAGCACAGTTGGGTGTGCAATGAATTCCATGAAGCCTTAGACAGAAATGGAGTGCCTTAAGTCGGAGATGTATTTCAGGACACATAGAACGGCCACGCATGCACCAATTTCCTGGGATGAGCACTCGGTGCTGGGAGACTGGTACGTCATGACTCACTGGGCATTCACATATGTTCTAACATCTGTGAAAGTGTACTGTGTACCCTCCATCTCTTCTGTGGCTTTTGAGCACCAACAAGTGAAAAGGATCATTTGGTTTAACTCTTTGAATATTCAGCAAGAAGGACAATGAACTGCTCTGGTTGTTTGACAGCTGTCTTTGGCACAGCATTCAAACGGCCTCAAGAACACAGTTCTGGCTAGCCTTACATTGCATGCTGGTCTGCACCCGTGAGGAATTCTGAACTCCACTGAGAAACACCACTGTGCCTCCAAAATGCAACCTGATGCCTCCCCCATGGACGTCTCTCTATCGCAGTCGGAAGCTAGGTTTCTTGGTCCAGCCTGAAAAATAGGTACAGTTTTCCCAGTGACAATGCTGGGCATCTGGGACCATCCAGAGTCACCAACGCCTAAGCAGAGCACAGCATGCGTAATGCAGTTCAGCACGTGCAGCACTCCCCACGTGCACAAATTTCTTCCCGGTTGGGCACAGTGTGTCCCATGTACTAGATAGCTAAGCAGAAACTGCAGATAAACTTGCTGTATCATCAAGCTTGAAAGTGGGACACTGCTGGGAAAGTACACATTCTCCCCTTTGGAAGCGTCCTTGTTTTGGCTTCAAAGCTGCCTGAACAGCACTGATGCGGCCCAACTTGTCTTCACTGCAGGAATGTCGCTGTGGGCCAAGGCTGCGTTTCTCAAAGGGAACAAGGTGCTGGCAATTCCTTTCTAGGAGCTCATCCCACTGCACTCCAGCTTTAGCTCCCGGCCAAATGAAAAGTGACCTCTAACCTCAAGTTAAGGTCCCAGGTTTCGCATCAGCACAGTTGGGTGTGCAGTGGATTCCATGAAGCCTTATACAGAAGTGGAGTTCCTTAACTCTGCGATGCCTTTCGGGACACAAAGGACGGTTGCAGGTACACCAGTTTCCCTGGACAGGCACTCTGTGCTGGAAGACCGGCCCATGGCTTCTGAACAACCTCAGGTGAAATAGACCCCTGGGAACCACTCTGCACATTCAGACGGAAGGGCCATGTACTCCTTTCTGCGTTGCCTTTCTAGATTGTCACAGCCGTCAAAGTGCCTCGGGAAAGCAGCGCTATGGAGACTCTCGTTCCAAATGGATGGGCTCACTGACTGAACCAGAGCTGCGCTGCAAAAACACACTGTGCTGATGATTCAGTCTGCGAACTCACTCGGGACAGCACTCTCACGCAAGTGAAAGCTAGGCTTTGGGTCCTCCCTGAAGAAGAGTACAGATTTCACAGTTAACACTGCTAGGCAGATGGAAGAGCCATGGTCACTGAGGCCTACCTAGGGCCCTGAGGCAGTTGTCCAGTTCATCCCTTGTGGTGGTCTCAGCGTCCAAAAGTGTCTCCTTGGAAAGGACCTTGGGGTTTTTTTCTGTATAAATGGTCCTAAAGTCCATATAGCAAGTGCTATGGGTCTCGAAAGCCAAGCCATGACCAGAATGCCCATTTTCCCAAACTATGGACCACAAACAGGGCCTTGCAAAACCCTTTCCTTTCCTTGTGAATATGCCACCTTTTGGAAGATTCAGGGAGTTCTTCAGACTTTAGCATCTCCCTTTGATTAGGTCCAGATATCACTGCGTCTATCAGTTTTTCAGAATCTGTGGCAAGGACCTGTGGCTACTCTGTAGTGTCTTTATTAATGACGTTTCCCTTTCTGGTTTAAACTGATTTTTGTTCATTTTGATAGTTCCAGGAACGTTGGCTTAATAGGTGTATACTCACATAGCCCCCTCCTTTGGCTTCTTTGAAAAAGTAAGCATAAGAAGCCACTTCCCCAATTTCTGCACAAGATTTCATCTCATATCATAGATTTTTGATCATATCAGATCTTAAAATTATTTTATTACTATCATATTTAGGGCTCCTGTGGTTGCAAGTACAGAAATCTCTGCAGCTAGTTTCAGACCTCAGGACCATAGAGTTGTGTAGGGAACCTAAATGTAGGGAGACAACAAAGCCTTAGGCAAGGCCAAGACCAGCATCTGGACTTCTGTAGAGTGCTAGAAAGTCTTTTCCTCTACCTCACATCCTGGCTTCTGTTTGTTACTTCTCATGACAGGCTGGCTTTCTCTTTAAGGACACAGGGTCCTTAAGGACACTGGCAAATGCCAATATCACCCAAGTTTTCACCTCAGCTTGAGAGCACCTAGATCAAATTGGAATCTATTTGTGAATGACTTTGATAGGTCTTATTTGGGTCATGTGTGTATCTCTGTTCAATCATTTGTACTATTAGGGCCACATGATGTGAGTATGCCTGCTCCTATGGCAAATGTGAAGGAGGGGGTTTTTGGTTCCCTTAAGGGGAGTTGAAAAACTTACTGTAATTATTGTGGCCTTTCTTCATCGATTCCTGGAGGAAGAAGTCTCCATTTGATGCTTCAATCGCTGTTATATGGTTGTGTCAGATTATATTTTCCAAAGATGGCCATCATGCTATATTCCATCCCACATATACTTCCTACAATGTGACACTGACACTCTTCCCATTAAGTGATGGGGGTCCACATTCTCTTCCCTTGAACCTGAGTGGATTTTTGTCACCAATGTAGTACAGCAGAAGTGAAGCTATGTGATTTCCAAGGATAGATCGTAAAAACTCCATGCACTACTTACTATTCCCTTGGGACAATCACACTTGAAAACCAGCTACAAGACTGTGAAGAAGCCCAAGAAGCCCCAAGGAGAGGATACCTCTTCTGATCAACAAGTGAGGTCCTAACCAACAGCCAATGTCAACTGTCAGACATGTGAGTGAAGTTAGTCTTCAGAAGAAACTGTTGAGTTACCCTAACCTTTAAGCCAGTCCAGCTGATGCTGCATAGAACAGAGATGATCCTTGTCCAAATTACAGATTCATGAGAAAAATAAATGATTGTTGTCATTTTAAGCCACTAAGTTTTGGGGTGAATTATTACTCAACAATAGAGAATGGATACAATGGTCATTTTGTTATTCTGATATCTGGTTATCTAAGGACAAAGCCACACCATTGCTGGTTGAACAGGCTTCAGCTAGAAGGAGAGGTTTCATTCCTTGCACACATGTATCTCAGAAGAGAAACTGAGATTTAGAGTCAGGACTTTAGGGAGGAATGTTCATCAAACATTCACTCGCTTTCCCTCCTGCTGTGGAAGGAGGGTACTTCCCTCCTGCTCCTTGAATAGGGACCAATTGGCTATGGACCAGTGGAAGACAGGTGGAAGTGACAGTGTGCCAGTTCTGAGCTTATGTTTTAAGCCACATGGTTAAGTTTCCACCCATCCTCTTAGCACCTGCTGTCCTAAGTAGTCACTGCTCCTTCAGCTTCAGTGCCAGAACGTAGATACATAAAAAACCTTGACCAGACCTGAATCCTGAGACCATCTAAGCACAGCTGAGTCGAGGCAACCCACAGCAAATCTACAGCCACACACACACTTGTGAGTGAGAAATAAATGTTTGTTGCTATAAGCCACTGAGATCCTAGGGTTGTTTGTTTCTGCAGCAGTGGCTGAAGTGAATCTTTTCTCAAAGAGCATGTCATATGGATGAATATATGTTAAAAATCAAATTGAACTACTTTGAATCCTGCTTTTGCTACTGGTAACTGACTTTGGGAGATTTACTTAACATCTGTGAGTCTCAGTTTTCTCTTCTTAGAACACAAATAATAAAATCTACCTCAAAGGATGTTGTGAAGATTAAGTGAGATGATGTTTGCAAGTTAAGTATCCAATACATGACAAACAAAACTGAAATATTTATTCTCTTTCTTCACCTTTATTCCCATTGGGATTCCAATGGGTATAAAATCTAAGGAAGGAATTTTTAAGAAAGGGATTTAAAGGTGACATCCACCAAATACAGGATGTTTGAAAGAATCCAAGAATCCCCCAAATCAAGTTAGCTCTGGTGGAATCCTGGCCTTTTCTGGAAATTTTCTTGTTTTGATTCTGTGATTATCCTGCTTATTTCCCTTAGGATTTAGCTTTTTTTTTTTTTTTTCATGTTTCCATCTATATTAACCATGGTGAGAGAACTAAGATTAGTTTTGTTCCCAAGTGGACTAGGGTGTGACAGGGGAGCATCCCAGCCCTGGTGTCAGTGGGCTGATAGCACAAGAGACTCCAACAGGAAAACTGAAATTCAATTTTCCCATCAGAAAAATGTCCTTACATTACACATGACATCTACCTATCTATCTATCTATCATCTATCTATCTATCTATCTATCAACAATCTATCTAACATCTATCTATCATCTAGTGTGTGTATGTAGTCTCAGTCAGGATCCAATCAGGGAAGCAGAACCACTATGAGTATTATGAATTAAGGAATTTATGTTGGAATTAAACCTACATAAAGGTGGGAGGAGCTTGGGAAGTAAAGGTCCAGGAAGGGGAGTTGGAAAATCAGAGAAATGTCTTTCACCAGGCCTCTTGGGGCACTGGAGAGGGAGGACTAAGCAGGAAGCCAGGCTGGCATGCCAGCTGCCAGAGTGGGGTTGAAAAGAGGAGGTGGAGAGTCTATGGATGACTGCTGCCTCTGATAGTTACCGCCTCTGAGATTCTAGTCAAGCATGGGGTGGGTAGGTAGGGGGAAGTCCAGGACTGCTATTGGTCAGCAGGGCCAGAGTTGGGGAAAAGAGCTGGAAGCTGAGTAGGGGAGAGTTC
Organism: Balaenoptera acutorostrata; assembly: GCF_949987535.1. NCBI lineage: Eukaryota > Metazoa > Chordata > Mammalia > Artiodactyla > Balaenopteridae > Balaenoptera > Balaenoptera acutorostrata. The sequence goes on from NC_080078.1 coordinate 58,300,450, forward strand.
AGACAAGGTAGAACATGTCTATAACATTTTGTCTGTCTTTGTAACTATATTTGACCACGATGGTGAAACTGAGTGTGGCCCTGTGGGGCTCCTGGGCTCAGAGGCCTTTTTTGTCCCCCATTTCTTGCAGTAAGACTCCAGCCTCCATGACCTTCCCTGAGTTCCAAAGGACGAATTTGAACAGTTGCTAATCAAGGGAGGAGCATCCAAGAAAGCACCTGAGGCAAGATTAAAGGGACAAGAGAAGCTCATCAAGATTAGGAGACCAACCACCTGAGATGAGATTAAAGGAGTGCAGGCCCTGCTCACACGCTATGTTCTCAGAGACCCCACCCTTGAACCATTGTTATAAAACCCTTCATCAAATTCTCTGGGGTTGGGACACATAGATTTTCGAGGCAGGAGCCTACTGTGTCCCCCTTGGCCTGGCAAAGTAATAAAGCTATCCTTTTCTACTTCACCCAAAACTTGTCTCCAAGATTTGATTTGGCACCCAGTGTACAGAGATGCCAAGCTTTCGGCATCAATGGCTTTCAGATAATAAAGGCTGCTGATTTACTACTTCCTTCCACATCTCATACAAACTTCTCTTTCATCCACCTCTAGCCCAGAATCATGCAGAGAAGAGCATTCTGGGAAGCAGCTCCAGTGTAGCCAAGTTGACATAACACAAAACTGCCCCTTCCTCCCCCCAGGCCACCAGCTGTCACCCAAATGGATCCTCAGCAGGGTACTGATTAGACTTCTTTGGATAACACCAAGAAACCACCACAACATGAGGGAACCATCTGAAAGATCTTGTTTTACTGCATTTGTCAGTTTCCTTCCCCCAGTGTCTCCCATTCCTATATGTGTCAACTCCTGGGATATTTATTGAGTGATAGGAATTGTCACTACAGTGACCTCTCCCCAACAGTGTCTTCATATGTGGCTCCTGGCCATGTCCTCATTGGAGATATAGGCTCAACAACCCTAGAATTCCCCTCAGGCAGGGGCCAAGTTTTTCCCACAATTCTACTGTTTTGTTTTGATAATCAAAAGCACATGATATACGATTGCACAAAAATCTTCTTGAAGCTAGAGGGTCACTTCTGTTAGAGTAGAAAGTCATGAGAGACAACAGTTTTCTGACCCACTCTGTTTTGGTTCTGAAAGGCCTTGCATAGCACTTCTGATTGCTCTTGCTCTTCACCTCCCCCTTTCCTCTCTTCTGGCTGCAAAGATAACACATTTATGAATGCCTCCTTCCTCAAAAGACCAACTTGTTTTCCTGTCTGTCTTGTTTTCACATTCCAGTGAAAGCAGACTTCAAAAGTCTAGAAATCTTCCTTTTCAGCTTCTCTTTTTCCTCTGTACTGGAGGTCCAACTACCTTAGACTTCAGGCACCCATATACTTAGTCACAGATTTTCCCATGCTGAAGTTCACCCGCTCAGGCGTCTCCATCCAAAAGGACAACTAATCCATCTACCCTGCATTCCAGAGCTTGTGCCAAAGGGGAAGAGGAGCACAGCCAAGCATTTCAAGCAGCTTAAATGGACACAGGAAACACTGGTGAACGCAACATAACAAAATGCAATTCAGTAGAGAAAGCAAAGTCTTTGAAATGTGCACTGTCCAATATGGTAGCCAGTAGCCACAGGTGGTTATTTAAGTTAATTGAGAAAAAAGTATGTAATGTTAATAATCTAGTTCCTTGGTTGCACAAGCTACATTTCTAGTGCTCAATAGTAACATGTGGCTAGTGACTACCGTATTGGACAGCACAGGTATAGAATATTTCCATACTGCAGAAAGTTCTATGGAACAGCACTGCTCTACAATAAGCCTTTCTTGGCTTGCCTGGAGACATGTATTCCACCTCTATTGAGTCATCTTGGAGAAACACTGGCTCCTTTTAGTGACTAACACTATCCCTATGTCCCGAGAGTTTTATCCTCTCTATGGATATAAGTGTTGCTTTCACTGATGTGTCCCAAACCACATATTTTGATAGAGAATTTTATTTCCAAATGCCCAGTGAGAATTTTACATTTTGATACTCAATAAGACCTGCTAAAATGAGAATGAGTGCCATCAGTTGCAAGCATTGAAAACCTAACAGGTATTTTTTTTTTCATAGAGATCACTTATTTATTCATTCATTCATTTTTTCTATCATCATCTATTTATTTATTTATTTTTATTAAAGTAACATTGACATAATATTATAGGAAATTTCATGTGCACAACATTATATTTCTACTTCAGTATATCCTACAGCATGCTCACCACCAAAACTTTAGTTTCTATCCATCACAATTGATCCCTTTTACCCATTTCACCCTACCCCCCCATCCCTCTGGTAACCACTACTTTGTTCTCTTATATGTGTTTGTATTTGTTTGGTTTGGTTTGGTCATTTATTTTGGGTTTTTTAAATGTTTGTTTATTAGTTTTTGTATTCTACATGTGAGTGAAATTGTAAGGTATTTGTCTTTCTCCATCTGATTTATTTTACTTAGCATAATACCCTCAAGGTCCATCCATATTGTTGCAAATGGCAAAATTTCATCTTTTTTTTTTTTATGACCGAGTATTAATCCATTGTGTGTATATATCACATCTTCTTTATCCGTTCATCCATTGATGGGCACTTAGGTTGTTTCCAAATCTTGGCTATTGTAAATAATGCTTGTGATGAACATAGGGGTGCATATATCTTTTCAAATTAGTGTTTTCATATTCTTCAGATAAATAGCCAGAAGTGGAATTGCTGGATCATATGGTAGTCTTATTTTTAACTTTTTGAGGAATCTCCAGACTGTTTTCCGTAGTGGATGCATCAACTTACATTCCCACAAAAAGTGTATGAGGGTTACCTTTTCTCCACATTCTCGCCAACACTTGCTATTTCTTGTCTTTTTGATAATAGCTATTCTGACAGGTGCAAGGTGATATCTCATTGTTGTTTTAATTTGAATTTTCCTAATAATTAGTGATGTTGGACATTTTTTCATGTGCCTTTTGGGTATCTGTATGTCTTCTTTGGAAAAGTGTCTATTAAGTGTCCTCTGTCCATTTTTTAATCAGGCTATTTGTTTTGTTGTAGTTGTTGAGTTGTATGAATTCTTTAGGTATTTTGGATATCAACCCCTTATCAGATACATCATTTGCAAATATCTTTTCCCATTTAGCAGGTTGTCTTTTCGTTTTATTGATGGCTTCCTTTGTTGTGCAGAAGCTTTTTAGTTTGGTGCACTCTCATTGTTTATTCTTGTTTTTGTTTCCCTTGCCTCAGGAGACATATCTATAAAGATATTGATAAGACCCACTGCTATTTCTTCTAGGAGTTTTATGGTTTCAGGTCTTATATTCAAGTCTTTAATCTATTTTGAGTTAATTCTTGTGTATGGTGTGAGATGGTTACCTAGTTTCATTTTTTTTGTATGTGGCTGTCAAGTTTCCCCAACACCATTTCTTGTAAAGAGTATCATTTCTCCATTATATGTTCTTTGCTTCTTTGTTGTAAATTAGTTTCCCACATATAGGTTTATTTCTGGGCTGTCAATTCTGTTCCATTGATCTATGTATCTGTTTTTCTGCCAATACCATGTGTTTTGATTAGCACAGTTTTGTAATATAGTTTAAATTCAGGGAGTGTGATACCTCCAGCCTTTGTCTTTTTTCTCAGGATTGCTTTGGCTATTTAAGATCTTTTTTGGTCCCATATCTTTTAGAATTTTTTGTTCTATTTCTGTGAAAAATTTCCTTGAGATTTCCATAAGGATTTCATTGAATCTGTAGATTGCTTTAGGCAATATGGACATCCTGACAATGTTAATTCTTCCAGTCCATGAGCATGGAATATCTTTCCACTTATTAGTGTCTTCTTCAATTTCTTTCAACAATGTCTCATAGCTTTCAGTGTATGTCTTTCACCTCCTTGGTTAAATTTACTTCCTACTTATTTTGCTCTTTTTTATTTTGCAGTTGTAAATGGGATTGTTTTCTTAATTTCTTTTTCTGCTAGCTCACTTTTAGCATATAGAAATGCAACAGATTTTGTATATTGATTTTGTATCGTGCAACTTTATTGTATTCATTTATTATTTCTAACAGTATTTTTGGTGGAGTCTTTAGGATTTTGTATATATATAATATATGTCATCTGCAAATAGTGACAGCTTTACTTCTTCCTTTCCAATTTGGATGAATTTTAACTTTTTCCTGCCTAATTGCTCTGGCTGGGACTTCCAATACTATGTTGAATAATAGTAGTGAGAAGGGGTATCCTTGTCTTTTTCCTGATCTTAGGGGAATAGCTTTTAATATTTCACCATTGAGTATGATGTTAGCTGGGGGTTTGTCATATATGGCTTTCATTATGTAGAGGTAGACCACTTGTATATCCACTTTATTGAGAGTTTTTATCATAAATTTGTGTGAATCTTGTCAAATGTTTTTTTCACATCTACTGAGATGATCACATGATTTTCATCTTTCATTTTGTTAATGTGGTGTATCACATTGATTGATTTGCAGGTAAACCATTCTTGCATCTCTGGAATCAATCTCACTCCATCATGGTGTATGACCCTTTTGATGTATTGTTAAATTTGGTTTGCTAATATTTTGTTTAGGAATTTTGAATCTATGTTCATCAGTGAGAGTAACCTGTAATTTTCTTTTTTTGTTGCTGTCTTTGTCTAGTTTTGGTACAGGGTGACATTGGCCTTGTAAAATGAGTTAAGTATTCCTTCCTCTTCAATTTTTTGGAATAGTTTGAGAAAGACAGGTGCAAACTTTTCTTTGAATGTTTAGTAGAATTCACCTGTGAAGTCGTCTCATTCTGGACTTTTGTTTGGGGGAAGCTTTTTGATTACTGTTTCAATCTTTGTACTAGTGATTGGTCTATTGAGATTTTCTGTTACTTCAAGATTCAGTCTTAGAATTTTGTATGATCCTAAGAACTTGTCCATTTCTTCTGGGTTGTCCAATTTGTTGGCATATAGCTGTTCATAATATTCTCTTATAATTCTTCATATTTCTGAGTTATCCATTGTCACTTTTCCACTTTCATTTCTGATTTTATTTATCAGGGCCTTCTCTCTCTCTCTTTTTTTTTTTTCCTTAGTGAGTCTAGTCAATTTTATTTATCTTTTTAAAGAACCAGCTCTTAGTTTCATTGATCTTTTCTATTGTCTTTTTAGTTTTTATGTCATTTATTTCTATTCTAATCTTTATTACTTCCTTCCTTCTACTAATTTTGGGCTTTGTTTGTTCTCCTTTTTCTAGTTTCTTTAGATGTAATGTTAGGTTGTTTATTTGAGATTTTTCTTGTTTCTTGAGGTAGGCCTGTATTGCAATAAACTTCCATCTTAGTACAGCTTTTGCTATATCCTATAGGTTGGTATGTCATATTTTCATTTCCATTTGTCTTCAGGTAATTTTTTATTTCCCCTTTTATTTCTTCATTGACCCAATAGATGTTCAGTAACATGTTTTTCAGTCTCCATATATGTGTGATTTTTCCAGTTTTCTTCTCATAGTTGATTTCCAATTTCATACAACTGTGGTAGGAAAAGATTCTTGATATGATTTCAGTCTCCTTAAATTTATTGACATTTGATTTTTCATCCCAACATATGGTCTATCCTTGAGAAAGTTTCATGTGTATTCTGCTGCATTTGGATGGAATGTTCTGACTATCAAATCCACTTGGTCTAATGTTTCATTTAAAGCTACTGTTTCCTTCTTGACTTTTTATCTGGATGATCTATCCATTGATGTAAGTGAAGTGTTAAAATCTCTTACTATTATTATGTTGCTGTCAATTTCTCCCTTTAGGTCTTTAATAATTGTTCTATATGTTTTGGTGCTCTTATGTTAGGTGCATATATATTAATCATTGTTATGTCTTCTTGATAAATTGTCCCCTTTATTATTATATACTGTCCATTTTTGTCTCATTACCTTAATGGCTTAAAGTCTATTTTGTCTGACTTGAGTATGCTACACTCACTTTCTTTTGGCTGCCATTTGGTCAGAGTATCATTTTACATCCCTTCACTTTTAATCTATGTTTGTCTTCAGAGCTGAGGTGTGTCTCCTGAAGGCAGCATAAAGTTGGGTCTTGTTTTTTAATCCATCCAGTCACTCTTTGTCTTTTGATTGGTGAATTCAATCCATTTATATTTACGGTGATTATTGATAGAAGAAGATTAAGTACAGCCATTTTATTTTTTTATTTCTATTTGCTTTATATCTCCATTGCCCTTGTGTTTCTGCCTGTCATTTTGGTTGGGTGGTTTTCTATGATATTTATCTCTTTTTTTGTTGTTTTCTTTTGTTTCATGTTTCAGCTCTGTTTATGTTTTGTGGTCACCCTGAGATATAAATGAGATGTATAAAAAGTCTCATAGATAAAATAGTCCCTTTTCTGCTGATAGCATCTTATCTTCACTTACCTATATGAATTCTGTTCTTTTCCTCTTCCCCTTTTATGTTTTCTTTGTATCAAATTATCCTGTATTTATTTTGTGAGTTTGTTACCAAACTGAAATAGCTATAGTTATTTTTCTGCTTTCTTTTTTTCTCCTTTAACCTTTATGCTATAATAAAGTGTTTAAAAACCTATCCTGACAAAGAGTTGCAATTTTCTGGTTCTATTTATCACCTAGTTCAAAGTTTTATGTACTTTTTTTGTTGTTTGTTTCCAGTAGAAGAGTTTCTTCCAATATTTCTTGTGAGGCTGGTCTAGTGTTGATGAACTCCCTTAGCTTTAATTTGTCTGGGAAAGTCTTTACTTCACCTTCATATTTGAATAATAACTTTGCTGGATAGAGTATTCTTGGGTGGCAGTTTTTAATCTTTCAGTATTTTGAGAATGTCATTCCCCTCCCTCCTGGCTTGTAGGGTTTCTGCTGAGAAGTATGCTGATAGTCTAATGGGGTTCCTTTGTACTTTATAATTCTTTATTCCCTGGCTGCCTTTAAAATTCTTTCTTTGTCATCAACTTTTGACAATTTTAATATTATGTGTCTTGGAGAAGGTATTTATGCATTGAGATCTTCTACCAGCTTTATGGACTTATACATCCAGTTCCTTCCCCAGGTTTGGGAAGTTGTCAGGTAGTAGACTTCAAAATAAACTCTCTTTTCTCTTCTCCCTCTCTTTTCCTTCTGGGTTACCCATTACCCTAATATTGTCCTTCTTAAAAGAGTCAGATAGCTCTTGTAGAATTTCCTCATTTTAAAATTAACTTATTTCTTGCAGATGGCCAACAGGCACATGAAAAAGATGCTCAACATTGCTGATCTTCAGGGAAATGCAAATCAAAACCACAGAGAGATATCACCTCACACCTGCCAGAATGGTTATCATCAAAAAGCCAGTTCTTTGAAAAGATAAACAAAATTGATAAACCTTTAGCCAGACTCTTCAAGAAAAAGAAAGAGAGGGCGCAAATCAAGGACTGAAAAAGAAGAAGTTACAACCGACACCACTGAAGTACAAGGGATGATAAGAGACTACTACAAACAATTATATGCCAACAAAATGGACAACTTAGAAGAAATGGACAAGTTCTTAGGAAGGTACAAACTCCCAAGACTAAACCAGGAGTAAATAGAAAATATGAACAGACTAAATAGAAGATATGAACAGACCAATTACAAGTAATGAAATTGAACCTGTGATTAAAAAGCTCCCAGTAAACTAAAGTCCAGGACCAGATGGCTTCACAGGTGGATTCTATCACACGTTTAGAAAAGAGTTAACACCTATCCTTCTGAAACTATTCCAAAAAATTGCAGAGGAAGGAACACTTCAAACTCATTTTATGAGACCACCATTACCCTGACACCAAAACCATCAAAGATTCCTCAAAAAAAGAAAATCACAGGCCAATCTCACTGATGAACATAGATGCAAAAATCTTAAACAAAATACGAGCAAACCAAATCCAACAATACATTAAAAAATCATACACCATGATGAAGTGAGATTTATCCCAGGGATGCAAGAATTTCTCAATATCTGCAAATCAATCAGTGTTAATACACCACATTAACAAATTGAAGAGTAAAAATCATATAATCATCTCAACAGATGTAGGAAAACTTTTGATAAAATTCAACATCCATTTATGATCAAAACTTTCCAGAAAGTGGTCATAGAAGGAACATATCTCAACATAGTAAAGGCCAAATAGGACAAACCCACAGCTAGCATCATAATCAACAGTGAAAAGCTGAAAGCCTTTCCTGTAAGATCAGGAAAAAGACAAGGATGTCCACTCTCTCCTCTTTTATTCAACATAGTTTTGGAAGTCCTAGCCACAGCAATCAGAGAAGAAAAAGAAATAAAAGGAATCCAAACTGGAAAAGAAGTAAAACTGTCAGTTTGCAGATGACATGATACTATACATAGGAAATCCTAAAGATGCTACCAGAAAAGTACTAGAGCTCATCAATGACTTTGGTAAACCTGCAACATACAAAATTAATACATACAAATCTCTTGCATTTCTATATACTAACAATGAAAGGTCAGAAAGAGAAATTAAGGAAGTAATCCCATTTACCATTGCATCAAAAAGAATAAAATACCTAGGAATAAATCTACCTAAGGAGGCAAAAGACCTTTACTCTGAAAACTATAAGATACTGATGAAAGAAATCAAAGATGACAAAAACAGATGGAGAGATATACCATGGTCTTGCATTGGAAGAATCAATGTTTTCAAGATGACTATGCTACCCAAGGCAATCTACAGATTCAATGCAATTTCTATAAAATTACCAATGGCATTTTTCACAAAACTAGAACAATAAAATTTTAAAATTTGTATGGAAACATAAAAGACCGTGAATAGTCAAAGCAGTCTTGAGAAAGAAAAATGGAGCTGGAGGAATCAGGCTCCCTGACTTCACACTGTACTACAGCACTATAGTAATCAAAACAGTATGGTACTGGCACAAAAACAGAAATATAGATCAATGGAACAGAATAGAAAGCTCAGAAATAAACCCATGCACATATGGTCAATTAATCTATGAAAAAGGAGGCAAGAATATACAATAGAGAAAAGACAGTCTCTTCAATAAGTGGTGCTGGGAAAAATGGACAGCTATGTTTAAAAGAACGAAATTAGAACATTCTCTAACACCATACACAAAAATAAACTCAAAATGGATTAAAGTCCTAAATGTAAGACCAGATACTATAAAACTCTTAGAGGAAAACATAGGCAGAACACTCTTTGAGATAAATTGCAGGGGTTTTTTTGGGGGTGGGGGGGAATAAAAGCAAATATAAACAAATGGGACCTAACTGAACTTAAAAGTTTTTGCACAGCAAATGAAACCATAAACAAAATGAACAGACAACCTATGGACAGGGAGAAAATATTTGCAAATGATGTGACTGACAAGGGATTAATCTCCAAAATATACAAACAGCTCATGCAGCCCAATATCAAACAAACAACCCAATCAAAAACTGGGCAGAAGATCTAAAATGACATTTCTCCAAAAAAGACATACAGATAGCCCATAGGCACATGAAAATATCCTCAACATTGCTAATCAGTAGAGAAATGTAATCAAAACTACAACGAGGTATCACCTCACACTGGTCAGAATGGCCATCATTAAAAAGTCGACAAATAATAAATGCTGGAGAGGGTGTGGAGAAAAGGGAACCCTCCTTACACTGTTGGTGGGAATGTAAATTGGTACAGTCACTAAGGAGAACAGTTTGGAGGTTCCTTAAAACACTAAAAATAGAGATATCATATGATCCAGCAGTCCCACTCCTGGGCATATATGTGGAGAAACCATACTTTGAAAAGATACATGCACCCCAATGTTCATTGCAGCACTATTTACAATAGCCAAGACATGAAAGCAACCTAAGAGTCCATCAACAGATGAATGAATAAAGAAGATGTGGTGTATATATATACAATGAACTATTAGTCAGTCATAAGAAAAGAATGAAATAAGCCCATTTGCAGCAACATGGATGGACTTAGAGATTATTATACTAAGTGTAGTAAGCCAGAAATAAAGACAAATATCATATCGCTTATACATGGAATTTAAGAAAAAGGATGCAAATGAACTTATTTCCAAAACATAAACAGACTCACAGACATAGAAAACAAACTTACAGTTACAGAAGGGGAGAAGGAGAGTTTGTTATTAAAATATATACACTACTATATAAAAAATAGGTAAAAAACAAGGACCTACTGTATAGCACAGGGAACTATACTAAATATCCTGTAATAACCTATAAAGGGAGAGTGTAAAAAATGAATTTATATACATTTTTAACACTCTCTCCATATATTGATATATATACATATATACAACTGAATCATTTTACTGTACACCTGAAACTAACACATTTAAAATAACTATATTTTAATAAAAATTAACGACAGGTTAGTAGATAGAATCTTTTCTTTATTTTTCAAGTAGGTGGCGCTATAACACAAGTTTTTGGTTTCTCTTACCTGTGTTCCCTCTTCTTATATTTAAGGGTTGGCATTTTCTTCAACCTCCACCATCTCTGTAAGAAGTGTGTGGCTCCATGCCTTCATGTCTTGCTGATTACCTCTTGTGCCTCTGGGGTGTTTGGTGCCTTTCTTCTGCCAGAGCCACTGTCATCACCAGGATGGTGGGCTTTTCCCTCTCACCCAGGATCCCCTGAGTCACAGGCTCCCCCACCATTGGAGGAGGGTGGGGGTGGGGCAACCAGAGCTGTGCAGATGCAGCTACTGTTTTGTGTTCTAAGGTTTGTGGGTTCTGCCACGGCAGATGAGGGGCGTGGGAGTGAAGGCCAGGGTCGTGGACACCTCAGTGACTGGTGGGATGGAGTCCCAAGCCCCACTGCCACTGCTGCCCAGTTAGTTTTGGCCATGGGCACCCCTGCCATTAGGAGGCTGGAGTCACGTGCCCCAACTCTTCTGCTGCCACTGGGTTCTCTGAAGCTGCAGGCTCAGCTGCACGTGTCAGAGGGCCAGGATTTCAGACACCAGTCTGCTCTTCTTTCCATTCTGCCTCCTCTATGTGTTCCAGTCCACCCACCTTTAGAAGTATAGATGTGTGGAATTCTCCAGCATCCTGGTGTGTTGGGCAGAAGTATTTCTGTTGAGTTGTGGATGTTTTACTGGTTATAGATTGAGGGAGATAGAGAAAGGTAGCTTTTCACTCTGCCATGTTGCTGATGTCACTCTCCCAGTAAGTTTAAATAGAGGTACATATAATGTATGATAGAAAAATCCAGGCGTTCTTCAAGGAGCATGTTTATTTTCCTGTTTAGTAAATTACCATATAAATAAAGAGAGGCTTAGAAGATAAATGTTCCAGCGCTAAATCTGTTTATTAGCATGGGCTGTGAACATGTCTTTGTACTGTCGACTGAAAAAAAAATGCACAACCTAAAATTTAACAATTATATTTTATTTGGTGGACTTCAGCCTGGGACACAGCATTTCAGAAAACTCTGAGCGACTGCTCCGAAGAGGCAAGGAGGAGAGCCAGAGTATATAGGAATTTTTGTAACAAAGACCAGGTAGTCAGAACATCAAAGTTTACTGTTAATTAAAGAAAACCAGATATCTCAAGTTGAGGAATTTAGCACTTTTCTATGTATGGGAAGATGCAAGAGTCTGGGCTCACTGAAATCATTCCTTTGATATGAACCTCAGCTATCTGGGGCCAGTATCCTGTGTTTTATCATCCGGAGTCTCCTCAGAGTGCACCATTGGGGGGTGGCTGCAACAGCTGACCGCTAGATGGCAGGTATTATGTATCCACCCTGAGTTCCCTCAACGCTCATCATTGCAGAGGCTGTAATAAGATGACTTGATGGCTGCATCATCCTTTGTTTACTGATATGGAAGGTGATATTTTTCATTCACAATACCTCAAATCAGCTCCTGGAGAAACATCTATGGGTGGCAAGAGCAGGCTGTCACTATTGCAAGCCTTCCCTAGTGTTTCTCTCATCTGGAATTCCTCACTCTGCCCCTTTTTGTAGACCACTGGTACAGTGTGATAACACTTTTATTTTGCTTCCCAGTGGTTCCCAGATATTCTCATTCTTGGGTTTCCTCCCCTGGGGTGTGAGTGGTAACTTTTCATAGTTTCTGCAGCTAGAGCAGAGCTTCTCCCTGCATCCTCCCTATTACCAGTGACTGCTGCACTCTAACTTCCTTTGAAGTGTTACTAGCATCTCTTGAAAAGGCATGAGAGTGATCCTGCCATTTCTGCAAAGTGGATCTGGGCAGTGCCTTACCCTCTCTCAGAGGAAATGGAGATCACTCTCAGGGCTCCAGCAACCTCCCATAACTGTGCTTCTCATAATGTAAGCATCATTTGGGTATGTGCTGAAGAAAAGCACCACCCTTTCCCCTCTGGTTCCCTGGATGGGTCTGAAGGACAAATGAGAAACCCGTACCTGACAGAATGTTTCTCCTAAAGCATTTATTTCATAGTTACCTCAGTTATACCTAGCTCTGAATTATTTATGGTCAAACAGGTAAATAGAGTCATTCAAGTAGTTAAATATTTACCTTTATATCTAGTTGTAGAATGAAGACTCTGGTTAATTTTTTTTTTAAGTTATCTTTTTATTATTATTTTTTAATTAATTAATTTATTTATTTATTTTGGCTGCGCATGGGTTTTCTCTAGTTGTGGTGAGTGGGGGCTCCTCTTTGTTGTGTTGTGTGGCTTCCCATTGCAGTGGCTTCTCTTGTTGCGTAGCACGGGCTCTAGGTGCGTGGGCTTCAGTAGTTGCAGCACGTGGGCTCAGTAGTTGTGGCTCACGGGCTCTAGAGCGCAGGCTCAGTAGTTGTGGCGCACGGGCTTAGTTGCTCCGCGGCATGTGGGATCCTCCTGGACCAGGGATCGATCCCGTGTCCCCTGCATTGGCAGGCGGATTCTTAACCACTGCGCCACCAGGGAAGTCCCTGGTTAATTTTTTTAAATGGGGATCAGAATGAGTAAAGGAGTACTGAGGACATTACCCTTGTGATAATGTAATTCATTAATGGCCTCCATTCTTCACCTCTCCCCAGAGGTATTCATTTTGCCATATAAATTTTCAGTTTCTCTCACTAAACAGGTGAAATCTATTTCCTCATCATTTGGATCTGAGCTCAACCAGGTGACTTGCCTTGGCCAATAGAGTGTTGCAGAAATGACAATGTGACCATTTCAAACCTAGACCTCAAGAAGCCTTGCACAGAGCAGAGATATTTCTCCCAGCTGTCCTAGCCAAGGCTAACTTATACAGGCTGACAGCGAGCCAGTCCCAGACCCATGAGTGAGACCATAAATGCTTATTGTGGAATGCCATGGAGGTTGCATGGCTGTTTTTTATGCAGCATTATTATGGAAATAGGTAAATTATATCTCCCTGCAGAGTGAAGGATGACCCCCTTCTTACTATTGGGAATAAACTGAAAGTATGTCTCTCAGAGGGGAAACAGGATTTTGGTGTCTTGCAGAGGTATGGGCTTTAAAGTTGTAATCTCTTTATGCCACTGCAAAATTTTGATTCTCACAGATGAAGCCACTGGCTCCCTTTTAGGCTCAGCCATGCCTCAGACCCTGGGCCAGTCTTTTTCCCATTCTAGTAGGATTTAGAGAGCCTTATAGCACTAATACTAGCTCAATGATTCAGAAGTTCAACCTCAAGTCTACTTTGCTGCAGGGTTTGTTCTCTTCTTATCTCCTTCCTTGTGACCTTCTATTTCTCAGGGTCCACATTCTCTCCATTCCTTTGGGTTATTGGAACCCTATTGCCAAAATCTGTTTTCTGAAATGGAAGTGCCAAATACTACTCATTGCCATAGTTACATGTCTAAGATGTAAGTAATAACAACTTTTGAAAGTGAGAAGTGTTTACTTGCCACTGTATTAGGGTTATGGGTTTCTTTCCTATTGTCCTGGACTACCTTTACTCTAAATTATTCTCTATTTTCACAACCATTTAGTGTCTCCACCAGGTCCCAAGTGCCTACTCCACTCTGGAGGAGTAATTTTTCTGTCTTAGATCTCATCGTAACACCAACCCAAAATTTTCATGACAGAAAAAGGACTAAAAGGGCAATCTGGCTGCTGGAGACAGCTGCTGGGACACCGATAGATTCCAGGCAAAGATGGTGTCCAGAGCCAGGCCACGTGGTTTCTCCCAGTTAATACTGGCTTAGACTAAAGTGTTAAGAGATCCCTGGTTTCTTCAGAGGCTAGAAACTGCCTTAGCAGCTGGATAGTGAATTTATTTTAACAAAATTTAATAGAAGAGAGAGAACTTTGGGAAGAATTTCCCCAAATATAGTATTGGGGTTATTAGGTATTATAGAAAAAAATGGGGGAGGGAGGAATCCATGGTCAGAAAATATGGGAAACATTGGGCTAAGCAGTTAAACATGTCTGTTGGTTGCAGTTCTTTCAGGAACTTTTTGTAAGTAATTATGCATTGTCAGTCTCCAAAAGGTAGGTTTCTATCACAGAGTCTCTTGAGGGACATTGTGGAACATGGATGTAGAGAAGAGGTTTGAGACCCAACACTCCAACAAGGGCAAAGACAGTTTATGCAATGGTCTACACAGAGCAATCTGAACCCCAGGTGAGAACTTGGGCTCTGGAGGTGCCAGAAACAAAGCAGAGTAGAACTGATGTGCAACTCAAACTGGAAACACTTGAAAGAGTCAGGATGTTTTTCTTTGGCCTGTAATGGCAGCATCATTCTGCCCTGAAAATCTAGTCAAAACCAAAAGACAGTTCTAGAAAGACTGAGGCTTTCCCTTGTGGAGGCGTGGATCCAACTTAAATCTCTCTCAAATCAAAGCTGGAGCATCTGCATCAGGAAACATCCTAGAAAAGAAGAGACTGTAACTCTCCTTCTTCCTACCACTTCCTGGAAGCTCAAAAATAAGTCAATTTTTTTGGTTCCTAAAAGCCAGGATCAGAAATCTGTATCTCATGAGTGTCTTGGAATTACACAGTCCACCAAGTCTTAACACACTTCCTTTGATCTTTTTGTTTTCTCACCTTAGACTTTTAATGATGAAGAATTCTCTTATACCTTAATTCTTTTTTTAAAAAACAAGACCTGAACATAGAATGGTATGTACACAAAAGTTGCAGCAGCCATTCAGAATGCAATCCAGTGCTACCAGGTCATCTATGATGAGAAAAGAGCTACTAACCAGATGTCACTGGATCATTTTTTTCAAGAGGGTAGATAGAATCGAATCCAGCAAGGAACCAGAACCTGTGCCATCAACGTCAGGCGTGAGTGAAATTGCAGCTTGCCCTCCGTCTCCTACTGCTGATGATCCTTCAGCTCTACCATCTCCCACCTCCTCTCCCTCCTCCAGTCAGTAACTCTTCTTGCCTGTTCACTCGATGCCAGCCCCCGTATACCAACTGTTTTACTGTACTACTGTACTTTTCAAGGTACTGCACTGTAAGATTAAACCTGTTTACTTATTTTTTGTGTTTGTTTCTTGTTTACATATTGTTTGTGTGAAAAGCATTATAAACCTACTACAGTACAGTACTCTATACCTGATTGTGTTAGCTGGGTACCTAGGCCAACTTTGTTGGACTTATGAACAAATTGGACCTATGAACATACTCTCAGGATGGAACTCGTTCATATGTAGGGGACTTACTGTATTTACAATTCTTTATGAAAATTAAGGACATAGACTACTCTTCCTCTATAAATGGGTCAGCATGTAATATGCAGTTCAAACTGGGATGCTTTTGAGAAAAAAGGGGGCACTGTTAATTACTATCTTGGAACAACATACTGAAACCAACACTGTCCTAGGCAAACTGCAATGTGTGTTCACCCTGCTCATAGGTGTATAAAGATCTGTGCAACATAGAATTTTGATAACAGATGTCAGACGCTGATGAGGCTGTAGAGATTAAGGGCCAGGGAGAAAAGGAGGGTTAGTGGGACAGAGGGACTTTGGGAGTGGCTGCTGCCAGGAATCCAGAAAAAGGGAATGACATTGCTTATTATGGCATGTAGATTGTAGCAGCCTTAGAAAGATTTACTTGTGTGGACTGGGAAAAAATATGCACAACCTAAAAGTTGCAAGTTAAGTTTTATTCAGGGACCTTACTAGGGATGTTAGCCTGAGAGATAGCCTCTCAGATATAAATGAGGACCTCTTCATTCAAAGAGGTAAGGAAGGGAGACCTTCAAGATGGCAGAGGAGTAAGATGTGGAGATCACGTTCCTCCCCACAAATACATCAGAAATACATCTACATGTGGAAGAACTCTTACAGAACACCTACTGAACACTGGCAGAAGACCTCAGACTTCCCAAAAGCCATGTGGCTGACAGGGTCTTGGTACTACGGCCAGGTCTCAGGCCTGTACCTCTGAGGTGGGAGAGCCGAGTTCAGGACATTGGTCCACTGGAGACCTCCCAGCTCCACATATTATCAAATGGTGAAAGCTCTCCCAGAGATCTCCATCTCAACGTTAAGACACAGCTCAACTCAACGACCAGCAAGCTACAGTGCTGGACAACCTATGCCAAACAACTAGCAAGACAGGAACACAACACCACCCATTAGCAGAGAGGCTGCCTAAAAACAAAATAAGTTCATAGGTATCCCAAAACACACCACCTGACACAGTCCTGCCCACCAGAAAGACAAGATCCAGCCTCATCCACCAGAACACAGGCAACAGACCCGTCCACCAGGAAGCCTACACAACCCACTGAACCAACCTTAGCCACTGGGGGCATACACCAAAAACAACAGGAACTACCAACGTGCAGTCTGCAAAAAGGATACCCCAAACACAGTAAGTTAAGCAAAATGAGAAGACAGAGAAACACACAGCAGATGAAGGAGCAAGGTAAAAACCCATGAGACCAGACAAATGAAGGGGAAATAGGTAGTCTACTTGAAAAAGAATTCAGAATAATGGTAGTAAAGATGATTCAAAATCTTGGAAATAGAATGGAGAAAATACAAGAAACGTTTAACAAGGACCTAGAAGAACTAAAGAGCAAACAAACAATGATGAACAACACAATAAATGAAATTAAAAATTCTCTACAAGGAATCAATAGCAGAATAACAGGCAGAAGAACGGATAAGTGACCTGGAAGATAAAATAGTGGAAACAACTACTGCAGAGCAGAATAAAAAAAAAAAGAATAAAAAGAATTGAAGACAGGTTCAGAGAACTCTGGGACAACATTAAACACACCAATATTTGAATTATAGGGGTCCCAGAAGAAGAAGAGAAAAAGGAAGGGACTGAGAAAATATTTGAAGAGATTATAGTTGAAAATTTCCCTAATATGCAAAAGGAAACAGTTAGTCAAGTCCAGGAAGCACAGAGAGTCCCAAACAGGATAAATCCAAGGAGAAACAGGCCAAGACACATATTAAACAAACTATCAAAAATTAAATACAAAGAAAAAATATTAAAATCAGCAAGGGAAAATCAACAAATAACATAGAAGGGAATCCCCATAAGGTTAACAGCTGATCTTGCAGCACAAACTTTGCAAGCCAGAAGGAAGTGGCAGGACATATTTAAAGTGATAAAAGGGAAAAATGTACAACCAAGATTACTCTACCCAGCAAAGATCTCATTCTGATCTGACAGAGAAATTAAAACCTTTACAGCTTTACAAACCAAACCAGCTTTACAACAAATGCTAAAGGAACTTCTCTAGGCAGGAAACACAAGACAAGAAAAAGACCTACAATCACAAACTGAAAAGAATGAAGAAAATGGTAATAGGAACATACATATCAATAACTACCTTAAATGTAAATGGAGTAAATGCTCCAACCAAAAGACATAGACTGGCTGAATGGATACAAAACAAGACCTGTATATATGCTGTGCACAAGAGACGCACTTCAGACTTGGGACACATACAGACTGAAAGTGAGGGGATGGAAAAAGATATTCCATGCAAATGGAAGTCAAAGGAAAGCTTGAGTAGCAGTTCTCATATAAGACAAAATAGACTTTAAAACAAAGACTATTACAGGAGACAAAAAAGGGCAGTACATAGTAATCAAGGGAGCAATCCAAGAAGAAGATATAACAATTGTACATATTTATGCACCCAACATAGGAGCACCTCAATACACAAGGCAAATGCTAACAGCCATAAAAGGGGAAATCGACAATAACACAATCATAGTAGGGGACTTTAACACCCCACTTTCACCAATGGACAGATCATCCAAAATGAAAATAAATAAGGAAACACAAGCTTTAAATGATATATTAAACAAGATGGACTTAATTGATACTTATAGGACATTCCATCCCACAACAACAGAATTAACTCTCTTCTCAAGTGCTCATGGAACATTCTCCAGGATGGATCACATATTGGGTCACAAAACAAGCCTCAGTAAATTTAAGAAATTTGAAATCATATCAGGTATCTTTTCTGACCATGGTGCTATGAGACAAGATATCAATTACAGGAAAATATCTGTAAAATATACAAACATGTGGGGGCTAAACAATACAATACTTAATAACCAAGATCTCACTGAAGGAAGCAAAGAGGAAATCAAAAAATACCTAGAAACAAATGACAATGGAAACACGACAACCAAAAACATATGGGATGCAGCAAAAGCAGTTCTAAGAGAGAAGTTTATAGCAATACAATCCTACCTCAAGAAACAAGAAATATCTCAAATAAACAACCTAACCTTACACCTAAAGCACTTAGAGAAACAAGGACAAACAAAACCCAAAGTTAGCAGGAGGAAAGAAATCATAAAGAGCAGATCAGAAATAAATGAAAAAGAAATGAAGGAAACAGTAGCAAAGATCAATAAAACTAAAAGCTGGTTATTTGAGAAGATTAAAAAAAAATTGATAAAGCATTAGCCAGACTCATCAAGAAAAAAAGGGAGAAGACTCAAATCAATAGAATTAGAAATTAAAAGGGAGAAGTAACAACTGACACAGCAGAAATACAAAGGATCATGAGATCTTACAACAAGCAACTATATGCCAATAAAATGGACAACCTGGAAGGAATGCACAAATTCTTAGAAATGCACAACCTTCCGAAACTGAACCAGGAAGAAATAGAAAATATGAACAGACCAATCACAAGCACTGAAATTGAAACTGTGATTAAAAATCTTCCAACAAACAAAAGCTCAGGACCAGATGGCTTCACAGGCAAATTCTATCAAACATTTAGACAACAGCTAATGCCTATCTTTCTCAAACTCTTCCAAATATAGCAGATGGAGGAACACTCCCAAACTCATTCTACGAGGCTACCATCATCCTGATACCAAAACCAGATAAAGATGTCACAAAGAAAAGTACAGGCCAATATCGCTGATGAACATAGATGCAAAAATCCTCAACAATATACTAGCAAACGGAATCCAACAGCACATTAAAAGGATCATACACCATGATCAAATGGGGTTTATCCCAGGAATACAAGGATTCTTCAATATACACAAATCAATAAATGTGATATACCATATTAAAAAATTGAAGGAGAAAAACCATATGATTATCTCAATACATGCAGAAAAATCTTTTGACAAAATTCAACACCCATTTATGATAAAACCCCTCCAGAAAGTAGGCATAGAGGGAACTTACCTCAACATGATAAAGGCCATATATGACAAACCCACAGACAACATCATTCTCAGTGGTCAAAATCTGAAACAATTTCCTCGATGATCAGGAACAAGACAATGTTGTTCACTCTCACCACTATTATTCAACATAGTTTTGGAAGGTTTAGCCACAGCAATCAGAGAAGAAAAAGAAAAAAAAAAGGAATCCAAATCAGAAAAGAAGAAGTAAAGCTGTCACTGTTTGCAGATGACATAGTACTATACATAGAGAATCCTCAAGAAGCTACCAGAAAACTACTAGAGCTAATCAATGAATTTGGTCAAGTAGCAGGATACAAAATTAATGCACAGAAATCTCTTACATTCCCATATACTAATGATGAAAAATCTGAAAGAGAAATTAAGGAAATACTCCCATTTACCAATGGAGCAAAAAAATAATAATAATAAAATGCCTAGGATTAAACCTACCTAAGGAGACAAAAGACCTGTATGCAGAAAACTATAAGACACTGATGAAACAAATTAAAGATAACACAAACAGATGGAGAGAATTACCATGTTCTTGCATTAGAAGAATCAACATTGTGAAAATGACTATACTACCCAAAGCAATCTACAGATTCAATGCAATCCCTATGAAACTACCACTGGCATTTTTCACAGAAGTAGAACAAAAAATTTCACAATTTCTATGGAAACACAAAAGACCCCGAATAGCCAAAGCAATCTTGAGAATGAAAACCGGAGCTGGAGGAATCAGGCTCCCTAACTTCAGACTATACTACAAAGCTACAGTAATCAAGACAGTATGGTAGTGGCACAAAAACAGAAATATAGATCAATGGAACAGGATAGAATGGCCAGAGACAAACCCACGCACATATGGTCACCTTGTCTTTGATACAGGAGGCAAGAATATACAATGGAGAAAAGACAGCCCCTTCAATAAGTGGTGCTGGGAAAACGGGACAGGTACATGTAAAAGAATGTAATTAGAGCACTCCCTAACACCATACACAAAAATAAACTCAAAATTGGTTAAAGACGTAAATGTAATGCCAGACACTATCAAACTCTTAGAGGAAAACATAGGCAGAACACTCTATGACATAAATCACAGCAAGATCCTTTTTGACCCACCTCCTAGGGAAATGGAAATAAAAACAAAAATAAACAAATGGGACCTAATGAAACTTAAAAGCTTTTGCACAGCAAAGGAAACCACAAACAAGATGATAAGACAACCCTCAGAATGGGAGAAAATATTTGCAAATGAAGCAACTGACAAAGGATTAATCTCTAAAATATATAAGCAGCTCATGCAGCTCAATATCCAAAAAACAAACAACCCAATCCAAAAATGGGCAGAAGACCTAAATAGACATTTCTCCAAGGAAGATATACAGGTTGCCAACAAACACATGATAAGATGCTCAACATCACTAATCATTAGAGAAACGCAAATCAAAACTACAATGAGGTATCACCTCACACACGTTAGGCTTCATCAGAAAATCTACAAACAGCAAATGCTGGAGAGGGTGTGGAGAAAAGGGAACCCTCTTGCACTGTTGGTGGGAATGTAAATTGATACAGCCACTCTGGAGAACAGTATGGAGGTTCCTTAAAAAACTAAAAATAGAATTACCATATGATCCAGCAATCCCACTACCAGGCATATACCCAGAGAAAAGCACAATTCAAAAGACACATGCACCCAAATGTTCATTGCAGCACTATGTACAATAACCACGTCATGGAAGCAACCTAAATGCCCATCGACAGACGAATGGATAAAGAAGATGTGGTACATATATACAATGGAATATTACTCAGCCATAAAAAGGAACGAAATTAGGTCATTTGTTGAGACGTGGATGGATCTAGAGACTGTCATACAGAGTGAAGTAAGTCAGAAAGAGAAAAACAAATATCATATATTAACACATATATGTGGAACCTAGAAAAATGGTACAGATGAACCGGTTTGCAGGGCAGAAATTGAGACACAGATGTAGAGAACAAATGTGTGGACACCAAGGGGGGAAAGCCACGGGGGGGTGTGGGTGGTGGTGTGATGAATTGGGCGGTTGGGATTGACATATATACACTGATGTGTGTAAAATTGATAACTAATAAGAACCTGTTCTATAAAAAAATTAAGAAACTTTAAAAAAAGAATTATAAGGTCTTTAAAATTATAATGAATCTCTGATTTTTACCCAGTGTTAAATAAAAAACAAAAGAAAATCACAGTAACAACATTTAAATAATTATTTTTGAAATATATATACATATATATATATGTTATTAGCATTAATAACTGACATTTATGGTGCAACCTTCCATGTGCCAGGATCTCACTTAAATATCACAGCCATTGTGTAGTGTAGGTTTAATTTTCTTCCTTGGTCCATGGGCAAACAGATATTCAGAGAACTAAGCATCCTGCTCAGGATCACACTGTCCATAAGTGTTAAAACTTGATTTTGGCCTATTGACAATAGGTTCTGAAAGAAGTTCTACAAATAAACACTGCTTAGATGTAGCAGGCATGTGGCCCCAAAGTAGATATTGGGAGGGCTAGGTACAGGGATAAACATTCTAAGAAAGGCCAGAGTGGACAACTGGAGAGGATGAGGCGTTTGATAAACCTGCCACTTTTTTATTTACCTAGTATTATTAAACAGTATTAAAAGAACTTAATTTTTTTTAAAAAAAAAAACAGTGTGCATGTGCATTAGTTGACTACTTTATTCAGAGCTAGCTAAATACAGAGCTTCAAGCACTAACAGGATGTAAAAGAACTAGACCATCTTGTTATAGTGTGGTACCTACGTTTACCTTCCTATGCCTAAGTGTGAACCACAGCCTCTCTACTCAGTCTCCGATCAGCAGCATTGACCTCACTGGGGCACTTCTTAGAAATGTAAGAGTCTCAGGTTCCACCCTAGACCTACTGAATCAGAATCTGCTTTCTAACATGATCCTGAGATGATTCATGTGCACTTCAAGGTTGGAGAAGCACTGAGCTAGGGGGCACAAACCAGAAAGAAAGAGAGGATATAAAATAACAAAAGAACCAGCTAGCTATACTCAGAAAACAAATAAGGCAAAAATAAGTGGTTTTTTTTTTTTTCACTTTACTTTTTTGGAAAAAAAGTAAAGCAATTTAAAGTTTAATTCAGGGAGATAATTTTTTTTCCTAGTAGGATTATAACCAGGATCTTTTCATTTAAAATGGGATAAAGAGGACTGAAGAACTATGGGAGTTGTCATACCTGGTGGGCACAAAATTGGAATGAGCTGAATAATTGTCTCGCCATTCATTTGTTCATGAGCTAGGCTCAGTGGCTTCAGTGTAGTTCTCTTCCTTTGTGACATCCCTAACCCAAGAAGATGCAAGTTATTAAAATTTATAAAATGCCCATGATGTCCTGTGGTTGGAGATGAGAGAGTTATAGGGGTTGGGGCAGAGGAGAGAGAGACCACCTGGCCCACACCAGAGAAACAGGGAAAACTCTGGAATGAGGAGGGGTTTAGGAAGTGAGGCTAGCTATGGATCCCACTTAACTGACCCTCAAGGGGCCCCTAGGGCCTGCTCAGAAGCCCTATCCTTGGAGCAGCCCCCTTTTCCCTCTGGGACATAGCTGGGCACCTTGCCCTGCAGCCTGAGAGCAGTCACTCGACACACAGATTGAAGTTGAATAAATGCTTGCATTAAACCCACACTGCATGCCAGATGTTGACAGAGCTGCTGTGACATTACTTAGACACCAGGATTCTCCCCCTTGTCTGGCCCCTGAAATCCTTCCCAGTCTTGAGCCCCCTCTTTGGGGTTTTCCTTTCTTCCCCTGGAGCCAAACCCAAGACTGTCTTGGTCTTGCCTGATGCTTGCAAGCGTTTCCTCTTCAGGCCAGATGTCTATACTTCTGACCCTGCTCTGGGCATTTGATTTGTTCCCACACTGTGTTCTTTGCTTGACATATGACATCAGCACCCTGAAGCCAACCATCCCATGGTCAGGTGCACTTTGGCTCCAAGAGCTTTCAGCAAGAGAGTCCCACTAGCCCTTGCTTCCCCTTCAGCCTCAGCATTTCAGGTTGTGTTTCCTTAGATCAAGTGTTTGACACTCTCACCTAACAATCCCCCTCCCTTTTTTGGTAAAACCAACACATCTACATTGCATCAGGGAAGTGATTCAAGGGCATGAGAGAAAAGTGGAGATTGTTTTCATTCCACCCAGAAGGACAGAGAAAGAGGGGGGCAAATTCTTCCATGTGGAAATACCACACTCATAGAAATGGAAGAGAAGGTGGCATTTTTATGCCTTGCTCATCAGAGGATAAAATTGGTGGGAACAAATGCTACATTCAGTGTCATTTTCCTTTGCTGTGAGAGCTAGATTTGAGGTGCCCCTTTAGGAAAAGTTTTTTTTTAATAGAGTTCTTGGTCACTTTCTCACATTCCTTTTTAAAAACAAACAAAATCTAACCCAAAGGCATACACACACTCTTACTTTGATCTGATTCTAATCAATCCAGACACATTGATTACCAGTTGCCTCAGGGCCAGAGTAAGCACGAGGCTCCCACCTGCCTCTTTAGGCAAAGGATGATCAAACTGAACATCATAGCTGAGGTGTTGGCAAGTGGTGGCCAATTGATAGGGCTCATTGGCAAGGAGAAACTTGACAAACCACAGGTACCAGGTAGGGGAAAGACAATAATTGAGCTCTGGGTATTATTTATAGGCATCTGGGGTTGGTTTGATGTGGACTCCAAACAACCAGTCAATTTGGTTGAAAACTCAAAGGAGCTATCTTGGGTTAAGTCATCACAAGAACCACTGGGTATAAGTGAATTTTCACCTCTTCCTTTGGCTGATTGGTGTGATTCAAACAGTCATATTATGTTTTTCTTGTGGATCCACAGGTCTGAAGGTCAAACTGAACTCATTCTCAGTTTCTTTGACTGAGTGATGATGGTTTTAGGAATACCTTAAATGCAGATTTTGCTTGATCTTCAGAATGGTCCTTTGAGAAATCCAGTTGGAAAGGTTGTGACATGGAAGGTGACTTGAGGTATCCAAGGTCACTAGGAACAGATGGAGAAGATGGAACTGCCTCTGAGTCATGCTCTTTCTACAAATCACCTGGTCTTTTTGGTCTTGCTGTGCAGAAGTGCTATGGCTCCATCTTGTGCCATCACTGGTCACTGCTGACACTTGAATAACTGACTGTACATCCTACCCCTAACTCTGGGTGTTGTGCTGTCCAGAGAAATCTTGACTTCCAATGGATCCCCTTCATTTCCTGTGGAGTACGTTTTGTTCTTGTGTCCTATGGTTTTGTTCTTAGCATTCCATGATTAAGCTTAACTGCCTGAACTTGTGCCTTAAAATCGGGTAGACTAATATTGACCATTCATTCATTAAACAAATACTTACTGGGGTACTAATATCAACCAGGAAACAGGGACTGTGCCAGGCACTGGGGATCTAAAAGTGTTCATAATCTCTTTCCCAGCTGCCAGAGAGATAGAAATGAAGTGAAACTTCACAGATAAATCTGTAATTATGAGCCAAGATAGGAGCTTTGAAGGAAAGAAACAGAGTGCTATGAAAGCATATGATGAAAGACTGGCATGGGCTACCTGGAGTCAGGAAGACTTTCCTGCAGTGTGACATGAGCTGAGACCCGGAAGATGATAAGGGGTTAAGTATACAGGGTGAGGATGCCAGGAAGTGCACTCTGGGCAAAGGCCCTAGGGCAGAGTGTGCCTGATATGCTCAAGGAATTGAAAGCAGGCCAGTGTGCAGGAAGCATGGTGGGAGAGAGTGTTAAAGTCTGGGCTGATTCACTGCTCAGATTTTTTCAGGGCCATGACAAGGACAGGACTCTGTTATGTCAGGATCTCAGCTGAACTGGGGGAGAGCAAGCTGAGCTGTCAGGTCTCAGACTAGCCTGTTAAAACAACAAGCTGAGAATGAAAAAGTGAATGTGATAGTAGTAAGAAGAGGCTTAAACTGTATAAAGCACTGACTCCCCTTGATTCACTTTCCCTCCTGGAATGGTGTGCTGGTGAATCAACACAAATGTTAGGGGTCATCTCACCACTGATCCTGAATAAAAGGCTCTGGCAGTTTTATGGACCCTTGTATGGGGAGGGAGGGTGAAAGGGAAAGGCTAGGAATGGAAAAGTACCTGGGACTGAGAGTGGGTAAAGCCTCTTTGAGGTTCCCCTCCTCCTCTATATGGAGGCTCAGCAGAGGTGCCTGAAGAAGACCTCTGTCCAAGGCCTCAGATAAAGAGACCTAGGAATGAAGGTGCCTGAGCTAAGAATGCAAATATATGAAGGAGAGTGGCTGGCCAGGGGATGTGAGACCTTGACTCAACTCCCCTCAGAGACTTCCAGTCAGGCTGGTATGGGGAGGGCAGCTTTCCCTGTAAGGCACACCAAGGAAAGCCTTTGTCATTGTTTATGGCTGGGCCTGAAAAATCACACATAGGTTTTTAACAAGAAGCCAGACTCCTTAAGTTATATGTCCCTTATTGCCAGGGATTCTATCATATTCTAGAACAAAAGTTTAAGCTTAGAGAAAGTAACAGTCAAGAAGGTGAGGTCAGGCTTCCCTGGTGGTGCAGTGGTTGAGAATCTGCCTGTCAATGCAGGGGACACGGGTTCGAGCCCTGGTCTGGGAAGATCCCACATGCCACGGAGCAACTAGGCCCGTGAGCCACAATTACTGAGCCTGCGCGTCTGGAGCCTGTGCTCCGCAACAAGAGAGGTCGCGATAATGAGAGGCCCGTGCACCACGATGAAGAGTGGCCCCCACTTGCCGCAACTAGAGAAAGCCCTCACACAGAAACTAAGACCCAACACAGCCATAAATAAATAAATAAATAAATAAATAAACCCAAAGTTTTTTTTTTAAAGTATTACTCCTATTAAAAAACTTGACCCTTCAGTACACATTAAAAATAAAAAAAAAAGGAAGGTGAGATCAAGCTACCTAGTTCACTATTTACTGAGCATCTACTATGCCCCAGGCACAGAGATAGATGTGGGCACAATGTAGGGTTGAAAACACAGGCATGGCTCTGCCTGCAGAGTTTCCAGATGAGTGACCTCTGCAGACATTAAACAAATTACATACATATTTTTATACATACATACACTTAAAATACACATTTAAAAATGGAAGTAATTGCTATAGTTTTAGAGAACAAGGCATTATGGGAAAGAAAAAAAGGAGACTTAATTTAGACTCAGGGGAGTGGTGGTAGTGGAAGTTCTTTCTGAGAAAATGAGAGTTAAGAGACCTGTTAGAGCGTAAGAATTAGCCCAGAAGATCAGAGGAATAGATTGGTCAGAGGAAAGGGCAAGTAAAGAAATCATGATGAGGGGTTTGTGTTTTACTCTAACCAACAAGGGGATATGATCAAATGTGAAATACTTGGGGAAGAAAGAGAGGAGAGGAGGCCATTTTCAAGGACACACCTTGAGAAAGCAAAGTGTTGTTGAGACCATCTTGACTGTGTTCATGACTGAACTCACTTCACAGTTGTGACAGTGCACTAAAAATAAGAGTAATAGGGGAGCAGGCAAGATAGCAGAGTAGAATGACTCTGAGCTCACCTCCTCTCATCAGCACACCAAAACTCACAACTATCTGCAGAATAACCATTGATGAAAAAGACTGAACCTACCAAAAAAAAATCTTCTACAACTAAAGATATAAAGAAGGAACCACAATGAAATGAGTAGGAAGGTTGGACTCACGATGTAATCAAAATTAATACCTTCTTGGTAGGCAACCCACAAAGTGGAGAATAATTATATTACAGAGTTTCTCCCAAAGGAGTGAGAGTTCTGAACCCCACATCAGCCTCTCCAGTCCAGGGTTCCAGTATTGGGAAGATGAGCCCCCAGAGCATTTGGCTTTGAAGATCAGCAATACGTAATTGCAGGAGCCCCACAAGACTGGTAGAAATAGAGATTTCACTCTTAAAGAGAACACACAGAATTTCATGTGCACTGGACCCAGGGCAAAAGCAGTAATTTAATAGGAGCCTGGGCCAGATCTATCTGCTGGTCTTAAAGAGTCTCCTGGAGAGGTGGGGGATGGGGGATGGTGACTGTAGCTCACCCTGTGGACATAGAAACTGGTGGCAGACATATTGGGGAACATTCAGCTGCATGGTCACTGCTGGAGGCTGACATCTTGGATCAGTAGTACCAAGACCTGGCCCCATACAATAGCCTGTAGGCTCCAGTGCTAGGATGCCTCAGGTCAAACAACTAACTGGGCAAGGACACAGTGCCACCCATCAGATGACAGGCTGCCTAAAGTCTAAAGAGTCCACAGCCACGTCTGGACATGCCCCTAGACACAGCCCAGCCAACCAGAGGCCAAGACCCAGCTCCACCCACCAGTGGACAGGCACCAACCACTCCTGCCAGGAAGCCTGCACAAGCCTGTAGCCTCACCAACCAGGTGCAGACACCAGAAGCAAGAAAACTATGATCCCACAATACAGCTCAGACCCTACCCTGGGACCAGCTGGGTCTAACCTGCCTACTAGCAGGCCAACACAAACTTCCTGACACCCTGGGTGCCATACCTAACTGTATCAGGAACCATGACCTCCCAATGATCTGAAACAAGATCCAGGATCCCTCGACCCTGCAACCAGACTCTAGGAACCAACTCTGCCCTTTAAAATAAAGACTTTAAAATATAGACTGTGACAAGAGACAAAGAAGGACACTACATAATGATCAAGGAATCAATTGAAGAAGAAGATATAACAATTGTAAATATATATGCATCCAACAGAGGAGCACCACAATATATCAGAAAATATTAACAGACATAAAAGGAGAAATTGACAGTAACACAATAATAGAAGGGGATTTTAACACCCCACTTACATCAATGGACAGATCATCCAGACAGAAAATCAAGAAGGAAACACAGTCCTTAAATGACACATTAAGATAGGTGGAGTTAATCAATATTTATAGAGCACTCTATTCAAAAGCAACAGAATACACATTCTTTTCAAGTGCACATGAAATATTCTCCAGGATAGATTACTTGCTAGGTCACAAAACAAGCCTCAGTAAATTTAAGAAAATTTAAATCATACCAAGCATTTTTTCTAACCACAACACTATGAGATTAGAAATCAACTACAAGAAAATAACTGCAAAAAACACAAACACGTGGAGGCTAAACAATATGCTACTAAACAACCAATAGATCACTGAAGAAGGCAAAGAGGAAATCAAAAAATACCTAGAGACAAATGAAAACAAAAATATGATTGTCCAAAACCTATGGGATCCAGAAAAAGCAGTTCTAAGAGGGAAGTTTATAGCAATACAAGCTTACCTCAAGAAATAAGAAAAATCTCAAATAAACAACCTAAACTTACACCTAAAGCAACTAGAGAAAGAGAAACAAATGAAGCCCAAAGTTAGTAGAAGGAAAGAAATCATAAAGATCAGAGCAGAAATATTAAAGACTAAATATATATATATATCAATGAAACTAAAAGCTGATTCTCTGAAAAGAAAACAAAATTCATAAACCTTCAGCCAGACTCATCAAGAAAAAAAGGGAGAGGACCAAAATCAATAAAATCAGAAATGAAAAAGGATAAGTTATGCCAATCAAATGGACAATCTAGAAGAAACAAATTCTTAGAAGGGTACAGTGTCCCAAAACTGAACTAGGGGCAAGTAGAAAATATGAACAGACCAATTACCAGTAACGAAATTGAATCAGTAATTTAAAATCTCCCAAAAAACAAAAGTCCAAGATCAGATGGCTTCACAGGTGAATTCTATCACATGTTTAGAAAAGAGTTAACATCTATCCTTCTGAAACTCTTCCAAATAAATTACAGAGGAAGGAACACTTCTGAAGTCATTCTACGAGGCCAGCATCACCCTGATACAAAATCAGAGGAAGATATCACTAAAAAAATGAAATTACAGGCCAAAATCACTGATGAATGCAGAGCAAAAATTTTCAACAACATACTAGAAAACCAAATCCAACAGTACATTAAAAGGATCATACACCATGATCAAGTGGGATTTATCCTGGGATGAATGATTTCTCAATATCTACAAATCAATCAGTGTGATACACCACATCAACAAATTGAAGAATAAAAACCATATGATCATCTCAATAGATGCAGGAAAAGCTTTTGATAAAATTCAACATCAATTTATGATCAAAACTCTCCAGAAAGTGGTCATGGGGGAACATAACTCAACATAATAAAAGCCATATATGACAAACCCACAGCTAACATCAAAGTCAACACTGAAAAGCTGAAAGCATTTTTTCTAAGATCAGGAACAAGACAAGGATGACCACTCTTGCCACTTTTATTCAACATGGTTTTGGAAGTTCTAGCCATAGCAATCAGAGAAGAAAAAGAAATACAAGAAATCCAAATTGGAAAGGAAGAAGTAAAACTGTCACTCTTTGCAGATGACATGATACTGTACATAGATAATCTTAAAGATGCCACCAGTAAACTACTAGAGCTCATCAATGAATTTGGTAAAGTTGCAGGATACAAAATCAATACACAGAAATCACTTGCATTTCTATACACTAACAATGAAGTATCAGAAAGAGAAATTAATGAAACAATCCCATTTACCATCACATAAAAAGAATAAAATACCTAGAAATGAACCTACCTAAGGAGGCAAAAGACCTGTATTCTGAAAACTATGAGACACTGATGAGAGAAAATTGAAGATGACACGAAGAGATGGAAAGATACCTGTGTTCTCTACTGTAAGAATATTGTCAAAATGACCATACTACTCAAGACAATCTACAAATTCAATGCAATCCTCATCAAGTTACCAATGGCATTTTTCACAGAGCTAGAACAAAATTTTTTTAATTTGTATGGAAACACAAAAGACCCCCAATAGCCAAAACAGTCTTCAGAAAGAACAGAGCTGGAGGAATCATGTGCCCTAACTTCAGACTATACTACAAAGCTACAGGAATCAAAACAGTATGGTGGTACTGGGACAAAAACAGAAACATAGATCAATGGAACAGGATAGAAAGCCCAGAAATAAGCCCATGCACTTATGATCCATTAATCTATGACAAAGGAGGCAAGAATATATAATGGAGAAAAGACAGTCTCTTCAATAAGTGGTGCTGGGAAAACTGGACAGCTACATGTAAAAGAATGAAATTAGAACATTCCCAAACACCATAAAGAAAAATAAACTCAAAATGGATTAGAGATCTAAATGTAAGACTGGACACTATAAAACTCTTAGAGGAAAACATAGGAAGAACACTCTTTGACATAAATCACAGCAAGATCTTTTTTTTTTTTTTAGAATTTTAATTCACCTGAACGTGATCTCTTACCAGTTATTTTTTTTTTTTTTTTAATTTTATAGCTACTTTTATTTATTTATTTATTTATTTTTGGCTGTGTTGGGTCTTCGGTTCGTGCGAGGGCCTTCTCCAGCTGTGGCAAGCGGGGGCCACTCCTCATCGCGGCGCAAGGACCGCTCTTCATCGCGGTGCGCGGGCCCCTCACCATCGCGGCCCCTCCCGTTGCGGGGCACAGGCCCCAGACGCGCAGGCTCAGCAGTTGTGGCTCACGGGCCCAGCCGCTCCGCGGCACGCGGGATCCTCCCAGACCAGGGCTCGAACCCGTGTCCCCTGCATCAGCAGGCAGACTCTCAACCACTGCACCACCAGGGAAGCCCGCAAGATCTTTTTTGACCCACCTCCTAGAGTAATGGGAATAAAACCCAAATAAACATATGGGACCTAATGAAACTTAAACGCTTTTGCACAGCAAAGGAAACCATAAAGAAGATGAAAAGACAGCCCTCAGAATGGGAGAAACTATTTACAAATGAATCAACAGACAAAGGATTAATCTCCAAAATATATAAACAGTTCATGCAGTTCAATATTAAAAAAACAAACAACCCAATCCAAAAATGGGCAGAAGACCTCAATAGACATTTCTCCAAAGAAGACATACAGATGTCCAAAAAGTACATGAAAAACTGCTCAACATCACTAATTATTAGAGAAATGCAAATCAAAACTACAGTGAGGTATCACCTCACACCTGTTAGAATGGCCATCATCAGAAAATCTACAAACAACAAATGCTGGAGAGAGTGTGGAGAAAAGGAAACCCTGTTGCACTGTTGGTGGGAATGTAAATGATACAGCCACTATGGAGAACAGTATGGAGGTTCCTTAGAAACCTAAAAATAGAACTATCATATGACCCAGCAATCCCACTACTGGGCATATACCCAGAGAAAACCATAATTCAAAAAGACGCATGCACCCCAATGTTCACTGCAGCACTATTTACAATAGCCAGGTCATGGAAGCAACTTAAATGCCCATCGACAGATGAATGGATAAAAAAGATGTGGTACATATATACAATGGAATATTACTCAGCCATAAAAAGGAACGAAATTAGGTCATTTGTAGAGACGTGGATGGACTTGGAGACTGTCATACAGAGTGAAGTAAGTCAGAAAGAGAAAAACAAATATAGTATATTAACACATATATGTGGAATCTGGAAAAATGATACAGATGAATCGGTTTGCAAGGCAGAAATAGAGACACAGATGTAGAGAACAAACCTATGGACACCAAGGGGGGAAAGCGGGGGGTGGTGGTGGGATGAATTGGGAGATTCGGATTGACATATATACACTAATATGTATAAAATAGATAAGTAATAAGAACCTGCTGTATAAATAAAATAAAATTCAAAAAAAAATAAAAAGTAAAATATATGGGAGGGTATCCATAGGTTATATGCAAATGCTAGAGACTTTAGCAACCATGGCTTTTGGTATCTGCTGAGGGCCTAGAACCAATCCCCCTGGGGATGCTTTGGCTACCTAGGGATGATTATAATTCAAGATAGCCCCTGGGACCATCTCTTCTTATCCAGTCTTCCTCCCCAACCCCCACCCCCCAGAGCTAACTAACTATACTACCTTTGGCATGGCCTGTATGCAACCAAACATTCTGGGGGGGGGCAAAGTCTACACCTTCATGGAGGAAACAATTTTTAGGTAGCTCCTAGATGCCAGACACCATGTAGAGCTCTCAGCAGGACAGTCAACCCTACTACAGTTATAGTATTTTCTGTTCTTTTGACATTCACAAGCAGCCTCCTCCCCCCTGCAGATTCCTATTGCAACAAATCCATGGTCCTGGGCAGTACTCTTATGCTTAGTTGTACATTCTACCCCTAAAATTTCCAGCAGCAGTTCTTCAAACTGTTGTATTTGCCCTCATAAAATATGGCATTATGGTGTAAATGATTGGAACAATATGAATAGTAAAGTAGAATTCAGGACTATTTCAAAATTTGTATTATAAAATTACCATTTGTTTTATTATATATATATATATATATATATATATATATATATATATATATATATATATATATACTATTTACATTGTAAAATGCATCTTTTTGCTAAATGACCACAGAGATTTTTTAAATTAAAAAATCTGAAATAGCACAAGCAAATAACAAACATTATGTCAGAAAGATGAATATATGCAATCTATATTCTTAAGCAAAATTATAACATAACTAGAAACTAATAGCAAAAGATAAAACTACTTTTATGCACACTCTTTTGAATACTTTTTTTTTTTTGGCCATGCCACACAGCGTGGGGGATCTTAGTTCCCCAACCAAGGATTGAAACCAGGCCCTCTGCAGTGAGAGTGCAGAGTCCTAACCACTGGACCACCAGGGAATTCCTTTGAATAATTATTTGACTAAGGAAGAAATCAAGGGTATGAAAACAGCTAATTGAAAAATAATGAGAATCAGGATAATTTATATTTAAAATTATGGGATATGCATAAAGTTGTTCTCAAGTAATTTGTAATGCTAAATATATTTCTAAAAGTGAAAGCAAGAAAATAAATTATTTCAAGTAGAAAAAAATGATAAAAAGAAAAATGTATCCAAGGAATTAAAAAGAAGTAAATTAAAATCATAAAATTAAAAAATAAATAAACCAGCAGCAGGAAAACAATGGCATGAAGAGATAGTGAATCCCAGGAAAGTGTTTTTACAAAGAATCAATAAAAGGGGCCAGCTGCTGGAAAATCTAATAATAAAGTCCCATAATCAAAAGAAAAAAGAAAAAAAAAGGGATAGAATTTATATAGAAGTTACAAAACTTATAATAAAATGCATACTTGATTTCTAATAAATTTGGAAAATCATTGAAATGGAAATTTTATTAAGAATTTAGATGGCTACAATTAATTGACTCAATAGGAATTATCTTATTAAATCACTTGAGAAAATTAAGAGAGTTTTTAAAAGATTATCCCCTCAACCCCAGACAAGCTCACTATAATATTAAACCATTATAAAACAATAGTAATTCTGAAAGTTTTGTTCTGGGAAAGGAGTTCACAGATTGTGCCAGCGAGAATTCTTTGGCAGCAAGTAACAGAAAAACCTGCTTTAAATGGACTAAAACATAAGGACATTTATTGACTTATATAACAGGAAGTCCACAGGTGTTGGCTCCAAGCACAGCATAACCCATGCTTCAAGTGTCATCAAGGAGCCTAGTTCATACCAGAACTCCCCTTGGCATCCTGGCTGTGCTGGCTTTGCACTTAGCCTGGCCCTAGTGTAGTTGCAAAGCAACATCATCAGTTTCAAGCATCTGGACATGATAAGATCTGGAGAAAGGAAGAACCTGCATCTTCCTTGGGTCTCCTTTAAAGAGTGAGAAACTTTTGCCATACCAGCAGATATTGTTTCACATCTCATTGGCCAGCTTTGGTCACATGCCCATCCTGAAAGGGAGTGATTAGATAATCATAGACATTGGGTAGTCAATTATTTAAACCAATAGATTCTTAGAATAGAGAATCTGTGTCTATTTTGGGTATTTCAGGAGCATTTTATAAATTTATTTATTTTATTTTGCCGTGTTGGGTCTTCGTTTCTGTGCAAGGGCTCTCTCCAGTTGCGGCGAGCGGGGGCCACTCCTCATCGCGGTGCGCGGGCCTCTCACTGTCGCGGCCTCTCTTGTTGCGGAGCACAGGCTCCAGACGCGCAGGCTCAGTAGCTGTGGCTCACGGGCCCAGCCGCTCCGCAGCATGCGGGATCCTCCCAGACCAGGGCTCGAACCCGTGTCCCCTGCATTGGCAGGCAGACTCCCAACCACTGCACCACCAGGGAAGCCCTCAGGAGCATTTTAAACTTTTCCACATAAAGTTTTACTTATTTCTTGTTAAGTTTATATTTAGATATTTATATCTTCTGCTGTTATTATAAACAAAATCATCTCTGTCGTATTTTCTAATTCATTGATGTTGTTATATATCAAAACTACGGATTTTTACATATTAATTTTTATAGCATATTTATTTACTTTAGTCTCTTTTTGTTCATTGAGGTTTTTAGTTAATTCTTTTAGATTTCCCAGGTAAGAGTCATACCATCCACAAAGAGTGATAATTTACCTTCTCTTTTCCAGTGTTTCTACTTGAATATTTTTCTTTTGTCCAATAGGAGTAGCTAATACCTCCAGTGCAATGTTAAATGAAAGTGGGCATCCTTATTGTGTTCCTAATTTTTGTATTTATTAATTCCTTTATAAAATGATTTTTAGAATGGGTCAAATGCCTTTTCAGCATCAATATGTTAAAGATTTTTTCTCCTAAAATCTATTAATATTACTGCCTTTCCTAACACTAAACCATCCTTGCATTTCTGGAACGAATCCTTCTTGGTCATGCTCCTATTCTCTTAATGAACTGCTTGGTTCTAATTGTTGTTATATTTAAAACTTTAATATATATTTGTAAGTGAGATTAATGCATACTGTTTTTTTGTGCAATTTTTCCATGTTTTGGTGTCAATGTTACACTCATTTAAAAAATAATTTGGAACTTTTTATTATTTTTTTAAAGCCCAGGTTAGTTAAAATAGCATTCTAATGACCTGTTTTTCAGAGACTTGGTAGAATTCTTATGTGAAACTATCTGGGCCTGTGTGTATGTTCTATGAGTTGATGGAGGCTTATTCATTTAAAGCTTTCTCTATTTCTTTAATAGAAATTGGTACATATAGTTTTCACCTATATGATACTTGTGTTTCTTCTGGTATTAGGTTTAGTCAATTATATTTTCCATGAAAATTATTTATTTCATCAAGTTTTAAAATTTCATTTATATTTGCATATTCAAAAATCCAAGCTACTAGCATAGAATTGTGCAAATAAGTCTAATTTAAAACTTTTACTTCGTTGCTGATGTTATTTGTTTTATACCTTTTCTTACTTTGTGTTTGTGTTTCTTCTCTTTTTGCTTGATTAAAATTTCTATTTGTCAATCTATTTTATTAAATTTTTTTCTTTTAAGAGTAATAGATTTTAATTAGTGAATTCTGTTTTTCTAACTTATTCATTTCTGCTTTTATCATTAAGAAGTCTTCCTTCTTTTAGTTTATTTTGTTTTCTTTTTCTTTTAGTTTATATTGTATATTTCCCTAATTTTTTTGAGTTGGATATTTAATGCATTGATTTTCTTTGTTTTGCTTTTATTAATATAAACATTTAAGACTAAAATTTTTCTTGAGCTCTGCTCTGTTTTTGAACCATAGTTCTGGTGTTTATTTTAATTATCATTATTTTCTGGAAACAATGGGTGCCTTAACTCAGGCTGCTAAAACAAAATATCGTAAGCTGAGTGGCTTATCAACAACAGAAATGTATTTCTCACAGTTCTGGAGGCAGGAAGTCTGAGACCAGGGTACCAGCATGGTTGGATTGGTGAGGACTCCCTTCTGGTTTGCAGAAGGCTGACTTCTTCTTGTATACTTACATGGCAGAAAGAAGGTGAGTTAGGTCTGGCCTCTTCTTAAAAGGGCACCAATCCCATTTGTGAGAGCTTTACCCTCATGACCTAATTACTTCTCAAAGGCCCCACTTTCAAGTACCATTACACAGATTTTTAGATTTTAACATATGAATTTTGAGGGAACACAAACATTCAGTCCATAGCAATAGATAAACATGAATACACTTGCAAGTCCCCTGTGTATTTTGTAAAATGCAGATGCTGACTCAGTAGGTCTGGGACATCTGAGAATCTTTATCTCTAACAAGCCCAAAGGGATGCAGATGTTTCTGTCTACAGACTACTATTTGAGTAGCAAGAGTTTAAAATAGGATTTTTTTTTAATTCTCAGGGTTTTTATCCTGATGTTATTAATATCTAGTTTTATTGCAATGTGATCAAAGAATGTTGTCAGTATTGTTTCTGGTTCTTAGAATTTATTGAGCTTTTCTTGCGAGCTAATATGTGGCCAATTATAATGAATGATCACGTGGACTTGTGAAGAATATATATTCACTCTAGGGTACAGAGTTCCATCTATATTTACATTATTGTTTATTTTGTTTATCTTTAGTAAATTTTTGTTCACTTGATTTGTCTTGGACCAAAAACATTGAATTAAAATCTCCTAATGTTAGCTTTTATTAATATAATATTACTATTTTGGTCTAAATACAATTCTATGTTCACATTGTTATGCTTATACAAATATTATTCACAATTGAGCATTGTAGCTTACTACAATGGGTGGGTTTTTTTTTCCTTACTTTTCATTTTTCCTGAAGTTAAAGATTGCCTTGTTTCTAATTTGCTTAGACTTCTTTTCACCTTTTGTTAACTCTCCCTACATCTTCAAGTAGCTTCTCAGTATGATTTTCCAAAAAACCAGTCACACTAAGTAATATATGGTTTCTATTTCTTTCTTGGAGATGTGTCCTCTGCAACCCCCATTCTCCTCTTCTCTGAGTTGGTAACACATTAAGCCTGAAGAGCAGCTGTAATACTGAGACTTCTCATTACTGTCATTTTCAAATTCGCTTTGCCCTTCTCTTGTGTTGGAATCTCTGTTTCTCAGATCTCATCTCTTCCTCTGTGTTGGTTTATTCTCTCTGTTTGATGGAATACAGAGTGGGGGCTTGATCAAGAGGACAAGCATAGAGTCTGGTTTCTAGTGCTTGGGAACTTGGCCTGGGGCCTCTGTACAAATAAAATAATATTATTATACCACAATAGTAAACAAGTTGTCTACAAGATGGAGAGAGCATGATGTGAGTAGAATATTTGTATCAGGTTATGCAGAAAGGCAAAAACATTTGGGAAAAATATATTGTCCTTGTAGATAGCTTTTATCTCGGACTTTGTAACCTCCAGAATCACCTCTGTCAACTTTTAGTGTGTTTAGTCCAAGCATTAGGCACCTGGCAGTCACAGTTGGACTGCTTGGGTTGTGTGCTAGCTTGTCAGAGCCCTGGGCTACAGATGCTCTTGCAGGAATCTGTGACTGTTTGATTAGCATGATTCCTGAGTAGAGATAGCCTTGCTCTGCTGTTAAATTACATGCAGGCACGTGGACAACCACATTCTCTTTGGAAACTGCCAAAAGACTTGAGTGTTTTAATCAGTTGACACCAATATCCCACACCCACTCCCCAAGCAAACATTCCTGGGCAGTTGTTTAGACATTTAATTTGAGCTTCCAATATTGTCCTTAGATTTATAAGAAGTTAAGTCATCATCCTTAGAAAGTTGATCCATTCCTTGAATACATCTTAGACAAACTGGGCCCCCAGAAAGGAAGTGTCAATGTGGGTGAAGTGAAGAAAATGTCAGGACAGAGCAAGCACTCCACCAGTGTGGAATAAAAGATGAAGATGATGAGAGAGCATGGAAATTCTATAAAATATCAAGGAGTTGTTTAATAAGCCAAAGTTAGAGACTTTTGGCAGTAAATACTCACTCAAGTTGAAATAGTGTGGGCTTGTCTTGCACTCTGAAGTGCTCATGGAATGTGAGGTGGGTTGACCCCGATAAAAGAATTCACCTACAGACATTTGAAATGTGACCCACAACATTTGTTTTATAAGCACTCACTGGCAGAACAGGGGCTAAAGGGAATTATTACTTCCCTCAAAGAATTAACAATCTAGGTGAAAAGACAGACAGGTCAACACATAAGATTGAATGTAACAGGGCTATAAGAAAGAACAAAAAAGAAATTCCTTTTGACTGAGAGATTGGTAAAGTCTTCATAGCAGAGGTGGCATCTAAATTGAATCTCGAAGAAAGACTAAGAGTTAATGAGAAAATGTTGCAAGAGGCATTCTCAGTTAAGGAAAATATTATCCCAAGATCTGAAGTGTGAAAGGGCTTATCCTATTTGGTGAATGGTTAATGGCCTGGAGTTAGGAGGTCCTTGACTTTGTTTAATGGCTAACACTTTCTTCTCAGCCTGATTTCCTGAGAAAATGAGGCTGAGAAGGAAGTATAGGGCAAGGTAAAAAGGACCATCCTTAGAGAATTCTGAATTCCATTTTTAGTATCTTAGATTTTAGTATAGAGGGCAGATTGAGTTTCTGATTCTTTATAGAGAGAGTTATGGCATGATCAGATTTGTGTTTTGGAAAGAGTATTCTGTTAGTTGATTGGGGAAGGGAAGATTAGGAATCAAGAAGGCCACTTAGGAAGGCAGGGCCATGAAACAAGTGTATTCTCAACAAGCTCCCAAGATATGTTGAGGCTTCTGGTCCTTGGACTGTAGTGTGAGTAGGGAGCTGTAGATTGTAACCAAATAATCAAGGATAACTGAAAAGGTGACACAAAGGAATAGTAGAGGGGCAAGCAACTGCATAAATTTTATGTTAAAGTAGAATGCCCCTCCCCAAAAAACATAAGAAAGGGCCAAGGCCAGGGGTTTTTAAACCTGACTGAACAAATTTGGAATCATTTGGGTAATTATGAAAACTGCTGGTGACTGGGCCCCATCTCAAGAGATTCTGATGCAATTGGTATGGGGTGCCACTTGGGCATCAGGATGTGTACAAGCTCTCCAGGTGATTCTAATGTGCAGTCAGGGATTGAGAAACATGGCTTAGTTCTTACCAGGTGTGAATTACTGATGCAGGGACATAGGGCTCAAATGATAGTAACAGTGACAGGTATGCACAATCTATTCGGGCAAGATTATACTTTCATCACTAATTTGGAAGATAATTTATCATTTTAAAAATTCTATTTGTTAATTTAGAGTTTTGAAATAATTATTTAAAGTATGTTTTCCCAACAAATCTCAAACTCAAGCTTTTATATTGGTACGTTTTTATGTTATCAACCTTAGATGAGCCCTTCATTTTCTTTTTCCTCCTTTTTCTCTGTTAACATAATCTTGGATTTACATCTAAATTGTAGTTCCTACACTATTTTTAATATTAGAGCCCTTTCATTTCAAGAATATTTTTGGCTTTTTCATTCAATTCTAGAAACAGACGTACATTTTTCAGGCTTTTACTTTAACTGATTTCTATGTCTTTTTACCATGGTTTTCTCAAATTTATGTTTTGTATTTAGAAAATACTTTTAAGACATTTGTTTTAGAGAGGCTGATATATTTTGTGAATCCTTGTGTGGTTGTTAATGTTATGTCAACTTGGCTAAGCTATGGTGCCCAGTTGTTTGGTCAAATACTAGTCTAGATGTTGCATTGATGGCATTTTGTAGATGTAATTAATATTTACAAACAGCTGAAATTGTTACAGAACCAAACTTGGGTCCACTTTTCTGCACGCAGTAAAGCCAATCTACTGACACTGGGTTGTGGTGAAGGAAAGTGCAGCATTTATTGCAGGGCACCAAGCAAGGCGTCCAGGGCAGCTAGAGCTTAAAAGACCCGAACTCCCTGAAGACTTTCAGGTAAAGGTTTTTAAAGACAGGGTGAAGGATGGGGTTTGTGGGATGTGTGGACATTCTTCTGATTGGATGTTGGCGAAGTATAGTAATCGGGAGTCAGCATTATCAACCTTCTGGTTCCAACTGGTCTGGGGGTCTATGTGTTTGTGGAAAGCATACAATTAACTTCTTCCACATGGTGGAGGTTTCAGTATCTGCAAAACAGCTCAAAAGACATGGCCTCAGAATATTATCTATAGTCCTTTATGAAGAACTAAAGGTCCTTGACTTTGTTTAATGGCTAAAGTATTATTATTTCGTCTTGCTTGACTGTTTTCCTCTCTTTCTTCATTTTCTCATTTCTCTGATTACATTTATTCTTTGACTAAAGTTTTTCTACAGAGAAAAGGCAGGCAGAAGACATGGGTGGGGTCAATTCTGGGAAGGCCTCATACAGTCCTGCTCAGTTCCATAATGTGAGTGGGCCTCATCCAAACAGTTGAAGTCCTTAAGAACTAAAACTCAGGCTTCTCCAAAAAGAAGGAATTCTGCCTCAAGACTAACATAGAAATCCTGCCTGAGTTCCCAAGTTGCCAGCCTGTTTGACAGATTGCACTCTTGCCAGGCTTCACAATTGCATGGGCCAATTTCTTAAAATAGGGCTCTCTCTCTCCCTCTCTCTCTCTCTCTCTCCCTCTCTCTCTCTTTTTCTGTTCTCTGGAGAACCCTGACTGATACACCTATAGCCCAGCAATGTCTTTTTATAGTTATTACATATGAACAACTTGCTGAGTAAAAAATTCCTGGGCCACAAATTTCAGCCTCTGTGTGTTAGCCCAAGTTTGTGCGCCCAACACACAGTGAGGCCAGACAAACCAAAACATCAGAGTTTGGAGCAGAGAAAGGTTTATTTCAGGGCCATGAAAGGAGACAGGTGACTCATGTCCCCAAAGACCCCAAACTCCCTGAAGGGATTCAGCAAAGCATTTTTAAAGGCCAGATGAGGGAGGGTGTGTCGCAGGGTATGTGATCAGCTCCTGCACAATTCTCTTTTTTGTTGACAGTAACAAGAAAGTGTCACAGGGGTTAACTTTATTAATCCTTAGGCACCAGTAGGTCTGAGGGCTACGTGCTCATGCTCATCAAGTAGTTAACATCTTCCATTTGATGGGAGGTTTTCACAACCGTAAAACAACTCAGGAATATGCCTTAGATACTGTTATCTAGGTACTTCAGAGAGGAGCTAAAGCAGAGGGTATGGGGAAAGGACCTGCACTGGGAAGGTCCCACAGGTTCCTGCTCAGTTACATGTGACCTTTCAACCTTTGGTGTTGGGGAGCAGCAGTAAGGGAGCCTAGCATTTGCTCTTTTGTGGGTAATTTGATATTTAGGACTGGATGCTTGTAGGATTTTTTTTTTTCCTCTAAGAGTTAGAAGTTTTTGCCAAGAAATCTTTAATTTTGGGTTTTTCCCACTTATATTCCTTGGAACTCAAGTGAGCATTTTCAATCTTGGATCTGTCTTTAGCTAAGGAAATTTTTTTCCATTGACATATTTCCTTGATTCTAAACTGACATCAGTTGAAAATGTACACCACGGAAAAAACAAGTGTTTTGGGTGGTGGTGGGGAGTGGCAGGCAAATTATAAGATATGAGATGCATCTTAATTTCATAAAGATAAAAATGAGGGAAAATTTGTAACTCATTTGTTTTGATCTTTCCTTTAAGATTTCCCCATGTTTAAGTTTTCCATTCTCCATCCTCTGTTTGTGTTATATTCTCTCTATCATTTTCATGTCATTTGTCTTTTTTCTGTATTCTCAGATTTGCACAGTGTGTCATTTATTCATGTCTCTACATCATTAAGTAAGCTCTTTACTGCCTTTTAATGTGATTTTAAGTTCAACATTTGTAAAGTTATTTAAGTCCTTTAAAGGATTTAAATCTTTTGCAATCTTGTACATTTCTGCTGTTCTCATCCCTGGGTGTCTTTGCATAATTATCTGTAATCTCATCAGGATTTTTGTTCCCTGGCACTTAAAAGCCCTGTCTTTATGTATGCTTTCAAGAATACCACACAGTTTCTGGAAAGTTTCTTCAAGACACTGCTGGTGATTATTTTCAGAGTTAGCCTTGTCTTCTGCCTCTTCTGGATATGCTGCTCCCATTTCTTAGTTTGACTCTACTTTTTCCATAGGCCCTCTCTTTCCCCCTTTCCTGGCTGGCTTGATTTCATCTTTTCCACAGGCAGTCTGCATGTTTCTAACTACTCATTTTGGGGGGTAGTTAATTCCCCTCTCAGAATCACAGCTAGGGTTATGGTTGTTATGTAGGCTCCTAGTCTAATTCTCCATTTTTAGCAGCTTCCCCCCTCCCCATGTACTTCCCTCTCCCACAGCCACTACCCTTATATTTTCACCATCTAGTTCTCTGGACCTCTAAGGCAATACCTACATATAACCCACATACCCCAACATGAACTGCTTTCAGGGCACTTCCTCTCCCAGTGGTCTCAAAATTATTTCCCAGAAAGTAAAAAATTATTTTGACAGCTGGCAGCTAGCAGCTAACAGCTAAGCTGAAGCAAAGTGTTCCCAAATGAATATAAACAACTTTCACAGACTATAAACAATAATCAGACAAGGCCACTCTGAGACCATGCCTGAAACAAGGTGGAGACAAAGCCATACCACAGCCACAAAAATAAACATTTTTCTTTTCTTGCTGATAGGAGTAATTGCTGTTGCTTTACCAATGACAGCTCTCTAGCACTGCTTCAATTCTTCTACTTACCAAATAAAAATTACCAAGATACCCAATCACCAAATTACCCACACTTTCCAAAAGTACTGGCCCAAGAACTGATCTTCACTTCCAGACACACTCAGTCCAAACCTAACACCCAACTTCCTTCAACCCTCCTAAGAATCACTCAGTACAAGTCCAAAACCTAGAATAAATGCCTCTTAACAAGGCATCTCATGGATTCCATTGTGTGCTCTCTCCCTGGCTGCGACAAGCTAAATATACCTAAATTCATTTGACCAGGTACATTCCTGGTAGTCTTTGGTTGGTCAGTTTCAACAACCTGAAAGG
This sequence comes from Balaenoptera acutorostrata, assembly GCF_949987535.1. Lineage (NCBI taxonomy): Eukaryota > Metazoa > Chordata > Mammalia > Artiodactyla > Balaenopteridae > Balaenoptera > Balaenoptera acutorostrata. The sequence continues at coordinate 58,344,013 of NC_080078.1, forward strand.
CACGTCATTTCTTTAGCAATGGATGTACAATTTAAAATATTTTTATGTATTAATAAGGGCTAATTACCAGTATGAATAAAAAAATGTTGACTGCCATAGTTGCAGCCATCAAGCTACTGCAGCCATCCCCAGGGGTGCACCCTGAGGGGGCTCAGAATGGAAAAGAACAGGATACTGGCCCTAGATATCTAAGGTGCAAATCAAAGGGATGATTTCTATGAGACCAGACTCTTGCTTCTTTCTGTACACACAAAAGTGCTAAATTCATTAACTTGAGATATCTGGTTTTCTTTATTTAACAGTAACCTTTTGATGTTCTAACTACCCGGTCTTTGTAGCAAAAACCCCTATATATCCTGGTTCCTCACTTACCTCTTTGAAGCAATCCCTCAGAGCTATTCTGAGAAGCTATCTTCCAGGCTTGAAGTCCTTAGAAAATCTGCCAAATAAAACATAATTCTTAACTTTTAGGTTGTGCTTTTTTTTTTTTTTTTTTTTTCAGTCAACAGCAGCAATCCACCTACTAGTAATCTGGTGTCATACTAGAGTGTTCTGAGGAATTTGGTGTTCTTCTCTGAAATATGGCTAACACATTAATAGTTTAAAAGTTCTGCCCATGTGTACATCAGAAACAATCTTTGTTCTCTGCAGTTTAGTATTAGGCATGATTAAGAGCTAGGTGACTCTGCTTCAGAATTGGCTTGGCCGCCTGGTTGTTGGGGTGCCTCAGCTCTCTTTTACCTCCTTTATCTTCCAGTATGCTAACTCGGGCTTGTTCTCACTTCCTGTTTATTGGCCAAAGCAAGACATGAGGCAAGCCCCAGTATTCAGAATGGGTGGAGACTACAAAGTTACAGGGCAAAGGGCATGGGTACAGAGTGGCTATTAATTAAAGCCATTAATGTTATGGTTTAACTTCTCAGTGTCTTGTCTGTAAAATAGAGAAAATAATACTTATAGAATTTTGTCATGAGTTTAAATATGTTACAAAAAAATGAGCTAATACATGTAAAATATTGAGACTAGTGCCTGGAAACTAGTGGGCACTATATAAATATTTGCTTATTATTATTGTCTTGAGTTGGTTGTTGCTTCATATTAAGGGACTTCTTGCTTTGAGTTATACATTTTTCTTGGTTTTATTTAATTATCTATGTGTTTTTGTGTTGCTTTGTTAATATTTTTATCAATAATGCTTTTAGCCTACATTTTTCATAATCAGAGCTGAAGATATGTATTAACTTGTATAAAATCATCCATTTTCTTATTACTAAAACAGATGTGTGTGTAATTTCCCTTGAATTTTCTTTCTCAGTGTCACTTTATTAGATGGACTTCTCATAAATTTGTGTTATTTGAGTAACTTGCAACAAAATCTCAAGGTATGTGTAATAAAATTACTCAGTTATTTTTAAGTGCCTAAAGCATAATTTTATAACGTATCACAAAACTAAGTTCACATTACAACTTTAGGTGGTTTTTCCTCTGCAGTGTTTGGTAGAGTCCTCCACTGACAAGTGGGATTCGGAGAGATAAATTGGCCAAGGGACCCGTGAAAGGAACAACTTGGAATTGTACAGTGAACAACCTGTGTGACTATACACAACAGCCCTGGGATTGCAACTCAGTCTAAGTGAACTATGGTCAAAAATTTGGAGAACTGCCCATTGAGAGCAACCTCCAATGTCATGCTCACTGTGCTATATCTCCAAGGGGTTCATTTTATTGGTTTGTCTTTTGTTTTTCATAATGCAAGGTAAATACTGCTAACACAGAGACCAAAACACTCTTTTGGATTTGTTTGCCTCTCAGTGAGACTTACTTGCATTTCATGGTGCTTGGCCAACTCCAACCAGCTTTACTAGGTACACCTCCTGTGATGCTCACCATAGCTGGCAGGGTTATCACCAGACACACCAGACTTTGAATGGCACGGGCAAGGTCAGGCAGTAGTACATTTTAGCATGCCAACTCAGACCCAGCTTCTAACTTCAGGCCTGCATACCACCTACCGTACTCTATTCTCTCTTTTTAAAAAACTGCAAGAAGGAAGGAAAGAGAAAAGCAGAACATTGAGTTCAACAACAGGCTAGTTCTAAAGATAAAATTGCTGTTTGGGGACTGTTGGGATGCAAATTTTAAACCTCCCAAAACAAGCCACTTAGATTTACTGTTAGGTAAGAAGAAAAGCCTTTAAAACTGGTTTTCAAATAGAGAGAGTGTTTTTTCTTCATCCTCATAAGTGCAAAAGTGACTAAACACTATACACTTTTTCGATCTTTCCCAAATGATATCACCTTTAATGGAGAACCAAGCATGGAAAATTTCAGCTCAAAAGAATCACTCTCTAAAACCATGGAGCAATTTTTTAAAGAAAAAAATATGGAAAGAAAATGTATGTGTAGCCAGAGGTAGTAACACTGGTTGGTCTGACATGGTTGAGGAACGGGCTGTTTTGAATAAATACATTTCTAACTAAAGCATTATCTATTAATGTTTTTCATGGAAATTCATCTGTTTTTATTGTTAACTCCTTAAAATAATACAGTGCAAATATTTTTTAAGGAATATTTAAATAAATTTGGGGACCACAATTTTATCTTTATCATACAAATGGAAAAGAAATATGAGTGATGGAATTCCAGAGATTTGGAATGTTTTTTAAAAGTCTTTATATATGATAGAAATGTTTAGGCCAACTTTATACTTCCTAAAATAAATAGCCAATTTTTTAAAAATAGAGTTTTTCTCAAAAAAATTAGAAAATACTGATACAGAGTAGAAAATAAAAAACACTTATGGCCAACTACCAGAGATAACCAGTGTTACTGTATTTGTTTTTATCCCTAACATCTTTGTGTGTGTGTGTACACAACTTTAACTTTAATTGTTCTTACAAAAATAAGATTATATTTTGCAGATTTTTCATAACTTTATTTTCACTTAATAATATACTGCATAACTCGAAACTTCAACATTGCTTCCAAATAAACCCAGGTCCCAAAACTATATGCTTTCCCCCACAACTGTGACTGTCCTGTTTTATGCTCTCTGATGAGTTCAACTGATCATTTTATTCTGCCTCATTGATCTTTCCAACTATCATTACACTAAGAGCAAAGTATTTAAATTACTGACTTTTTTTATGTTGCCTTAATTTGTAGGTTAAATGAAATCTTCATAACTCTTTTTTTTCCTGGCTATTCTTTTCAAATATTCCTCTAAAAAACTTTAGATCATTTTACTGAGGTCTAAAGCAAAAAAATTTTTTTTGATTGGAGAGATGTTAAATTTATAGGTTAATTCTGGGGAGAACTGGCATCTTATAACATTATCTTCCTATTCTGGAACATTATATATCTCTTCCTTTATTAAATTTTTCTTTTTATATCCCTTGGTAATGTTTTGTAGATATATTTGTTTGTAGATGCTGCCTATTTTTGGCAAATTTTCTATGGAGTATTTAACAGTTTGCTTTTATGAAATGTTTTTATTACATTTTCTTTGATTTTTAAATAAGATATGCACATAATTTTGATAGGGGCAGAGTAAAGGGACAAAGTAGGTAATTAAATAGTTAACCTTATTAGAGGATTATAAGTTCAGGAAAAAGCATGGGAGACCCTTGTAAGTTAATGAAAGCAAGCTTACTTAACCACAAAACCAAGCAGTCTTGCTTAGCAACAAAACCATGCAACAGGAGCATGAAACATGCCCCCAAACCAATAAAACAACAGTGGAATAAGACCCACATCCTGCCCAGTGATCTCAGTAAGTTAATGATTCCTAGGACATGCTCCTCTAGGCGCAATAAAAACAAAAATATAAGGAAAGGGTGACATTATACTGAAACTTGAGATGATTTACCATTTTTAACATATGTTACTACATTTTTGCTCATTTCCATCGTGCCATGACAGTCCTGTCTTGACCCTGTAGGGACAAGAAAACCCCCCTGCCTGACGTGGAGGAGGAGCTGATGATGCAAGCTTGATGTCTACTCAAGAATGAGGAAGAAGGTGGTCCTCTCCTCCTCCCCACTTTTCCTTTGATTATAAAACTGTAGCCCGCTAAGTTCTTGGTGTGTGGCACCCTTTCACCCACCCACGTGTAAGCCTCACAAACGTCCTATTCTAATAAATCACTTCTTATCTATCACTTTGCCTCTCACTGAATTCTTTCTGTGCTGAGACATAAAGAACTGTAGCTCCTCAGAGCCCCAGAGACGCTTTTCTGTTGTTTCAGCTGGCAACCATGAAGGGATAGTGGTAAGATAAGAAGGATAGGGGTTGGGTCCTAGAGGGGTCATGGGACACTATGAGCCAGGAGTACCGGGGAAGACACTCTGCCAGTGTCTGCCCCTTTAAGCAGGCCAATCAACCTCGAATGCTTTGGGGCTCTGATTGTATACCTAGGTACAGACCAGTGGAATGATTGTATGGATGTATAAAGACAGGGAGCCAGAGGAATGGTGGCAATCAGCTTGGGTTACCATAGAAATGTTGTATGAATGTTTAGAGACAAGGAAGGGATCTTTTTGCTGGTGCAGGAGACAAAGGCAATGGTATGTGAAAAGGAAGAAATTTTCCTTGCTTCTGACAGGATTTAACAATCTATACTCTTCTTCTTAATTCTGAGATTTTCCTCCTCTATTCTATGTCTATTCCTGTTAAAACACAAGTCTGTAAACTTAACTATTCCAACTGTTATTTATAAACTGATAAGTTTTGCATTGCAATGCTTGTTAAATGAGTAAGTTTTAAAATGGAACTATGAGATTGCTGACTGTCTGGATATATGTAAGTCTTATGTGTTTTTGTCTTTAGATAGTATTGCTGAGGTTAATTTATAAATAAGCTCTATTTAATTGGCTTTTTAAAAAGTAAGCACTAACAAATTAAATATTTCTAAATATAAGAGAAACTAAGCTAAATGGATTTCAAGTTCATGTGATCTGAAAAATATTTAATATTAAATTAATACCTTGTATTAAAGCTAAAGTTTGTTGTTTAAGTTTATTAATTAATACAGACATGTCTTTAGAGTCATCAACATTAATTATGATATTTTATTGTACTTGAGTTTACTAAAAGTCAATAAGTTCATATTATATCTGTTGTAAAATTTGTCAGCAAGAAAATTAACCCCTCATTGTCAGACTTCTGCCATTCTGATGTCCTTGTAGCATGGCAATTGTCTGCTCTGAAATGAGAGAAATGAAGATTGATAAACAATAGCTACAAATTAAACAGTCAGGGCTATGAGAAATCCAAAACAGCAGCTTGGCTTTTCCTGGTGCCCTGGCAAAGCCCATCTTTTATTTAATGGTCTAAAGCCTTTCTTGGCTACAAGGCTGATGCCCTCACAGTGAAAAAAATAGTTTTGAAATGTGTTTTTCACTTGGGTTATACTTTCTGCAATGTTTAGTGATCAAGGCACCCACTTTACTAGACAAATTATATGAGCTAATTTGACCAATTAACCAGACTTATTTTATAAACAAATTAATCTTAATTTGGCTACAGTTGGTAAAAATCAGGGTAATTTTAGAGAAAAAGAAATTATATTTTTTGTGGCTTTTTAAAAAAATACATCTTTATTGGAGTATAATTGCTTCACAATGCTGTGTTAGTTTCTGTAGTACAACAAAGTGAATCAGCCATATGCATACATATATCCCCATATCCCCTCCCTCTTGCATCTCCCTCCCACCCTCTCTATCCCAGCCCTCTAGATCATCGCAAAACACCAAGCTGATCTCCCTGTGCTATGCTGCTGTTTCCCACTAGCTATCTATTTTACATTTGGTAGCGTGTATGTGTCGATGCTACTCTCACTTTGCCCCAGCTGCCCCCGTCCCTGCCCCCGTGTCCTCAAGTCCATTCTCTATGTCTATGTCTTTATTCCTGTCCTGCCACTAAGCTCATCAGTACCTTTTTTCCCCCATATATATGTGTTAACATATGGTATTTGTTTTTCTCTTTCTGACTTACTTCACTCTGTATGACAGACTCTATGTCCATCCACCTCATTACAAATAACTCAATTTTGTTTCTTTTTATGGCTGAGTAATATTCCATTGTAATATATGTGCCACATCTTCTTTATCCATTCATCTGTCAATGGACATTTTGGTTGCTTCCATGTCCTGGCTATTGTAAATAGTGCTACAATGAACATTGTGATACATGTCTCTTTTTGAATTATGGTTTCCTCAGGGTATATGCCCAGTAGTGGGATTACTGGGTCGTATGATAGCTCTATTTTTAGTTTTTTAAGGAACCTCCATACTGTTCTCCATAGTGGTTGTATCAGTTTAAATTCCCACAAACAGTGAAGGAGGGTTCCCTTTTCACCACACCCTCTCCAGTATTTATTGTTTGTATATTTTTTGATGAAGGCCATTCTGACTGGTGTGAGGTGATACCTCAATGTAGTTTTGTGTGTCTAATAAGTAGGGAGGTTGAGCAGCTTTTCATGTGCCTCTTGGCCATTTGTATGTCTTCTTTGGTGAAATGTCTATTTAGGTTTTCCACCCATTTTTTAATTTGGTTGTTTGTATTTTTGAAACTGAGCTCCATGAGCTGTTTGTATATTTTGGAGATTAATCCTTGTCCATTGTTTCATTTGCAAATATTTTCTCCCACTCTGAGGGTTGTCTTTTTGTCTTGTTTATGGTTTCCTATGCTGTGCAAAAGCTTTTGAGTTTAATTAGGTACCATTTGTTTATTTCTGTTTTTATTTTCATTACTCTAGGAGGTGGGTCAAAAAATATCTTGCTGTGGTTTATGTCAAAGAGTGCTTTTCCTATGTTGTCCTCTAAGAGTTTTATAGTGTCCAGTCTTACATTTAAGCCCTGAATCCATTTGGAATTTATTTTTGTGTATGGTGTTAGGTAGTGTTCTAATTCATTCTTTTACATGTAGCTGTCCAGTTTTCCCAGCACCACTTATTGAAGAGGCTGTCTTTTCTCCATTGTATGTTCTTGCCTCCTTTGTCATAAATTACGTGACCAGAGGAGTGTGGGTTTATCTCTGGGCTTTGTATCCTGTTCCATTGATCTATATTTCTATTTTTGTGCCAGTACCATACTGTCTTGATTACTGTAGCTTTGTAGTATAATTTGAATTGGGGAGTCTGATTCCTCCAACTCCATTTTTCTTTCTCAAGATTGCTTTGGCTATTTGGGGTCTTTGTGTTTCCATACCAATTGTAAAATTTTTTGTTCTAATTCTGTGAAGAATGCAATTGGTAGTTTAATAGGGATTGTATTGAATCTGTAGATTGCTTTGGGTAGTATAGGCATTTTCACAATATTGATTCTTCCAATCGAAGAACATGGTATATTTCTCCATCTGTTTTTGTCATCTTTGATTTCTTTCATTAGTGTTTTATAGTTGTCTGAGTACAAGTCTTTTGCCTCCTTAGGTAGGTTTATTCCTCGGTATTTTATTCTTTCTGTTGTGATGGTAAATGGGATTGTTTCCTGAATTTCTCTTTCTAATTTTTCATTGTTAGTGTATAGGAATGCAAGAGATTTCTGTGCATTAATTTTGTATCCTGCAACCTTACCAAATTCATTGATTAGTTCTAGTAGTTTTCTGGTGACATCTTTAGGATTTTCTATGTATACTATCATGTCATCTGCAAACAATGCCAGTTTTACTTTTTCTTTTCCAATTTATATCCCTTTTATTTCTTTTTCTTCTCTGATTTCCAAGGCTAGGACTTCCAAAACTATGTTGAATAAGAGTGGCGAGAGTGGACATCCTTGTCTTGTTCCTGATCTTAGTGGAAGTGTTTTCAGTTTTTCACCATTGAGTATGATGTTTGCTGTTGGTTTGTCATATAAGGCCTTTATTATGTTGAGGTACGTTCTCTCTATGCCCATTTTCTGGAGAGTTTTTTTCATAAATGGGTTTTGAATTTTGTCAGAATATTTTCTGCATCTACTGAGATGATCATATGGTTTTTATTCCTTAATTTGTTAATATGTTGTAACACATCAATTGATTTGCATATATTGAAGAATCCTTGCATTCCTGGGATAAATCCCACTTGATCATTGTGTCTGATCCTTTAAATATGTTGTTGGATTCTGTTTGCTAGTATTTTGTTCAGGATTTTTGCATCTATGTTCATCAGTGATATTGGTCTGCAATTTTCTTTTTTTGTGATATCTTTTTCTGGTTTTGGTATCAGGATGATGGTGGTTTCGTAGAATGAATTTGGGAGTGTTCCTCCCCCTGCAATTTTTTGGAAGAGTTTGAGAAGGATCAGTGTTAGCTCTTCTCTAAATATTTGATAGAATTCACCTGTGAAGCCATCTGGTGCTAGAAGTTTCTTTGTTGGAAGATTTTAATTACAGTTTCAATTTCATTACTTGTGATAGGTCTCTTTATATTTTCTAATTCTTCCTGGTTCAGTCTTGGGAAATTCTACCTTTCCATGAATTTGTCCATTTCTTCGTGATTGTCCAATTTTTTGGCATATAGTTGTTTTTAGTAGTCTCTTATAATCCTTTGTATTTCTGTGACTTCAGTTGTGATTTGTCCTTTTTCATTTCAAATTTTATTGATTTGCATCCTCTCCCTTTTTTTCTTGATGAGTCTGGCTAAGGGTTTATCAATTTTCTTTATCTTCTCAAAGAACCAACTTTATTTTTATTGATCTTTGCTATTGTTTCTTCATTTCTATTTCATTTATTTCTGCTCTGATCTTTATGATTTCTTTCCTTCTACTGAGTTTGGGTTTTCTTTGTTCTTTTTCTAGTTGCTTTAGTTGTAGGGTTAGATTGTTTGTTTGAGATTTTTCTTGTTTCTTCAGGTGAGATTGAATTGCTATAAACTTCCCTCTTAGAACTGATTTTGCTGAGTCCCATAGGTTTTGGGTCATTGTGTTTTTGTTGTCATTTGTGTCTATGTATTTTTTAAGTTTCTTCTTTGATTTCTTCAGTGATCTCTGGCTTATTTAGTAGTGCACTGTTTAGCCTCCAAGTATTTGTGCCTTTTACAGTTTTTTTTTTCCCTGTAATCAACTTCCAATCTCATAGCATTGTGGTCAGAAAAGATGTTTGATACGATGTCAATTTTCTTAAATTTTCCAAGGCTTGATTTGTGACCCAAGATGTGATCTATCCTGGAGAGTGTTCCATGAGCACTTTAGAAGAAAGTGTATTCTGCCACTTTCAGGTGGAATGTCCTATAAATATCAACTAAATCTATCTGGTCTATTGTGTCATTTAACACTTGTGTTTCCTTATTTATATTCTGTTTGGAAGATCTGTGCATTGGTGTAATTGGGGTGCTAAAGTCCCCTACTATTATTGTGTTACTGTCGATTTCCCCTTTCATGGTTGTTAGCATTTGCCTTATGTATTGAGGTGCTCCTACATTTGCTGCATAAACATTTAAATGGTTATCTTCTTCTTGGATTGATCCCTTGATCATTATGTAGTGTCCTTCCTTACGTCTTGTAACAGTCTTTATTTTAAAGTCATTTTATCTGATATGAGTATTGCTACTCCAGCTGTCTTTTGATTTCCATTTGCATGGAATATCTTTTTCTATCCCTTCACTTTCAGTCTGTATGTGTCCCTAGGTCTGAAGCGGGTCTCTTGTAGACAGCATATATATGGGTCTTGTTTTTGTAACCATTCAGCCAGTCTGTGTCTTTTGGTTGGAACATTTAATCCATTTACATTCAAAGTTATTAACGATATGTATGTTCCTATTACCATTTTCTTAATTGTTTTCAGTTTGTTTTTGTGGGTCTTTTTCTTCTCCTGTTTTTCCCGCCTAGAGAAGTTCCTTTAACATTTGTTGTAAAGCTGGTTTGGTGGTGCTGAATTCTCTTAGCTTTTGCTTGTCTGTAAAGCTTTTGATTTCTCTATCGAATCTGAATGAGATCCTTGCTAGGTAGAGTAACCTTGGTTGTAGGTTTTTCTCTTTCATCACTTTAAATATATCCTGCCACTCCCTCCTGGCCTGCAGAGTTTCTGCTGAAAAATCAGCTGATAACTTTATGGGGATTCCTTTGTATGTTATTTTTTGCTTTTCCCTTGCAGGTTTTAATATTTTTCTTTGAATTTAATTTTTGTCAGTTTGATTAATATGTGTCTTGGTGTGTTTATCCTAGGATTTATCCTGTATGAGACTCTCTGTGCTTCCTGGACTTGGGTGGCTATTTCTTTTCCCATGTTAAGGAAGTTTTCAACCATAATCTCTTCAAATATTTTCTCAAACCCTTTCTTTTTCTCTTCTTCTTCTGGGACCCCTATAATTCGAATGTTGGTGTGTTTAGTGTTGTCCCAGAGGTCTCTGAGGTTGTCTTCAATTCTTTTCATTCTTTTATCTTTATTCTGCTCCTTGGCAGTTATTTCCTCCATTCTGTCTTCCAGCTTATTTATTCATTCTGCTGCCTCAGTTATTCTCTTATTGATTCCTTGTAGCTTATTTTTCATTTCAGTTATTGTGTTGTTCATCTCTGTTTGTTTGTTCTTTAGTTCTTCTAGATCTTTGTTAAACATTTCTTGTATTTTCTCAATCCATGCCTCCATTCTATTTCCAAGATTCTGCATCATTTTTACTATCATTACTTTGAATTGTTTTTCAGGTAGGTTGCCTATTTCCTCTTCATTTATTTGGTCTTGTAGGTTTTTACTTTGCTCCTTCATTTGTGACTCTTTTTTGTCATGTCATTTTTTTTTTTTGATGGGTGGGGTTGTGTTCCTGCCTTACTGTTTGTTTGCCCTGAGGCTTTCAACATGTGAGTTTGTTGGCTGTTGTGTAGAGCTGGGTCTTGGTGCTGAGATGAGGACCTCCAGGTGACCTCACTCTGGTTAATATTCCCTGGGGTCTGAGGTTCTCTGTTAGTCCAGTGGTTCAGACTAAGAGCTCTCACTGCAGAAGCTTCAGCCCGACCCCTGGGTCATGAACCAAGATCCCACAAGCTGCATGGGGTGGCCAAAAAAAAAAAAAAAAAAAAAGGAGAATAATAACAAAGAGCAAGAAATAAATTTAGACTAGGAAACTAACAGATATGTTAGAAAGAATATAAAAATAAAAATATAGATGAAACAACAACTGGAAGGTAAAACAGAACCACAAGTGTAAAAAAGAGGAGAAAAGAAAAGAAAGGTGGAAAAGGCCTTGGCTGTGTAGGGCGGGACCTAGGCAGGAGCAGGGTTTGGGCAGTGGGTGGGGCCTATGCTTAGCACCCACAGGGCTGGAAAAGGCCCTTGGGGGGAGGGGTTAGGCTTAGGCTCAATGGAACAGAAGGGGCCCAGGCGTGTCTCTGGTCTCAGAGGGTGCAGGACCCGGCCTGGGGGCCCAGCAGGCTTCTCGGGCCTGAGTGGGTTGAGCAAATGCCCTCTGCTCCACTCCTGCTCCTCTGGTCCCGGAGGGACCCTCCCACCTGCCTCTCCTGTTCTCCCCTGGCCTCCCTCCTATGCTTCCAGGACCAACACCACCCAGAGGGGGCCTCTGAGGGTACAGGACCTGGCCTGAGAGCCAGGCAGTCTTCCCAGGCCAATTGGACAGGGGAAACTCTCAGTGCACTCTCCCCTGATCCAAACCCCCAAAGGTCCCTCCAGGCATGGAAACCCCTCCCCCCCAGCCACCCCTCAGGGGTGCCGGTCCTGTCCAGCCCCCACTTCTCCTCCACTCCCAGTCCCCCCACATCCTACCGGTTTGCTTGGGGGTTCCTCCCATCTCCTTGGGCTTTGAGGTCTCCCACCAGCGTCCGGCAGGTGCCCGAGTTGTGGGGAGATGTGAACTCTGTCTTCCCATGTCACCATCTTGACTCCACCTTTTCTCAAAATTATGTTTTAATAGATATTAAGTTTTAGTTTTGCTACTTGAGGTCCATATTTGTTGTTTAAAACTCAGTTTTCAAATAGCTCTTTGTTGTTATGTTATATTATTAAAAAAGATAATGAAGCTATTAAAACTTAATTGAATTATTAAGAAGATATTCTAAGCTTGTTTCTAAAGCTGATCACTGTAATCTATCTTTGAATGAAAATTAGATGCCCATAATCTATAACCAGAGGATTATACATATTAGAAAAAAAAATCATTTAAAGGACTGTGTCCAACTTAGATAAAAGGTCTCTTATCAGGTACTCTGAAGTACATCATGCCCAAGAAAACAGAAGGGAATCAAATTCCAAGACTTAAGATACTTTTCCCCTAATTACTAAAAGTGCCCAAAGGAGGACTTCCTGAGCCCTGATGTCAGTCTTCCCCTCCCTCCGAACCTTACAAGTGTTGACCCTTTATTTTCAACTTACAGCCAGACCAGTTCCCACTCATTGTCACCACCACTGGGACACCTTCTGTGCTATTCCTTTGCAGCAATTTTGCGGGCATTAACACCTAGTTGGGAGACTACTTTGGAAGGGATAACATCTAAATTTGTAAGTAAAAATCTTGATTAAATTGCATGGTGGATTTTGACATGGGAATAAAACTTTTGGATAGCTAACTATTACTCCAGTGGAAGCCACAGTATCCATGGAAATGGCTGCTCCAACAAGGGCTATCTCACAGGCGGGAGCCCTTTCTCCAGCCGAGTCTACTCTCCAGGGGGAAATGCACCAAAGTGTGAGGAGAGACCTCTACTATATTCAGGAGCTCCTTTGTACCCCAAGTTACCCAAGGGACACATTTTCAGCCCAGCTAGCCCACAGCAGTGAAAGTTACCAACCAACTGCCCCTATGGTTTTGTCTCTGAGAGAAATTTCTGATGGAAATCAAGGAACAATAAGAGTTCAAGTGCTCTTTTCAATGTCCAATAGAAGTCTGGCAGAGGATAAGTTGGGAAGTTTTCCTGAGGATTCTGAATTTTCACAGGAGTTTACCCAGTTGATGAGATCTTTTGATTTCACCTGGGGGGATTTCCATATCTTATCCCACTGCTGCACCCCTGAAAAAGAATAGCATATAATACTGGTAGCCAGAATCCATGCTGATCAAGTGGCAGCCCAAGCCCAAGTGGGCCATACTGTACACCAGGTGGGGAATAACACTGTCCCCAAGGCAGATCCACCGTGGAATTACCAGATAAATTCTATTGATAGGGATAGATGGGACCATATGATTAATTGTTTAATAAAGTCTATGAAAAAATTTAGATTAAAACCCAACAATTATGAAAAAGTAAAAAAAGTCCAACTGGGACCAGATGAAAATCCTGCAGTTTTTCAAGGGAAATTAGTGGAAGCTTTTAGAAAGTATACAAATATGTATCCCTCCTGCCCCAAGGGACAAGCCCTTTTGGCTATGCATTTCATAGCCCAGTCTGCCCCAGAAATCAGGCGCAAAATTCAAAAAGTAACTGTTGGTCCTCAGACCTCTATGAGTGATTTGCTCCAATTGACATATTTGGTTTTCAATAATAAGGATAAGGCCCTAAAGGCTGAACACACCAAGAAAAATATACAAAAGGCCCAAATGATGGCAGTGCCGTTGTCCCCAGAGACCACTCAAGGGGAGGCCAGGCTTTCCAGATCATTCTGGCCATGGTGGACCACATGGTCCATGGGTACCCAGACAAAACCAGTTTACCCTGTGTGGACAAAAGGGAGACTGGAGGAAAGGTTGTGATTGATGCACCCTTTACAAAGAGCTAACATTGGCAGCGGGAATGCCCCAGATGCCAGAGAGTGACGGTGGCCCCTCAGCTATTGATGATTTCACAATCAGAAGACTGAGGGGGCCCTTGGCCAAAAGTGGCTCTGCCTAGAGATACCACATACATAATTAATGTCAAGCCTCAGGTGGTCATTGATGTGGTGGGCCATTTGATAGAACTTGTCACAGATACTGGTGCAAAATTTTCTGTCTTAACCCAAAGGATTGGAAGCCTTAACAACCATAAGGAATATGTAATGGGAGTGTCAAGAAAGAGACAGGGGCACACTTTCTTGGAACCTATTTTGTGCAACATCAGTGGCCAGTTGTTTCTACATCCCTTCCTGTTTGTGCCTGACTGCCCTCTCTCTTTAATGGAAGGGACTTCCATGAAACATGTCCCCAAACCAATAAAACAATGGTGGAATAAGACACACATCTTGCCCAGTGAGCTCAGTAAGTTAATATTTCCTAGGACATGCTCCTCTGGGCACACTAAAAGCAAAAATATAATGAAAGGGTGACATTATACTGAAACTTGAGGTGATTTACCATTTTTAGTATATGTTACTGCCTTTTTGCTCATTTCCATTGTGCCATGACAGTCCTGGATTGTACATATAGGGACAAGAAAACTCCCCAATCTGACATGGAGGAGGAGCTGATGATGGAAGTTTGATATTTACTCAAGAATTAGGAAGAAGGTGGTCTTCTCCCCCTCCCCACTCTTCCTTTGATTATAAAACTGTAGCCCATTAAGATCTCGGGGCATGGCACCCTCTCACCCACCCATGTGTAAGCCTCACAAGTGTCCTATTCTAATAAATCACATCTTATCTATCACTTTGCCTCTCACTGAATTCTTTCTGCACTGAGACATAAAGAACCAGAGCTCTCAGAGCCCCCAGAGATGCATTTCTGTGGTTTCAATTTTAGAAGAATGTATCAATAGTTCCCTCACTAGACCTTCAGTCCTACTCCCCAGGAGCAAAATCTTTTAAGTTTGCAGTTCTTATGGAGCTAAACTCTATAAATCAAAATAACTTATTTTAAAATTCTTGATATATTAACTTTGAACTATGTTTATTAACTGACACTGCCACCTCTTTTATCCACCCAACATTTGATCAACATATTACTTTTAGTTTATGAACCATTTAAGTTTGCTTGTTATTCTTTCTTGCTGCCCTCCACCTTTCTTACTGAGTTATATGTTACTTCTTATTGATTGTAGAAATTCTTTATATATTTTAGATACTAATCCTCTATAGCTTAGATGAGTTACAAATATCTCAGCTTTTGACTGTTTTTTTCACTCTGTAGTGAAGCAAATATAGTCTTTTCAATGAAGGGTGCTGAAACAACTGGACATCCACATGCAAAAAAAATGAATGTAGACACAGACTTTAGGCTGTTCAGAAAGATTAACTTCAAATAGATCATGGACCTAAACATAAAATGCAAAACTATAAAACTCCTAGAAAATAACATAGGAGATAATCTAGATGACCTTAGGTTTGGTGATGACTTTTTAGATACAACACCAGGGCATGATCCATGAAAGAAAGAAATGATGAGCTAAATTTCATTAAAATTAAAATTTTCTGTCTGCAAAAGACAGAATCAAGATAATCAGAAGACAAGCCACAGACTAGGAGAAAATATTTGCAAATAAATCTGATAAAGGACTGTTATCCAAATATAAAAAAGACATTTAAGACTAAAGAATATGAAAACCACTTTATTAAAAAGAGGTCCAAAGAACTTAAAAAGACACCTCACCAAAGAAGATATACAGATGAAAAATAAGCTTATGAAAATATGCTCCATATCATATGTCATCAGGAAAATAAAAATGAAAATAACAATGAGATACCACTACACATCTATCAGAATGGCCAAAATCCAAAACACTGACAACACCAAATGCTGGCAAGAATGTAGAGTAGTGGAAACTTTCATTCACTGCCAGTTGAATGCAGAATGGTATAGCCATTTTGGAAGAGAGTGTGACAGTTTCTTACAAAAGTAATATTCTTCCCATATGTTCCAGCAGTCAGGTTTCTTGGTATTTACCCAATAAAGGTGAAAACTTAAGTCTACACAAAAACCTGCACACAGATGTTTATAGCAGCTTTATTCATAGTTGCCAGAACTTGGAAGAAACCAAGATGTCTTTCAGTAAGTGAATGAATAATTAAACTGTGGCACATCCCAACAATGGAATATTATTCAGTGCTAAAAAGAATGAGATATCAAGACATGAAAAGACATGGAGGAAACTTAAATGTATATTACTAAGTGACAGAGCATATCTGAAAAGGCTACATACAGTATGATTCCAACTACATGATTTTCCAGGAAAAGTAGAACTATGGAGACAGTGAAAGAATCAGTGGTTGCCAAGGATTATAGGGGAGAGAGGGGTGAATAGGTGGAGCACAAAGGACTTGTGAAATTACTCTATAATGCCATAATTTATGGTGGATATATGTCTTTACACATTTGTCAAAACTCACAGAATGTAAAACAAGAATGAGCCCTATGGAAACTAAGGACTCTGGGTGATAATAATGTGTTGATGTAGGTTCATCATCAATGTAGGTAATATGCAGGTACCTTTCTGATATGGGAACTTGATATTGGGGGAGGCTGTACATAGGAGCAGGAGGTAAGTGGGAGAGCTCCATAATTTCCACTCAGTTGTACTGGGAACCTAAAGCTGTTATAAAAATTAAAGTCTATTAAAAAAACAAACAAACAAACAAAAACACTGGACAGAGTCCTGTTAAGGTCTGTCTCCCAGAGGCCCATCCTGCCTGTCCCAAAAGAGGCAACCTTTAAACCTAAGTAAAGAAGTCAGGCTCCCTCTGGCTGGATCCCCCCACAAACAACAGCACCAAAAAGTCTTTCCTGGCTTCTTTGATGGTCACAAACACCCTGCATGTGAGCATCTCATATGTCACAGAACATCTGCTGAAATGCAAAGGCCCCAGGGAGAGAGGCTCATATTCATTATCCCACTCTGTGAATGAGTTAGAGCCTCTTTTGAGAGCAGGAAACAGAGACAGAGACACAAGACACCTTAACAGAGGCTTCAGACCCAGGACACAGGGCACCCAGCACAGTAAACCTTTGACTAACCAAGATTTATTCTCTAGGTTTTGGCCCACCACAATTGCCCAGTAAGGCACTGATCTCCATGTCTCAGATCTGCACATTTACACTGGCTTTCTGTGGAAATGCTTTATTCTTATGTGGGGATTATGGGCAGCATGCCAGCTGGTACAAGGCCAAGTTTGGGGAATACATAGCCTTTTTGTAATTTTAAAGCCACACTCCATAAGGGCTGTCTACTCTGATCATGTGTAGCTGGTTCCAAGTTCCCCCCACTCACTCCACCCATACTGTGAAGACAGAGGTTTCCATTAGGGATGAGAGGGATGGGAAAAGTTATCAAAGTCCCTGGAGAGAAGAAGGGGTTAGGAGTTAAGGAAGAAAAAAGCAAATAAGAAAGGAAATGGATCTTTCCTGCTGTAAGTCCTATTGGAAGATATGTGAGAACCAAATTCAGAATTCCATGGAGCTCATTCCATGTGCATTAGAGTGTGAACAGTTGCCACCCCCAGACCTCAACCTGAGTTAGACTTGTTTTTTCTGTCTCAGAACCCCCAGCCCATTTTGCCAGCCACCCCCAAGTCTGAACTTGCAAAGAGTGGGCTCAAATCCTATCTTTGGAATTTATCCCTCTCTCTCACCACTAAAAATAAACCATCCCAGCTGTGCAATGTGGTTTGTGACAGACCCTCCCAGTGACTCCACTCCTACAACCAGTGAAAGTAGAGATGATCTATTGAGTGTGACATGGCTCCGCAGCCACTGCCTCATAACTCTCTCCTGCCCATAACCCACTTCTCTCTATCCAAGCCTTCTTGGAAACACTTGATTTCAGGAAAAAGTCATGAGGGTCTTAAGTCATGTGCAGTATGAAATGGTAAAGATGGCCCTTTGGTGCCACCTAGAATTTGAGATTCAAAAATATGAATGACCAGAGAGGAATAAAAAGCCAGAATCAGTGAGAGACACCAGGATAGTCTTTTCTCTAGGAACAAGGGAAAAAGGCCATTATGACTTGGATGAAAACAAAGGAAAGCAATTAATTGTGACCTTGAATTATGCTCATGAGTTCTTCCAGTGGTCAACTGTACTAAGCAAGAACTACTTGAGTACATGTGATTCATTTCTGTAAATTTATTCTGACCTGAGCAGAATAAAGAGCAGATCCAAGTTAAATATTTCATGTGAACAGTCCAAGAATAGGAAATGAGAAAAAAGAAAAGAAGAAAGGAAACACTTTATTAGACAAATTGCAATGCATATTCAACCAACATTCATGGAGTGCCAATGATAAATCAGGCACTATGCTCCAGATATTTTCATGTCCACTAATAACCCCCGCCCCACTCTGCTATTCAAACTCATGTCATCTTGAGTACCACTTCCTCTGCAAGGAGACTACTGGTCCACTTATGCATGCAAAGTTTTCCTGAGTGGAGTTTCCTCCTAACATGCAAGACCCTACCATGCCTGACTCCAAAGGAATGAATTTCTCAAGGTGATACAGCCCTAGGTAGACTGGGTAGCAGAGATATCTGGGACAGCAGTCTTCCTGTAACTGTCTATAAGTCCTACATAGGAAGAGCAGGGTGGCCTGTTTCAACCCATCTCTCTGGGGGAGCTTATCTAAGTTCATATCTTCCATGATCTGATATTGTCTACTATGGACAAGACAGCAATTGGGCTCTCAAGAGTCTGAACCATTATCTCTCTTGCTCCCAATCCTGACTCTAAGAACAGCCCAAAGTGTGGTTTGGGAGGCTGTGAGCACCTCACAGGGTAAGGATGGACCTCATATTGTCTTTCTCCAAACCTCTTTTTTCCATGTCCAGACAGACCTCCCTGGGGGAATGACAACTCCCCACAACCTCTCCATATTGCAAAGACAATGAGATCTAGATTCTGGCCTTCCAGAGCCCCCTCCCAGCTCCAGGGGCCCTGGTCTTAATTGCTGGGACTTGATGAATGAGTTTGATTTTCTTCTTGTAAGATTTTCTAAAATTTTATATTATAAGCTTGGAACTTCACTCTATATTTAACCTCATTTGATCTTGGTGAGCTTTCAGTTTTAGGCGTTGCGTTGGGCTGTAGTTTCCATGGGAAAAAAGTCCCCTCACTTCTCCTTTGCCTGCCCAGGGACAAGAAAGCCAATTGTTGGGAAACATCATTCCCACCCCTGGCACCAGGTTACTTTCCAATCCTAAAAGTCTCCACTAGAATCAGCCCCTGCCCAGTCCTCATGGCAATGCTGGAGCAAGGCTCCTGTGAACTGATTAATGTTTCTTGGGCCAAACAGGTTCCTCAGCGACAGTGTTTACCCATTAACTCACTTGGGGTTTTAGACAAATCCTATGGGCAGGACAATTCTTTTGCAGCCTACCACCCACAGACTATACATCCCACCACTGAAATTCAGGTCCTATTTTTAGTGTGAGCTCAATACTGTAAAGTGCAATTGTTCATAAACTTATGTGGATCTCCCCAGGCCTGAGTGAGGCCAGTGAGCAGGAAATACAAAGGGAAGAAATAGTTTGGTTGGAAGGCATCAGCTGCAGACTCTTCCTCCTAAGCTTCCTTCTGGGTGAGCGGAGATGTGAACTGAGACCTTTTGGAAATAATCCAGGGTAGATCCAGGTAATTGGTTAGGGCTTCAGAGACAAGTTGTATCTGGGTAGCAAGGAAAGGGCATGAGGGAACAGAATTCTTTAATCTTACACCTATCACGTGCTAGGAACTACAAATGCATTACTTATCTCTGAAAACAGCCCCATTTTATACACATGACAATATAAGTCTCAAAGAGTCAAAAATTTCCCTGTGGGGTCAGGTGGTGGATCCAGGTTTAAAGACAGATCAGACCCAACCCAGGTACTTGTTCCAAGTGTTGTGCCTTATGGTGAATGAACTCATGGTGAAGCCTCAGCAAAGCTATTGGTATGCCCATCTTTGTCCCCAGGGCTCCAAACCTCCCTTTTCTTTATCTGAGACATTCTCTAGGAGTTGAGATCTCACAGCGTAATGGTCATTGGTCCTGAACATGTGGGAGAGCATTTCAAACCCATGACAGATGAGAGAAGTTAGAGCCTCCATTATTTCTGTGCACATCTCTCTCCCGATCACTGCTCTGAGCAACTGGAGAGGCCCTAGTCCCTTCTGAGCCGAAACTACCCATTTCTAGGGCCTTCAGGGGCATCTAGAACTAAACCAGCTTGTGCCTGAGTCAAGGCATTTGAGGATTTGCAATCATGTCTCCCATCCCTGTAAAATTTGGAATCCATAAAGGAGCAACTCTCTCCCTGCCCTAGACTAGGCTCCTTCATTCTCTCTTACTTTTTTCTGTCCCTAAATCCCCTCAATAGATTCACCATACCACCCATCCCTATTGCCTCTCTGGAACCTTCCTTCCATTGTAAGCAACATCCCCCCCCCCCCCGCCATGTTCTAAACCACCTGCAGGAATGCTCTCTGAGGAAGCCAGTGCCTTCCCAGTCCTCTTCAGTGGGAGATTCTCTTTCTCCCACACCCACACAGCACTGGGTCACTCTCCTGACCTCCTTTACTCCTCTATCACTGAGTGGAAACACCTCCTCTGATGCCTTCATCCCCCAAGTCTATCACTATCTGTTGCTCCTCTGGTTAATTTCATCTACCCACCTCCTGGCCCTGCCCTCATTCTCTGACCACTTGGCCTCCAGTCTGTGGTTTTTTCTCTCCATGCAGTTTCCTAAGATTGTTTTGGAAGATACTAATGTGTAAGAAAGTGGCCCATCCTCATACTTTGTGTTTACCTCTCAGTTCTTGCACTCTCTCAGTTCTACTCTATCTCAGCCTTTCACTTCCAGAGCCAAGACCTGAATCTTTGCTCTAGTCCAACACCCCATTCAACTGGTACTAGTGGGCTGTCATCCACTCCTCTCTTTCCACCTCATAAAGGTCCCATCCCTTGACACACCCTCCCCTATGTACCTAGTACATCTCTGCATCCTGGCCGTTTTTCTTTTTTCTTTTCTTTCCCCAGAATGAACACTTTGTTGGATTGTTCTCTAACCAGAACCCTCAATTTCCTTGCACACTCATCCTCTGCTTCACCTTTCCTACAAAATACTCATCCAAGATCCAGATTCCAATCTACGTTATCTACTTTTCTATGATGCCAAGGGTTTCTGGAGAAAACCAGTCATTACAAATCCAGGTTCTCCAAACTTAGCTGGTCCCCGGGTGCCCTGAATTAAGCAATTCTGTTATTAATCCTTGGTAGTAGAGTTCATCTCCCACTGTCCCCAACTATTCTAACATTTTTTTCCTCACAAAACCCCTACTCAACTCTTTCCCCACTTCCCACTCTCAGCAAATGACCCTGTCTTCTACCTTATGGAGAAAAAATGTCATCAGACATGAACCTCAATTTTCTGGCACACTTTTCTACCTCCACAGTCATCTACCTTCCCCCTGTACAAGGCCAGGCCCTCAATACACTCATTGCTCATTCCCTTACACTTTCCATTTGTCTTTCTCTACTGGCAACTTCCTTTCAGACTCTAAACAAGCTGACATTTTAAAAATAATGTTTATTTCATATTGCCCTCTATCTGCTCTGTAATTCCCCTCCTTTCCCACTCATCTACACCTCCCAGAATACTTGTTACTGCTTTATCTATGAAATCAGAACCAAATCTGCTCCTACTATCCTTCCACAAAAGTCACACATTACCTCTATACCATGATCAACCCTAATGTTGCTAGATTTCTTTACATCTTTAGCACCCCTTCCTCCTTTAAAGCTCCATTCTCTTCCCTTTCATATCATTGCACCCTTCTGGTATCTTTCTGGCCCTTCCTTCTCTATGTTGGGGCCCCCTTTTCCTCTGCTTTCCCCTTGAAGATCAATCCAGACCCACTCCTCTCTGTCTCCTGCAATGACCTTATACTTTTCTAGTTTTAACTGCCACCCATATGCTGATAACTTCCAGATCCATCCCTCCAGTCCTGACCTTCATCAATTCACAGCAGATTCACAGTCCTAAACATTTCTACTTGTATGCCCCATGGGTACAGATTTTAAATGGCTCTCAGTCTTCCCCACCTCAAAATTGCTTCTTGTTCTAAATTCTCTATCTCAGTGGCTTCACGATACACCCAGTCAACAAATTAGAAACTTGAGGGCCATCCTTGAGCCCTTAATATTTCCAACTCTCTATATTTATTCTCTGACTCCAGTCTATCAGTTTGAGTTCCTCGAAGCCATTCAGCTGAACAATAGCATGAAGACATTTAAACATTGAAGGGATTTTCAAATACAGTACAGTTACCTCCTTAGTAAATTAAATGAGTCCCACATCCCCAACCAGAAAGAGTGTAAAATAATGCTTTTCAAGATGAAACTAATGAGGTTCTTTCTAAATGTAGAGAAAAGATTAAACCTACAGACGCAACATTCAAAGTTTCATCCCTGATACAAAAAAATGTCACACAATTACCAAGAAGCTGATAAAACCAGTTTCATAGTTTTAGCTTTCCCATTTTTGGTCTATGGTTCACAACAAATCAATTTTTATGCATGGTGTGAGGTAGGAGTTAATGAGGTTTCTTTTCCATATACATATGTTGTTCCAGGACTATTTTTGAAATAGACTTTCCCATTCTCCATTAGATTGTTTTCATGCCTTTGTTGAAAATTAAATGACTATATAAGTGAGGTCTATTTCATTTCTGAGTTCTTTCTTCTGTTCCATATATCTCTTTGTTGATCCTTATGCCAGCATGACACACTCTTGATTACTGTAGCTTCATAGTTAGTCTCGAAGTCATGTAGTATAAGTTCTCCAATTTGTTCTTCTCTTCCAAGATTGCTTTAATATTCTAGGGCCTTTGCATCTCCACATACAACTTATCAATTTATCAGTTTCTGGAAGAAAAAAAAAAGACCCTACTGGGATTAGAAATGAATGATACAGGATTTCTGTGAATGTGTCAAAGCTCCTGCTCCAAATTTTCAGCTGTGCGTTTAGTGAAACTAATGCCACAAGTTACATTGGGGCAGCAGTGGTTCCAAGTCCACCAACCCCCAACCTGTTTACTTGGTTTCTCATAGTATTTTGTCCAAAAACCACTCAGGATTGTCTAACACTTTGACCAAGAGTCAAAGACCAAAGGACTATAGCTGACAAAAGCCTCAGTCAGAATAGATGGAGAGATATACCATGTTCTTGCATTGGAAGGATCAACATTGTGAAAATGACTCTACTACCCAAAGCAATCTACAGATTCAATGCAATCCCTATCAAACTACCACTGGCATTTTTCACAGAACTAGAACAAAAAATTTCACAATTTCTATGGAAACACAAAAGACCCCGAATTGGCAAAGCAATCTTGAGAATGAAAACTGGAGCTGGAGAAATCAGGCTCCCTGACTTGAGAATATACTACAAAGCTACAGTAATCAAGACAGTATGGTACTGGCACAAAAACAGAAAAATAGATCAATGGAACAGGATAGAAAGCCAGGAGATAAACCCACGCACATATGGTCACCTTATCTTTGATAAAGGAGGCAAGCATATACAGTGGAGAAAAGACAGCCTCTTCAATAAGTGGTGCTGGAAAAACTGGACAGGTACATGTAAAAGTATGAAATTAGAACACTCTCTAACACCATACACAAAAATAAACTCAAAATGGATTAAAGACCTAAATGTAAGGCCAGACACTATCAAACTCTTAGAGGAAAACATAGGCAGAACACTCTATGACATAAATCACAGCAAGTTCCTTTTTGACCCAGCTCCTAGAGAAATGGAAATTAAAAAAAACAAAAACAAATGGGACCTAATGAAACTTAACAGCTTTTGCACAGCAAAGGAAACCATAAACAAGATGAAAAGACAACCCTCAGAATGGGAGAAAATATTTGCTAATGAAGGAACTGACAAAGGATAAATCTCCAAAATTTACAAGCAGCTCATGCAGTTCAATAACAAAAAAACCAAACAACCCAATCCAAAAATGGGCAGAAGACCTAAATAGACATTTCTACAAAGAAGATATACAGATTGCCAACAAACACATGAAAGAATGCTCAACATCATTAATCATTAGAGAAATGCAAATCAAAACTACAATGAGATATCATCTCACACCGGTCAGAATGGCCATCATCAAAAAATCTAGAAACAATAAATGCTGGAGAGGGTGTGGAGAAAAGGGAACCCTCTTGCACTGTTGGTGGGAATGTAAATTGATACAGCCACTATGGAGAACAGTATGGAGGTTCCTTAAAAACCTAAAAATAGAACTACCATACGACCCAGCAATCCCACTACTGGGCATATACCATGAGAAAACCATAATTCAAAAAGAGTCATGTACCAAAATGTTCATTGCAGCTCTATTTACAATAGCCAGGACATGGAAGCAACCTAAGTGTCCATCATCGGATGAATGGATAAAGAAGATGTGGCACATATATACAATGGAATATTACTCAGCCATAAAAAGAAACGAAATGGAGTTATTTGTAGTGAGGTAGATGGAGTTAAGAGTCTGTCATACAGAGTGAAGTAATTCAGATAGAGAAAAACAAATACAGTATGCTAACACATATATATGGAATCTAAAGGCAAAATTTAAAAAGGTCATGAAGAACCTAGTGGCAAGACGGGAATAAAGACACAGACCTACTAGAGAATGGACTTGAGGATATGGGGAGGGGGAAGGGTAAGCTGTGACAAAGTGAGAGAGTGGCATGGACATATATACACTACCAAATATAAAATAGATAGCTAGTGGGAAGCAACCGCATAGCACAGGGAGATTAGATCAGTGTTTTGTGACCAGGTAGAGGGGTGGGATAGGGAGGGTGGGAGGGAGCTGCAAAAGGGAAGAGATATGGAAACATATGTATATGTATAACTGATTCACTTTGTTATAAAACAGAAACTAACACACCATTGTAAAGCAATTATACTCCAATAAAGATGTTAAAAAAAAAAAAAAGCCTCAGTCAGAGCCGCCTTCTCTACACACTGAATGGTTTCCTACAGGGGGAAAATGCCATTAGTTTTCAAAGGAAGAAAGTCTTATTTGTCACTATGGTACCCCATCTTCTTCAGGCATCCTGACTGACCTTTTTCTTGAAATAGCTCTTCTTACAAAGCTCCCAGTCCTGAAAAACAGAGCCTGGCTGCTCTCTGATGTTCACTGGAGGAGGCCAACACAGGACAGAATAAGGAGTTATGTCTTAAGACTTTTCCCACAAAGGGACCTCTTTGGGAGAGAAAGGTATCTTGGACACTCTAAGGAGGCCATGAACTGCAGGGGTTAACCTCTTAGAATTTTGAGTGTGGGATGGGTGATAATGTGCATTGGTTCAAACTCATAATTCTTACCCTAACGGACCTTTCAGTCTACTTAAATAATTAAGAGAAAAACAAAGCAATCCAAATTGTTAAAAGGATACATTTTCCTTTCTGCAGAAAATCTCAGAGTCTTTAATAGATATATCTGCCTTGTGGCTCCCAAGAAGGAACATGGCATGTACAATTTCCCAAACTTATTTGACCATGAAACTGATCTATTAGAATGTTATTATTTGTAACATTCTCTTTCAGGAACCTCAACATCCCTGAGTGACAAATAGCCAACCTCTTTGGTAAATTCCATAGGCTGAACAATTGTTTATAATCATGAAATAGTCTTTATTAATACTTCCTCTTGGAAGAATTCACAATATTACCGCCATTTGGTGTTACCCCAGAGGCCCACGATGACCCTTAAATGGTATGGATTTTGATAGTATTGTCCTACAGGCCTGTGTCTCTTAACATAATATTTATTTGAAGACATACAACAAAAGTATACCAAAGATGTCCCAGATGTTTAGACATGTGCCTTATATCCCAGCTAGAACTAATCTAGGCTGGAGCAGAAACTGGATCATAAAGGATGAGAGAAGCCTTTCCAAAGGACCCATGCAGGTAGTGTCTTTCAGGGGTTGCTGGAGCATCTGTTGAGGAAGATCTAAGGTAGAGAGATTTCAAGTCTGAGTCCAGGAGAACAATTCCCATATCACATGATCTAGAGGCTGGAAGAAGAGTCCCTTTCTTAAATTTGTCTTGGGCCTTGAATGCCCTGCCATTAAATTTTGAAGACAGTATAATTGGGACTTCAGTTAGGCAAGAGGTGGAAAATATTTGTTTAACAAGGGTACTGATCCACTTAAAAGTTTTATTGAGGCCTAAAAGGAATAAAAAGCAAACTTGTTGGATTAGAAACACCCTCAGAGGAAATTGAGCCCTCATCTGTCACCCCCAGCAGTCTTGCTATAACTGTCCAACACTCTGCCCCTTTGGCCCCGCCCTGGCCCCTTGGTACCAGAACATTTCCTATATGCAGTAACTCTAGTGGGAAACAAGCTGAACCCAAAGTCTCTAATTCAATTTGACAACCAGTCAGGATATTCAGATTTTTATTTGGAAACTGCCCTGGTCCACAAAGGTGTCAAGATCTATTAGCTATCCATAGGGCCAGGATTCCCAGTCTGAGCTGTCTACCTTGGGAAATCTGAATAACAGGAAAGAAGCTTGGGTTATATGCTGGGCACTTGTATTGGAACCATCCATTCTAAATTCCCTCAGCCAATCTGATTTTCTTCTGAAGAGAATCAGTTTTCGGTGTCTGAGCAGCTAGTCCAAATACTGAGAACTCCCTTTACTGAGGGCACCCCTCCCCCACAAAGAGCCCTCCCTGATTATCCCAGCACTACAGTGTTCCCTTCTCAAAAGCCCTGCAAAATTTGCTAGGCCCAGTTGTGTCTTAAGGCTTGAACTTTTCATCCTTAGTATGGACAGGAGGGGAGGGGAATCAATTCACTCTAGAGTAGGAGTGACATATATATGGCACCATTACCCCCATTTCCCACATCTTTATCTGTGACAGACAATATTAATCAACCATTGTTCTTTTCTGCTGAGCCCAGATATGGCCTCAAAAATCCTCTGCACAGAAATTGATAGGAGCTAGAGTCTAAGATAAAGCACATTTTCCATCCCTGTTCTAAAGATTACAGTGTTCCATTAGAATGTACCATGAAAGAGATGCAGGTTATGGTGGTTCTGATGAGGGAGAGATTTATTCATTTACTTAATTCATCGGATATTTATCGAGCATTTACTTTATGCCAGGCACTGTGCTCAGAAGAGGAAGGTAGAAAGTGTCAT
This sequence comes from Balaenoptera acutorostrata, assembly GCF_949987535.1. Taxonomy (NCBI): domain Eukaryota; kingdom Metazoa; phylum Chordata; class Mammalia; order Artiodactyla; family Balaenopteridae; genus Balaenoptera; species Balaenoptera acutorostrata. The sequence goes on from NC_080078.1 coordinate 58,370,981, forward strand.
AGAAGTACAGAAGAGGGACAATCAAATCAGACTGGGGTTGGGGGGCCAGAGGAAACTTCCTAGGGGAGGTAATTTTTTTAAATTAATTTATTTGTTTTTATTTATTATTGGCTGTGTTGGGTCTTCATTGCTGTGCGTGGGGGCTACTCTTCATTGCGGTGCACAGGCTTCTCATTGCAGTGGCTTCTCTTGGTGCGGAGCATGGGCTCTAGGCATGCAGGCTTCAGTAGTTGAGGCACGTGAGCTCAGTAGTTGTGGCTCGTGGGCTCTAGAGCACAGGCTCAGTAGTTGTGGCACACGGGCTTAGTTGCTCCACGGCATGTGGGATCTTCCTGGACCAGGGCTCGAACCCGTGTCCCCTGCATTGGCAGGCAGATTCTTAACTACTATGCCACCAGGGAAGTCCCTAGGGGAGGTAAATTTTTAAGGAAGAAAAGAAATTAGATAAATTTGGAACCAGGGTTGTGGAAAGCGTAACAGACAATAAGAACAATTTATGCAAAGACACAGATATACAACAGATATCCAGGAGTTTTGATGATTAAGGTAAAGGATATCAGATAGAAACAATAGGAAATGAGTTATGTGTATTTTTCAGAACACTAAAGTCACAAAATATAGTAGAGGGAGTGTTTAAGAAGAATTCATGCTACTGTGTATGTGGAAGTGCCTTGCAGAGAGGGTGATGCTCTAAAACAGCATTAAAACAGTGTGGTTTGTCAAACAATAGCATCAGCATCACCTGGGAACTTGTTAGAAATGCAGATTCTCAGACCCCAACCCAGACCCACTGAATCAGAAACTCTGAGGAGGAAGCCTAGAGATCTGGGGTTTACCATGCCCTCTGGGGATTCTGATGTACCCTAAACATCCAGAAGCACTGCTCCAAAATAATAGTTGATGTTATTACCATCATTGAACCCACCCACTTCCATGTCCCTTCACCATACCAAATTGGAACAGCATTTCCCCCACTGCACTCAAATTCACCTACTCTTGATTTACCTGACTCCATCAACACCAGTGCTGCCCAGGATTTCGGACTACATTTCAGTATGACTTTGATTCCCTCCTCCTCCACACTACCCAACACATCCCATCTGCCCTTATGCCTTGGGAGCATGTTAGTCTGACTAATAACCTGAATCCACTAGACACAGATTAAAGTTCAAGAGACGAAGTGACAGTGGGCATAATAAAAAAGGTCATGTCAATCTAGTCTGCCAGACAGACCCACTTTTCCTCAACTTCCCTCTGGGCCAGGATGGAGAGCCCAGGCTTTAAGCCAGCCTACCTGGTCTCACATCCTGGCTTTTCCTCTTTCTTTCTGTGTCACTTTGGGTGAATTATCTAAGATCTCTGTGCCTCAGTCCCCTCAGCTGTAAACTAGAGATAATAAGGTATTTATCTCATTGAGTTATTATGGAGATGAATGAGTTCATACAGGTAAAGTACTTTGAACAGTGTCTAGCTCAATAAGTAGTAGTAGTAGTAGTGGTAGTATCACCATTACATTATTCACCTATTGCAACAGTTTCCTGTCCTCCAGTCATTCTTCACTGCTCTTGGTCTTGCAGCCTGGCCCACTGGAAGTTGTTTAAATGGCAACTTCATGTTGAACAGGTCATTCCCCTCATCAAAAGACTTCTGTGGCTCCCCTAGGCCATCATTATCTTTGATTTTAAATGCCCACCCCCTTTTTAAAAGAAATGGAATCCTTTGCTTCTAATGGGCTCTTACAGATAATAGTAGAACTGTTTTGATTGAAGTCAGGGACTAGGAAGGCCTTTCCAGCTTCTCCCTTGTCCTTCGTTGCACCTCAAGAGACATCCCTGTGGAACTCTGGGATATGAAGGGCCCAGCATATCCTCTGACCTGTGAAATCCAAACAACAATCAAGTTGCCCATTTGCTACAAGATTATCTCCTCTCCAGAAAGGTAAAACACAATGTGAAATTGCACCCTGTGAATTTACTTGAGCTGCTCACCTGATCTACCCATGATGGACCAGGATGGCTTTGGCTTGAACTTCCCACCTAACTGTCTGGTTTCACTCTGCTATATGTCCTCCCAGCCAGCCTAACCCCGAGGGACCACTACTTCCTCTTGGCCCTGGCCTCTCTTGTGCTTGTCAGACACCCTCCTGAAGGCAAGGAACAAGAGACCCTGGGGATCCCTGAGAACAGGGAAGCCCAGGACGAGCTATGTCTAACTTAGAATGTTCTGGCCAGTTGCCCAGGCTTTGTTCCAATTTCTGATATTCTTTAGAATCTTCTCATTACATCACTAAGAGAAGTACAGTTAAGCTGTAATCTCTCCCTCTCTTTTTAGTAACTTTTATTTTGTTTTCTGATTATGAAAGCAATATATGGCTAATATATTGGAATAAATATGTAATATACAGAAAATTATATTTTTAAAAAAGCAAATAAAAATAAACTATAATGCCTCCACACAGAAACAGGCATTGTTAATACTTTGGTAGGTTTCCTTTGACTATTTTTGTATGAATACATTCATATTCATTCACACTATTTGGATCATAATCATATAACCATAGGCTATACATCATTGAAAAGTCTTCAAAAATAGAATTTTAAATAGCAGAATAATATTCTTTCTATTGGATATATATTTATTCAATAAACAATAACTAACATTTATTGAACACTTATTATGTGTCAGGTCTTGTGTTTGGTATTGTTATATACAGTAATGAACAGACAGGTGTTGTCACCATGTAGCTAACAGTCTTCAGTGGGAGGTACATTTTTAACAAATGAACATGAAAATTAAAATTAAAAATTACATTAGACTTAATAAGGGGAGAGAATAGTATGCTATGAGAAAGCTTAGTACAGAGGAAAAACGTAATCAGGATTTGTATTACAGGTAAAGTCTCTTTGGGGAAGTGATATTTTATTTGAGACCCAAAGGATAAATAAAAGTTAACAAAGTAAAGACTGGGGGAAGAATAATTCAGATTGTGTTAGGTTTTGCTGCATTAATGCGGCACAACAATTGTAACCAAAATCTCAGTAGCTTACAATAACACTTACTTTTCTCACTCCAAGTCTTGGATTTGGCTGGGGTCTGAGTGATCTCAACTGGACTCAACTGGGCTTGGCTCCAGGTTATGGGTTGTTTTCGGGGCTCCTCCAAGTGTCTCATTCAGAGCCAAGAAGCTATGGGGACATGCTCTTCTGGTGGATGATAGAGGTAGAGGAGGTCAAGGCAAACTTCTCAGAACATTCAGAGTCTCTGGTAGCATCAAGTCTGTTAACATTTATCAGCCAAAGCTCAAGGGCCCCAAAATATGTCCTCCCTTCTGTATGGAAAGGCTCTGCAAAGGGCATGGGTGGACACTTTCTTACAGGGACAGAATGAAGAGTTGAGGACAATAATACAATTTACCTGTAGACAAAAGGAAATGCATAGAAACTTCAAGTCAGGAAAGAACTAGAAACACCTAGAGAGAGGAAAGGAGTCATGAATAATGACATTAGAGAGGCAGTGAGATGCTGTGTAGGCTGTTTAAAAAGAAATTTGGTTTTCATTCTTGTTGCATTAAAAAGTCAAACTGAGATGTTCTAAACAAGAGAGTGATGAGGCAGGTGATGTAGATAGGCTCATGGAGTACTTATTCCCCTGCCTTTCTCTACTGAAATACTCAATTTCTAAGCCTCCCTTGTAGCTAGGGATAGTCATGTGATACAGTTCTGGCTGATGAGATATAAACTTATATCTGATGAGAAGAGTTTCTGGGAAATATTTGGATTTCCTAATAAAAAGGAAGGTAGGTTTTGGCAGGTGGTTTGGTCCTTTGCCCTTCTCTAATTTCCATCCTGGAACACAAATGTTATGCCTGGAGGCACAGCAGTTATATCGTGACCATGAGGACGAAAAGGTAAATATAAGAATGGTAGAGCAGAAATGTCTACATTTCTGTGTCTGGGTCCTTCACAACGTTATTCAACTTCTGCATCTGCTCTAGACTGCCTGTGTTGGGAATTATCATGTGAGGAAAATAAGCCTCTTTTTTTAAAAAATGCCATCATAAGTTAGATTTTCTTTTAATTGCCTTGAATGCATTCTACACTGATACAAATGATATGATCCAATTTATGCCTTAAAATGATCTGAGTATTGTTTTGTAAGAAATAATTTTATGAGGATAGGGAAAAGGAAAAACAAGGAAATCAGTTAGGGAAATTTTATTACAATTCAGGAAGGAGATGAAGGTATCTTGGCTTCAATGGTGATAGAGATTAATGGATAGATTTGAGAACTATTTTTAGGAAGAATTGACTTGGTGATGGATTAGCTGCATGTTGTTTAGAAAAGAAATTGTAGGCAGAATGATGAGCCCTAATCCCTAGGACTGTAAATATGATAAACAGTCACAAACCTGTGACTATGTTACTTTACATGGTCAAAGGGATTTTGCAGATGTAAATGGTGTTTGTATTAGTTTTCTAGGGCTGTGTAACAAAGTACCACAAACTGGTTGGCATAAAACAATAGAAAAGCTGAAATCAAGGTATCAGCAAGGCCATGCTTTCCCTCCTAGCTTCTGGTTGTTACCAGCATTCCTTGGCATTCCTTGGCTTGCAGCTCTATAACTCCAATTTCTGTCTCTGTCATCACATGGACATTTTTCCTCTGTGCATGTCTTCACATGGCATTCTCCTCTCTGTGGTTCTTTGTCTCTGGGTCTCTTTTTATTAGGACACCTGTCATATTGGATTAAGAGCTCACTCTACTCCTCATCTGACCTCATCTTGATTACATCTGCATAGATCATATTTCCAAATAAGGTCACATTTTCAGGTACCAGCGGTGAAGACTTCAATTACCATTGGAGGAGACACAAATCAACTCACAACAGGGTTACTGGTGGAGAAACTATAGGGAGATTATCCTGGATTATCCAGGTGGATAAAATAGGGAGATTATCCTGGATTATCCCATAAGCAGAGAACATTCTCCTGCTGGAGTCAGAGAGATGAAGCACGAGGGGAAGACAGAGAAATTCCAATTATGAGAAGAGTTCCACATCCTGTTGCTTGTTCAGAGGTGTAGGGAGCCATGTGCAAGGAACAAAGAGAGGTTCCTAGAGCTATGAATGGTTCCTGGCTGCAACAAGTGAGGAAATAAGTACCTTAGTCCAACAATTGCAAGGAACTAGATTCTTCCAACAACTTGAATGGGCTTGGAAGTATATACTTCCGCAAAGCCTCCAAAGAGGAATGCAACACTTTGATTTAGGTCCTGTGAGATCTGGAGCAGAGGAACCAGCTGAGCCCCACTGTGCCAACTTATGACCAAGGGAAACTGTGAGATGATAAATGGCTGTTGTTTTAAGCCACTAAATTTGTGGTAATTTGTTAGGCAACAATAGAAAATAACTACAAGGAGAATATAAAGAATAACTCTGCAGTTTTTGTTTTAAGCACCTGGGTAAGTGGAGTTGTATCTACTTTGGTGGAAAAAACCAAACAAGAAGCAGGTGAGGTGGAACAGAGCACTGAGGACATCAACACTTTGAGAGTCGTAGGAGAAAGCTCTGTTTTGGTGACACATGCATAGCTGGATTCATGAGCCTGGGGTTTAGAAAAGGTCAGGGTAGAGTTATAAATGTGTAAGCCACAGCCCAGAGACAGTATTTCCAGCCATGGAACTGCTGTGATCACCCAGAGGAAGGGAAGACAGAGAGCCTAGGACTGAGCCAGGGAAACTTTCCATCCAAGTCAGGACAGGGTGGTGGTGGTGGTGGTGGTGGTTGTGGTGGTGGTGAGGGGCTGGTGAGGATGGGAAGGAAGGAGAAAGAGGGAAAGGGAGAAACTGGAAGAAGTAGCCTCACAGAAAGGAGAGGTCAACAAGGTGCATGATGCTGAGAAGTCTAGTAAACTGAAGACTCAAAAATATCCAGTTTCTTTTGACATAAACATATACCTACCATATGATCCAGCAACTCCATTTCTTTTTTTTTTTTAACATCTTTATTGGAGTATAATTGCTTTACAATGGTGTGTTAGTTTCTGCTTTATAACAAAGTGAATCAGTTATACATATACATATGTTCCCATATCTCTTCCCTCTTGCATCTCCCTCCCTCCCACCCTCCCTATCCCACCCCTCTAGGTGGTCACAAAGCACCGAGCTGATCTCCCTGTGCTATGTGGCTGCTGCAACTCCATTTCTTGATTTCTATCCAGAGAAATGAAAATATATGTTTACACAAAAGCCTGTATGCAAATGTTTATAGCAGTTTTATTTGTAATCACCCAAACTTGGAAACAATCCAAATGTCCTTCAACAGGTGAGTGAATAAACAAACTGTGATCCATCAGTAAATGGAATACTACTCAGTCATAAAAAGGAACAGGCTATTGATACACACAACAATTTGGATAAAAACATTGCATGTTGGGCCAATATCACTGATGAGCAGGTGTAAAAATCCTCAACAAAATACTAGCAAACCGAATCCAACAATACACTAAAAGGATCATATACCATGATCAAATGGGATATCTCCCACAGATGCAAGGATTTTTCAATATCTGCAAATCAGTCAATGTGATACACCACATTAACAAGTTGAAGAATAAAAACCATATGTTCATCGAATAGATGCAGAAAAAGCTTTTGGTAAAATTCAACATCCATTTATGATAAAAACTCTCCAGAAAGCAGGTAAAAAGGTAACATACCTCAACATAGTAAGGGCCATATATGACAAACCCACAGCTAACATCCTACTCAATGGTGAAAAGTTGAAAGCATTTCTTCTAAGATCAGGAACAAGACAAGGATGCCCACTCTCACCACTTTTATTCAACATAGTTTTAGAAGTCCTAGCAATAGCAATCAGAGAAGAAAAAAATAAATAAAAGAAATCCAAATGGGAAAGGAAGAAGTAAAACTGTCACTATTTGCAGATGACATGATACTACGCATAGAAAATCCTAAAGATGTCACAAGAAAACTACTAGAGCTCATCAGTGATTTCAGTAAATTTGCAGGATACAAAATTAATATACAAAAATCTGTTGTATTTCTATACACTAAAAATGTAGTATCATAAAGAGAAATTAAGGAAACAATTCCATTTACTATCACATCAAAAAGAATAAAATACCTAGAAATAAACCTACATAAGGAGGCAAAAGACCTGTACTCCAAAAACAATTAGACACTGATGAAAAAAATTGAAGATGATACAAATAGACGGAAAGATATACCATGTTCTTGGATTGGAAGAATCAATATTGTTAAAATGACCATAGTACCTAAGGCAACCTACAGATTCATTGCAATCCCTATCAAAATGCCAATGGTATTTTTCACAGAACTAGAACAAATAATTTTAAAATTTATACAGCAACACAAAAGACTCCCAATAACCAAAACAATCTTCAGAAAGAAGACCAGAGCTGGAGGAATCATGTTCTCTGACCTTAGACTATACTACAAACCTATAGTAATCAAAACAGCATGGTACCAGTACAGAAACAGACACATAGATCAATGGAACAGAATAGAGAGCCCAGAAATAAACCCACACACTTGTGGTCAATTAATCTATGAAAAAGGAGGCAAAAATACACAATGGAGAAAAGACAGTTTCTTCAATAAGTGGTGCTGGGCAAACTGAACAGCTACATGTGAAAGAATGAAATTAGAACATTCTCTAACACCATATACAAAAATAAACTCGAAGTGAACTAAAGACCTAAATGTAAGACTGGATATTCTAAAACTCCTAGAGGCAAACATAGGCAGAGCACACTTTGATATAAATTACAATATTTTTTATGGATCCATCTCCAAAAGTAAAGGAAATAAAAGCAAAAATAAACAAATAGGACCTAATTAAAAGCTTTTGCACTACAAAGGAAACTATCAACAAAACAAAAAGATAACATACTGAATGGGAGAAAATATTTGGAAATGATATGACTGATAAGGGACTAATATCCAACATATATAAACAGCTCATACAACTCAACATAAAGAAAAAAACAATTTAAAAATGGGCAGAATAAATGAATAGACATGTTTCCAGAGAGGAAATGCAGATGGCCAACAGGCACAGGAAAAGATGCTCAACATTGTTAATCGTCAGGGAAATTCAAATCAAAACCACAATGAGATACCACTTCACATCTGTCAGAATGGCTATCATTAAAAAGAACACAAATAACAAACATTGGTGAGGATGTGGAGAAAAGGGAACACTTGTACACTGTTGGTGGGAATGTAAATTGGTGCAGCCACTGTGGAAAACAGTATGAAGTTTTGTAAAGAAACTAAAAATAGAACTACTACATGACCCAGTAATTCCACTCTTGGGTATATATCCAAAAAACCCCCACAAAACCCCAAAACACTAATTCAGAAACATACATGCACCCCAATGTTCACAGCAGCATTATTTACAATTGCCAAGATATAAGAGCAACCTAAGTGTCTATCAACAGATGAATGGCTAAAGATGTGGTGTATATATACAATGGAATACTATTCAGCCATAAAAAAGAACAAAATTTTGCCATTTGCAACAACATGGATGGACTTGGAAGACATTATGCTAAGTGAAACAAGTCAGACAGAGAAAGACAAATACTGTGTATTACTTGTATGTGGAATCTAAAAAATTCAACAAACTAGTGAACATAACAAAAAAAGAAGCAGTCTCACAGATAGGGAGAACAAACTAGTGGTTACCAGTGGGGACGGGTAGGGAGGGTCAATATAGGGGTGGAGGAGTGGGAGGCACAAACTATTGGGTGTAAGATAAGCTCAAGGGTATATTATACAACATGCAGAATATAGCCAATATTTTGTAATAACTGTAAATGGAAAGTAACTTTTAAAAACTGTACAAATTTTTAAAAACGTTTTTTGAAAAAGACTGCATGCTGTATGGATCAATTTATGTGACATTCTCAAGAAGATAAAATTACAGGTACAGATAACAGATCAGTTCTTGCCAGGTTCTGAGAGTGGGAATGATTACAAAGGGGTATCATGAAGGAATTTTGAGATTGCAGTAAAACCATTTTATATCTTGACTGGTGTGGTGAAAACAAAGCCATCCATGACAGGTGACTCCATGCATCTGTCCAACAGAACTATACACTTAAAAGGATGAGTTAATTTAACCTTAATTGTAAAAATGAAGAGAAATATAAATTTAAAATGCCCAGTGAATCCAGCCATATGGAAGTCAATGATGACTTTCAGAAGAGCAGTTTGCGGGGGATGACAGGCCTGGAAACCAGCCTGAAGAGGCACATGGGTGAGTGGGGGGTGAAGAAGCAGAGACACAGAGTGCAGACACCCAGATATGAAAGGGAGGTGGAGGAAGGGCAGGAGCTGAAGAAGAAGATGGAGAAGAGGTATTTCTTAACCTCAGGAACCAAAGGTTGAATTGACCATAGTCCTTGGTTCATAGTCCACTTTCATCATCAGTTTGTGCAAGGCTGATATCTTGTCATTTCCCTTTAATTCCTGACCCACACAGGCTCCCAAGCTAATGTTTTTGATCATGTACTAGAATATGTACATATGCATCTTTGTAAAATACGAAATGTTACTCTACTAGTACTTGTGATTTCATTTACATAAATGGCATTATGCAGTTGGCCTCATTCTGTTTCTTCTTTCACTCAACACTTCTCTAAAAAGATCTCTTCTCTGGACTCAGATATAGAGAACAAACTAGTGGTTACCAGTGGGGAGGGGGAGGGGGCAATATAAGGAGGGAGGAGTGGGAGGCACACATTATTGGGTGTAAGATAGGCTCAAGGACGTATTGTACAACTTGGGGAATATAGCCAATATTTTGTAGTAACTGTAAATGGAAAGTAACCTTAAAAATTGTATTAAAATATTTTTTAATTTAAATAAAGTGATCCCAATTTCAGCAGTACTGTTATTTTTTTAAGAGTCTAGGTAAAGACTACTGTGATTAAAAAAAAAAATAGAAGTTATAAAATTATCACCTCCAAGTAAATATTAAGGTTTGATATAATACCATAGAATAATTATTTTTTTCTATAATTTTATAGGCAGAACCCACATTTTCTTCCAATATTATTAGGCTGAATAATGAGTGTTTTAATCAAAATCAGTATGTATAAACTATAACTTTAAAATATCATATAGACTCTCAAGTGCTTTTAATCACCACTTTCCACCTAAATGATAGCTAGATATTCAGGATCCTAAAATACAGAGTAATATTTGTTGTAAATATTATCAAACACCAAAGCTAGCCTAGATGTATTAGATTCAAATACAGAGTGAGAGACTATATACAGAGAAAGAGCTATATGAGGACTGAAAAAATACAGAAGTGAACGTTTAACTTATTACAAATGGTTTTAAAAGAGGACTGTAGTAGGTTAAATAATGGCCACCAAAAGATATCAGGTCCTAATCTCTGGAACGTGTATATGTCATCTCTGGAACAGCTGACCCCAAACTGCAAGAAAGACAGAAAAATATATAGAATGTTGAATAAGTCTGTAACAACCTGGAAAATGAGACTAACATCACTTGATTAAAAATGTTGACTAGAGAGTTAATGAGTCATATCTATGAAGGAAAAAGAGATTGGAAGCAACATCAACCAAAAACACAGGCAGAGAAAAAAACTACAGAAGTAGAAGTTTTAGGAAACTCCAAGCTAAGAATTAATAGACACAGGAATGAGCAAGGGTTCTCAAGCATTTGCCAGTGTGATTATTTTGGGGAAAAGGATACATTTGCTTCCTGGGGCTGCCATAAACTCCACAAAATGGATGGTTTAAACAACAGAAATTTTTTGCCTTACAGTTCTGGAGGCTAGAAGAACAAGATCTAGAGCTCAACAAGGTTGGTTCCCTCTGAGACCTGTGAGGAAGAATCTGTTCTGTGCCTCTCCCCCAGCTTCTGGTGACTTTCCAACAATATTTGGTGTTTTTGATTTGTGGAATGATCATCCTGATCTCCGCCTTCATCTTCACATGGCATTCTCCCTGGGTGCATGTCTATGCCCAAATTTCCCCTTTTTATAAGAATGTCAGACATATTGGATAGGGGCCCACTCTAATGACCTCATCTTAACTAATTGTATCTGAAATTAACCTATTTCCAAATAAGGTCACATTCAGAGTTACTGGAGGTTAGGGCTTCAACATATGAATTCTGGGTGGACACAATTTAACACATAACAGGGAGTCACTCAGTTGTTGGACCCTCCTTTTCCCCTATCTGTGCTAAGTAGCAGGAACAAGGTCCCTACTTTTGCACCAAAGCAGGAAATTACACACTAAAGCCAGAGGAAGCACAAAGTCCCAGGTGGCTACCTCTCTTCAGTGAAATGGGAAATTCTCATTCCCATGAAACAAACTTTTACCAGCTCCCACCCAGAAGTGAGTCCTATCTTCCCTTTTTCCACAATCATGAGTGAAAAACTATTAATCATAGGAGTAATTTTAGAAAATCAAAACCAATCACTTAATTATAACAATAATAATGGATTAAGACAAGCAGGGTTTATTCCAGGCTTGTAAGAATGTTTCAACAATTGAAAATCTATTAATATAATTACATAACATATTAGGGTGGGACATAGAATCTATAAATATCTCAATGGATGCATGTGATCTATTGCATTCTTCTTCCCAGTTTTGTATGCATCCCTGTATCCACACTTCTTGTTATGTGACTTTGAGTTCCTTCCTCCAGAGGCAATGTGCACCTCTCCCATCTTCATTGTTGTTGGGCTCAACCATGTGACTTGCTTTAGCTAATGGGAATTGGACAGATGTAGGAGTGTTCCAAGCCTATGGGGTATCACTTGTTTCTGCTTCTCCCCTGTTACACTACTGCCATCGCCATAGAAGAATATACTCTGTCTAGACTGCTGGCCCTAGAAGAATAAGAGATATTTGGAACAGTCCTGAATTCAGCCTTAAGCTTAGTCAAGCGACAATGAAGCTGGATTGTGTGTGAATGAAAAATATATTTGTTTTATTAAGCCATTGAATCTAGTGGTGGTTGTTATGCAATATTATTATGACAATAACTGACTGATGCAATACAGAAAAGGCCCTTGGGAAAATTCAACACTGGTCTCTGATCTAAAACTTACCCTGCACACGTCACACAACTACCTGCAAGATATGGTCAGCTAATAGTACAAAAAAGCTCCCTTAATCTAAAAAAATAAGATAAAATAAAAATTCTACAAGTAACTTAAAACAAGCATTATACTGAATGGTAAAACATTAGAAGTACTCATATAAAAGTCAGGAACAAGACAAATTTGCCAGTCTTCAAGTATATTTTGCAGTAATAGGTCCTAGACAATAAATAAAACAAGAAAAAAACAAAAGGTGTATTGGAAGGAAGAGAAAAATGTTCTTGTTTACAATAATACAATTGTTCATCAAAAAAATACAAATCAATCAAAAACCTTTTAGAACAAACATAAGAGTTCAGTAAATGACAAGACGCAAGTTCTACATGAGAAATAACCAAATAGAAAATTAGAAAGTTTAATGGTAAAAAAAAAGACCCCATTTATGATAGTAACCAAAAAAAAAAAAATAGCAGTGATTACCTAGGAACAAATCTAAGAAGAAATGTGTAATACTTTTGAAGAAAAATAACATATTGAGGCATAAAGGGACCTACAGAAACAGAGAGGCACACATGGACCCAACATGAAGCTGAGGAGCAAATACCTGCCAAGTCGATGCCAATGGATTTCACAGGACCCAGAGATGCACAGAGAATCAATATTGATGGCAGTTCTTCCACACACTGATCTCTACATTCAGTTCACTCTCAGCCAAAGCCCCAAAATGATACTTATTTTTTAGAGAACCTAACAAGCTGATACTAAAATATATGTAAAAGAAAAAAATGTGTGTAAAATGACAAAGTAATGAATATATAGGGGAGAGGAATAAAGCAGTAATACATATCCCAAAACATATTTTTAAATTATTTTAATTACAGGTATACCACACCTTATTGCACTTTTCTTTATCACACTTCACAGATGTTGTGCTTTTTTACAAATTGAAGTTTTGCGGCAACCCTGCATACAACAAATCCATTGATGTCATTTTTCCAACAGCATTTGTTCACTTCATGTCTCTGTATCACATTTTGGTAATTCTTGAAATATTTCAAACTTTTTCATTATTATTATATTTTTATGGTGATCTGTGATCAGTGATCTTTGATGTTACTACTACAACTTGCTAAGGCTCAGAGGATGACTAGCATTTTTTAGCAATAAAGTATTTTTAAATTAATATATGTACATTCTTTTGGACATAATGCTGTTGCACACTCTTAATAGACTACAGCATTGTGTAAACATAACTTTTACATGTACTGGGAAACCTAAAAATTTGTATGACTCACTTTATTGTGGTGATCTGGAAATAATACTATCTCTGAAGTATGTCTGTATAATGTTATAGTAAAAAATGAAGGCAAAATAAGAATGTCCAGATAAAAATGAGTTTAGAGCATGCACTACCAATAGACACTCATTAAAAGAACTTTTCAAGGACACACTTCCAATAGAAGGAAATGATCCCTGGAGGAAGGTCTGCAATGCAAGAGGAATGAAAGCACAAGGAGAATGAAAAAAAAAAAAAATATGTGGGCAAATCTAAATAGAAATTGATGTAAAAAAGCAATAATCATATTAACTCCTGAGTTGTGTGCCAAATAAGAATACAGAATTAAATTTCTGGATAAGTAGGGAGGCAAATGTCAGAGTTAAAGTGCTCAAAGATAACTGTATTGCTCAGAAGGAGTGTAAAGTTCATGATTAATTGGAGATTTTGTTGCGTTAATATGCATGTTAAAATTTCTATAAGAAGGATAAAAGAATAGAGCATATAACTTCAAAACTGAGGGGAAAATAAAATAAAGGGAAGCAAAAACCCCAACCAACCCAAAAGTTGACAAGAATGAGAAAAAAATAGAAAAATTGGAATAAATAAAATGGCCCAAATAAAATGGTAGAAAAATGCAATTATACAAATAAAATTATAAATGAATATAAAGTAAAAACATCTTATGTAAAAACAAAGCTGGATTGAGCAGAAGCAACAAGAACTACAATAATGCAGCCTGTGGAACAAAAACCACATTCACAGAAAGATAGACAAGATGAAAAGGCAGAGGGCTATGTACCAGATGAAGGAACAAGATAAAACCCCAGAAAAACAACTAAATGAAGTGGAGATAGGCAACCTTCCAGAAAAAAAATTCAGAATAATGATAGTGAAGATGATCCAGGACCTCAGAAAAAGAATGGAGGCAAAGATCTAGAAGATGCAAGAAATGTTTAACAAAGATCTAAAAAAATTAAAGAACAAAACAAACAGAGATGAACAATACAATAACTGAAATGAAAATGCACTAGAAGGAACCAATAGCAGAATAACCAAGGCAGAAGAACGGATAAGTGACCTGGAGACAGAATGGTGGAATTCACTGCTGCAAAACAGAATAAAGAAAAAAGAAGGAAAAGAAATGAAGACAGCCTAAGAGGCCTCTGGGACAACATTAAATGCAACAACATTCACATTATATGGGTCCCAGCAAGAGAAGAGAGAGACAAAGGACCTGAAAAAATATTTGAAGAGATTATAGTCGAAAACTTCCCTAACATGGGAAAGGGAATAGCCACCCAAGTCCAGGAAGCCAGGAGGGTCCCAGATACGCCCAAGGAGAAACATACCGAGACACATAGTAATCAAATTGGCAAAAATTAAAGACAAAGAAAAATTATTGAAAACAACAAGGGAAAAATGACAACATACAAGGGAACTCCCATAAGGTTAACAGCTGATTTCTCAGCAGAAACTCTACAAGTCAGAAGGGAGTGGTATGATATACTTAAAGTGATGAAAGGGAAGAACCTACAACCAATATTATTCTACCCAGCAAGGATCTCATTCAGATTCAATGGAGAAATCAAAAGCTTTACAGACAAGCAACAGCTAAGAGAATTCAGCACCACCAAACCAGCGATACAACAAATGCTAAAGGAACTTCTCTAAGTGGGAAACACAAGAGAAGAAAAGGACGTTTAAAAACAAACCCAAAACAATTAAGAAAATGGTAATAGGAACATCCATATTGATAATTACCTTAAACGTGTATGGATTAAATGCTCCAACCAAAAGACACAGGCTCACTGAATGGATACAAAAACAAGACCCATATATATGCTGTCTACAAGAGACCCATTTCAGACCTAGGGACAAATATGACTGAAAGTGAGGGGATGGAAAAAGATATTCCATGCAAAAGAAATCAAAAGAAAGCTGGAGTAGCAATACTTATATCAGATAAAATAGACTTTAAAATAAAGAATGTTACAAGAGACAAGGAAGGACAGTACATAATGATCAAAGGATCAATTCAAGAAGAAGATATAACAATTATAAATATATATGCACCCAACATAGGAGCACCTCAATACGTAAGGCAACTCCTAACACCTATAAAAGAGGAAATCGACAGTAACACAGTAATAATGGGGGACTTTAACACTTGACTTACACCAATGGACAGATGATCCAAACAGAAAATTAATAAGGAAACACAAGCTTTAAATGACACGACAGACCAGATAGATTTATTTGATATTCATAGGACATTCCATCCAAAAACAGCAGATTACACTTTCTTCTCAAGTGCACATGGAACATTCTCCATGATAGATCACATACTGGGTCACAAATAAAGCCTCAGTAAATTTAAGAAAATTGAAATCATATCAAGCATCTTTTCTGACCACAACACTATGAGATTAGAAATCAATCACAGGGAAAAAAATGTAGAAAACACAAACACATGGAGGCTAAACAATACGTTACTAAATAACGAAGAGATCACTGAAGAAATCAAAGTGGAAATCAAAAAAATACCTAGAGACAAATGACAATGAAAAAACGACGATCCAAAACCTATGGGATGTGGCAAAAGCAGTTCTAGGAGGGAAGTTTATAGCTATACAAGCCTACCTCAAGAAACAAGAAAAATCTCAAATAAACAATCTAACCTTACACCTAAAGGAACTAGAGAAAGAAGAGCAAACAAAACCCAAGGTTAGCAGAAGGAAAGAAATCATAAAACTCAGAGCAGAAATAAATGAAATAGAAACAAAGAAAACAATAGCAAAGATCAATAAAACTAAAAGCTGGTTCTTTGAGAAGACAAGCAAAATTGATAAACCATTAGCCAGACTCATCAAGAAAAAGAGGGAGAGGACTCAAATCAATAACATTAGAAATGAAAAAAGAGAAGTTACAACAGACACTGCAAAAATACAAAGCATCCTAAGAGACTACTACAAGCAATGCTATGCCAATAAAATGGACGGGCTGGAAGGAATGGACAAACTCTTAGAAAGGTATAACCTTCCAAGACTGAACCAGGAAGAAATAGAAAATATGAACAGACCAATCACAGGTAATGAAATTGAAACTGTGATTTAAGATCTTCAAACAAACAAAAGTCCAGGACCAGATGGCTTCACAGGTGAATTCTATCAAACATTTAGAGAAGAGCTAACACCCATCCTTCTCAAACTCTTCCAAAAAATTGCAGAGGAAGAAACCATCACCCTGATACCAAAACCAGACAAAGATACTACAAAAAAAGAAAATTACAGATCAATATCACTGATGAATATAGATGCAAAAATCCTCAACAAAATACTAACAAACAGAATCCAACAACACATTAAAAGGATCATACACCATGATCAAGTGGGATTTATCCCAGGGATGGAATGATTCTTCAATATATGCAAATCAATCAATGTAATACACCATATTAACAAATTGAAGAAGAAAAACCATATGATCACCTCAATAGATGCAGAAAAAGCTTCTGACAATATTCAACACCGAATTATGATAAAAATTCTCCAGAAAATGGACCTAGAGGGAACCTGCCTCAACATAATAAAGGTCATATACAAAAAACCCAAAGCAAATATCATTCTCAATGGTGAAAACCTGAAAGCATTTCCTCTAAGATCAGGAACAAGACAAGGATGTCCACTCTGACCACTATTATTCAACATAGTTTTGGAAGTCCTAGCCACGGCAATCAGAGAAGAAAAAGAAATAAAAGGAATACAAATTGGAAAAGAAGTAAAACTGTCACTGTTTGCAGATGACATGATACTATACATAAAGAATCCTGAAAATGCCACCAGAAAACTACTAGAGCTAATCAATGAATTTGGTAAAGTTGCAGGGTACAAAATTAATGCATAGAAATCTCTTGCCTTTCTATACACTAATGATGAAAAATCTGAAAGAGAAATTAAGGAAACACTCCCATTTACCATTGTAACAAAAAGAAAAAAATACCTAGGAATAAACATAACTAAGGAGACAAAAGACCGGTATGCAGAAAACTATAAGACACTGATGAAACAAATTAAAGATGATACCAACAGATGGAGAGATATACCATGTTCTTGGCTTGGAAGAATCAATGTTGTGAAAATGACTATACTACCCAAAGAAATCTACAGATTCAATGCAATCCCTATCAAGTTACCAATGGCATTTTTTATGGAACTAGAACAAAAAATCTTAAAATTTGTATGGAGACACAAAAGACCCCAAATAGCCAGAGCATTCTTGAGGAAAAAAAAGCAGAGCTGGAGGAATCAGACTCCCTGACTTCAGACTATACTACAAACCTACAGTAATCAAGACAATATGGTCCTGGCACAAAAACAGAAATATAGATCAATGGAACAAGATAGAAAGCCCAGAGATAAACCCACGCACCTATGGTCAACTAATCTATGACAAAGGAGGCAAGGATATACAACGGAGAAAAGGCAGTCTCTTCAATAAGTGGTGCTGGGAAAACTGGACAGCTACATGTAAAAGAATGAAATTAGAACACTCCCGAACACCATACAGAAAAATAAACTCAAAATGGATTAGAGATCTAAATGTAAGACTGGACACTATAAAACTCTTAGAGGAAAACATAGGAAGAACACTCTTTGACATAAATCACAGCAAGATTTTTTTTGATCCACCTCCTAGAGTAATGGAAATAAAAACAAAAATAAACAAATGGGACCTAATGAAACTTAACAGCTTTTGCACAGCAAAGGAAACCATAAACAAGATGAAAAGACAACCCTCAGAATGGGAGAAAATATTTGCTAATGAAGGAACTGACAAAGGATAAATCTCCAAAATATATAAACAGCTCATGCAGCTCAATATTTAAAAAACACACAGCCCAATCCAAAAATGGGCAGAGGACCTAAATAGACATTTCTCCAAAGAAGACATACAGATGGCCAAGAGGCACATGAAAAGCTGCTCACCAGAACTAACTATTAGAGAAATGCAAATCAAAACTACAATGAGGTATCACCTCACACCAGTTAGAGTGGGCATCATCAGAAAATCTACAAACAACAAATGCTGGAGAAGGTGTGGGCAAAAGGGAACCCTCTTGCACTGTTGGTGGGAATGTAAATTGATACAGCCACTATGGAGAACAGTATGGAGGTTTCTTTAAAAACTAGAAATAGAATTACCATATGACCCAGCAATCCTGCTACTGTGCATATACCCAGAGAAAACCATAATTCAAAAAGACACATGCACCCCAATGTTCATTGCACCACTGTTTACAATAGCCAGGTCATGGAAGCAACCTAAATGCCCATCGACAGACAAATGGATAAAGAAGATGTGGTATATATATACAATGGAATATTACTCAGCCATAAAAAGGAACGAAATTGGATCATTTGTAGAGATGTGAATGGATCTAGAGACTGTCATACAGAGTGAAGTACGTCAGAAAGAGAAAAACAAATATCGTACATTAACACATATATGTGGAATGTAGAAAAATGGTACAGATGAACCAGTTTGCAGGGCAGATATTGAGACACAGATGTAGAGAACCGTATGGACACCAAGGGAGGAAAGCGGTGGGGGGTGGAGGTGGGGGTGTGATGAATTGGGAGATTGGGATTGACATGTATACACTGATGTGTATAAAATGGATGACTAATAAGAACCTGCTGTATAAAGAAATAAATAAAATACAATGTGATAATCATAAAAAAAACCAAAACTGGATTGTTTTCCAATCCAACATATTAGTTACACCCAATATATAAGGCACAGAAATATTGTAATGGAAAGTATAGAAAAAGATACCCCAGCCAAATAGCAACTAAAGTGTTAGTGTTCCTAGCTCTGTAGTTTTAATAAAATACTAAACACAATACAGTTCCAGGCAAATAATTTTACTGGAAATAGACGGGCTTAGTTTGTACTGATGCAAGGTTCATTTCACCAGGAATTTGAGTTCATATGCCTCTATAACATAGCTTCATAATGGATATGCTTGTGGTGCCCATGTCGCATCTTCTCTCCCACCTTTGATCTCTGCTTCAGGGTTACTGGACAGCTCTGTTCAAGTTCAGACTCACATTGTCAGCATCCTACCTCAAGCCCACCCCCACCCGTGGGGCCACCACTTGGGGCCTTCATCAGAGCCTCAGAAGTCTGTGGGCAAATGTAGTCCAGATGTTTGGGGGAGTCAAGGTCCCCAGGAATAATACCTGCAGAAGCTGAAGGATAAGTGCTCCCATCTTCTATCTTTTGGATGGATGGTCTGGGAGATTTCTGCATGTTTATTGGTGAAATGGAGCCTCATTTCTCACAAGAGCACCCTTAACAGAATTTTATATGGCTTTTCCTCCTTCCTTACCACCTCCCATTTCTCCAAGTCCTGCTTCCTGGGATTGATTGTCTCCAAAATAAGCCACCTGCACCCAAGCATGTTCAGGTTCTGCTTTCAGGGAACCCAGCCAGGCAAAGCCAGCTTGGATGAGTGCTTTAGGAAATGTGCCTGAGGAGGTGGGACACCGCCCAGAGAAGTTTGGATGGGGTCTGGGAAGAGTAATTAAGCCTCAATGCTCTCAATCAGAGCATGCACTGGAGCTTAGGCCCTGGGGAAGAGGCCTCAGGCAGCTGGGGAAACAGTTCAAGTCAGAGGATGTTTGGGGAAAAGGAGAGGAGAGGATGGGCCCCCAGAAAAGGAGAAGGGTCCCAAAGACCATCTCTGGCGTCCTCCCTTCCTGTCAACCCTGGTACTCCTGAGGCCCAGGCATTCAGCAGAAATTCCCATCTGCTCTCTTTCTGGCTCCTACCCCACCTCGCATTCCAGCAAAAGCTCAGTCTGGTGCAGAAATGCAACCCTTGCTTCTGGGCACAGGTATCACAAAATCAGAGGCCTCCTCTTTTTAGTGAGTTTTTTTTTTAATTGAAGTATAGTTCATTTACAACATTGTGTTAGTTTCAGGTGGATAGCAAAGTGATACATATTTATATGTATATATCTATATTCTTTCTTTTTATTCTTTTCCATTATAAGTTATTACAAGATAAACACAAAGATTTATTGTATAGCACAGGAAACTATATTCACATCATGTTTTGGTTTTGTTAACAAAGATAATTGGAGTTTTTCACATCCAACATAAACTAACAGTAAGTTCTCCCATGTGGAAAACCCAGCCTCCAGGCTCTGCAGTTCTCATGCAGCCTCCAAGTGAGAAAGGTCTTGGGCAGAGAGGCCTGGGTTCCAGACACAGCTGGAGACAGCCTCCTGGCTTGATGACCTCAGGATAGTCACCAACCCTCTCATGTCACAATTTCTTAGCTGTGTAGCGGGAATAAGACCATTCAGGTCCCTCCCTACCCGACAAGCACATGGTCTTGGAGTGTGAAAGCAAAGTGCTCTGTGGGGAACCTCAAGTTATATACTGGGCGGATGCCTTTTTCAATCCAAAACAACATTGATTGATGCCCACCAGATGTTAGGTTGTGTGCTAGGCATTGTATAAAATTCAAAATGCCAAAGCCAACTAACAAAGAGCCTGTCAACTCTCCCCTTTTTACCTGAATTACCTGTATTCTCACCCAACCCCTGTCCTTCCATCCTTTCCCCAAACTCTTCCATCCTGATGAAATGGATCTGGACTCTGTGGGGCCCTCCTGGGTACAAATCCTTTTAGTGTCCCCCACTTCTTGTTTGTAGGAAATACACTTCATTCAGCTTCCTTGACCTTCCCTGAGTTCCAAAGGGCAGATTCAAACAGTTGCTAATCAGGGAAGGGAAAGGGTGGAGAAACAAAGAAGCAGTCCAAAAACTAGTGCAGCAATAAAGCAAGGTCCCGGTTCCTCCTCAAGGAATATACATAACAATACCTTTGAGCTCTTCTGCAGGAACTAAGACCCCCACCCATGTGGAGGATGGTAACTTCAGGCTGAGCACAAGATTCCTGGAACACTGTCCTGTTACCTCATCATCAACCAATGAGAAGAAAGTCTGCACACAGTGGAAGATAATGTAGACCCTGACCCCCTCCTCAAATAATTCTTCCTTTAAAAACTTTCATGGTAGAGCAAATCTTGGGATTTAGCTTTTAGACATGAGTCCACCTTCTCCCCAGGTTGCCAGCCTCCTGAATAAAGCAATCTTTCCTTTCAAACCAACACTTGCCACTCGAGTTTTGGCTTTTGAGTGGCAAGCAGTCGAACCCGAGTTCAGTAACACTGACTCCATCCTGCTTCTCCCCCAGGATCTCATCCTGCCTTTCTTCCTATCAGTGTCTCGCTCAGTACTGGCTCTTACCTCTTATCCTTCAGTACTCTCATATTTTTCTCATTCTGAAGAAAAGTTCATCTTTACCTTTTCTTTGTCAATGTCTCCCCAGCATTGTCAACTGAACTGTGCTTTCAGCTCTTAACTCTATCCAAACCAGGAGATGGCAAACTTTTCCTGTAAAGGGTGAGATAGTAAATATTTTATGCTATTCAGGCCATGTGGTCTCTGTTACAGTTACTTAACTCTAGCACTGTAGTCCAGGGGCAGCCATAGATAATACATAAACACGTAGGCATGTCTGTGTTCCAATAAAACTTTATTTACAAAGACAGGCTAGATTTGGCCCACAGGGTATAGTTTGTGGGCTCCTGACCTAGGCAGTGCTTCTTAAATGTTAATGTGTGCATGAATAACCTGGGAATCTTGTTAAAATGCAGTCTCCGATTCAGTAGATCTAAGCTAGGGCTCAGCAGTCTGCATTTCTAACAAGCTCTCAGGTGATGCTGATGTGGCTGGTCTCAGGAGTGATACTCTTGATGACTTCTGTGACAGGTACAGCTGACTCAACCACCATTTTCTGCCTCCCAACAGAGAGGCTGTAAAAGCCCCCAAAAAGCACTTTCTCATCTACCCCTGTTGCCAGGGTGGCCATATGGGTCAGTTCTGGCAAATATGATGAAAGCAAAATTCTGGAGGTCTTTCAAGAAGCTCAGGAATTGCACCTTTCTCTCCCTCCTGAATTCTCACCAATTTGAGAAATAAGACAAAGGAGTGGCATTTGAAGGCCTGAAATATCACCCTTATTACTTAAAAAGGCTAAGTTATTGGAGAACACAGTTTATTGTGAAATGGACCTGTTAACTGAATTACAGAAGTTTGACTAACTCTTCCCAGGTTGACTAGAATAGGTTTCCCTATCTGAGTAGAGAGGTGAGGCTAAGACTTATGGCTCAAAGGAGCAGAGGAGAACTGGTAGCTGCAGGCAGGCTCTCTCCCTAGAGGAAAACTAGAGGTGCTTAGCTGAGCAAGCCTAGTTTATTCTTCCCAAATTTAGCAACCAGCCACATCATTCCACCTCCTCTGGGATAAGGTAAATATAAGGGTAGAGAGGAGCTGGAAGTGTATCAAAAAGAAGGAAACCATTTCAAGTGGGACAACCACATCACTCCCCCTCCAATGATCTCTACTTTTTTGTTCTCTTAACATATTTGGTTTAACTATTAAACCTTCAGTCAAAGGTGATGTGCAGTGTGATAGGGAAGTCCCACACCCACCTGCCTGAGACTGTAACAACCAATTTTTTGCCTTTGGTATTTTTCTGGGAACACCAATGGGCAATTCCCACTTTTCCCACACCAAGCATCTGAAATGTGTCATAAGACTACATTAAGTAAATCCCAAGTTTATTTTGAACACAGGGCCAAAATTCATCCCCTATCCTACTTATTGCTCAAATTATATTCAGCCATGTTGTACACATAACTAATCAGAATTTGTGAATGTGTTCATTCAACAAATATTTTATGAGCATCTGCTTTGTTCCAGGCAGTGTTCCAAGTGCTAAAGATGCAAGAGTGTACAAAGATAAACATTCCTGCCGTGATGTAGCTCATAGTCCAATGAGGGGGATGGACAAGAAACAATCATTATAATAAATAAGTGATATTACATGTTTGAAATGGTAAGCATCATGGAAAAAAAGAAAAAAATAGAGCAGGGAAGAAGGATCAGGAGTGCTGAGGGGGAAGGTGGAATATTACAGTGTAAAAGGTTGTCAAAATAGGTCTCTTCAGGAAGATTGCATTGAGAAATTACTTGAAGTGGGGGATTAGCAAAGCAGATCATTAGAGGAGTGTTAGTGAGGGGCAGATTGCCTGAAGTGGAGTGAACAAATAGAAGGGGAGATCAGAGATGTAATGAAGGGTCAGATCAAGAGGGGTCCTTGCAGAGGAATGGCTTGATCTAATTTGTACTTTTATTTTTTTAATTTTTTTTAACATTTTTTTAAAAATTGAGGTAACATAGGTTTATAACACTATATAAGTTTCATGTGTACAACATTATATTTAGACTTGTATATGCATTACAGTGTGCTCACCACCAAAAGTTTACTTTCTATCCATCACCATACAGCTGATGCCCTTTACCCATTTCTCCTCCCCCGCCCACTCTGGAGCCACCACTTTGTTCTCTGTATCTATGTGTTTACTTTTATTTAGTTTTGTTTGTTCATTTATTTGAGTTTTTTTTTGTTTGGTTGGTTGGTTGGTTGGTTTTCTTTTTTACATTCCACATACGAGTGAAGCCATATGGTATTTGTATTTCTCTGTCTGATTTATTTCACTGAGCAAGGACCCTCAAGGTCCATCCATCTTGTCACAAACGGCAAGATTTCATCTTTTTAATGGCTGAGTAGTATTCTATTGTGTGTGTGTATACATGTGTGTATCACTTCTTTATCCATTCATCAATTGATTGTTTCCATATCTTGGCTGTTGTAAATAAAGCTACAATGAGCATAGGGGTGCATATATCTTTTCAAATTAGTGTTTTAATATTCATCAGATAAATACCCAGAAGTGGAATAGCTGGATCATATGTTAGTTCTATTCTTAATATTTTGAGGAATCTCTATACTGTTGTCCATAGTGGCTGCACCAATTTACATTCCCACCAACAGTGTATGAGGATTCCCTTTTCTCCACATTCTCTCCAACCCTTGTAACTTCTTGCCTTTTTTAAATTGAAGTATAGTTGACTTACCACGTTGTGTTAGTTTCTGGTGTACAGCAAAGTCATATATATATATTCTTTTTCATATACTTTTCCTCTATGGTTTATTATGGGATATTGAATATAGTTCCCTGTGCTATACGGGAGGACCTGGTTGTTTATCTATTTTATATATAGTAGTTTGTATCTTTGAATCCCAAAATCCTAATTTATCCCTCCCCCATCCCCTTTCCCCTTTGGTAAACATAAGTTTGTTTTCTATGTCTGTGAGTTTGTTTCTGTATTGTAAATAAGTTCATTTGTATCACATTTTAGATTCCACATGTAAGTGATATCATATGGTATTTTTCTTTCTCTTTCTGACTTACTTCACTTAGTATGATAATCTCTAGGTCCATCCATGTTGCTGAAAATGCATTATTTCATTTTCTTTCATGGATAATACTCTCTCTATATATATACCACATCTTCTTTACCCATTCATCTGTCGATAGGCTGCTTCCATGTCTTGGCTATTGTAAATAGTGCTGCTATAGACATTAGGGTGTATGTATATGTTCAAATTAGTTTTCTCTAGATATATGCCTAGAAGTGGGATTTCTGGAGCATATGGTAGCTCTATTTTCAGTTTTCTAAGTAACCTCCATACTGTTTTCCATAGTGGCTACACCAATTAACATTCTCACCAACAGTGTAGGAGGCTTCCCTTTCCTCCACACCCTCTCCAGAATTTGTTATTTGTAGACTTTTTAATGACAGCTATTCTGACTGGTGTGAGGTGATACCTCATTGTAGTTTTGATTTGTGCTTCTCTAATACTTAGTGATGCTGAATATCTTTTCATGTGCCTATTGGCCATATGTATGTCTTCTTTGGAGAAGTGTCCATTTAGGCTTTCTGCCCATTTTTTGATAGGGTTTTTTTTTTTTATTATTAAGTTGTATGAGTTGTGTGTATATTTTGAAAATTAAGCCCTTGTTGGTCACATCATTTGTAAAAGTTTTCTCCCAGTCCATAGATTGCTTTTTCATTTTGTTTATACTTTCCTTTGCTGTGCAAAAGCTCATAAGTTTGATTAGGCCCCATTTGTTTAGTTTTGCTTTTATTTCTATTGCCTTGGGTGACTGACCAAAGAAAACATTGGTACAATTTATGTCAGAGAATGTTTTGCCTATGTTCTCTTCTAGGATTTTTATGGTGTCATGTCTTATATTTAAGTTTTTAAGCCATTTTGAGTTTATTTTTTGTGCACGGTGTGAGGGAGTGTTTCTTGCCTTTTTGACAATAGCCATTCTAACATGCATGAGGTGATATCTCACTGTGGATTTTATTTGCATTTTCCTAATAATTAGTGATGTTGAACATCTTTTCATGTGTCTGTTTGTCATCTGTGTATCTTCTTTGGGGAAATGTCTATTCAGCTCCTCTGATAATTTATGCTTTTAAAGGATCGCCATGGTTACTGTGTCAAGAACAGAAAGCAGGAAAGAAAGAGTAGAAACAACTCAAAGGAGGAGGCTCTGACAGGTGAAAGGAGGTGGTGGCTTGGACCAGAATGATAGTAGTGGAGGAGGTGAGAAGAGGTTGAATCCTGGATAAATCTTCAAGGTAGAACCAAAAGGATTTCTTGGCAGTTTGGGTATGAGAAAGAAAAGAGTCAAGTATTCCATGATCATGCTTGCATTGAGATTGATAATATTAAGATACTTGATCTTAGGGACTTCAGGAATGGCAGAGTAAAGAGCTTAGCAGACCCTCTCCACAGAAAAACAACAATTTAAGTGGCAAGAATTATTTTTTAAAAACATTTCGCAGTCTCTGGAATTGTCTTTAGGGCATACAGTAAGTGGAGAAAGATTCACTGAAGAAAATCGACAAAATCTCAGTAAGAACAGCAAGAGCCATGTCCTGCTCCCTCTTTCCTCATCTCTTTGTATGGAAACTCTACTCCAGGTGAATGTGGTCAAAACATAGGGGTGTCCTTTTCCTTCAGTTCCTAAAGTTTCAGGCTGGGTAGGGCAAGTCTCCAGTGTTTCTCATGTTCCTCTAGCCCTCATGTTCCTCCAGCCCCATATTCTAGGTGAGTGTGGATGAAAGGGCTGAGATGCCCTTCCCCCCACCCAGACCCTATTTGTATAGTGGAAGCTTTACTCTAGGTGTGGCAGGCTGAAAATACTGAGGCTTTAATTACCCCTGTCCCTGATTATTCATCAGGTAGAGGTTCCATGCTGATAGGGGAAATCTAAGAAGACAAGAGGCTACCACCCCTCCTGATGCTACTTACATAGAAATAGTATCATTCCAAAAGAAATAGGCCACTCTCCCTACTCCAGGTCCTGTGCAGTGGTGCAAAATTTCTTTCCAGGGGAAGAGACAGGCCATAAGAATGAAAAGCTCCATAGTATGGCCCAAGAGGACTATTTGGAAGATAATAGGGAAAAATCCATGCTTAAGAGTGTTGTTGAAAACAAGGAGACCTTTGTGAAGGCTAATTGAGAGGGTGCTGGTAGCTCCACAATACTGGTAGCAACAAGTGAAGTGGCAGAGTGACTAGAAGTCTAACAGAAAGTTTAACAGAAGTTTAACAGAGTAAAACAGCCAAGAAGAACACTTCTGGGGTCACAGTTGGCCCTGGAGGTCAGGAAGGCTGTGCACATGTCATAGTCTACATGCACTGGAGAGCAATCAAAGGTAGACATGGATCAAACTTGTAAGCATTTCCCAAGCCACACACATATTAATTAACAAAGGGCAGAAGACTCACAGACACAGTGTGTTTAAGCACAACCTCTTATGAAACAGTGGCTACACAATAAGCTACTCTGACTCAAAGGAAATTCTAAGAAGCCAGGATTAAAAATAAAACCACACACATCCCTAGAAGGCTTGACAAATGTATTCAAGCTAAGGCTGTGTTCTTTCAGGAGTGATAAATAAAGAACTTCCAAGAAGCTAGCCCCTGGCTGAATATGGGATCAAAACATAAATTCCCTGGACAGCGATAGCAACCTCCAACCTACACACATATACAAAAAATATATATACATAGAGAGAGGGAGAGAGAAAGAGAGAGAAAGAAAACTCTAACTGGCTGAAAGGGCCTAAGCACAAGCTTTGACTGATAAGTAGTTTATGTGGATTCAAGGATAACCCTTTGGTAGCCATAAAAAAAAATCTGAGCAAGGACATCAAAGGCTGCACACTGCAAGAGAAATCAACCACAAAATTAGCCCAGCCAAGTCACTAAACAAATAAATGAACTATCAAAGCAAACAACAATAATGTCAACCCCAGAGGAGGAAAGGAGTCAGTATCCAGAGTTGCTATATAATCTAAAATATCTACTTTAAAAAAAAATTATGAGACATACAAAGGAAAGTGTGGCCTATACATAAGGAAGAAAGCAACTGCAAATAGAAATTACCTTTGAACAGGCCCAGATGATGGACAAAGCAGACAAAGACTCCAAAGTAACTATTATAAATATGTTGAAAGAACTGAAAGGAGCCATACCTAAAGAACTAGAGGAACATATGAAGAAAAAATGCCTCATCAAATAGAGAACATGAATAAAAAATAGAAATTATAAAATAGAACCAAGTGGAAATTGTGAGGGTAAAAATTACAATAACCAAAACGAAAAATTCACTAAAAGGCTTCAACCATAGATTTGAGCTGGTAAAATAAAGAATCAGAAAAACAGAAGATAGATCAGTAGATACTATGTAATCTGAAGAACAGAGAGGGAAAAAAAGATTGAAGAAAAATTAACAGAGCTTCAGAGAAATGTAGAATACCAATAAGTGCATCCACATACATGTAATGGGAGTACCAGAAGAGGAAGCAAAAAGTGGGGTGGGCAGAAAAAACATTCAAAGTGGCTGAATACTGACCAAATTTGATGAAATATATTAATCTACACATCCAAGAATCTCAACAAACTCCTGTAGGGCAAACCTAAACAGATCTATACCCAGATATATCACAGTCAAATTGTTGAAATCCAAATATAAAGAAAAAAATTTTTAAACAGTAAGAAAAAATGACTCATCACATAAAAAAGGATGCCAATAAGATTAACAGCTGACTTCTCATCAGAAAGAGTGGAGGCCAGAAGTTAGTGAGATAATGTATTCAACGTGCTGAAAGTTAAAACCTTCAACCAAAAATCTTATAGCCAGCAAAACTATCTTTCAAAAATGGTGGCAAAAGAAAGACATGACCAGATAAACAAAAGCAGAGAATTCATTGATAGCAGACCTACCTTATAAGAAATACTAAAGGAAGTTCTTCAGGATGAAGCTTATAATTCTAGACAGTAATTTAAGGCCATAGCAAAAAACATGTGCCAGTAAAGGTAATTGTATAGATAATTATAAAAGACAGTATAATAGCATATTTATTCTCCTATCTTTCTTTTAAAGAGTGATTGCATAAAGCAATATGTATATAGTTGTATTAAGGAATGTGTAAAATGTAGAAATGTGATATATTTGACAATAACAGCAAAAAGAAGGCAGGTAGAAACAAGATGCATTAGGGTGAAACAATTAATTAAACCAGATGGTAACTGGAATCCATAGGACTAAATTAGGAAAACCAGAAATGGAAAATAAGAAGGTTAACACAACAAACATAAATACATTTGTTTTCCTTTCTTGTCTTGGTTTCTATAAAAGACATACAATTATATAAATTAATAATTATAGCAATGTATTTCTAGATGTAATTTGTACAACAATAAAAGAGGAATAAAAGGGGAGAGGGTATGGAGCTATACAGGACAACATTTTTTGAATTCATTGGAATTATGCTAATGAAATCTGAAGTAAACTTAATAAGTAAGCTGTATATTGTAAGCCCTGGAGCAACTACTGTCTCCCCATCTCCCCTACACCCAAACCCCTAGTAATTACATTCTACTTTCTATTCTATAGCTACTTTATTTATTTATTTATTTATTTATTTTTTGGCTGTGTTGGGTCCTCGGTTCGCGCGAGGGCTTTCTCCGGCTACGGCAAGTGGGGGCCACTCTTCATCGCGGTGCGGGGACCGCTCTTCATCGCGGTGCGCGGGCCTCCCACCATCGCGGCCCCCCCCGTCGCGGGGCACAGGCTCCAGACGCGCAGGCTCAGTAGTTGTGGCTCACGGGCCCAGCCGCTCCGCGGCACGTGGGATCTTCCCAGACCAGGGCTCGAACCCGTGTCCCCTGCATTAGCAGGCAGACTCCCAACCACTGCGCCACCAGGGAAGCCCTACTTTCTATTCTTAAGAGTTCAACTTTTTTTTTTTCTTTTAGATTTCACATAAAAGTGAGATCATACAGTGTTTGTCTTTCTCTGTCAGGCTAATTTCACACTGGGAAAAGAACAGTCCTTTTAACAAACGGTCCTGAAACTATTGAAATCCACATGCAAAATAATGTATTTGGACCCTTACCTCACACCATACACAAAAAATAACATGAAATGGATCATAGACCTAAATGTAAGAGCTAAAATTGTAAAAATCTTAGAAAAAATCATAGGTGTAAATTTTTGTGACCTTGGAAATTATTCCTTAGGTATGACACCAAAAGCATAAGCAATGAAAGAAAAAATACATAAATTGGACTACATCAAAAAAAAAAAAAAACACAACTTTTGTGCTGCAAATGAATGCTGCCACCAACAAAGTGAAATGATAATCCACAATATGGGGGGTGGAATTATCAAATCATATATCTGATAAGGGACTTATATCCAGAATATATAAAAAGTACTTCAATAATAAAAGATAACGCAATTTTTAAATTGGCAAACAATTTGAAGAGATATTTCTCCAAAGAAGATATATAAATAGCCAATAAACACATAAAAAGACACGACATCATTACTCATTAGAGAAATGCAAATAAAAACTACAATGAAATGCCACTTCATGCCCCCTAGAATAGCTATAATAAAAAGAGCAGGCAATAAAAAGTGTTGGCAAAGATGTGAAGAATTTGGAACACTTACACACTGTTGGTGGGAATTTTAAATGGTGCAGCCACTCTGGAAACATTTTTTTCCTCAAAATGTTAAACATAGAATTACCATATCCCCCAGCAATTCCACTCCAGGTATATACTCAAGAGAAATGAAAACATTTACATCCTCACAAAAACTTGTACATGAATGTTTATAGCAGCATTATTCATAATAGTCAAAAAGTGGAAACAACCTAAATGTCCATCAACTGATGTATGGAGAAGCAAAATATGTTTATTTTCAAACAATGTAACATTATTCAGCAATAAAAAGGAGTTAAGTATGATACATGCTACAACATTGTTAAACCTTGAAAATATGTTAAATGAAAGAAGCCAGTCACAAAATACCACATATTGTATTATTCTGTTTATATGAAATGTCCAGAATAGGCAAACCTATAGAGACAGAAAGTAAATTAGTGGTTGCCTTGGACTGGGGGGCATGGAATGGAGGAATGGGGAGTGACTGCTAATGGGCATGGATTTTGTCTTAGAGGTAATGAATACAATCTAAATTTACATGGTGTTAAAATAGATAGCTAGTGGGAAGCAGCTGCATAGCACAGAGAGATCAGCTTGGTGTTTTGTGACCACCTAGAAGGGTGGGATAGGAAGGGTGGGAGGGAGATGCAAGAGGGAGGGTATATGGGGATATATGTATACATACAGCTGATTCACTTCGTTATACAGCAGAAACTAACACAACATTGTAAAGCAACTATACTCCAATAAAGATGTTAAAAAAAATTTTTTTACATGGTGTTGACAGTTGCACAACCTTGTGAATAAACTAGAAAACACTTTAAGTGGGTGAAATTTATGGTGCATGTATTAAGTCTCAGCAAAGATGTATTTAAATGTTCATATTAAGATGTTCCAATAATTAAACACATAGCCGTTTCAGTAGTAAAATGCTAACATATAGTGTTGCCCCAAATTTGAAAATAAACCCACTTTCTTCAAATATATTTTCTTCAAAAAATGCATCCAGCCCTGACATCTTTCTGAATTCCAGTCCACATTTTCTACTGCATGTAGGACTCCCATCTGGATTTCATTGGTCTCTCATGCTCACAAATTTCCCCCAAATCTGGTCTACCTCTTAGGTGCTTCTCTCTAATGATAGCCCCACTATTTTTGCAATCTTCTACACTGAAAATCTCAGTGCCATCTCTGATTACTACCTCTACCTTGTTCATAAGCCCAGGTGATTTCACTTCTGCCCAAGTTCACCCATTCTCTACCTTACATCCATGCCAGCTACTGCTGCCTTAGTTCAGACTCTTAGGTTTGCTCCTGAATTAGTGAGACCTCTACTTTCACCAACCAACCTGTGCCAAAGCCAGATTAACATTCCCAAGAAGACCACTGGTCATGTCACACTAAAGCTCAACAGCTCTCAGTGGTTTCCTGTGCTTGTTGAACAAAGTCCAAATTCCTTCTTCTGGAAAATCAGAATTTGGGGATGTTTTATCCCCAAGCTATCTTTATCTGACTCTGATGATTCCCTTCACAAATACTTTACATTAAAAACCATCTACTCTTTCCTTTGAGTGTCACTAAACTTCCCCACTTCCTTGCCTTTGCCTTATACATCATTTCTTCTTGTCCAAGAATCTCCAAAATTCCTGGTCAGACTCCTCCATGAAGTTTTTCCCAAGCTGGAAGTGATTTCTCCTTCTTCTAAACTCTCTTCAAACTCTATCATACACCAGCATGCCACAGATTACTTTCTATCAGATATTATAACTCTCTAGGTGCATTATGTATTTTGTTGCTATCCCTAACCTTCTTCTTCACTTCATCTCTTCTCTTTCTTCAATATTGCATTCAGTCTTTGCTATGGGATTCTTAATTGCCTAATTTGTGCTTGACTTGTAATTCTCAGAGCCTCTAGCCCAGTGCCAGACACTTAATAGGTACTCAATAAATGCTCATGGAAACAAAGGAGGGAGGAGAAACAGAAGGTGTGCTTCCTGGCTTTAAGGAACTTAGCTCATGTAGAAGCTGAACACAAATTTTTTGATGCTTGACAGGATGAGGAAAGTATGACAATAAACATGTCTCACAAAGGGGACATTTAACAACACTGAGAAGAACTAGAAGAGGTTACTGATTGGGGTGAGATTTTAATACATGGATATGAAATGAAGAGCATTCCAGGTTAAGGGAATAGCATCAACAAATAGCCAAGTTCACACATTTGTAAGAGGTGAACTGTGAAATATGATTGATGAGTAAGGTGCATGCTTGTATGAAAGAGGGAAGTGTTCTGTAGTTGGAGATAAGCCTTGAAAATTACATTGGAGACTGATCATAGAAAGTGTTGGATTGCAGGGTAGAGAATTTGGACATTATTCTGCAGGCAATGAGTAGCCCTTAAGATATTTAGTTGAGCAATGAAAGAGCTCAGGGGTTAAAGGAGGCAGAAAGGTAACTTCCTATAAAGCAGCTTAGTGATCAGCTGCTGATTTGCCTTATTTGTAAATTCAGCTATGGGTGCCTGGAAAAATAGGGGATGATGGGATTACATTTTAAAGGGACATCAAAATATTCAGCTTCACTTTTTAAAAAATTATAAAAACCTCTATTTTCTTAAAGTACATGCAAGTTAACCAAAGTCTCCAGGGTCTGTTTGGATCATATTTACTTTGGTACCTTGAAAGCTTGGCAGTTGTTTAGAAATTCAACTACAACTCACTTTTAAACAAAATCACCCTTGAGAATGGTGGGTTTGAGCTATCTCAATATATTAACTTGACATTATGAGGCAGTTATGCTGCAGGTTCAGAGGGCTGATTAAATCTTTAAATGAGCACAGAACAGGTGCCAAAAAGCACACACTTTAATTGGCTCCTTCAATAGAAGAGACAAAGAGGGAAAAGCAACAACATAAATGGAGGCTATTTTATTGTTTAAAAGGAGACCTCCTCTGTGTCAGACAGGAAAATCTAGCATCAGATCCCATGTCTTTTCTTTAAGACTGTAGATATACAGAGAAAAAAAAGCACAAATTGACAGTCAGGGCTAGAAGGAAACTGAGGCTCCAAGCTACATGTAAACCATTTGGGGGCTTCCCTGGTGGCGCAGCGGTTGAGAATCTGCCTGCCAATGCAGGGAACACGGGTTCGAGCCCTGGTCTGGGAAGATCCCACATGCCGCAGAGCAACTAGGCCCGTGAGCCACAATTACTGAGCCTGCGCGTCTGGAGCTTGTGCTCCGCAACAAGAGAGGCCACGACAGTGAGAGGCCCGCGCACCGCGATGAAGAGTGGCCCCCGCTTGCCGCAACTAGAGAAAGCCCTCGCACAGAAACGAAGACCCAACACAGCCAAAAATAAATATAAATAAATAAAAAATTAAAAAAAAAAAAAAGCTTTAAACCATTTGGAAGGAAGAAAGGAATGTTAAATACTAACAAAGGATTCAGTCAGAATTTCAATTTGTTATAGAAATTAATCATTGTATATATAATTTTTAATCAAATTCAACAGTTTTAACCCATAAGGTAGAGATATTTTTGCTCATTGATAATAATCACATGCTTCTCCACATTTCACACCCTCCCTGTTAGTTAGGTAGAGGCTAGGTGACTAATTCTGGCCAAGGGGCTGAGAGCAGAAATGATGTATGTTACTTGTAAGCTGAGGCATTTAGGAGCTGGTGTCCTCCCTCCATGCTTTCTCTTCCCTTGTTACAATTGTCTTGGAGGCCCTAGGTTCTAAGTAAATCAGCTGAGAAATAGTGGACTATCTATCAACCTAGGTTCTGGAGTGAAAAATAGTTTAGTTATGTTAAGCCACTGAGATATTAGGGTTTATTTGTACCATATCATAGCCTAGTCTATTCTACTAATTCATCCTCAGTATCCACCATTTCTTTCATTGTGTTAAATCCCCTAATTTGGGGCTGGACACGTGGCTACCCAAAATGAAGACTATACTTCTCAACCTCCCTAATGGCTGAGAGAAGCAATATGTTTAAAATCCAGCCAAAGGACTGTAAGTGAAAGTACTGTCTCTTCCTTAAAAGCAGCTGTAATATACCTTTTGCTCTTCTTCTTTGTCCTCTTCTTTACCTTGCTACCTGGAATGTAGATGCTGCTATCTTGGACTAGAGGTCAAGGCCACAAGTACAGCAGCAACAGTAAAAGAAGCCAGAGTCCCTGATAGCATTGAGCGCCATACCAACTGTGGACAGCCTGCCCCAAAATTTATGTGAGTGAGAAATAAATTTTTACCTTGTTTAAGCCATTGTTGTTTCCAGAATCTTCCATATATTCAGATGTGTGACCATGTCAACCAGACCTATATCCAGTGGATTATCTGACTTTTTCACTTCTTCTGCAAGAGAGTGGCAAAAGGCCAGAATCAGCACCAGCACTGCTCAGTCAAGAGGATAGTTTAGATAGATCCCTCAGGTTGCTTAGGAAAGCTCGACAACTCTTCAAGCAAAAAGATCCAGAAGCAGAGGACATTTGAGGATGTATGTATGGTTAGCACAGAAGAGAGTCTCTGATTTACTTAGAAAGTCAGTCCTACCTAGGAGGAAGAGGCCATAACTATTAATAACAATTTACAGTCTATTCCTTTTCCTCTTCTTGTCCTTGAGGTCAAATCCCAGAAGAAATAAAAACCTACGTCCTCTCTCTGATTTGATTTTATTTTTATATTTTTAGGTTTCCCACTTCTCAGAAGAAATTCTTCCCCCATTTTGTTTGAAACTCATTGCTACTTATTTCCCAGGCTTGCATCCATTTCTTAGTTTTTGCCTTCATGGTAAATGGTCCCTTCTACATAGTAAAATCTCAGTGGGTATGATATTTCCTTATTCTTTGTGTCCATTTCATTCCCATAATCCATGGTTTGATACTGAGAATATTATTCTGCTATGGAATGAAATGACCCCTGTATCTAATGAACAACCTAGAAGGAAGGAAAACTCCACAGAGGCAGGGATTTTTATATGTGTATTTCTTGTACCTAGAAAAGTACCTTGCATATCATAGGAATTCTACAAATATTTGTTGAATTTAATATCTACTAGTCTTCTCTACTTAGCCTCACCACCATACTACTATTTACCTCTAAGTTATATCACCTTATGCGTGTTCAATGTACAGAAATATCCTGAGTGGCTAACTGCCAGAATCTAGAAAAAATAAATTTTGGACTTAAATAAACTATTAGGCATCTCTTTTTTTACAGTAAACTTCATATACAGAATTTTAAGCAGTAGATAAATTAAAATATGTTTATTTTAAATTATAAAGCCTTGAAAATATATTTCTAGGTGTATTAGTCAGCCCAGTCTAGAATCAAGCTGCAATAAAAAACAATCTCCCAAATTCTGTAGCATATAACAATAAGCATTGATTCTCATACACATCTGCATGTTGACTTATCTAAGCCAGGCTCAGCTGGGCATGGTTCCAAGCTACAGGCCAGGTCTAGATCTGCTCTATGTGTCTCCATATCTTCCTTGTCTAGTGGTTACCCAGGGAATGTTCTTCTCATGGCAAAGGCAGGAGCACAGATGACAACTCCAACTACAAAGGCACATTTCAAGCCTCTGCCTGTGTCCTGCCTGCTAACATCCCATTGGCCACAGCAAGTCACAATATCATGCTCAAAATCAAGGGGTCAGGAAGTAACTCTGGCTACCATAAAGCTTTAGCAAGGGGGTGAATGTATAAAACAGGTGCTGTATAAATGTATAAAAACAGATATTGAGAGTAAGGATTCACTCTATCACACTAGGTGTGAAAAATATTAAATGTAAATTTGGGCCATTTTCTGATATCAGTTCTTCCCTGATAAACATTGTAAACTGTCACAAGAAAGGAAAGTGGGGTATGAAATCCCCAGAACTTAACTCGGCTCCCTAAGTCTGGAAAACATGCCTTTGTTTCTGAATGAACAACACATGCTGGGTAAATGCGGTGGAGAATGCACCTTAGGTTCACACCCTCTCTCAAGCCTACAGTGTTCCAGAACTCAGTCCTAATTCCATCCTTGCTCAAAGACTTTAACTCTTCTCCTTGGGAAACTCTCCTAGTAGAACGGTTCTCCAGGTCAATAATAGTAGTAAATGGCAGGGAAAATTTTAAGTCAAGAAATTTTATTTACTACCTTCATCCTCTCTGGGATGATGGTTTCATGTCAGATTAAAAAGAAAGTGCATTGAATGCCAGAGCAGTTATGGAGGGTAGGGAATATCATAGACTCTCACCAGACCCCAATCTATAACATGAGTCATTTAACATCTGATCCAATTAGTGGTCCCCAGCCCCCAGCTACTCCCTACTGTGTACTCCCTACTGTGGTCACTCAAGGGATCCTTACTAGTCTTCTTCTTCTTACTAGTCTTCCTTAACCTGGGGTCCTTAGACTGAATGTGTATAGAATTTAGGGGATCCTTGAGTTTGCGTGGGGAAAATGTTAACTAATGTTTAACTAAATATTTAGTTAACTAACATTTAGCACTTCCTTCAATTATGAATGTAAGCAACAAACCACAGTAGTACTAGCAATACCTGTGTCTTTGTCACCAATAGAAATCACATATTTTTTTCTTATTAATTGATGCTTGTAGATATCTTTTGTAACATCTTTAGAGGTAATAATTTGTGTTTAACACTACTTTGAAAATGAAGTAGTTATTAGATCCACTGCTAGATCTGGTTCTTTAATGTGTCATACTATCAATATATCACAGATTTGTTTTTCTAATATTTTGATAACAGTTTTCATAATCTAAGTATTTTGTTTCGTGCATGTAAAAACATACTGAAAAAAGTCCATAGGCTTCACTAGACTGTTAATTGGCTCCACTGAACAAGTAAGGTTAAAAATTGCTCCCTAGAGTTTCCGTCCATGGGTAAATTTTTAGACTTTCAGGAAACACATCGTAGGTTCACCATGTGCTTATATACAACAGCAGGTCATGTGCCCAAAAATATCTTGGACATATGGGATCAGTTCATTCCCTTTTATCCATATCTCAAACCCTTCCCCTTTTGATTCCTGTGACTATCTTCTGCAGACGCTCTCCCAATCCCATTCTGGTTTCTTCTTCTGTCTTATAGTTTCCAGAAAATCTGTAAAAATCTCTTCTTTATCATTCCTTTATCATATCTTAGTCTCCAACTATAAGGTAAGGTCAAGGTAAGTTTAACCTAGCAATGTCTCCTGATTTAATTTTTAAAGTTTCCTCCTGATCATGTAACCTCTCTTAAGCCATTGCCAGGGAAGAAAAGCTCACCACCCCCCTCCATTGTCTAGTAATTCTTACCTTAGAAACTATTGCCTGATACTAACATGACATTTTCCCTTCATTGAGGTTGGTTCTGCCTTTTTCTCTAGATCCATTTTAAGACAGTTTCCATGCCTCCCCTCTCTCTTCCTCTCTACACCAAGTAGCCATTGACTCCTCAGCCATGGTAAAGATCTGCCTGGTTTCCAGACTTTGCCTCAGCCTTGTCCACTCTTCAGGCCACTCTCAGTGTGGGGGCGCCAGATAGGAGAGTGATGCATTGAGCATCTGCCAAAGTCAAGACTTTGCTCATTTCACTACAAATACGTCATGTCTCTCTGGGCAGTCAAAGATGAGTTAATTTTAAAAGTGCCTCACTGATGATCAGTAAGGATGATCCAATCAACTAACCACTTATTGATTCACTTCACATTTAGGATCTTGTACAGAATGACCCTATCCAGCCATATTTTTCATCACTACCTGCTATGGTTTGAATGTTTGCATCCCTCTAAAATTCGTGTGTTAAAATCCTAATGCCAAGGTAACGGTATTAGAGGTGGGGCCTCTGGGAGGTGATTAGGTCCTGAGAATGGAGCCCTCATGAACAGGATTAGGGCTCTTATAAAAGAGGCCCCAAAAAGATGCCTCACCCCCTTCCACCATTGCAGAACTTGGCAGTCTGCAACCAATAAGAGGGCCATTACCATGTTGGCACCCTGATCTTAGACTTCCAGATTCAAGAACTATAAGAAATAAATTTCTGTTGTTTATAAGCTTCCCAGTCTGTAGTATTTCATTATAGCAGGCCAAGCAGACTAAGATACTACCTGTACATGTAGTGGACACTGTGATGCAACACCAGATTCCCCAGTAGAATGTATTGCCCCAGCTGCTGAGAGTGCTTCTGGCTGATTGTCCTGAGCTGTCATCTCTCCCTGGAAACTATCCTTGGCTGGAGACAGCTACCTTGCCCAAGAGGACAGTCCACATCCAATGACTGGTCACTTGGAAAATGTAAAGGCTCAGAACGCTCCCTGAAACATGAGACAATTTTGAAAGGCCATCCCAGCTTCAAAACTCCATGGAGGGTCAGCTGAGGCCTTTGCTGAGACTGCTTTGCAGCCCAACTTCCCCCACTGCATGATCCTGCTTCCTTGCCTTCCACAGAGTTTGATCCCCAGATCTCCAGTAGATCCCATATGCTAAACTTCACCTTAGAGTCTGCTTCTGGGGACCTCAACCTGCAACACTCCCTGACCCCATTCCAGGGCCCTAAGCTCACCAACATTAAATATGCAACTCTCTGATCACCTGTTTACTGTCATCTCCAGTATGCTCTACAGGGCTTGGCACAGGGGAGGAATTTACTAAATTAAATTTAATCTGCAAATTTGACAGCCTGCCAGCAGTACCCTCATCCAAGTCTCTAATAAGAATCTTGAGAGTGGGTCAAGCTAAACAACTTGCTACCTAAAATGTCACCTAGTGATGTTCTCTGAGAGAAGTTAAGGGTCCTGGCAGTATCTCAGGCCATATAGCCAAGCATAAGAAGGTGAGTGCCAAGAGCCTTCTTCCCTGGGATCCCTGTAACCCCAGATCCCAGGCCTCAGCAAGACCCAGCTTAAATGAATAGACAAGTGGGCACCCAGCCCAAAACACTGTTCTTGTCCTAAACAGAGAGACGTCTCCCTGAGGCTGATTCTTAACCTTTAATCTTAGTTTACTTTATCATTAAATCTAGTTTTTAAGTATGTTGTTATTTTTGAGTCATATGAAGTTGCTATTGTTGTAGGTCCCATAAGGTCAAACATTGGCTATATCATATACTCAGCCTAAGAATATCTTAGCTTAATTTTTAATTATAAACATTTATCTTTTTATCTTTTTAATTTGTATTTTATATTGGAGTATAGTTGATTTACAATGTTGTGTTAGTTTCAAGTGTACAGAAAGGTGATTTAGTTATACATATACATATATATATTCTTTTTCACATCCTTTTCCCATATAGGTTACACAGGGTATTGAGTAGAGTTCCCTGTGCTATACAGTGGTAGGTCCTTCTTGATTGCCTATTTTATATATAGTAGTGTGTATATGTTAAACACAACCTCCTAATTTATCCCTCCACCCACCTTCCACCTTTTCCCTTTGGTAACCATAAGTTTGTTTTCTAAGTCTGTGAGTCTGTTTCTGTTTTGTAAATAAGTTTGTTTGTATCATGTTTTTAGATTCTACATATAAGTGATTTCATATGGTATTTGTCTTTCTCTGTCTGACTTACCTCACTTAGTATGATAATCTCTAGATCCATCCATGTTGGACATTTAGGTTGCTTCCATGTCCTGGCTGTTGTAAATAGTGCTGCAATGAACACTGGGGTGCATGTATCTTTTCAAAGTATGGTTTTCTCCAAATATATGCCCAGGAGTGGGATTGCTGGATCATATGGTAGCTCTATTTTTAGTTTTTAAAGGAAACTTCATACTGTTCTCCATAGTGGCTGTACCAATTTACATTCCCACCAAAAGTATAGGAGGATTCCCTTTTCTCCACACCCTCTCCAGCATTTATTTTTTGTAGATTTTTTGATGATGGCTATTCTGACTGGTGTGAAGTGACACCTCATTGTAGTTTTGATTTGCATTTCTCTAATAATTAGTGACATGGAAATCTTTTCATGTGTTTGTTGGCTATCCGTATGTCTTCTTTGGAGAAATGTCTATTTAGGTCTTCCGCCCATTTTTTGATTGGATTGTTTTTTTGTTATTGAGCAGCATGAACTGTTTCTATATTTTGGAGATTAATGCATTGTTGGTTGCTTAATTTGCAAATATTTTCTCCCATTCTGTGTGTTGTCCTTTCGTTTTGTTTATGGTTTCCTTTGCTGTGCAAAAGCTTTTAATTTAATTAGGTCCTATTTATTTATTTTTGTTTTTATTTTCATTACTCTAAGAGGTGGATCAAAGATCTTGTGGCAATTAATGTCAGAGAGTTTTCTGCCTATGTTTTCCTTTAAGAGTTTTATAGTGTCTGGCCTTACATTTAGGTCTTTAATCCACTTTGAGTTTATTTTTGTATATGGTGTTATGGAGTGTTCTAATTTCATTCTTTTATGTGTAGAGTTTTCCTAGCACCACTTATTGAAGAGATTGTCTTTTCTCCATTGTATATTCTTGCCTCCTTGGTCATAGATTAGGTGACCATAGGTGCATGGGCTTATCTCTAGAACTTCCATGCTGTTCCATTGATCTATATTTCTGTTTTTGTGCCAGTACAATACTGTTTTGATTACTGTAGCTTTGTAGTATTGTCTGAAGTCAGGGAGCCTGATTTCTCCAGGTCAGTTTTTCTTTCTCAAGATTGCTTTGGTTATTTGGAGTCTTTTGTGTTTCCTTAAAAATTGTAAAGTTTTTTGTTCTGATTCTGTGAAAAAAGCTATTGGTAAATTGATAGGGATTGCATTGAATCTGTAGATAACTTTGGGTGGCATAGTCATTTTGACAATATTGATTCTTCCAATAAAAGAACATGGTATATCTCTCCATCTGTTTTCATCATCTTTGATTTCTTTCATCAGTATCTTATAGTTATCTGAGTACAGGTCTTTTGCATCCTTAGGTAGATTTATTCCTAGGTATTTTATTCTTTTGGTGAGATGGTAAATGTGATTGTTTCCTTAATTTCTCTTCCTGATCTTTCCTTATTAGTGTATAGAAATGCAAGAGATTTCTGTGCATTAATTTTGTATTCTGCTACTTTACAGAATTCATTGATGAGCTCTAGTAGTGTCTGGTAGCATCTTTAGGATTTTTTTTTTTTTAATTTTGAGTTGTTTAGCCAAAGGCACTTTATAGCTACTTTATTTATTTATTTATTTATTTATTTTTTGGCTGTGTTGGGTCTTCGGTTCGCGCGAGGGCTTTCTCTGGTTACGGCAAGTGGGGGCCACTCTTCATCGCGGTGCGGGGACCGCTCTTCATCGTGGTGCGCGGGCCTTTCACTATCGCGGCCCCTCCCGTTGCGGGGCACAGGCTCCAGACGTGCAGGCTCAGTAGTTGTGGCTCATGGGCCCAGCTGCTCCGTGGCATGTGGGATCTTCCCAGACCAGGGCTCGAACCCGTGTCCCCTGCATTAGCAGGCAGATTCTCAACCACTGCGCCACCAGGGAAGCCCATCTTTAGGATTTTTAATGCATAGATTCATGTCATCTGCAAACAGTGACAGTTCTACTTCTTCTTTTCCAATTTGGATTCCTTTTTATTTCTTTTTCTTCTCTGATTGCCATGACTAGGACTTCCAAAACTATGTTGAATAAAAGTGGCAAGAGTGGACATGCTTATCTTGTTCCTGATCTTGCAGGAAATGTTTTCACCTTTTCACCATTGAGTATGATGTTAGCTGTGGGTTTGTCATATATATGGCCTTTATTATGTTGAGGTAGGTTCCCTCTATGCCCACTTTCTGGGGAGTTTTTATCATAAATTGGTGTTGAATTTTGTCAAAAGATTTTTCTGAATCTATTGAGATGGTCATATGGTTTTTAATCTTCAATTTGTTAATGTGGTGTATCACACTGATTGATTTTCAGATATTGAAAAATTCTTGCATCCCTGGGATAAATCCTACTTGATCATGGTGTATGATTCTTTTAATGTATTGTGGGATTCAGTTTGCTAGTATTTTGTTGAGTATTTTGGCATCTATGTTTATCCATGTTATTGGCCTGTAATTTTTGTGTGTGTGTGTGGTATCTTTGTCTGGTTTTGGTATCAGGGTGATGGTGGCCTCATAGAGTGAGTTTGGAAGTGTCCTTTCCTCTGTAATTTTTTAGAATAGT